>NC_142093.1:58799140-59473061 GCF_054644295.1 Miniopterus natalensis
TTGGGTAAGGACTTGTTTTTATCCATTTCTTACTTATAGTCTGTATGGCCCAAGGGAACATTTAGAATAGGATAAATATGTTTAGGAAATTTCAAGCATTGTCTTTAAAAATTAAGCAGATTTTCTTCCTAAGATTTTTCAAAATGTAAGTAACTTCTGTGCTTTTTGTGTCTCTATGGGATGCAGAGTACTCATCAGTAGCTCCATACCTTAACCAGCCACCTGCGGTGGTTTACCATGGAGATGACGGTCAGCGACGTTTGAGTGTGCCTTAACCCTTGCACTGTTGCTCTCTTCTTGTTTGTTGGAAAGGAATGAAGCATGTTTGGCATGAGCCCCCCCCCCCCCCCCCCCCCCCGTGTTCAGCTCAACTCCGGTTGACCGGTACCATCAGGTTCTTCTTCCAGCTCTCCGCTTGTGCCAGGTCGTCCTCACGTCTAGCATGGCCCAGCACTTGCAGGCAGCCGAGCAGGTAAGGGGAACCTTAGCATAGAAATAGGCTTGTGCCAAATCCTCATGTTGCAAATGCAGAAAGCCTAGGCCTAGGCAGCAAGAGTGAATTTACCAGTTACCTGTTTGTGGCCCACCCCGGTATCGAAAGCAGGCTGCTGTACTTTACTCTGCACTTCATCAGCCTGTTTTTATACTTCCGATTGAATGGAACACCACAGCTAATAAATAGAGAAGTTAGATAGAAAGCAGGAGATCTAAATTTGTTCTTCAGTAAAAGGGAGCTGTTGCCGTTATAGGAATAAGTTGGCTTCTAAAATGTAATTTAACCAGTATTTATTGATAGAAGGCTATACACTACCTTAGGCCTTGCAGAAAATACAAAAGATAGATGATACACCACATTTTGTTATTTAGAGAATGAACAGATTTAAGTAAGTGAATTTTTGAACTCATGAAAAAATTTTGAGCACCAGATATTAGTTTTATTTTCATTGTTTTTTGGTGAAACCTTCAAAAATACATATATAGGGTATCCCTCCAAAATCTATATACACACACTTTGAATAAGTATAAAGGGAGGTGTTTTTTTTAAATGCATTTCATTTTTAAAATTGAGCTCTCAGCTATTCCAGTGTGTATACATTTTTGGGGGACACCTGTATTTCTTTATTTCTTTAAACTAATAATACAATATCTCTTTTAGCCTTTCACAGATTAATTAGGCTCATCATTATGAACCTACAGTCTTACTTTATTGCTCTATAACTGTGATACTCTCAGCAAATGTGTCTGAGTAATTTATGGTAGTTTTGTCTGCTTCTCCTGCCATTAGGTGAGGCTGACCTCGCCAAGATGGAGCGCTGCTGTGTCTGACATGGCACTTTATTTTATACTGCATCAGTCTAGGTGGCAGCCTTCCCCTTTCATACCGGGCTTTCAAGCCAGTTCTTTGAAACTCAAAGACTTCCCTTGCCTTCTATTCTAAGATTAACATGTTTTAGTAGAAGTTAGCCATTGCGGTATAAGACATTGGTTCCCTAATACCAGTTTTTTACTGACTATAGCATAATCTCCTAAGGAGCGTCTTTGAAAAATACAGATTAATGTGTTCCATGTCCAGTAATTATCGGCCAAGACCAGGACTCTGAATTTAAAAAATAAAGGGGCCACAATTCCTGAGTGATTCAGATGTTCAGCTTGTTTGGTCATCATCTCTGTGAAGCATTTATGAAAAAGTTGAGACTAGTATGTGAAAACAACTGGCATCCTCCATGGTGGTTCACTGTGAATGCCAGGTGGAAGTGCAGAGTTCGAAGGTCAGAGTTTTTATTGCAGTCCCTTTATCCAAAGGAGAAGTAAACAAAAGCCTTTATGTGATTGTCCACAGGTCGCACTAGTCAGGCTATCATAGAGCAACTTCAATAACTCATTTTAGTATCTGCTTATTTAAAACTCATGTTCTAGTTCCATTTGGACAAAAATAAATAAGGGTCAAATGATATTTTTCATATACTAGTTCTAAGTTATATTCTTATATAGTAGCCTCTATATCAATTTTTAAATTTTATTGATTGACTTTTAGAGAGATGGGGGAGTGAGACATTGATTGTGATTGCACTTATTTATGTGTTCATTTGATCCCATGTGTGCTCTAACGGGATCAAACCCACAACCTCGGCATATTGGGACAACACTCTAACCAACTGAGCTACGCTAAATTATTTGACTCTGAAATAACCCCTTAAGAATTTTAGGTAAATGTTTGCTACTTGAAGAAATGAACTATGTGAGCACAAAAGACAATTGTTTGTCTAATATTCGTCTTCATTACATTGAATTTCTTGCTTCAGAATTTATAATGTTCTACTCTCTTGCCTCTGAGTCTTTGCTCCTCCCTTGTTCTTGGCTCAGGTGTTGCAGTTATCATTTCACATTCCGATGCCACACAAGCCATTCTGTGTTGCGAGGATGTCAGCGCCGGGTCTGCCAGGAACTGGCTCTGCTCACGGAGTCTTATCAGTAATGCGGCACTTCCTGGTGAGTTGAGCATGTTGAATGGATTTTAATTATTCTTTACAGACTGACATACACACTCAATAGAATGAAGTTTTTATTACTCTGTAGCTATATATGACATATGTGAAATTGGTACTAACAGAGTTCATTGCCTTTTTAGAAGTAAAAGTTTATGTTTATAAAAATGATATCTGCTCATATAAAAAATTTAAAGTCCAAGATAATAATTAACACTCAAAATCCTACTACCTGGAAATTACCAAAAGTTAACATTTGGTAAGTAGCTTTTCAAACATTGCTCTGTTTGAACAATGCTTGTATGTACAGAAGAGAGAGAGAGAGATGGAGACATACAGAGGTAATTTATAAGAACGGGATTGCCTTTTACATGCAGTTTGAGAAAATAACTAATTTTATATAAACTTAACAGATAAAAAACTAATTGAAGAGAAACTGAAGACTTTGCTGAATTTTAGACAAATGTTTCTTCACTACAAGTGTACAAGAGGTACTAGTTCTAAAAAAATCACTATAATTAAGAAGAAAAAAGATCATGAAACATTGATAAGGTATTTTGGTCATTTTACCAATTTTAATTTCTTTATTGCATCAAGATTTCAGTCAGTCAGTTAACTCCTGCTGTGCAAGATGAAATGATGAATTCTTTTACGGTCCTCTTCTACCTTCAGATTATGTTTGTTTATATTATTTTTACTTTGTCAGGTTTTATAACATTTACATTCAGTCCAGAAAGCATGATACCTTCAGCTATTTGGTGTTACTTGTATATTTATATGCATTCACTGAAACACACCAATTACGTTTTTTCCTCCCGAGGTTTCACCATTCCTGCTTTGGTTCTTTTGATATATCTCTTGGTATTTTTAATTTTTATTGAGGTCCCCTCCACCGGGGAAAAGTATATTATAATCCCAGAATTCTCTAATGTTTATGAATGGCTAACGTCTTGAGTGACAGTGTGGCAGGTTATAATTTTCTTTCTCTCAGAAATTGTCTTATTGATAATAGCTCATAATTATTAAGCATTTATGTGCCAAATATTGTTTTACACACTTAGCATGTTAATTTAATTCTCACAAACATCTTATGAGGTATAACTATTATTATCCACATTTTACAATGAGGGAACTGAGGTACAGAGAGGTTAACTTGTCCAAAGTGACATAGATAATACTGGTAATACAGAGTCTCCCAGGCAGGATGCCTTCTGAGCCTGTGCTTACCTACCAGGCAATACTTGCTACCCCCATTTTATGTGGGAGAAGTCTTAGACCAACCCCTGATTCCACCCCCTGCCCCCAACATTTTTTCTTCTTCGAGGCTATCTTTGCACTTGAGCAGAGTGTTTGACAGGGCAGAGTGTGGTACCTACAGAGGCACTTGGAGCCCGAGCTCCTTCTGGGGAGCTTCCAACCTCCACTGCACCCATCCATGGGGTGTCTCAGTCCTGTGGGCTTACTATGCTCATTTTCCCAACTCAGTCCACTGACACCGAGTCAGGCCACCCCTTTGAGGCCTGGAGAGTTGTCGAGTGGCTCTCCTCCTAATGGTTTCCCCCATGATTTCTGCAGGACTTACCTAATTACTCCAGTATGCTTCTGTGCAAACTGCAGAGCCTCCATGAGAACCTACAAGAGGTTGTTGGTTTGTTTTCTTTTCTCCATACTGCTTCTGAGGGTGGGTAAAGGTCATGAGCTGAATCATGCTGCTTACTCCACCAGCATTTTCTCTGTGTGTCTTTTTGTTGTTTTTTATTTATTTATTTTTTATTTTAGCCACCACTGTTAAGTATTTATGGCATAAGTTGGCTCTTTTCCCTTTTTGTTGATTTCTTTTTCATTTTGTAGGTTGACAGCAGGAGGGACATTTCTATGATGCTACTTCGTTTTACGTTCTTAACCCAGAAGCCCTAATATAGGTTTAAAGAGACTTACCTTTTATTAAATCCTCTGGCAAGGTGACTTTATTGATGAAGTCTCCTTTCATTAATTTTTTAAACACTCATAAATTCTCTGTTTTGCTAATAGCATCATTTGACTGTCTCAGTGTATTAAGATTCTATTCGGAAAAGCACAATTATTTTACATTTAAATTTTTTGTTGTTTAAAATATTACAGATGTCCCTTCTTATCCCCAGTGACCTACTCCACCCAGTCTCACTCCCCTCCCCAGTCCCTCTCCCCACCATTGTTTGTGTCCTTGCATTGTGCATATATGCATATACATTCTTTGGTTACTCTCTCCCCCTCCACTCACCAGCCCTCCTCCCTCCCTCTGACCTTTGTCAGTCTGATGCATGCTTCCATGTCGATTAATCTATTGTGTTCATCAGTTTATTAAGTTCTTTAGATTCCATGTATAAGCATGATCATGTGATGTTTGCCTTTCTCTGCATGGATTACTTCACTTAGCATAATTTTCTCCACATCCATCCATACTGTCCCAAAGGGTATGGGATCCTTCCTTACAGCTGCATAGTATTCCATGGTGTAAGTATCGCACAGCTTTTGTATCCACTCATCTACGGCTGGGCACTTTGGCCATTTCCAGATCTTAGCTATTGTAAACTGTGCTGCTATGAACATAGGGGTGCATATATTCTTTCTGATTAGTGTTTCAGGATTCTTAGGATATATTCATAGAAGTAGAATCACTGGGTCAAAAGACAGTTCCATTTTTAATTTTTTGAGAAACCTCCAAACTGTTTTCCATAGTGGCTGCACCAGTCTGCATTTCCACCAGCAGTGTACTGTGGTTCCCCTTTCTCCACACCCTCGTTTGTTGATTTGTTGATGGAGCCATTTTGACAGGTGTGAGGTGATAACTCATTGTGGTTTTAATTTGCATCTGTTTGATGCTTAGTGATGTTGAGCATCTTCTCATGTGTCTCTTGGCCATCTGTATGTCCTCTCTGGATAAATGTCTATTCAGGTCCTTTGTCCATTTCTTAACTGGGTTGTTTGTCTTCCTCTTGCTGAGTAGTATGAGTTCTTTGTACACTTTGGAAATTAGCCCCTTATCAGATTCATCCTTGGCAAATATGTTTCCCAGACCATGGGGTTCCTTTGTATTTTGAGGCTGTTTTCTTTTGCTATGCAGAAGCTTTTTAGTTTGATGTAGTCCCATATGTTTATTTTTTCTTTTGTTTATTTTGCCCTAGGAGATGTATCAGTGAAAATTCCACTACGTGGGATGTCTGTGACTTTACTGCCTGTTTTCTTCCAGGATGTTTATGGTTTCATGACATACATTTAAGTCTTTTATCCATTTTGAGGTATTTTTTGTGTATGGTGAAAGTTGGTGGTCTAGTTTCATTTTTTTGCATGTTTCCGTCCAATTTTCCCAGCACCACTTATTGAAGAGACTGTCTTTACTCCACTGGATGCTCTTGCCTCCTTTGTCAAATATTTACTGACCGTAGTGGCGTGGGTCTATTTCTGGGGACCCTGTTCTGTTCCATTGATCTATATGCCTGTTGTTGTACCAATACCAGGCCATTTTGATTATAATGGCTTTGTAGTACAGTTTAATATCCGGCAAAGTGAATCCTTCCACTCTCTTCTTTTTTCTCAAGATGGCTGCAGCTATTTGGGGTCCTATTTGGTTCCATATAAATTTTCAAAATGTTTGTTCTAGATCTGTGAAATATGCTGTTGGTATTTCAATAGGAATTGGATTGATTTTATAAATTGCTTTGGGTAGTATGGACATTTTAATGATGTTAATTTTTCTAACCCTTGAGCACGGTATATTCTTCCACGTGTTTATATCTTCCTCTATTTCTTTTTTCAGTGTCCTGTAGTTTTCCTAGTACAGGTCTTTTACATCCTTGGTTAAGTTTATTCCTAGGTATTTTATTTTTTTCGTTGCCATGGCAAATGGTATTGTTTTTTAAGTTTCTCTCTCTGAAAGTTCATTGTTGGTGTGTAAGAATGCCATTGATATCTGGATGTTGATTTTGTATCCCGCTACCTTGTGAAACTCATTGTTCAAATCTAGTAGTACTTTGATGGAGTCTTTAGGGTTTTTTATGTACAATATTATATCATCTTCAAATAATGACAGTTTTACTTCCTCTTTTCCAATTTGGACACTTTTTATGTTTTCTTCCTGTCTGATGGCTGTGGCTCGGACTTCCAGTACTATGTTGAATAAGAGTGGTGAAAGTGGACATGCTGTCTTGTTCCTGTTTTTAAGAGAAATGGTTTTAGTTTTTGTCCATTGAGTATGATGTTGGCTGTGGGTTTGTCATATATGGCCTTTATTATGTTGAGATATGATCCCTCTACTCCCGCTTTGCTGAGAGTGTTTATCAGAAATGGGTGCTGGATTTTGTCGAATGCTTTTCCTACATCTATTGATATGATCATATGATTTTTGTCCTTCATTTTGTTTATGAAGCACAATTTTTTTAACATGCTCATAATAAATTCAAGCAAAATTAATGAACAGAGTAGAGGTCCCCTGACCAGCAATTCCTGCTGTCTAAAAAGAACCAGATGTGAACTTATTTTATTTTTCTAGAAATTACTGTGCAGGTGTGTGTACAATGTCCCATCCTTACACAGGTGAAATCATACCATACACACTGCTCTGTAACGTTTTGTCCATTGTGTGTTGATCTTTTCTCATCAGCACATATAGTTCCTACCTCATTCTTTTAATTAGCTGCATAGCCCAGCTGTGGCCCACTGGTTGAGCGCTGACCCATGGATCTGGATGTCCTGGCTCAGATTCCCGCCAGGGCACATGCCTGGTTGTGGGCTCAATCCCCAGTAGGGGGCGTGCAGGAGGATCAGTGATTCTCTCTCATCACTGAGGTTTCTCTCTCTCCCTCCCCCTTCCTCCTTTGAAATCAATAAAAATAAAAATGTCTTTAAAACAAAAAATTAGCTGCATAGTTTTCCAGTTGTGACATACTTAACCATACCTCTGTTATTTAACCAGATCCCTACGACATGTTGACTCTTTCCAGTCTTTTAAAAATTCAAGCTGTGTGACATGTAATAACCTTGTGTGTATTTGTGTGTGTGTGTATGCGGTTTGTAGATTTGAGCTAGTAGGCTTGATAAATTTCTGGCAATGTTTGGTCAGAAATATATATATTTAAAACTTTTGAAGAAAGATAATCTGTCCCAAATTTTTAAAACTATTTTCACTCCTCTCAACCCCTATTCTGTACAGTTGTCCCTCGGTTTCATATTGTTTTGTGTTGTTCTATAATATTGTTTTTGTCTTAAATGTTCTCATTAAATTATAAGCCCATTTATAACTTTGTAAACCCCACATCGCCTAGCGAAGTACTGGATATGTTATGCCTCCTCAAATACTTATCAATATTTTGGAGTTGAGAATGATAGGTATGGTACATAGAGTAGTCAGGTGGCATTGAACAGAAGGGTCTTACAGAAACTGAGAATCAGTGGTCTTTTAAGTCAAGGCAGCAGTTGATGTGCAGGGTTTCAAAAAGAATGGGGAATAGGAACACACATGTTGAGTATAGTAAGTTCGAGGACAGCCTGGCAGGATGTGGCTCAGGGGTTGAGCGTCAGCCTAGGGTCCAGGCAATCAGGGTTCAATTCCTGCTCAGGGCACATGCCTGGGATGCAGGCATGATCAATGACTCTCTCATTGTTGATGTTTCTATCTCTCTCTCTCCCTCTCCTTTCCTCTCTCTGAAATCAGTAAAGATATGTTAAAAGAAAGAAAGGAAGGAAGGGAGGGAGGGAGGGAGGGAGGGAGGGAGGGAAGAAAGAAAGAAAGAAAGAAAGAAAGAAAGAAGAAAGAAAGAAAGAAAGAAAGAAAGAAAGAAAGAAAGAAAGAAAGAAAGAAAGAAAGAAAGAAAGAAAGAAAGAAAGGAAAGGGAAGGAAAGGGAAGGAAGGAAGGAAGGAAGGAAGGAAGGAAGGAAGGAAGGAAGGAAGGAAGGAAGGAAGGAAGGAAGAAGAAAGAAAGAAAGAAAGAAAGAAAGAAAGAAAGAAAGAAAGAAAGAAAGAAAGAAAGAAAGAGAAAGAAAGAAAAGGAAGGAAGGAAGGAAGGAAGGAAGGAAGGAAGGAAGGAAGGAAGGAAGGAAGGAAGAAAGGAAGGAAAGGAAAGAAAGGAAAGAAAGGAAGAAAGGAAGAAAGGAAGAAAGGAAGAAAGGAAGAAAGGAAGAAAGGAAGAAAGAAAGAAAGAAAGAAAGAAAGAAAGAAAGAAAGAAAGAAAGAAAAGAAAAGAAAAGAAAAGAAAAAAGAAAAGAGCAAGCTCGAGGACAAAGAGGGAAAAGCCAAAGTTCCATGATAGCGTTAGGTAAAAAATCCAGCTCTGAAGGGATTCAGATGGGAAAGGAGGGATGAGAATTACGAGCAGCAAATGCAGAATAAATATTTCAAGAATTTGATATGAACCAGGTTTCTGCCTTGTTTTGAAGTGCCAGAGAGACCTGATGTATTTTCCAAAAGTGAGGAGAAATGATCACTATTTGGCAGGGTATATTTTAGTGTGCTAGAAAAGATGCAAGGAATAGACTCAGTCTGAGGAAGGACTAGAATGGGTGTCACTAACTACTGATTCTTCAGGACTTCTGGATACGAGCTCTGAAGTGTGAAGCTGAAGGCATTTAGACAGCTTCCAGGCTGTGCTGGGGGACTGGGCACAATGTCCGGAATGCGTTCTGTTCAGAAGCAGTTTCAGGAGAACAACTCCTAACTCAAACCCCAGTGGAATGAACTTAATTACACAGGGCTGAACCAAAGTTATTTACTTCAGCATATTGCTTTTTTAAATATTCTGTTTCTGTTAGGTATATGAGGAAATCTGTTTTTCTTTCTTTTAATCTATCTCAAATTTAGCAGACTATTTGCTTTGGCAAGCCCATCAACACCGAGCAAACTTTTCCAAAACCTTAGCACACTCCTTTGAAACTTTCAGACTCAGTATTTGCAAGTTATTTACACTAAGGTAAATAAAATTTCATTTCTACAAACCTACAACCTTCTGTATCCAAGTTTTGTGTTTCATTATTTCCTTTTCCCATTCTGAAACAGCCAGACACTTGAGGTCAAAACTACCCCTGTGTTCCTTTGAGACACATCCCCTTGTCTTGAATTTCATTGCCCTTACTCCTAGTATATAGTCTTAACCATTAAAACGTGTAGCCAGAATCACTAAGTTCTACTTTAGAGCCATAACTGAGAGGTAGGTAGGTGGGCAATTGAGAGTTACTTGTTTAACACAAGCATTTAAACAGATCAAAAGCCTCACAAGAACAAATGATATGACCCACATGCCTTTATACCTTCTCAGAGGAACAAAAAGGAATACATCCATTAACCTGGCCCAAAGATGCAGCCACTCTTAACATAGAATCCAAAGCCAAGTATGCCCACTTATATATTAAGAATATACTCTGTAACCAAGGTTTATGTATTCTAGTTTCCTTAGAAATTACCCAGATGTTCAAAAACTATTCATGAATTCCCTCAGTTTTCTATTAGTCTATGACTTTAAAGTTCAAGTGCTGGGAATTATCTGCAAATTGACATGCTACACTCATAAATGCTGTTCATGCAAATGGTTTTTCAGATACAGAATTCATTTTGGTTGTAATTTTATATTTTCCACAATTGTAAATATTATGTAGGTGTAACATTAGCTATTAACATCAGTAAATTAGTGTAAAACATTTTGGACATACATAGTAATTGATCTGTTCATGAAAAACATACCCAAACCTTACTTGTAAAGTGTCTTACATTACACCCCATACTGATAAAACCAGAGGAAATTATATATATATATATATATATATATATATATATATATATATATATATGTAAAAACTATTATTAAGCCAAAATTATTCAATGAGTTTGATTTGCCTAAGTATTCATCTCGATTTCTTGAGTTTTGATTATGAAAATACCTCTTATGTAGCATTTACTATAAGAAAGGATTTTTGTAAATCATTTACACTATTAAACCCATTTAAAAGAGTAGAAATTCAGTTTCTTTATTTTGGGGTAATTCTTGGAATATTTGTGTAAGTGCTTAAAATTTCTCTGAACTAATTCAATTTGACAGATATTGTAATTAATTTATTAATACTCAGGAAGAGGAAAGTAGTTTACATAATGATAATTTTGATTACTGCAGACACACAAGCCTACAGAGAACTTGCAGCGTCAGTTCTGCAAACTCAGTCATAGATCAAAACAGACACAGGAACACAGATATTCACCGGTCAGACCTCCAAGGGTGTTCTTTCTTTTTTTTCTTTAATCCTCACCTGAGGATATTTTTGTCATTGCATTTCAGAGAGAATAGAAAGGAGTGAGAGAGAGAGAAACACTGATGTGAGAGGGACACATTGACTGGTTGCCTCCTGACCAGGGCCAGGGATCGAGCCTGCAGTGAGGTACATGCCCTCAAGCTGAAATTGAACCCTGGACCCTTCAGTCCACAGGCCAATGCTCTAGCCACTGAGCCAAACCAGCCAGGGCCAAGGGTTTTCTTAATTCCAAGAAGCACAAGATACTTTCTTAGTGGATTTGAGGTCACCAGGGGCTGGAAAGACTCACAAACTGGAATCTCTGTTGTTACCTACTCAACAGAAAATGGATTCCATCATCCCAGTAGAAACCACCCAATGAGCACACATAAAACTGGAGTCCCAGTTATTGCAGCCACCGGTGTTGAATGGCATGCTGGTAACACTCATCAGAGCCACAACTAAAGCCAGTGAAGGACCAGCAATAAAAACGGAATTATGTCTGAGGGGTAGAGAGAGAGAGATGGATGCCAGGGAGAGCAGACAGTTTCATTGTCCTGTGGGTCCATCTAAGAGCCAAACAGCATGCTAGGCTGCACGAGCAGGAGCGCCCGTCCCGTGCTGCACAGGCAATGGGCACTGGCAGCCTAGTCCATTGGTAATCTCAGTGAAGCCCCCAGAATGGACAGTTGTAATTATTACAGTTTTCAAAAAGCTAAAATCATACAAAATATAGAATGAACATGTGTCAAAGATTTACTGACATTAATAAGGGAACCAGTAAGATGGTAAAGGTAATTAAAGTTGCATCTGGGGGAATAGTTTATGCCCTCCCCATAAAAGGTGTTCTTGAGTAAAGGCAGTTGTGGTAATGTGGTAGGCAGTTGTGGTAATGTGGTAGGCCATTGTGGTAATGTGGTAGGCAGTTGTGGTAATGTGGTAGGCAGTTGTGGTAATGTGGTAGACATTTATTAAAATGTGGCAGGCATAGTTGTGGTAATGTGGTATGCTGAAAAAACACTCTAATGCCCAGAACCTGAGGAAATGTTACCTTACAGGGCAGAAAGGATTGTGGGGATGCTATTTAGGCTAAGGATCTTGAGATGGGGAGATCCTGGATGATCTCAGTGGGCTCAGTGTAATCACACAAGGCTTTACAAATGGACAAGGAAGGCAGAGAGCAGGTCAGAATGAAGCCACGTGAGAAGGACCTGTTGCTGGCTGTGAAGTGGAGGAAGGGGGCCATGAGCCCAGAAATACAGCATCCTCTACAAGCTGGGTGTGGCGCTCAGCTTACAGTCAGCGAGAACATGGACCTCTCTCCTGCCCCTGGGAGGGACTGAATTCTTCCAGCAACCGGAATGAGCAGAAAAAGGACTCTCCCCTATGGTGTCCAGAAGGGAACACAGTCTGCCTACAGCTTGATTTAGCCTGGGGAGACCTGTGCTGAACTTCTGATCTCCAAAACTAAAATAATACATTTTCATTGTCTTAACCAATCAAATTTGTAATAATTTGTTATGACAATAGAAAACTAACACATTGAGATAGAGGTCAAATCTGTTAACATCCTATAGGCCATTAAAACTATAACCTTTTATATCTATTCTAACAGATAGATAGACCTATGTGTGGTGCATTTTAACATCACACGAGTGATTTCATAACTATAGTAAATAGAAAAATCGTGCCCATTACTCTAGATAAACCATCTTTCAGTTTCTCTGTTATCAGTGCCCCAACTGACCTTGAAAGGTCCTGCTGCTCACCTTTTTGCCTACTCTTAGTTCTTTCTTAATTGCTGAGGTGAGGAAGCGTCATTTCATTGTATAGACTACAAGCTCCGTGAAGCCATCACCTTACTTGTCATAATTCATATTGTCTTACCCACAAGCCCAACTGTAGCAGGTGCTACACAGATGTTTGTTGAATGGGTGAGTAAAACTCAGCAACCCCACAGCTAAATTTTCCCTGTTGTGAGAGCTATGATTCAGCCACACTCAACTCTTTCTTTTCTTCTAGTGTGAACAAATGACACTCTGCCATCAGGAGACTTTTGCATTTGCTTTTCCCTGTGCCTGGAACCCACACCCACTCAGCTTGGGTAACAGGCAATCCTAAGTTAGACCTCTCCTCCTCTGGGAAGTAGTGTGTAATTACCTCATGTTCCCCCACATGATTCTCTCCGCTCTCACAGCCTCTGTACTTAACACCACAGCAAATATAACACGTTATATTTTTTTGTACAGACAACCTCCCCCCAGGGACAGTCTAATGTAGCGAACTATTAATAGTTGAAGCATCAACTCTAGTCAGACTGCCAGCGTTCAAACCGTGGCTCTGCAAGTGATTAGCTAGCAAGGTAACTGATCTTTCTGTGACTCAGTTTTCTCATTGGTAAAGTAGGCATAATAGTGACACATCCACCACATACGGCCGTGGTGAAGGTTAAATGTTAAGGGCTTAGGACAGAGCTTGGTATATGGCTAACATATGGGAAGCTGTTGCTTCGTAAGTTCCTTGAAATCAGAACCCGTCATGCTCACCATGGTCCTCAGTTTCTGATGCAGAATTAGAGTAGGGGCTCGCTTGGTGTTCGTTGGTGGCTTGAACTGAATTGTGATCCAGTGAGGATCGTCCTTTTGCGGGGCCAGAATGGAGATGAAAAAACAATGTATTGATAGTGAGATAAACTACCCAGAGAGGCTCACTGCACAGCCAGGGGAGTCCCTTTGCACTGAAATGTGTGGGAGTCAGTGTCCTGGCCTCCGTGCTCCCTGGCAGGGGCTATAGACTCAGCTCTTCCTGTACATATGGCTCATCACATCACAGATGCAAGCAACCTATTCCCCAAAGGACATGGATTTTCAGTAATGGCAAACTCTTCTATTTCCCCCTCCTCAATGCAGCACACACCTCCATTTATCCCACCCCCATGCTTTCTAGAGCAGGAGATTCTCCAGCTGTCTTCAGCCCCCTTACATTCACCCTAGGGATCAGCCTTTGAATTTTCCAACAGCTTACTCAGGCCCAGGGTGTCCCTTGGAGGAATATAAAAGAGCTTGCTGTGGTTAAGGGAATGTAGGATCACTCTTATCCCTGGTTATTGGAGTTGGGAGCTGGGCTGTCACACTCTTTTTGGTGCACAGACTGAGAGCTTCCCTCCTTCAGCCCTTCTGACCAGCGGGATCTGGAAACACCAGCCCAGGCAGGAACCGCACAGAGCCACCCACACAGGCCAGAGTCTGTAGTGACTTCATCAAACTCATACTCCTGCAAACATCTGTGTTCATCCCACACAGAGTGAAAAGATAACATAAATTATGAGAAAAGCACAGTCACTTTGCAGAGATTGCCCCGCACTAGCCTGGAATTTGTACATGGACAGAGACAGAGATGTGGTACGAATGTTCAAAGGCCTGGTCTTATTACGTGTTGAATGGGTGTGGGCTGCACCCTGATGAGCTATGAGGAAGCCTCACCAATTGCCTACACCCTTCTATTTTCCATGTGTTATTGAACAAGGTTTTATTATCATTGCAATTCTCATTTTAATGCACTTGTTTCCCTCAACATTGAGGGGCTTGAAAACAGTACATAAACATAAGCATTGAAAAATGAAATAAAGCAAAATGGCATCCCCTTGAATTATTGTTATTACTTTGCCTTTGAGAAAAGTGAGCCAGAAATGGTTACTCAAAGGTCATGTACCATGAGAGCCATAGAGAGCAGACTCCCGGGTTGTAGATGTCTGGAAACCGCACCTCATCTCGTCCTGTCTCTGGGAGTCAGGCACTGTTACCTCACTGCCTTAAAACTAAGGATGTGCTCTTTTGAATGCCTGAGCCTGGGTTCTGAGAGTAGGTAGTGGATGAAAGTTTAGTTGGAATTTGCACACCAGGATGACTGAGAAATGTCTTACTAAAAATAAAGGCATCCAAAAAGCTTAGCAGTATCTGCAAAGGCATTTCCAGATGCCCAGATGCCATGTGCAGGCTGACTGGCCCCTCATCTCTCCAAGAGAGCGCTGTGTTGACATCTAAAGGGTCACTGTTCCAGAAGGCAGCTTGTATGGGACCACAGCCCTGCCAGAAATCACAAGACCAAGTTGGAAAAGACACAGTGAAGTTCTCCCTTGGGCTCCAGGCACCTCCTGGCTTGAGTAAAAGAGCATTCTAGGAACACTACACCGCAATGTCAAAGAATAGGTTGGCATCATCCCTTTGAGGACTGTTGCCTTGGGTTTATCTTAGGAAAGAATGGGAAGTAGAATTTTTTCAAGCCCACTCCCAGCCTAGTGCTTCCATCCTGTGCAGCTGTCCCCAAGCAGCTGGGCAGGAGGGGAAACAGTGATGCTGCAGATGAGTCAAGGCCTTACCTTGGTAGGTGAGGAGAGTATACTTTGCCAGAGGCCCCCTTTCCTGGGCACTGGTCTGCAGCATCTCACTGTTCCCTCTCTGCCCCCAGGAATGCCCTGCTGGGCAGAGCCCTGCTGCCAGACCTTTGCCATCTTTGCCACCGCCCTCGCAGCCTTCCCTGTGGAAAGGACTCACCCTGGCTTGTTTCCAGGGAGCCCTGAAGCGGCTTCTTGGTGGGTCTGTGATCTGCTTCCTACTGAACTGTGAGTAGCTGCTGTTGACCAGTGTGCTCTACTACCAGGTAATGAATGTATTCCCTTTTTAACAGGGCTTCTTGGGGTTTTTTTTGGTTTTGTTTTTTTCCGTTAGAAACTAAGTAAATATTTTACTTTGACTAAGAGAGATTTGTAAAAGAAGGAAATCATTGGGGCTTTTATGTTATTATAATTAAACCTACTTATAATAACTAGCATTGTTAGCTTTCCCCTCTGTAGATCAAATGATTACAGTTCTAAAACCATTCCTTTAAAGCAACCAGTTTTCACTTGTTCCCTTTGTTGTTATCGATTCTCTTCTGTGAGTTCACCAAGAAAGTCTCAATCTAACTAAAATACTTCCCAACAGGACCCTAAAATATGTACAACCTGATGTATGTTTCTGTTTTCTTAACTTTTTATCTTTATCACACCTTTCTTAATATTTACCACTAATGTCTAATTAACCGATTGACTATTTTTTAAATCGTTATTCTTATTGTATTTATTTATATTTTTATTTTATTGAGTAAATATTGACATACAGCAGTATATTACTTTCAGGGGTACAACATCATGATTTGGTGTTTGAATATGCACTTGACTCTTGAACAGTGCAGAGGTTAGGGAACCCCCAGCCCCCTGCAGCCAAATATTGACATACAACTTTTTACTCTCTCAGATTTAACTAATAGCCTACTGTTGACCAGAAGCCTTCACCAAGAACATATACAGTCAATTAACTCATATTTTGTATGTTATATGTATTACATACTGTATTCTCGCAATAAAGTAAGCTAGAGAAAAGAACACATTATGAAAGTCAGCCCTGGCAGGGCCGCTCAGTGGGTTGGGCACCGCCCACGTACAGAGGGTTGCGGGTTCTGTTCCTGGTCAGGCGCAGACCCGGCTGCGGCTGGATCCCTGGCAGGGGCTGTGCAGGAGGCAGCTGATCGATTAGAGTTTCTCTCTCCCCCTCTCCATCTCCCTTCCTCTCTGTAAAAATCAATTTAAAAAATCTTAAAACAAAAACATCACAAGGAAGGAACAACACACAGCACTTTACATACCTATAGATACTGTAGGGTTATGTCTGTTTACAAGATGGAAAAATCTGCATCGGGTCCTCAGTCTGCCTGAGCACCTGCCCTCAGAGCAAAGCCAGAGTCGGGATGGTCAGAGGCCAGGAGAGCAGAGTGGAGGCTGGAGCAGCAGCAGCCTGGGGGCTGCAGGAGTGAGCTGTGCCCCTCTGCTGAGGCAGAGGCCAGCTCAAGGCCATCAAGTGGAAATTAACTGGCTGGGCCAAAAGTGTGGACTCAGATAAAATCATCAGTGTATATGGTAATCTTTAGATTCTGAATTTTGTGTTATGGGTCATGAAACTAATACAATGTATAGTCCATACCATGAATAGTATGGGAATGATTGAGCAGTTCAGTAAAGGCAGGGGCCTTAAAAAGGGGCTCAGCTGTTGCCCCAGGACATGCTGACATTTCAATGGGAATATATTAGAATCGATGTTGAAATCAGTGTCTTTCGGAAATATGCTTCTTAAATCCATTCTATAAAAAGTGATGGTGCAATATTTGTCCTTAGCAAAGAGTGCCAGTTATAGATAAGATTGCTGTAGGCTTTAAACAAAAAATATTTCCTGAAAGCCTCATGTGACCTGAAGATACTAGGACACTAGTGGGTGGGAAACATCCGCTGTATACAAGTGACAGGCAACTCACCAAAGGGGAAACGCACTGTGAGCTGTGGTCAAACTGTGTGATCAAAAAGTCACAAATGCAGGTATTGTCAGGTTCCTGATTCATGTCACTAGGACATTTTTTCACTATCCAAAGCTGGAGTAGAACCTGAAACTGGTATGATAGGTTGTATTTTACACTAATATGCCTGCACCTTAGTTAGGAAGCAAGTTAGTATTATATATTCAGCCACAAAAAATGATTTAACCTTTTGGTTTAGTCATCTGATTTTCAAGGTATTTTGTTAACACTCACCTGAGGATACTTTTTCCTTAGAGGTGGTTTTGTTTTGTTTTGTTTTGTTTTGTTTTGTTTTGTTTTGTCTTGTTTTGTTTTGTTTTGTTTTTAGAGAGAGAGGAAGGGAGGAAGGAGGGGGAGAAAAAGAACAAAACATAGATGTGAGAGGGACATATTGATATGTTGTTTCCCAAACGTGTCAGAGAACGGATCAGATCAAACCTGCAACCCAGGCATGTGCCCTTGGCTGGAATTGAACCCAAGACCCCTGAGTCCATGGGCAACCACTCTACTCACTGAGCCAAACTTGCTAGGGGCAGGCCTACTTCTTTTTGGATTCTCATACTTACTTTTCCTGCACTTCCCATTGAAGAATTTCAATGAAACTTTTTCATGCATAGGCACTGATCCATAATATGGCTGCAATGGCAAGGATTCTGCTAGATCTCTTTTAGATTCAAACGCAATATATTGGCTTTATTTTCTATAGGGAATATTCTTGAGTCCTTTCATTAGTCTGAACTTAGAAGGCAGCTGTCACTTTTTGTACAACTGAATTAATTCCATTTGCAAAATAGATTACATGGTTTCACTTTTCAAGTATGTGGGAAGAAACCTTTAAAATAATTTTCTGTGACTTTTACATAAAAATTTTGACTAGAAAAATTTCTCCACAAGCAGTTTAATAAACTTGAAATTCAGTGCAGGGATTTCCTTGGAGAGCAAAGCCGTTGGTTTGGTGTGTACATATCTAATGCTGGTGATTCTGTTCAAATGAATCATTCAGATTCTTGTGAACCAGAGAGCCACACATTAGGTTTGTGCAGGAATCTATTACTTGGAGGAAAAAAAGGACTCTAGGTAGATAAATTTGTGAAGTGCTGGTAGATATTATTCATTACTTGATTGCTTAATTTTTAACATCAGGGTGCATTTAGGTCCGATAAGAACCAGAGATAGAGCATATTTAGATTTGACCAACAACCCCCCTTTTTAAAAATATATTTTTATTGATTTCATAGAAAGAAAGGGACAGGAAGAGAGAGAGAGATAGAAACATCAATGATGAGAGAGTCATTGATCGACTGCCTCCTGCATGCTCCCAAATGGGGATCGAGCCCCCAACCCGGGTATGTGGGAATTGAACCTCGATCTCCTGGTTCCTAGGTTGATGCTCAACTGCTGAACCATGCCCAGTTGGGCAAATTCCCTTTGAAAAATAGAAGCATTATTGTGTGGTTTGGAAAATAGTGCCTTAGCCATTAATCTAGCAGGATGTTGCTCCGCTTTCTTAAAGATGGGCTAAGTGGTTTGAGATGGAGATTACTGAGGAGAATCATAGGGCTATTTTATTTTATTTATTATTATTATTTTATAATTTTATTTTTGTTTAAAATATTACAAATGTCCCTTTTGCTCCCCAGTGACCCATTTACCCCATCCCTTCCCCCTCCCCAGTCCCTCTCCCCACCATTGTCCGAGTCCTTGGGTTGTGCATATATGCAAATAAATTCTTTGGTTACTCTCTCCCCCTCCACCCACCCTCCCTCGTCTATCCCTCTGACATTCATCAGTCTCATCTATGCTTCCATGTCACTGAATCTATTTGTTCATCAGTTTATTAAGTTCTTTAGATTCTGTGTATAAGCGAGATCATGCGATATTTGTCTTTCATTGCCTGGCTTACTTCACTTAGCATAATATTCTCCAGGTCCATCCATACTGTCCCAAAGGGTATGAAGTTCTTCTTTACAGCTGCATAGTATTCCATGGTGTCAATGTCCCACAGCTTTTTTATCCACTCACCTACTGACGGGCACTTGGGCTGTTTCCAGATCTTAGCTATTGTAAACTGTGCTGCTATGAACATCGGGGTACATATCTCTTTTCTGATGTATGTTTCAGGATTCTTAGGATACATTCCTAGGAGTGGAATCACTGGGTCAAACGGCAGCTCCATTTTTAATTTTTTGAGGAACCTCCATAATGTTTTCCATAGTGGCTGCACCAATCTGCATTCCCACCAGCAGTGTACTAGGGTTCCCCTTTCTCCACACCCTCGCCAGCACATGTTTGTTGATTTGTTGATGGCAGCCATTCTGACAGGTGTGAAGTGATACCTCATTGTGGGAGGGATCACATTACCAGACTTCAAACTATATTAAAAAGACACTATAATCAAAACGGCTTGGTATTGGTACAACAACAGGCATATAGATTGATGGAACAGAACAGAGACCCCAGAAATAGACCCACGACACTATGGTCAGTTAATATTTGACAAAGGAGGCAAGAGCATCCAATGGAGTAAGGACAGTCTCTTCAATAAGTGGTGCTGGGAAAATTGGACAGATACATGCAAAAGAATGAAACTAGACCACCAACTTTCTCCATGCACAAAAATAAACCCAAATTGGATAAAAGACTTAAGTGTAAGTTATGAAACCACAAAAACCCTGGAAGAAAACATAGGCAGTAAAATCACAGACACCCCACGTGGTGGAGTTTTCACTGATACATCTCCTAGGGCAAGAGAAACAAATGAAAAAATAAACATATGGGACTACATCAAACTAAAAAGCTTCTGCACAGCAAAAGAAAACAGCCTCAAAATACAAAGGAACCCCATGGTCTGGGAAAACATATTTGCCAAGGATGAATCTGATAAGGGGCTAATTCCCAAAGTGTACAAAGAAATCATAGCACTCAGCAAGAGGAAGACAAACAGCCCAATTAAGAAATGGGCAAAGACTTAAATAGACACTTCTCCAAAGAGGCCATACGGATGGCCAAGAGACACATGAGAAAATGCTCTACTTCACTAATCATTAGAGAGGGTTATTTTTTAAAATTATACCTTTATTATTCCACGTGGTCTATACTTTGTTTTATGAACATATACCTGCCTGCTTTTTATTTCTGCCTAAATAGAAGATTATCCCACCTGGGTGTAAGGTGGGCTGCAGGCTGACCATCCTCTACATTGGTATAGCAAACACTTTTTACACATAGCCCTATGATTAGCTCCAGAAAGCCTTCTATTTGAAGCCCCAAATTAATCATGTGGCATGGAAGAAAGAAGTGACACCTGAGCTTTGGAAATACAAGGCAAGAGTTAAAAACCACTTCTTCGAAAGTATTAAAAATTACTATCTTGGAAGTGTGCTGTGGATTAGAAGTGAGGTTCCATGCTAACATTTAAATGTGCCATGTTGAATAGCCCCAACGTAAACCACGGCTCACCAAATAAGCTTGTTTGTTGAATATAGTTAGAATTAGCCTAACTGGCAATTTTCAACTCGTGTGCTGCAAGAACTTTTCAAACTTGCAGTACCTGACTATTTAGATGGGGCACTGACCTTTTTTCCCTTATATTGCCAAATTAAACACATGACAACAGCCAACTCATTGAGAGAGGGGAGACAGGGAAGGGATAGCTACCCCATGCCCCCTCTCTGCAGTCATGAGGGATGTGCGCCTGCGATGCCCAGCCCACCTTACAGGAGGAGCATGGGAAACAAAGATCAGCCCAGACCCTCGTGGCGCTTTTACTCTTCTGGCCTTTGTGAGAGCAGGATGACTTGTGTGCTGCAGGCGTGTTCACTCAGGTGACCACACTCATTTCAAATTCAAATTTAAAGAGGTCACTTTTCAATGGAGCAGAAACTCTCTTATGTTTTTATTAAGGTATTTTAGTTGATTACCAATAAGTGGTTCGGGATGCAGCCAGGGATGCTGGTGCATCTAGGGGTTAGTGCCTGGCCAGAAACTGGTTCTCAGAGCTGCCAACTGTGAGGTCCTGGTGACTCAAGTGAGGTGGGTAGAAATCAATGTAGGATTAGAAACCACTACTGGTGTGAGGCCCAGATATGCAAGAGGCAAACTTTTCTATTAGGTAAGTCCCTCCCCTGCTCTGATGGGCTTTGCTGTTTTCTTCTGTACTTGGATGTTCTTTCATTTGCATCTAATAGAGAATATCTGTTTGGTCAGAAAGTAAAACCTAGTTTTTAGATTTTACTTTATGGAACTCATCTTTCCAGATAATTTAAATTATAAATTTTGTTGGATATCATAAACAATTGAATAAAATTTTGTATCATTTTGTATGTTAGTAATCAATCTGTCGTAATCAGCAACTTTTATTTTTCTGTGAAATTTGTATCAGAATTGATCAGTTACATTTTTTCTATTCTTAGAGCAAGAGAAGAAGAAGACCAATGATGTAATTCATGTAAGTGAACAGTTGAAAAGTTAAGAAATTAGTGGTTTGATTTAAACATCTGTCATGATTTCTAAAAAATATAATGGACTTCTTTTTGTTGATTTTCTAAATGTCTTCTGTTTTTCTAATGTTCAAACATGCATATTCAGGAATGTCTTTGGCTTAGTAATGCCCTTTTTTGTTTGAAGTTTTTTCACATTTAGGTTAAATTTCTTTTTTCTACAAAAAAAAAAATGGTTATATCAATTTTAGTGAGAGAGGAAGGGAGGAGAGATAAAAACAAAAACTTTGATGAGAGAGAAACATCAACATCAACATCAATTGGCTGCCTCCCGCACGTATCCTTCTGGGGATGAAGCCACAGCCCTGGCATTGCCCCGACTGGGAATTGAACTGCTCACCTCCTGGTGCATGGGCCTATGCTCAACTACTGAGCCACACTGGCCAGGCTGGGCAAGATTTCAGTAAGATGGTTGTGATATAAATATCTGCCTTTTTGTGTTTTGCCCTAATTTTTAAACTTATTTTTTAACAAAGACATGATAGCTAACTTAATGTTTAACACTATCTACTGACTTCCTGTCCTAGCAAGAAAAAGCTTAGCTTTCTAACTCCACTGCACCCTTATTTCCCTCCCTCTGCTCCCTCCCATGTATCACAACTTTATTGAATCAGAATCAATGTTACATTATTATGACTGCAAATATTGTTCCCTGCCGAGTCATGTAGTTCTGTGGCTGTGCCTCTTTCTTGTATACCCTTTATTCTCTTTCTTAAATTTTACTGACATCTGGCGCTTTTCCACTTGTCCAGGATAATTCAGTCCCCCTCTTTGTAGCCAACATGAGCTCACATATCCAGATGCAGTAAGTAGGCTGTTCTTCCTGGTTGCAGAAACAAATTTTTGTACCTAACAATCTAATAATCAAGCACAGAAAGATGACTATTAGACAGAAATACTACATTTGTGCTACACTAACTTAATATTTAGTAATTCTTTAATTTGTGTGTGTGTGGAATTAATTTCCGGACTATATTCCCTTGCCTGTTTTGAAAAACTCTTTTCCCTCAAATGTAGTAACATTTGTCACATGCCTATCAAAAATATTTTCCATCTATGAATCACATCCACTTTGCCTGGCCGGGTGTAGCTCTGTAGTTGAGCATTGACATCAGATCCAGGAGATCGAGGTTTGATTCCTGGTCAGGGCACATGCCCGGGTTGGGGGCTCGATCCCTGTTGGGGGCATACAGGGGGCTGCTGATCAATGATAACACTCTCATCATTGATGTTTCTATCTCTCTCTACCTCTCCCTTTCTCTCTCTGAAATCATTAAAGACATATTTAAAAATAAGTAATTAAAAACACACACATCTGTTTCATATTTTTCTTGGAAACAACCTACCCGGCCTTTTGCTATCTGGCTGTAGTATGACTGGCTTTCCCTAGGCCTGCTCTGTGCCTGTTTTCCTGGCACGTCTCTTGAAGTCATCTGGGATCTCACAGAACTGCTCTCCTGTGTTGCATCTCCTCTATACTATGTCCCATGTTGCCCTCGGTCTTGTTATACTCCCTTGTTTTACTGGATTGCATATCCCTGGGAAGCGGTACGTGGGCCGATATTAGTAGAGATCCCACTCCACTGAAATGCCTATATTATAGGATATAGAATTCTAGGTTGAAACTAACTTTGTGGGTTTTAAGATATTTCTACTGTTTACTCATTTGCAGTGTTGCTCTTCAGTCTGTTGGCATCGTCTGATGTGTTGTATATTACCAATATTGCTCATTTTCACCCCAGAACTTTCATCTCTAGAAGCTTTTAGTACCTTCTCTGTCTGTGGGATTCTGAAATCTTATGATACAGTTTGGCTTGTACTTTTTTATTTTATTATGATCATTAAGTCTGCAGATATTCTGTCCTCTAAGCGAATTGCTTTTGTTTCTTATTTTTTCAACTTATCCTTTTGTCTAGTGATCCTTATTACTCAGAAGTTGGACTCTTAGGCCAGTGTTCCTATATGGATCTCGAAATCTTTCCCCTCCTGTTTTTTATTTTGTCTCTTTCTACTTCAGATTTTCTTGATTTATGCTCCAGCCTTTCTATGGAATTCTTTTTTTTTTTTTTTTTTTTTGGTCTGTGTTATTTTTAATTTAGAGAGTTATTTTATGTACTGTCATTCTTCTTTTAATAGCATTTGGTTCTTTCACTTTATGTCTTTCTAAAATTGACTAAGGATTATATATGTTTTAGGTTCTTATTTGCTTCTGAGTTTTATCACTGCCATTAATTGCATTCTTCCTGTTTTGATCTCTCTTACTCTCTGGCTCTCCTTAGATGTATAGTGGTCCCTGGTTGTCCCTTAAGTCTAATTGGAAGCACAGGGAGTGAGCAGGACTTGTGTTCACTGACAGTCATCACTGCAAGGATTTGGAGGCCAATCCTCTGGATTCGGAACCTGCCTTGAGTGCTCTCAGATAAACCAGCTGTCTCATTCGTGCCCCAGCCACACTTTTTAGACATCAAGTTTCTGCTTCTTGTGTTCTGTCACCTCAGTTACCACTCCTCTGTCCAGTTTTCTGCTTTCAAAAATTAAAAATCATCTGCTGTTTATACTACATTGTGAGTAACTTTTTTTGTATGTATTTAAATTTTCTTTTCAATCCTCACTCTTTGATATTTTTTTCCATTGCTTTTCAGAGAGAGTGAAAGGGAAAGATAAGAGAGGCAAACATTGATGTGAGAGGGACACATCGATTGGTTGCCTCTGCACGTGCCCAACCCTGACGGAGGCCAGGGATGGAGCCTGCAACCAATGTCCATACCCTTGACAATCAAACCTCTGACCCTTCAGCCCATGGACTGACGATCTATTCCCTGTGCTAAACTGGCCAAGGCTGTGTCTTTAATTTTAATGAGATATTTCTAAAAGGAAGATGCCGGAGCCTGCAGGCAAAGTCAAATGGTCCTGAGGAAGGGGTGAGGATGAAGAAAAGATACACCAAAAAGATAGGATCGGGAGGACTGCAGCTTCTGACTGCTGCCAGCCCGGATTTTATTTTCCCAGCTCAATTTATACAGGCACTGTTGATTTTGCTGAATAGCACCCTGTCCCACATTCCTTCCCCTTGCCCCATACAGAGTAGTTCCTTCAAGGCGGTATGAATGCTCTTTCAGAGTAAACACCCTGCCTCCTGCAGGAGCTCAGACCTTGGTAACTACCTTTATGTTGGATTCTAATGGGAACTTTTGGGGAGGATTGAGTCCTTGGCTTGGTATGTGGCTTGACTGTCCCTTGACCCTTCAGGCCAGGACCAAGTTCCTGATAAGCCTTTCTGGAATTTCTGGCTGCAAGCTAAATTAGTACCACCTTGGTGCCTCAAGGTCTGGGTCAGGAAGCAGGAGAGCAGGTCTGCAGCTCACCCAGGCAGCTTCTCTGTGCCTGGGGCCACAGCGGCTCCCCACAGGAAGAGAAGGGGAAATGGATTTGTGGTCAGGCCTCCATGTTTAACACACACTTAGAAACTATATCTAAAGTGTAAGTCAAAGTTGAAAGTTTTAGTTTCACATAAGTAATAATATTAATTTAGAGAATGTTTTGGTTATACCTGTAATTACTACTTTTTTTTTACTAAAGCCTTGATTAAGAATTCGATTAAAACCACACACCTTGCCATTGTATCCCATTAATGTGCAACAGAGATGGAGCAGTTTTCACTAATGCATAAAGTGTTAGAAAAATTTAAGTTAATTAAGGGTCATTAATTTTCAATATCCAAAACTTGTCGTGTGAAAAAGTAGTGAGAAAAAAGTAAACTTCAGCTTTATTTCTTATTGGGTTAGGATTTGGCAGTGAGCACAGTGGGTGGGGGCAGAATTTGTATAGGCCCTTGACCTCTGATTTTAAACTTGTGATGTGACTTGTTAGGCTTCTAGTAGGATTGTTCTTCTAGCCTTTACCAAACAATCTTAAGTCTACTAAGTATGCCCTTTCTTTTCTTGTGCAAATTAAGAGCATTGAAAATAATAGGTCTGGGCTGGAAATATCAGGGAGCACCCTATCTGGCAAGTATGCAGACAGCTGGCCACACATGGATGAGCAGTTCAGCAAAGGCTTTTTACAGAATCTGAAGAAACCGATGGAAGTGAGATCTGTGTTTCCCTCCTATTCGCTCACCCTATCGGACCAAAATGGAGACAACAAGCTGGTGCAGCTGACCCCCAACTACCAATTGCTGCCCCACCCCTCCCAGCACAGCACTCCAGGCCCCATCATTAACAGGAGGCCCACACGCAGTCTGAGCTCAGAGGAAGAATCTGCTCCACAAGTCTTGCTTCCAGAATCTAAAAGCAATGGTCGGACAGTGACAGAAGAGAAGAGTCTTGATGATATGGTCTCTGAGGTGAATAATAAATTCAAAGAACTAAAAATGAATTTGGACAATATGAATAAATTTCTGGAGGAAGGACAGAGAGCCCTCAGAGGCCTAGAGGGCTCTGGTGAGAAGAGGTGTGAAGAGCTCGAGCCCTGCTCCAGATGAGACCAATGTCTAATGAAATGAACGTCCTTCATTCTTTCTGGCAGGCCAGTCATGAGACCAAGCTGGTCACCCATCACCCCAGCTTCGGTTGAAGTACAGCACCCCATCTTCTACCCTTACAACCACTTCTTTAAGATAAACAACAGCAACAAAATTTATTATGTAGAAGCAGTGACCTCTTCTGCTTTCTTGGTGCAGTGTAAAGCATTGCAGCCCACAAAATTCCAGAGGATAGATAACTAGAAAGTTAATTAATGCTTATCTTAGCTTCTGTCTACTGCTTCACTAGTTCCACCACTTGCGTCCCCTTGACCGAACTGCTCCCCTTCACCAAATAGAATGTAGTTTGTTTGTTTTTTCTACCTTTATATTCTCCCTGCAAAAACTGTTTGGGGCAGTGAGTTTGTTTAGGGCAAGCGCCCCTCACAGCCACCGCTGGAGGCTAAAAAGTCTCCACACACTCAATTTGGTCTCTGTGTGAATTAGTCTCACGTGACCTGGGTATAACAGTGTGACATGTTTTTGTGAATGCCCCATTCTGAATGCACATCCACGATTGCTCTGACTGGCCTGATGCTTATGCTAGAACTTCCTTCCATGAACCTCCCTGGCCCCTTAAACCAGGAGTCGTTCTCATGCCACATGGAAAACAGATGCAGAGGCTCCCAAATGGCTTCTAGTAGATGCTGGGCTCTTCCAGAACTGCCATCTCCACAGCACTCTAAAATACTCCTATGCCTCACTAATTTCACCTTATTTCCAGCTACAAAGGTACTCTGATGCCCTTTGAAAGCCTTTGGTTCCAGCACAGTGCTCTGGGGGACTGAGGGAGATTCTAGGCCTCAGCCAGGAATCTGAGGAAACCCCACCCACCACCCAGTCCAGCCACAGGGGCACCATATTGTCAGCTTGGTGCGAACACTGTGATGATCATAGTTATCACTGTCCCTTCCGCTGATGGAGTGATGGTTGAGATACATGTGTGAAGCATTATTTTTTCTTCCTGTGTATCCAATATTTTACTAAGCTCTTTAGGGAGCAGAGAAAATGCATCTGAAGGCAGTTCTTTTTGCAAACCTACCCTATTTTCTAAACAGACTGCACACATATCTCCATGTGACCTTCTGCAGGGTTGGGAGTTGATGGGGACGGCAGAAAAGGGCACTGTTTACTCTGAGGGTCACTGACCTGGTCTCACCTTTCATGGACAAGGAGAGGAAGCCATCCCTCTCCTGAGATGTGAAGCACTTCAGTTCCACAGGATGCTGAGATGTGACACTGGAAGCTCTATGCATTGTGTTTGTGTGGTGTGTGCCTGTCCACTTGCACCAGGGCATCTGGGATGACGAGAAGCTCCTGGCTTTCTTTGGACTTGTTGCTGTCCCTCACTTGATTGCTCCAGGACACACACAGTCCCCACTTACAGCCAGAGGGACCCTTCACGGAAATGCCACGGACTATCCTGGTGCTGACTACCCATGCTGCATTATTATAATTATTAAACAGATTCTTTCCCTAATTTTAAAAGATGACTTTCCATTTAGAATGAAAGTATTATGATTTTTATTCTATATTTGTTTTTTGAGATCTCAAAATTAAGTTACATGGTAACTGCATAGCTTAGAGAGCATAGAGTTTTAGCTATATTGAAAATATTTCTAGGTTGAAGGAAATTTTATTTTTTAAAATAATGTTTGATGCTTTTTAAAAAATGTACTATCCAGAATTTTTTGTTGATAAAGAATAAGTGACTTTGCAGTAAAATGTCTGAAAGAAGCAAAATAGTGTTTTACATTATGTATGGATATTTCTGATTATTGGCTACTGGCAATTTTAAGTGCTCGGTACTTAAAGGGCATCAAGTAGATGTTCCATTTGCCCCATCTTTTGTGTATTTGTGGGGGACACTGATGGGAAAGAATGACAGCAGGATGAAAACTATTTGATATGAATAAGAGGAGGACAACATATCTGAATTAGTTTCAAAAACATACAGCAGAACTGAGCATATTAAAACTGTTGGTTTCTGTGATGTGAAAAAATGCTATTACTTTCAACTTCCTACAGTGACTGGGATTAGATATTGGCTTTATTTAAGGAAGCGAATTGTCCTAAAGTAGTGTAGGCTATTTCAGTTTTGATAATTGCTATATTGTTGTGCTCTCTACAAATCAAGGGACACTTCAAAAATAAATGGATACTTCCAAGCTGGGTTAAAGATAGTTTATTTTCTAGAGGTTCTCAAAAAGGGTATTGTCACCTCTCCAGTAGCACTGCAGATGAATTTGAATGTGTATCTGTAGAAAGACTGACCTTTCATTGTAAGTAATTTTACATAATGCGTCAAACACTTGTTGAACTCCGAGCATGCCCCAGGTTCTGGCTCAGCAGCTGGAGGTAGGAGAGGAGCGAGTCCTGCCTTCCCTAGAGAAACCCCCTGTTTATAAGGGGGGCCCTGGTAGCAACTGATACCTTGTAGCAGGTGGGAGCTCAGACTTGCGAATGTGCAGAAAGGGTGCAGCTTGGTAGTGTGGCTGCTGGCAAAGTATCCTGGAGGGATATTGGGGTGGGGCAGGATCAGCTTGCCAGGACAACAAGAAAGAAAAGGGCATTGTGGGAAGAGAGACCAGCGGGAGTGAGGCATGGTGGTGATGAGTGTCACATAACTTAGAAAATAATATTTAGAAATGAGTGGAAAGGGTTCTCTGAGGTTCTTGCTTGAGTAATGTAATGACAGTCTCATTTAAGCATGAAGTGAGTTAAATGGTTAAAGTTGTTTTGTGTGTTTTTTGGATATAAGAGACTCTTTCCAACACTTATTCTACATATGAGAAAGCTGAGGCCCAGGGAGACCTCGAGCCACCAGCCTGTTTGCAAAAGGGCAGCCCCGGCTCACACACACCTTTGCCACGAATACATTTGTTTTGTCACACTGTCTCAAGCTTTACAAATGTTTATTATTGGCTTTCATTTACTGCAATAAAATGTTCTTCCTTTAATATTCTATAGGGCATTACATTTTATTCTAGTATATCAATAATAGAAATAGAAAAGCTTAGCTACTTTTTATTGCTTAAAAAATAAAACACTGAAATCTTTTTCTTTTTTTTTTTTGTATCTTTATTGATTTCAGAGAGAGGATAGGAGAGGGAGATAGAGAGATAGAAACATCAATGATGAGAGAGTCATTGATCAGCTGCAGCCCACAACCCGGGCATGTGCCCTGACTGGGAATCGAACCCTGATCGCCTGGATCCTAGGACGACGCTCAACCGCTGAGCCACGCCCGGCAGGGCTGCAATCTTTTTTTTTTTTTAATGTTTTTATTGATTTCAGAGAAAGGAAGGGAGAAGGAGAGAGATAGGATCATCAGTGATGTGCAAGTCATTGATCAGCTGCCTCCTGCATGCCCTTTACTGGGGATCCAGCTCGCAACCAGGGCATGTGCCCTGACTAAGAATCGGGCCATGATCTCCTGGATCCTAGGTGGATGCTCAACCGCTGAGCCATTCTGGCTGGGCAAAACACTGCAATGTTAAACTTTTAACATTATTATAAAGGTGCTTTATAATAGGTTTTTGCAGGGTTTGATTATAGGGATCATATTAAGGGCAGCATTGTATCCCATTCCTCAGATCTCATCGCTGGGAGTTAGAGTGTGTAATAGATTTACCATAAAGCTGAAAAAGACATCGCATTCACACAGCTCATGGATCATGAGAAAAATTATAATGCTTAAGTGATAGACATTTTAAATAAGGAAAAACCACACTTTTATAGGTTTAACTCAGTGTGACATTTTCATCTATTTTTCCCCCTTCCTGTACCCCCTGGAGCCTTACTATACAGTGTAGCTCACACTCAATAATATTTCTAGTGTCAGCACAGTCAACCAGCCTGATCTTAGAACCACAGCCCAATGGTGAGGACAGCTAGGCTGCCAAGGGATGAGTGACAGACCTCTCATGCTAAAAGCACCCTAGCCACACGTACTTCTAGACATTTGATTGTCCTTTTCAGTGGTCAGATTAAGACATTTGTGTCAATTATGTATTAATTTCAAGGACCTGATTATAAATTTTTAAATTTCTATTTAAACCTTTGAGTGGCTGAAAGAAGGGAAAGCCAGTTAGCAAATAAGATATCTCAGAAAAAATTATTTATCTCAATTTGCTGAATTTCTAGTGTTAAGATTGTTGAATGTAATGAAAATAAAGAAGAGCTTATATTGGGTGTTTCTGGGGGAAAAAAAAAAAAAGCGTTTATCAGACATCAGCCTAAAACAATGCATACTAACTTGGAAGTTACTCTTGGAAGGAGTGACAGTGTGTCCCCTACTGGCAATAGAGTGTATCTGCATTAAAATTTAATTGGATTTTGTCAGAATTTTTCTCATTGTACATTTTTTTCCTTCACTATTTCTAGTAAATTAGCTTCTCCTTATCACCAAAAGAGGGGAAATGCATCACTCCAGTCTTAAGGAACAGCTTTTCAAGCTCTCTCTTCCTTCCTTTCTCTAAAAACCAATAGACCACATCAGATCTTTGGGTGAAGATTTAAAAATCACACAAATCCCCCCCCCATCAGGTTTACAATAATAATGTAACTTTCTTCCCCCTTATAACAATAGATGAGACCAAACTGTGCTTCAGCAAAAACTGGGCCTCATCACTCTCTAAGGTCATGATTTTGGCAACTATTGAGTAATCACTGAATGTTTTATAGAACCAACACAAAATCCGTAAGTTAAAAACAACAGTCAAATTTGGCTGCATTGTGTCAATTCTTTTTAATTCAAAAGTCTGATGTTACAAAGTTTAATTCAAAATAGTTTTAAAGATTAACCTTGCTCAGACAAGTAGGATTGTTTTGGGGTTTTTCTTTTCAAATTAGTGTACTTTTAACTGGTTCTCATTAAGTTTTGGAAATGATAATTCAGTAATTCACTACTGATGACAAAGTTTTACTGAGAAAATCAATATTGTTTTCTGAATCAGGCCACTGAGTATATTGGTTCTGGGCTTTTTCAGAGGGACTCTGGTGCAGGCCAATGTCAGATTCTGCCTGTGACTGGCACTAGGTGACCTGTTTGGAGCTTGTAACTCTGCCTTGTGGCCCCTGGTGCATGCAGAGAGGACCAAGCTATGCACCAAGGTCTGCTTATAGCAGCTCTGGGTCTGGGGGCTGGTCAGCAAAAGTCTCAAAGCACCCCAAGAGTCACCTGTGTCTTCAGTCTCCCTCTTAGGCGTAGTCACTGAAAGAACCTCTCTGTAGTCCTTAGCAGACTGTAAGCTCCACAGGGTCAGGTGCAAGGGATTCCAGCAGGTGGAACTATTACTTCCCCCAGGCTGGTACTGCTTGCAGGGGAGTGCTTTGCTTTAGAAAAGTGGCTTCTGCTGCATGGGGGAATGACTCAGCACAGGGATCCTGGTGGCTGACGCTTCAGCCCTGTCCCCATAGCCACCAGCTGCAGACTCTCCTCACAGGGCTCTGCCTTCCATCCGCCAGAGCCCAGGCTAAGTGGCAACAAATAAAATTTTGTGTGCTAGCCTTTGAAGAGTGTGCCTGCATCTCTAGCCATCTTTCCCTGGTAGGCAGAGACCCCACTGCTTTTCACAGCCAGATGTTATAGGTTCCTTTCCTGGTTCTGGTGCTCTAGGCTGGGGAGCCCAGCTTGGGGGCTAAACCCCAGACTTCTCAGGGGGAACCCCCCACAGCTGAGATATTCTCACTGAACTTCAGCGGCCACCTGTGGGAGCCTGGCCAGCTCTCTGGTTCCTCCTCCTTTCCTATCAGTCTTGATATGCCTCCCCCTGTAAGCCCTTGGTTATAGGCTTCTCTCCAGCTCATCTTCAATTGGTTATTCAGGATGATTTTTCTATAATTTAGCTGTAATTCCGTTTTGGTCCTGGGAGGTGGTTAGTGTAGCTGCCACCTAATTCACTGCCATCTTGCTGAATCTAGATCTTATTAAATTGAAAATGCCTACTCTGTGAATGACAGTGTTCATAAAATGAAATAAAAAGCCTCTGGCCAGGAGAACATATTTGGATAGCACATATCTTTAAAAACACTTGCATTCAAATTAATCATAAAATGAACAGAACTTGACAAGAGACTGTTGCATCCTTATATGGAAATGTTATCCAAAAAAAGATTGTTGATGGATTTCGAATTAAACTAAAAAAGTCATGACATGTTAGAGAACAAATGGTAAGAAAAATAAAATAGTATGATTCTGTTTTATAAATATGACATATAATTAGGCACAGAAGAATTTGAAAATGTGTTAATAGGTTCAGTATATGAAGCACTCTTTATACTAATTGTGCTAAATGCACCATCAGCCACATAAAGTGTGCACTATTACTATCCCCATTCTACAGATGAGATACCTGAGTTTCCTAGAAGTTATGTAACTTATCTAAGGTCACATGGCTTGTAAGCAGAAGACCTGAGGTTTGAGCCCCAAGATCTAGACACTGTGCTGTTCTGTTTTGGGCACAGGACCATGCATGAAAAGGGCACTCACTGAGAAGTTTTGGGAAGAAGGAAGGGAGACTGGAAGAGGGGAGAAAAGGGAGGTACTGCACCTGCTGTCTTTGAGTGTTGAGACTTGGGCATTGACACTGGAAGACTTCTGCCTTGGGATCCACATCATCCAAGTCATGAGGATGGAATTCATCTGCCCAATCAAACCAGATTTAGAGGTTGGCTGCACAAAGTGTTTCAGAGAAAAAGTAAAAGGGAACAAGCATTACTCAGCAAAGGAACTAAATGAAATAAAGGCAAATGATATATCAATTATAGAATTCAAAGTAATGGTTATAAGGATGCTCAACAGCATGAGAAAGGACACAGAAAGCATAAAAGAACTCGTCAAAAATGAAAAATAGAAGATCTGAAATGAAGAATACACTGGAAGGAAGAAACAGTAGGCTTGATGAAGTAGAGAGTCAAATCAGTGATTTGGAAGAAAAATAGAAAAAATACGTCTATTCAGAGCTGAAAAAAGAAAAAAATGAGGATACTTTAAGGGACCTTGGTTACAACATGAAGAGTTACAACATCAGTATCATAAGGGAACCAGAGGAGAAAGATAGCAAGGGGTTGAGAACATATTTGAAGAAATAATGACAAAGAACTTCCCTAACTTGTTGAAGGAAAAAGGCACACAACTCCAGGAAGCACATAATGTCCCAAAAAGGTGAACCCAAAGAAGCCCACACCGAGACACATCATAATTAAAATGGCAAAGGGTAAAGGAAAAGAGAGAATCTTCAAAGCAACAAGAGAAAGACAGTTAGTTATCTATAAGGGAGCTCCCATGAGAGTGTCAGCTATTTGTCAACAGAAACATTTCAGTCCAGAAGGGATTGGCATGAAATATTCCAAGCAATGAAAAGCAAGGACCTACAAACAAGAATACTCTATCAAGGCTATTACTGAAAATAGAAGGAGAAATAAAGATCTTCCCAGAGATGAACAAGCTAAAGGAATTTGTTACCACCCAACCATTATTACAAGAAATGTTAAAGGACCTTCTTTAAAAAGAAGGAGAAGGGAAGGAGGAGGATGAAGGGGAGGGGCAGAAGAAGTGAGAAACATGGTTAAAAGAATAAAATGCAATAAATAATCCACACCTATCAGTAATCACTGTAAATGTCTTCAATGCTCTAATCAAAAGACATAGGGTAACTAAATGGATAAGAAAACAGGACCCATATATATACTATCTACAAGAGACCCACTTCAGAATGAAAGATACCCACAGCCCAGATGCAAAGGGATAGAAAATGATATGTTATACAAATAGAAAGGACAAAATAGCTGAGGTAGTAATACTTATATCTGACACAATCGACTTTGAAACAAAGGCTATATTGAGAAAAATAAGGAAACTATATAATCCTAAAGGGAGCAGTGCAGCAAGAGGATATACCCTTGTAAACATTTATGCACCCACCATAGGAGCACCTAAATATGTAAAACAAATCGATGGACATAAAGGGAGAGACTGACAGTAATACAGACAGAGTAGGGAATTTTAACACCCCTTTGTCATCAATGGATAGATTTTTCAGACAGGAACTCAACAAGAAAAATTGCAACCTTAAATGACACACTAGGTCAGAAGGATCAGATTGATATCTTCAGAACATTTCACCCCAAAGGAGCACAATATACATTCTTTTCAAGAGCACATATAATAGTTTCTAGGACAACCACAAGTTAGGACACAAAACAAGACTTAATAAATTTAAGAAGATTGAAATTATATCAAACATTTTCCCTGAACATAATGATATAAACCTAGAAATCAGTCACAAGAAAACTGAAAAACACACAAATATATGGAGGCTAAACAAGATGTTACTAAACAAAGACATGTTACTAAACAAAGACATGTTACTCAACAATGAGATCAGGAAAGAAATAAAAAATACATTGAAACAAATGAAAATGAAAACACAACAAACCAAACCAAAATCTATGGGACACAGTGAAAGCAGAATTTCCCTAAGAAGGAAATTCATAGCATTCATTATAAACCTACCTCAAGAAACAAGAAAATTCTTAAAAAAAATAATGAAACTTTACACTTAAACGAACTAGAAAAAGAACAACGAACAAAGCCCAAGGTGAGTACAGGAAAGAAACTAGTAAAGATCAGAGCAGAAACAAATAAAAAAACAGTAAAGAAAGAAACACTACAAAAGATCAATAAAACTAAGAGCTTTGAAAGATAAACAAGACTCACAAATCTTTAATTAGGCTCATCAAGTAAAAAAGAAAGGACCCAGATAAATAAAATCAGAAATAAAAGAGAAGAAGTAACAACTGACACCAAAGAAAGACAAATGATTTTAAGAAAATATGAACAGCTATATGCGAACAAATTGGATGAAATGGATAAATTCGTAGAAACAATTTTTCAAAATTGAATCAAGAAGCATCAGAAAATCTGAATAGACAGGTTACAACTCATGAAATGGAAGCAATAGTAATAATAATAATAAAAAAGAAACTCACCATAGAAGGTATGGGAGGCATCCAATCGATGTTTCTCTCTCTCCCTTCCTCTCCCTCTAAAATCAATTTTAAAAACATACTGAAGATGGTGCCTGTCTATCATCAATAAATCAGCAAACAGTTAGAGTTGGTGAGGATGTGGAGAAGAGAGAACCCCTGTGCACTCTTAGTAAGAATGCAGACTGGTGCAGTCACTGTGGAAAACAGTCTGGAGTTACCTCAAAAATATTAAAACCAGAACTGTCTTACCACCCAGAGATTCCACTTCTGGTAATATACCCAAAGAAACCTGAAACACTCATTTAAAAGAAGATATGCACCTCTGTGTTCACTGTAGCATTATTTACAGCAGCCAAGATTTGGAAGCACCCAAGTGTTCATCGATACACGAGTGGATAAAAAAGCTGTGGGACACTTGCACAAAGGAATACTACTTGGCCATAAGGAAAAAGGAAATCTTACCCTCTGTCACAGCTTGGATGGACCTGGAGAGCATTGCGTTAAGTGGAATAAGCCAGCCAGAGAGAGAAATACCATATGGTTTCACACCTATGTGGATCTAATGGACAGAATTAACAAACAAAAGAGAAACAAACTCCTAGATATAGAGAACAGACTGACAACTGTCAGACGGGAGGACGGTTGGGGGCTGGGTGAAAAAAGTGAAGGGATTAAGAAAACAAACCTCAGAGACAAAGACAACAGCCTGGTGATTACCAGTGGGAAGGGGGTGGGGGAAGGTAGAAGAGGGTACCGGGGGGTAAATGGTGATGGAAGGAGCCCTGATTGGGGCTGTGAACACACAACACAATGTACAGATGATGTATTATAGAATTGTACACCTGAGACCTATATAATTTTATTAACCAATGTCACCCCAATAAAGTTAATAAAAAATAGATAAAAGTTTAAAAAAGAAAAAATCGAATGTGTGATCAAATTGTCTACACTTTGAATATAATTATAGTTTATTTTTAATTGTTTAGCTCATTACTATCTTTACAACACGTTATGTGAAAATGTTGATAACAACACAAGTAGTAATTATGCTTAAGTGAAAGCACAAAACTAGTTTGTGGAATACACTTCTAAGAATTTATGGATCAGGTATGTCTTTATTTTGTCATTCTTTCCACCTTTCCCAGTAGAACACCTACACCTGCATCACACAAATACAGCCACCTGTGATATTTGGCCCACTTTCACTTAACGGGAACCACCACTTTTCACATCTTTCTATGTGTTATGAAATTATATCTGTTATGCAGAAGAATAGAATATATTTTATTGAACACTATGCTAGCTGCTTTTATAACTTTAAATATTTAGACATGTGGTCCATGAGTCTCTCTTTGTGTTCTTGTCCTGGCCTCTGCAAACATTAGGAGGAGGAGTTTTTCCAATGAGGAAAATTCTAACAAAATCCAATTAAATTTAAATGCAGATACACTCTAATGCCAGTAAGGGACACACTGTCACTTCCTCCAAGAGTAACTTCCAGGTTGATGGCTGATGAAGGCTTTTTTTTTTTTTTGCCCCCAGAAACATCCAATAAAGGCACTTTTTATTTTCTTTATATTCAACAATCTTAACACCAGAAATTCAGCAAATAGAAGTAAATATTTTTTTTTCTGGGATTTCTTGTTTGCTAATTGGCTTTCCCTTCTTTCAGCAACTCAAAGGTTAAAATGGAAATTAAAAAATTCATGATTAGGTCTTTGAAATTAATATATACTTGACACTAGTTTACCAATCTGATCACTGAAAAGGACAATCAAATGACTGGAAATTTAAAAAAAAAAATTTTTTTTTTAATTTAAAAATAAATTTTAAAAAATGACTGGAATTATGTGTGGCTAGGGTGCTTTTAGCATGAGGGGCTCTGTCACTCAACCCTTGGCAGCCTAGCTGTCCTCACCATTGGGCTGTGGTTCTAAGATCAGGCTGGTTGACTGTGCTGTCATCTAGAAATATTATTGAGTGTGAGATACACTGTATAGTAAGGCTCCTGGGGGCTACAAGAAGGTGGGAGAAACAGAAGAAAATGTCACAGTGAGTTCCTATAAAAGTGTGTTTTTTCCTTACTTAAAATGTCAATCACTTAAGCATTATAATTTTTCTCATGATCCATGAGCTGCTTGAGTGCAATGTCATGTGCAGCTCTATGATAAATTTGTTAGATACTTCAACTTGTAGTGATGAGATTTGAGGAATGGGTTACAGTGCTGTCCTTAATATAATACCTATAATCAAACCCTGTAAAGACCTATTATAAAGGACCTTTAAAATAATGTTAAAAGTTTGATGTAACACTTCAGTGTTTTGCCAGGCCAGCATAGCTCAGCGGTTGAGCGTCGACATGGGATCCAGGAGATCACGCTTCGATTCCTTGTCAGGGCACAGGCCGGGTAGTGAGCTCGATCCCCAGCGATGGGCATGCAGGAGGCAGCTGGTCAATGACACTCTCATCATTGCTGCTCCTATCTCTCTGTCCCCCTTCCTCTCTCTGAAATGAATGAAAATGTACTTTTTTAAAAAAAAGATTTCAGTGTTTTATTTTCTTAAGCAATAAAAAGGAGCTAAGATTTTTCTATTCCTATTATTGACTTACTACAATAAAATGTAATGCCCTATAGAATATTGAAGGATGAGCATTTTATTGCAGTAAATGAAAGCCAATAATAAACATTTGTCAAATTTGAGACAGTGTGACAAAACAAATGTATTCCAGGAAAGGTGTGTGTGAGCACAGGCTGCCCATTTGCGAACAAGCTGTGGGCTCGCGGTCTCTCTGGGCCTCAGTATTGTCATCTGTTGAATAAGAGTGGTGGGAAAGACTCTCTCAGATCCAAAAAACAGACAGAACAACTTTAACCAGTTAACTCTCACTTCATGCTTTAATGAGATTGGAATTACATTACTCAAGGGGGAACCTCAGAGAATACTTTCCATTCATTTCTAAATATTAACTTTATTTTCTAACCCATGTGGCACCCATCACCACCGCGCCTCACTCCTGCTGCTCTCTGCTCACAACGCCCTCATCTTTCTTCTGGTCCCGGCAAGCCGCCCCTCCCGCACCCCAATAAACCTGCAGGATACCTTTGCCAGGGGCCCAATACCAAGCTCCTCCCTTTCTGTGCACTCGCAGGTCTCAGTTCCCACCTGCTACAAGGTAGCAGTTGCTACCGGGGCCTCCCCCATAAACAGGGCGCTTCTCTAGGGAAGGCAGGACTCCCTCCTCTCCTCCCTGCAGCTGCTGAGCCACAATCTGGGACATGCCTGGAGCTCAACAAGTGTCTGACACATTATTTAAACTTAATGACAACGGAAAGGGCAATCTTCCTACAGAGACAGATTCACATTCCTCTGCAGCAGTATTGGAGAGGTGACAATAACTTTTTGAGAACCTCTAGAAAGTAAACTATATTTAACCCAGCTTAGAAGTATCCATTGATTTTTGAAGTGTCCCTTGATTTTTAGAGAGCACAACACTATAGCAAGGATCAAAACCGAAATAGCCTACACGACGTTAGCACAATTCTCTTCCTTAAAGAAAGTCAAAATCTAATCACAGTCCCTGTAAGAAGCTGAAAGTAATATCGCTTTTTCATAACACAGAATACCAACAGTTTTAAATGCTCGGGTTTGTGGTATGTTTTTAAAACTAATTCAGGTAGGTTGGCCTCCTCTTATTCCTATCAACTCGTTTTCATCGAGCTTTCATTCTTCCCCATCAGTGTCCCCGCAAACACACAAAAGATGGGGCAGAGGGAACATCTCCTTGATGCCCTTTAAAGTCCAGAGCATTGCTCAGGGTTTCCGTTGGCCTGACAAAGTGACACGACCCATCCACGCCAGCTCCCAGCATCTCCTCCATTTGTCTTCACCGGCGGCAGAGACATGGAAGAGACAGTGCATATTATTGGCAAGTTCCAGTGCAGCTTTGTCTTTGGGGTAAGACAGGACAGTGCACTTTCTCAAGTGGCCAACTAGCCCCATATGAGAGTCTGCGTGATCGCTCCGGGTGCAGGGGACACTCTGACCATCAGTGTTCACACGAAGCCGACGACAGGGTGCGCCTGTGGCTGGACTGGGTGGAGGTGGGGTGTCCTCAGATTCCCAGCTGGGGCCCAGACTCTCCCTCAGGCCCCCAGAGCACTGCGCTGGAACCAAAGGCCTTCAAAGGGCATCAGAGTATCTTTGCAGCTGGAAATAAGGTGAAATTAGTGAGGCCCCGGAGGGGGGAGTGTGTTTAGGGTGCCGTGGAGGCGGCAGCGCTGGGAGAGCCCGGCCCCTGCCAGGAGCCACTCGGGCGCCTCTGCGTCTGCTTCCCTGCGGCATGAGCCCGGGCCAGGGAGGGTCATGGAAGGAGGTTCTAGCATCAGCATCAGGCCCGTCAGAGCACTCGGGGTGTGCATTCCAGACGGGGTGTTTACAGACACATGGCACACGGGTGGGGTCACGGGGGACCAGCTTGCTCTCACAGCTGGTCTTCAATAATGACGGTGTTCATTCATCATCGTTCTCATCCCAAGCGGGGCTCGGGCTCTTCGGGCCTCTTTCCAGCAGCTCCCCTAGATCTCTCAGGACCCTCGCTCCTTTCTCCAGGTGTTTCTCCATATTCTCTCTGATCTTCCTTAATTCTTGGAACTTATCTCTCAGCTCGGACAAGATATTATCAACACTCCTCTCTTCCGCCGCAGGCTGAGCACCGTGTTCAGCTTCTGGAGGAGAAACTTGAGCAGTGGGTTCTCCCCCGGGGCTCAGCCTGCCTGTGGCCCAGGTGTGGGCACCTGTGCGGTGCGGGCCAGTGGCCTCCAGAATCCGCAGGGCTCCTTGCAACACAACTGCGCTCCTGCTCTGCTCCAGCTCTTCCTCCCAAGGCTCCTGCTCGGGTGTGTACGCAGGCAGCAGCTTCCTCGTGGTCTCGCGACTCTCACTGAGCTCCTCCCAGGAGCAGAGAGGAGCCCGAGACTGGAAAGGAGCTGCAGGTGGAAAAGAGCTTGGGCTCGGTGACTTGGGGGTCTTTGGAGGCTCCAGGGGCCACCCGTTGATGCTGACCTCTCCAGAGCTGCTCTGGGAGGGCAGGGGCAGCAACCAGGAGTTGGGGGTCAGCTGCGCCTCCTTGTTACCACCATAATGCCCCCGTGGGGTGAGCGAGCTGCAGGGGAACACAGATCGCAGTTCCCTTGGCTTCTTCAAGTTCTCAAAAAAGGACCTGATGTAGAGCTCATCCAAGCATGGCCAGCTGTCTGCGAACTTGCAGGATACGGTGCTCCCTGATGTTTCCAGGCCTTGCTTGGTGTTTTCCCTGCTCTCAATCTGCACAAGAAAAGAAAGGGAATGCTTAGTAGACTTAAGGTTCTTTGGCAAAGGCTAGAAAAACAATCATAGTAGAAGCCTAACAGGTCACATCACAAGCTGTACAATCAGAGGTAAAGGAAACTACCCCACCCACTGTGCCCACTGCCTCATCTTAACCCAATAAGAAATAAAGCTGAAGTTTACTTTTTTGTCTCCATTTTTCACAAGACAAGTTTGGCATAGTAAGAATTAATAACTTACTTAACCTAAAATTATCTGACCCTTTGTGCATTAATGAAAACTGCTCCATCTCTGTTGCACATTAAAGGGACACAATGGCAGGGTGTGTGGTTTTAAGAGAATTCTTAATCAAGGCTTTAGTAAAAAAGTGTAGTACCCTAGTGACAGGTATAACCAAAAATATTATCTGAATTTATATTATGACTTATGTGGAATTAAACCTTTCAACTTTGATTTACACTTCAGATATAGTTTCTAAGTGTGTGTTAAACATGGAGGCCACAAATCCATTCCTTCTCCTCTTCCTTTTAGAAATATCTCATGAAAATTAAAAACATAGCCCAGGCCAGTTTAGCACAGTGGATAGGGCGTCGACCCACAGGCTGAAGGCTCCCAGGTTTGATTCCTGTCACGGCTGTGGATATGGGTTGCAGGCTCCACCCCAGCCCCTGTCAGGGTCGGGGCACGTGCAGGAGGCAACCGATCCATGTGTATCTCTCACATCAATGTTTGTCTCTCTTCTCTCTCCCTTTTGCTGTCTCTGAAATGCATTGGGGGAAAAATCCTAAAGTGAGGAATAAAATAAAAAAGTTTAGAGACATAAAAAATGTTTTTCATAATATAGTATATGCATCAGATGATTTTTAAAGTTTCAAAGCTGAAAACCAGACAGAGCAGAGGTAACTGATGTGGCAGAACTCAGGAAACACAACCTTGGTGCCTGCAAATAGTGGCTGGGGCAGGAATTTGAGAGCTGGTGTTCCTGAGAGCACTCAAGGCAGCTTCAGAATTCAGAGGCTTCGCCCCCAGATCCTTGCAGTGACGCCTGTCACTTAACACAAGTCCTGCCCACTCCTGGTGCTTCCAATTAGACCCAAGGGACAAGCAGGGGCCACTGCACATCTAGGGAGAGCCAGCTAGTAAGACAGATCAAAACAGGAAGAATACAATGAATGGGAGAGAGAAAACTCAGAAGCAAATAAAAACCTAAAAACAATAGAATCCTTACTCAGCTTTAGAAAGGCCAAAAGTGAAAGAACCAAATGCCATTAAAAGAAGAATGACAGGCTATCAGAGAACTCTCTCAATTAAAAACAACACAGACCAAACAAAGAATTCAATGGAAGGGCTGGAGCATAAAATAGAAAATCTCCAGGAAGTAGAAACAGACAAAATAAAAACAGGAGGGGAAAGACTTACCCATCCATAGAGGAACACTGGCCTAAGAGCTCCAACTTCTGAGTAAGAAGAGTCACTAGACAAAAGCGTAAGTGGAAAAAGTAACAAAGAAACAAAAACAATTCGCTGAGAGGAGAGAAGATCGGCAGACTTAATGATCATAATAAAATCAAAAGCTACATGACAAACTATATCATAAAATTTCAGAATCCCAGAGATAGGGAAGGTACCAAAAGCTTCTGAGGTCCTAAGAGACGAAAGGTCTGGGGTGAAAATGACTAAAATGGGTCCTGTACAAGGCACCAGAAGATGACAACAGACTTAAGAGCAACACTAAATGAGCAAACAGTAGAAACGTCTGAAAACTCCCAAAGTCAGTTTCAACCGAGAATTCTATCTCCTATCAAATAGGAGGCATTTCAGTGAGGCGGCATCTCTAGAAATGTCTGCCTATGTACCATTTCCCAGGAAAATGTGCTCCAGGGAAACAACGGAGTATAACGGGACCGAGGGCAACATGGACTAGAGTAGAGAGGAGATTCACCCCAGAAGAGCAGTTCTGCGAGATCCCAGGTGACTCCAAGAGATAAGCCAGGGAAACGGCCCAGAGCAGGCCTAGGGGAAACCAGTCATGCTGGGGTCGGATAACAAAAGGCCGGGAAGGCTGTTTCCAAGAAAAATATGAAACAGATGTGTTTCTTTCTTTTCTTTTCTTTCCTAAATATGTCTTTATTGATTTCAAAGAGAGGAAGGGAGAGGGAGAGAGAGATATAGAAAAACATCAATGATGAGAGTTATTGATCGGCTGCCTCCTGCACGCCCCCAACTGGGGATCGAGCCCGCAGCTGGGCATGTGCTCTAACCAGGAATCCAACCTCGATCTCCTGGATCCTAGGTAGATGCTCAACCCCTGAGCCAAGCCAGGCCGGGAAAAACAGTGTTTCATAGATGGAAAATGTTTTCAATAGGCATGTGAAAAATGTCAATAATTCGAGAGAAAACAGCTGTTCCAAACAATCAAGGGAATAGTCACGAAATTAATTCCACACACACAGACAAATGAGCAATTCCTAAATATTAAATTAGTGTAGCATAAATGGAGTGTTTCTGTCCAATAGTCATCTTTTTGTACCTGATTATTAGAGTGTTAAGTACAAAAGTTTGTTTCTGCCACCAGGAAGACCAGTCTACTTACTGCATCTGGTTATGTGACATCATGTTGGCTCGAAAGAGGGGGACTGAATGATCCTGGCTAAGTGGGGAGTGTTAGATGTCAGTAAAATTTGAGAAAGACAATAAAGGGTATACAAGGAAGAGGCACAGCCGCAGAACTATATGGCTCAGCAGGGGAAAACATTTGCACGGCCATAATAATGTAACATTGATTCTAATTCAATAAAATTGTGATACATGGGAGGGAACAGAGGAGGGAAATAAGGACACAGTGGAGTGAGAAAGCTAAGCTTGCACCAGCTAGGACAGGAAATCAGTAGACCGTGCTAAGCATTAAGTTACCTAGTATACTTTTGTTACTTTTGTTAAAAAATAAGATTAAAAAATTAAGGCAAAACACATTAAGGCAGATCTTTATATCACAACCACGTCATTGACATTTAGGCCAGGCTGGCTGGAGTGGCTCAGTAGCTGAGCATCGACCCGGGCACCAGGTGGCCAGCAGTTCGATTCCCAGTCAGGGCAAGTGCCAGGGCTGTGGGCTTGACCCCCAGCAGGGTGTGTGTGGGGGGCAGCCAATCGGTGTTGATGTTGATGTTTCTCTCTCATCAATGTTTCTATGTTTCTATCTCTCCTTCTCCCTTCCTCTCTCACAAAATCAATAAAAACTCTTTTTAAAAAAAGAAATTTAACCTAAATGTCAAAAACCTTTATAAAATAAAGGGGGGAGGGGGCGCATTACTAAGACAAAGGCATTCCTGAATACGTATGTTTGAATTTTAGAGAAACAGAAGAGATTTAGAAAATCAACAAAAAGAAGCCCATTTTATTTTTTACGAATCATGGCAGACAACGTTTAAATCAAACCACTCATTTCTTAACTTTTCAACTGTTCACTTACATGAATTACATCATTGATCTTCCTCTGCTTTTGCCCTAAGAAGAGAAAAAAATTAACTGATCAATTCTGATCCAAATGCCACAGAAAAATAAAAGCTGCTGATTATCTGACAGATTGATTACTAACATACAAAATGATACAAAATGCTATTCCATTGTTTATAATATCTGACAAAATTTATCATTTAAATTACCTGGAAAGATGAGTCCCATAAAGTAAAATCTAAAAACTTAGCTTTACTTTCTGAAAAAACAGATATTCCCTGTTAGACGCAAATGAAAGAACATCCAAGTACAGAAGAAAACAGCAAAGCACATCGGAGCAGGTGAGGAACTTACCTAAGAGACAACTTTACCTGTGGCACATCTGGGTCTCCAGCCAGTAGTTGTTTCTAATCCTACATTGATTTATACCCACCTCACTTGAGTCACCAGGACCTCACAGTTGGCAGCTCTAAGAACAAGTTTCAGGCCAGGCACTGATCCCTAGATGGATCAGCATCCCTGGCTACATCCTGACCCACTTATTGGTAATCAATTAAAATACCTTAATAAACAAATAAATGGCTTTCTACTCCATTGATAAGTAACCTCTAAATTTGAATTTAAAATGAGTGTGCTCGCCTCACTGAACACTCCTGCAGCACACAAGTCATCCTGCTCTCACAAAGGCCAGAAGGAGAAGAAAAGCTCCGAAGAGGGTCTGGGCTGGACTTTGTTTCCCACGCTCCTCCTGTAACATGGGCCGGGCATCGGGGGCACACAGCCCCATGACTGCAGGGACAGGGGCATGGGGGGGTTTTCCCTTCACTGTCTCCCCTCTCTCTCTACCTGTTGGCTGTTGTCATGTTTTTCATTTGGCAACGTAAGGGAAAAGAGGTCAGCGCCCCATCTAAATAGTCAGGTATGGCATGTTTTAAAAGTTCTCACAGCTCACTAGTTGAAAATCGCTGATTTAGGCTAATTCTAACTCTGTTCAACAAACGAGCTTATTTGGTGAGCTGTGGTTCACTGTGGGGCTATTCCAGGGGGCAAATTTAAATGTTAGCATGGAACCTCCCTGTTCTAACCCGCAGAACGCTTCCCGGAGAGTGATTTTTAATTCTTGTGAAGAAGTGGTTTTTAACTCTTGTCCTGTATTTCCAAAGCTGAGGTGTCACTTCTTCCTTCCATGCCACCTGATTAGTTTTAGGCCACAAATAGACTTATTTCTGGAGCTAATCACAGGCTATTTGTAAAAAACTTTAGCTACACCAATGTAGAGGGTGGTCTGCCTGCAGCCCAGCCTACACCAAGGTGGGATAATCTTCTACTTAGGCAGGAATACAAACCAGGCCCTCATATTTTCATACAACAGTGTGCACCATATGGAATGAAGCTGTCATTTAAAAATATAACCCTGTGACACTCCATAATAATGTGCATGTCAAACCACTTCCCCCAGCAGGTAAGAAAGTGGAGCAAAGTCTTCCTATATGAATGGCTCAGGCGCTAGATCCCACACCACGCAGTAATGCTTCTAGTTTTAAAAGGGAACGTGGCCCAGCTGAGCATGGCTCAGCCACTGACCATCGACCTGGGACCCAGGAGATCGAGGTTCCATTCCCGGGCCACACTTTCCTCCGCAGTCAGCTAATTCCTCCCTGATGGCCCTGAGCTGGCCTCTGCCTCAGCGGAGGGACACAGCTCCCTCCCCCAGCCCCCAGGCTGCTGCTGCTCCGGCTTCCATGCTGCCCTCCCGGCCTCTGACCATCCCAACTCTGGCTTCCCAACCGCTTCTCCAGCTGCCTGTAACTTGGTTCTCAGTCTTGCCGATTTTTAACTCCTCAATCCATGCTGTCCTCACTGGGGCTCAGATGTGACATTTCACAGAGTAAAGCACACCTTTCTTGATGTATTTCTTAAGAGGATTTTGTTCAGTGCCTTGGACTTTTAAGAACATTTCTGAGTTGCAACTTCCATTTTATTTTACGTTGTTCAGTGTTGCCATTTTGACCCTCAGTTTCATTATTTTAATACATTAAAAATATGGGAGTGAAAAAAATTTAGTATCCTGAAAGCTGATCACATGATGGATCATTCCATAAATTCTTTTCCTATGTGTCATGTATCGGGAGTTTACATTTCTGCTCTATCGGGTTTCGTTTTTCAAGTCTCAGACAACTCCTTCCATACCACTCAGAACCCGTCTTCTCACATGTAAAACAGATAGAGTTTCTATGCCACCTAACTCAAAACATTTGTGAAGATCAGATAAAATGCAAGCGCAATCCATGTACTGTATCTAAAGCACAAAAATGGCAAAACAAAGCTTTTCCAAATTGACTCAAAGCACAATGTGAACATTCAATATTTTACTGGAAAGTGTCTGAGTTGTGCACTCATTATAAATTTCTCAGTGGCATCTTAATTAAATATGCTTTGGGTACCCACTAAAGGGAAGGAAATGATAGCTACACGGTCAGCAAGAAGTACTCCCAGTGGGTTGGGTGTTTTTTTAAATAAAGAAATATGTACTGCCTGCCAGTGTCAAGCACATTACTGCACCGCCTCTCTCTCTTTTGTGTTTATGTAACGTAACCTGGAGATCAGCACATAGTCGTAAAGACTTACCATAATGATTTGATAGCTCCACAGATTTATACTGTGTGGGTGGAACAGTTTATTTTACCAGTCATTCACTGGACATGAGTTATTTCCATTATTTTCCTTTTGCAAAAAATGCAACAAACACTTTGTGAATTCCTGGTTTTATCTGTATGGACCACGTCTTTGGGATAAAATCCTAAAAGTAGGATCTCTTTATCAATGCATCTGCATTGAGGTGAGGTTCTGTCAGCGGTCCCTTCGTGGGGTCAAACAGTTTTTCCTTTCCAGCAATACATAAAGATAGCGGTTTATTCTCGACCTTACCAAAAAATTAGGTGTCAAGTTTATGGATCTTCTCCCAATAGCTGAAAAAATACAGTGTATTTATATTTACATTTCTCTTATATGTGTAGATGTGCTTAAAGGTAATTTGCAATTCCTTTAGTGACTTGTGTGTTCATATCTTTGTCAGTAGCTTCAGATTAATTTAGTTTCTTTAAGTCAGCCTAGTTCAGGCCCTTACTGATTGTTTTGTCCAGGCCCCTGCTGGCGCTCCCCTGAGCTACAGCACCAGCCACTAACTGGAGTCCCCGCTGCCACCCTATCCTCACACTGTCACTCAGGTGCTTCTCTGTTTCCCTCCCACTCCCTTTCTCTTTCTCTGTCTAATTCACCTAATTCACCCCATGTCCTTGCAAATAATCCTCCAATGGATTCCCATTACAACTAGGCTAAAATCCATGTTTCTGTCGAGGCCCAGGAGGCACATGCAGTCTTCACCCAGCACATTCCTGCAGGCGTCCCTCTCGCTGTGCAGCAGCCACCCCTGGGCCTCTCTGCTCTTTCCTGTGCTCAGTGTTCTCCCCCTGAGATGCTCTGCAGGGAGCCTGTCCCCCCACCCTCTCCCCTGGCTCCCTCTCGTGTCCGGGACTGCTCAGTGTCGCCGCAGGACAGCGGCTGTCTGCAGCCACCCTGCCTCTCCTGAGTGCTCCTGTGCTCTCTGCCCCCAGCTCCTCTAGAATGAAAGGGCCTGAGGGAAGGGGGATTTTGGGGGGTTGTATTGTATTGTGTTGTTTTGTTAATCCTAACCCAAGGATATTTTTTCTATGGATTTTTTGAGAGGCTGAAAGGAGGGGGAAAAGGGGCAGAGAGAGAGGGGGGAAGAGAAACATCCATGTGAGAGAGACACATTGAATGGTTGCTTCCCCCACATACCCAGACTGGGGTGGGAATCGAACCCACAACCCAGGTAGGTGCCCTGGACTGGGAAAAATAACTCTGGAACCTTCAGAGCACCAGCCGGCGCATGAACCACGGAGCCACGCCGGCCAGGGTGAGGGGAGAGTTTTGTCCTGCGCATCCCTAGTTGTTCTGCACCTGGAATGATGCCCAATGAACATCTGTTTCCAGAACCAGAACCAGTTAAGTTTCTCTCAATTTCCCTATGTCTTCTAAGATTTCCTCTAAAGCTATATTTTGATTTCTCGTGTAAGATCAGCATTACTTGCAAATCTTAAGAATAGTCATTCCAAATTAAAGACACGAGATCCACAAAAGTTTAAAAGAGGAGTTGTAATGTCCCATAAAAAAATAATGGTAACTTTAATTTGAGATAAGAAAATTTCATGTTAAAATACTTTAACTACAAAATGACATCCTAATTAGGTTATAGGAGAGTATACCAGAAAAGTGCAATGCCTCCATTTTATCTGTGTCCTTAGAATAGAGCATTCATGGGGACAGGAAGGGTTTCTCCTTAAAGAGGGCCAACCATGAAGGGTGGTGCTGATGGCGCTGGGCCACTTGCCCCGTCACTGAACAGCAGTCAGTCCCGCGGGAGAGCCGCCAGCAGTGCTGGAAACACACCCCGAGCGCCCTCCAGTGGGCAGGCCCAGCCCCTGGAGATTAAGGCCATTGCTTCTCTTTCGAACAAAACTTTACAAAGCAGCACATAGACAGTGTAAAATAAACATAAGATTTTGTTGATATGCATACAAAAGATTCACAAAGGATCAACATCCAAATATTACCTAAAGTGCTGGATATACTGAGCCTAAGTGAATGACTTTTCAGTATTTTTCAAATCTTTCCAATCAAATGATTAGTAATGTTAATCCTGAAAAGGAGTGTTTAAAATAGCTGCTGGAAAGAGGAAAGATCTGTTGCTCTGAGGTTTTTCTACATAATATTGCCAGTTCCTCCCCACTCACTCCTCAGGGGAAGGGGAAAAACGGGGCACTTGAGAGAACACCTAGAGCCAGCAAATTAGGAAAGTTCATAGGGTCCTAACATAAAAGGCTGTGGGAAAAGTTGATGAGCAGTAATAAAATCGGGTAACAGGACTTTAGTGTCTTTATTGAGGTACTGATACTACATCAGTTATGTTAGATATAGAGATAGATAAAGACAAGGGAGTAGAAACATTCCTTTAACTTGATCTGAAATCTGTACTGGGTTATTACGAATAGCTTCTTTGAAATGCCTAAAGAAATCACGCTGGAACAAGACACAGCAACACTCATATGATTTTGTGTAACCAAATAATTCAGTGCCCTATTGTAGAAAATCAGAAATATTTTACATCTAAGTAGGTATTTCTCAGTCTCCTGAGAAACGGATATAAAATTTTCTGAAGTAAAGACATTCAAAGCAAACTTTCAATGTGCTTGTACTTTATATTCTCGTGTTGTGACCTTGTTTCTATGGGAACTTCATAGGCAAATGCTGAAATGGAGGCTTCTTGTATTACTTTATCAAATATCTCCTAAATATTCAAAACAAATTGAAATGAGAGTGTAACTATCATGTTCAACATAAGAAGGTGAATTCTGTTCTCGTAAAGCCTGTTTGTTAACTGTTCTGACCGCACACTATTTATCACAGCCCTGGGCTGACTCCACTTGCCTCACCTGCTGCCAGGCCCGGGTCTCCTGAAGCTCCTCTGTCCAGGGCATTCTCGGCTTTAAAGGAAAATCATCAGAACAAACTCATTAAAATCTAGCAATTTGTTTACCTAGTAAATTCACACTATTTCCTGACTTCTACTTTTATTCTTATTCACTCTAATGAGCTTATAAACATAGGGCTGAGAGGTATGTGTTGCTTCTGAGTCCTGCACAGTCATTTTGGATGGAAATAATCAAAACTGGAGTAGGTTAAGACAGACCCACTTTATGGGGAGATTCTAAAATATGAGCTGTGTTCTAAAGTTCTGTAAGCACCACGACAACTGCATCTGGCGTGTGTGTCACCTGCAAGTCAGCCCCTCCCCCTCCATAGCTGTGCTCCACCGAGATTCACATTTCTCAGCCCGGCCTCTTCAGTGGCAATATAGGGACAGTTAACACGGGCCTCACTTGTAGTTAAAGGGGCCACATGATATATCCATCAAAGGGAGCTGTAAATCTTAAAAGAATTTCATAAAGGTCCTTTATTGGTCTCTGGCACTATTATCTCCTAACACTTCCCATCTATGTTAAGGTTTACCATACAGCACCAAGCAGGGCACACGTTTTTCCAAATTTTTATTCCCTTTTTGCTTAAAGCTACAGTTAATGAATTCACATCACTTTTTCACAATATTTAACTAATATAAAAAAGCGGATTTCCCAGTTACAAAGCCACATGAACCATCTGGGTCAATCCATAGGTTTCATTACTACAAATCTTAATAAAATTAAGAGCTTAACTAAAGTTTAAGTACAATAAGAGCTTTAAGACATTTCATCTATGAAGTAATGAAATAATATGGCATTTATTGTTTTCAAAGATTTTTTTATTGAGTTTTTAGAGAGAACTAGGGATCAGCTGCCTCCTGCCCACCCCCTACTGGAAATGGAGTCTGAAACCCAGGCATGTGTCCTGACCAGGAATTGAATCAGCAACCTCTGAGTGCATGGGATGAAGCTCAGCCAACTGGGCCACAGGGGCCAGAGCGAATCTGGCATTTAAGTGAAACAAATGGACAAATATATTTTCACAACTTTATGAGAGAATGGTTTCCACTTCAAAGAATAGTGTTCATGAGCCACATTGTTACCCAGAATTATTTTAAATCAACCATTTCCTCTCTTTTCCTTGTCTCCTCCATATTCTCTGTGCCCCCCCCACCAGCACCACCCATTTGGTCTTTAAAACTTTCACCTCAACAGTCTAACAGGATTCTATTGGAAAGCAGGGGTGGGGGGATGGTCAGAGGTAACCATGGAGACATACATTCTTGGGCAGGATCTGACATCTTAACGCCAAAAATTTTAAATTACAAATCAAAGTCTAAATTTGTTTCTTTCATTTTTGCAAAGGTTGAACAACAAGCAATCTTATGAACCACACCACCTCTCTTTAGAAGAGGCAATGTAAAAACAAAATCTCTTGAGTCACTAAAGACTAAAAGTAGAAAAGTAGAAATTTTCAAGTAATCGAACTCCATGGGTTCTCCTTTGGGTAAAAAAAACCAAACAAATGAATAAATAAAAATTATGATCTACAGTGCTAAGAGTGACATTTCACATTGTTCGCTGATTTTATGTTTTATTTTCCACAATGTTCTTTCCTTCTGTGTTCAAATTGTAGTTGGAAAGGTTGAGGCAGCTCCATCCATAAAACTGAAAACAGCTCACTTAACACCATATAGACCCCTGTGTCAGTGTCTACCTTGAATTTAAAGAACAAATTCTAAGTTGTTTGCTCCTGAACTGTCCAGAGTATCAACTACCTTAACAGGTGGGGGCAAGGGTACCACCAAGCTTTTATCTGGTTCCTTCACTTAGGGACCATCTGGAAAGTTAAGAGTGGATACATAAAATGGATACTCCAATGGTGAGGTATTCAAGTTTTCATTGAGAAAGGAAGAAAACATACCTAAAACTATTCATAAAATCTCACGAAAAGCTAAGTAGGGCTATAAACAGGAATGGCTGAGGACTGGAGTGACCCGGGCAGGGATGAAAAATGAAAATAAGGGAAAGACCTGAGCATTCAGGCAGTACAGAAAGAAACCGACTAGACTCGAGGGGGACTGAATAAGGAGTGGGGTGCCAGGCCTAGCCAGCCTTGGTCCCTGGTGGCCAGCCCTGAAAAAGTCAGCGTCAGGCAAAAAGGAGCCTCAGGCCATAGATCCCTCCCAAGGGACCCAGGGGGCAACTAAATCCAGAGGTACACCTGAGAACAGACACCGCCCACCACCTCCTTACCTTGGAGCATCAGCAGGTCAGTGAACTGCTGTCGATGTTGTTGCTCACTGCCTCCAACATCCAACTTGGCCTTCATGGATGTGGGCGATGCTGCTACAGCCACCATGTTGCCAGCTGCCACCTTATAAACTTCAGACTCGTAGTCTGGTTCTACTGGCCCTGAGCTTCGGCCCAGCTTCAGGCTGGCATTGGGCTTCAAGCAGCAGCTAAGCTTGTTGCCCATTGTGTACCTTCACTCCTCAATTCTGTCACCACCTTTACTTGTCACCCACCTTCCCTGCCTTCAGCAGTCTCTCCTCCAAAACAATGACACACCTGGCACCCTTCAAGCAGGCACAAACTAGCTTTCTGATGGCCTGGCTGCCAGGCACAGGGCCCGACAAGGGCTCAGGGCCCCTGCCACACACCCTCTGCTTTGCTGCTACTGCCTCCTTTTAGTTGACTAGTATGTGAGGATGGCGACCAACCAAACTAATTCAAAAGGGGTAGGGAACAGACTAACACTGAGAACTACAACCACTTCCAGAAGAGAACACAACCAAAGCTCCTCCTCCTTCGCAGCCAGTTCTCAACTGAAGAGCATTCTCCTGGCTGGGACCAGCCAACCAGAACACATTCCGTGGTCACCTGGCTACCAGAGACCAATCACGCAGAAGTCTCGCTATGTGCCCGCCTCACAGAAAAAGCATATGATTGGCTGGTGGGCATGGCTCAGTGGTTGAGCATTGACCTATGACCCAGGAGAGGGAGGTTGGGTTCCCAATCAAGGCACATGCCTGGATTGCAGACTCATCCCTACTAGGGGCCTGCAGGAGACAGCCAATCAAGGACTCTCGTCATTGATGTTTCTCTCTCACTCTCCCTCTCTCTTCCTCTCTCTGAAATAATAAAAACTCTAAAGAAAAATAAAAAACATGTTTTACACTGCCTGTCCCCTGCTCTCCACCTCCCAAAGTCCAGATTTCTGGTCTTCTTCACCGCACCAGTAGATGTGCCACAGACTCAGGTTTCCATTCATTACTGGGGTGGGGAATGTCTAGCCCACTGGCTGTATGCTGCTTGAGAAATAATTTGATCTGGCCCTGCCACGTCAACCGCAGGTGGAACTTGAAATTCAATAAATCTAGGAACATTTTTAATAGCTAATTTTTAAGTTGATGATTTTGTATGGCGGGAGAATAATGTTATAAATATCCAAGTGGCCCTTGGCAGATAAAAGGTTCCCCAACCCTACATGATTGCAGGCTGCCTGGAACTTTCAGGTTGTGTGCAAAGTACAGAAGGCATTTGCTAATGCAAGCAAGCCGCTGTCATTAGCAACTCAGGTTCTTTGGGTCTGACAACTGAGTACTTTGATGTGTTTCTCACCAAACTTATTTACACCCTGTTGACCACTCTCCTAAGTAAATGCTCCTCCTCTTTTCCTTCCACAAACTATTAGTTTTCACCTGCATCTTGACCATAGCAACCCCTGGAGCCCCGGGCCTACTCTTGATAAACAGACTGTAAATGAGGCTCAAAGATGCCTTACCCTTCCACTTACTCAGGGGTAGAATAGGAACCAAATTCATCCCTCCCAGTTCAGACATGCAGGAATTCACCGATTTGCTTTTCTCATTTCTGTTTCTCCCTACCACAAAGAGAGTTTCCAGTTTTTCTTTCTTTGCCAATAATAAAGCTTAAAGCACGATTTTCTCACTCCAAATTGAGAAACTCAAAGTGAGGAACCACTATCCTGATTTGATGAAGACGATGATAATGATGGTAACATTTGGCAAACACCTACTGTGCTCCCAATCTTCTTTCAAGTGAGATATCTATTTAACCATCCAAAACAATCCTCATTTTACAGACTTTGCAGAAGAAATTGAGACACAGAAGTAAAGTAAAGCTTCTGAGGGTCACATGATTGTTCATGGGTGGAGACAGGATATGATTCCAGATAACGTGGGATAAGGACTTTCTATCAGGATTTTTTTTTTTTTTAATGTGAATCTTTAATATATTTTCTGTCTTTCAACAGTAAGTTTCTCCAATGTGCCAGACACTGTATGTGTGAAACACTCCCGCCCTCCAGTGAGTCCAGCAGATAAAAAAAATCGAAGGCTTAGAGAGTCCCATGGTCTGAGGCCACAAATTGGGAAAGTACTTTAACCTGGGACTCAAACCTTGGTCTGCCTGACCCCAAAGTACATTCTGGTGTAAAGAGTCGGAGTTTTATTCTGGAAACACAGACCAATTGATGCTTGGAAGTGTGTGTGAGGGCAGAATGGCAGGAGATGAGGTCAGAAGAGGGGTCCTCAAGTACCCTGCAGGCCTTGGAAAGGACTTCACATCATAACCTGGAGGAGCAAGACAATCATGGAGAACCACTGAACTTGATATTTTAACAAAGGTCCTTGGCTCCTGTGTAAAGCCTAGACTAGATGTATCAAAATGTTTGCAAACCTCTTATGAATAGATATAAACTCATTTAGCAGGACATCTTAAAGGGTTGGAGTAAGAAACAAAGGAGGACTATCAGGGGCCCTGGCCCCAAATCCGAAGCCCTCTTGGTACCCTTGCCTTCCCACTTGGCCATCCTAATGACCCATCTGATAAACTAAATGAAAGGTCATTTTAAACAAGCCTCAGGCTGATCCATGAGCCCTTTACCCCAGGATCATTCAGTCGACATCTCTTCCCCAAATTTTAGGCCAACCGGTTGCTCCCCCATCCCCTCCCTGATGTCTGTTTTCTATTTCTATGTCTTGCACCCAAGTCCCCAGTCTTGAGGCACCATCCACCCCAACTCAAGCCTCAATGCTACCAACTGCCAACTGGTTCCAACTGCCAACTGCCAAGATTTCACCTTACTCTCCTTTCTTGCTCCCCTTCCCTCCTCTATCAGTTATTTCTTCTCTCCCTCTCCCCACTTCCATCCCTGGTGAATGGAAAAATGAAAGCCTCCTCTGATATCTACAAATAAAATTTCAGGAAAGTGGGCAATCTCTATTAGTCAATTATGGGAACAAAGTTAATGGCTATCCAGCCCAATCTGGAAACTCCCAACGTACTATCAAATCACAGGTTATGGCTGCATGAGCAGAAACATAGTTCAGTGTTGGATCAAACTGGGAGCAGCATGCTCCTCTCAGAAGGCTTTTGTTAGTGTCCAAAGCCCTCTTAAGATGCTGAGGGCTCCATTCTTATGGAAAGAGCCCTCATCAGTCACTTCCCTAAAGATGCATGTACTGCTTGGCCAGCATGGCTCTGTGGTTGAGCTTCAATCTATGAACCAGGAGGTCATGGTTCGGTTCCTGGTCAGGGCACATGCCCATGTTGCGGGCCCTGTCCCCAGTAGGGGCCGTGCAGAAGGCATCCGATCAATAACTCTCATCAGTTGATGTTTTTTTCTCTCTCTCTCCATGTCCCTTCCTCTCTCTGAAATCAATAAAGACATATTTAAAAAGACATATTCAAAACAACTCATTTTTTCCTCCTACTTGTCTTTCCATGTCCTCCACAGGCCCCTACCCAAGGCCTATTGACTCCATCAACATTTACCTGTCCTCCTTCTATAGGCCGCCTTTTGATTATTATTATTATTGTTCCTTGGAAACAAAAGACCAAACTGGTTCTCTTTCTCCAAGAGCAATGGACCCATTTAACAAATTTCAAAACCCTGCGTTAGGTAAGTGTGCCAGTTCAGCCCAGACTCTTGGGCTGATCCACTCACTTGACCACAGTTAGGAACTGACATTAAACATTCAGGAAGTGGTACTTCTATAAGCTGAGTACAACCTACATGCCCAGGGCCTAGGAAGAGCAACACCAGTAGGGCCGCTGGCCTGAGACCTCACTGTCAACAAGGGCTTCAGTGCCCGCAGATTATACCTATCGTTACAGAGAAGTGTTGGCAGGTTGGCACAAAGATGATATCACTGTCCAACTTAAGTCAATACCTGGTATCTCACTACCGGGCCATATCTGTAATGAACTATGGCCCAACACTTTTAACAACTCCTCTGATAGCTTCCTTCATCGCCTTGGAAATAGTGTAATTACAGTAAACCAAATGTGTACGGGTTGCATGTGTGGGTTGAATTGTTTCCTTCTTAGATATTGACATTTAAATTATACCAAGGGGCCTGGCTGGTGTGGCTCAGTTGGTAGACTGGCGTCCCATGCACCAAAAGGTTGGCAGTTCAATTCCTGGTTGGGGCACAGTTTCAGATTTGCTCCCAGTCAGGGTACCTCTGTCTCTCTCTCTCTCTCTGTCTCTCTCTCTCTCTCTCTCCCCCTCTCCCCCACCACTCCATTCCCCTCTCTCTAAAAATCAATAAAAACATATTAAAAAGAAAAAATAAAATATATCAAGGGGCAGTGGATGAGGGATATCTGCAATAGTGTCAACAATAATTTAAAATCAAATCAAATACACCACAGAGGAGGATTTAAGATCTTGCTGCCCAGCAAATGTTCCCAGTTTAGCTCAAATAAACTCTTAAAATTCTAAAATATATATACTACCAATGGTGTAACCGTATTTCTGAATTTTCTTTTCTTTCTACCCTTTTTCTTTTTCTCGGTTTGGTTTATTGTGAAGGCCGCCTGAGTGTTCCTGGACCTCTGAAAGTCCCTCTGAAGACCCAAAACAGAGCTAAGGTGGCAAAGCCGGGCTGGCCAGCACTAAGAGTTCCCTCATTTTACTCCCTTCCTTAGACAAAGAAATGCTGTAAAGTCCCAGAGCCACAAGTGTTCTTCCCAGGCTAATCAGGTTCTGAATTCTTGGATGATAAGGCTTCCAAAGAGGGCCATCCACACACGAGTGACAGAAGTCTAGATGTGTAACTCTTACTGGGACTCTAAAGTATACAAAGCTCTGAAAGTTTTTATCCCATCGCCTTTTATCCCCTCTGCCCTGTTCCACCTCCACCCAGCCCCCACCCCTGCAGTCAGCACACTGCCGTCCATGGCCATGAGCTCCCTCGTTTTCCTTTCTATTTTGCTCAACCCCTCCTCCCCCCGCCCCCACCCCAGCTGTGGGCTTGCTCTCTATTTATGAGTCTGTCTCTATTCTCTCTGGTACTTCAGTTTTGAACATTTCTTTAAGTGACCCGAGTGATCAGTAAGTTTTTAGGGGCCTGGTTCGTGAGTGTTCTCTAGAACCTTTCAAAAGCTCTAACCTGCTACCCAATGTATGTCTGTTTTGCGCCCTTCATCCCTTCTGGAAACTGCTGCATCCATTCTTTCAACACACTTATTCAATACCTGGGCATTTCGGTTGGTTGTGTTCCCATTCTGATTTGTTTCAATGTATTTTTTATTTCTTTCTTGATCTCATTGTTAAGTAGCATGTCGTTGTATAGTAACATGTCGTTCAGCCTCCATATCTTTGTTTGTTTTTCAATTATCTTTTTGTGACTGATTTCTAGGTTTGTATCATTATGGTCAGAGAAGATGCCTGATATGAGTTCAATCTTCTTAAATTTATTGAGACTTGTTTTGTGTCCTAACATGTGGTCTATCCTATGTGCACCTGAAAAGAATGTATATTCTTCTCCTTTGGGGTGAAATGCTCTGAAGATATCAATTACATCCATCTGATCTAGTGTGTCATTTAAGGCTGTCATTTTCTTGTTGATTTCCTGTCTGAAAGATCTATCCATAGATGACAATAAGGTGTAAAATTCCCTACTGTGACTGTATTTCGGTCAATCTCTCCCTTTTTGTCCATCAATATGTGTTTTACATATTTGGGTGCTCCTATGTTGGGGTGCATAAATGTTTACAAGGCTATATCCTCTTGCTGCACTGCTCCCTTTATGATTATGTAGAGTCCTTCTTTCTCTCTTCCTATAGCCTTTGTTTTAAAGTGGATTTTGTCAGATATGAGTACTACCATCCCAGCTATTTTGTTCTTTCTATTTGCATAAAATATCTTCTTGTATCCCTTGGCATCTGGTCTGTGGGTATCTTTCGTTCTGAGGTGGGTCTCTTGTAGACAGCATATATATGGGTGTTGTTTCCTGATCCATTCAGTTACCCTATGTCTTTTGATTAGAGCATTTAAGCCATTCACATTTAAAGTGATTACTGATAGGTATGTATTTATTATTTATTGCATTTTATTCGTTTAAACATGTTTCTCACTTCCTGTTTTCCCCCTTCTCTTCTTCGTGCCCCTTCTCCTTCTCCTTCTTCTTAAAGAAGGCCCTTTAACATTTCTTGTGAGAATGGTTTGGTGGTAACAAATTCCTTTAGCTTTTACTTCTCTGGGAAGATCTTTATTTCTCCTTCAATTTTCAGTGATAGCTTCGTTAGATAGAGTAATCTTTGCTGTATGTCCTTGCTTTTCATCACTTGAAATATTTCATGCCAATCCCTTCTGAACTGAAATGTTTCTGATGACAAATCAGCTGACAGGCTTATGTGATCTCCCTTATAGGTAATTAACTGTCCTTCTCTTGTTGCTTTTAAGATTCTCTCTTTGTCTTTAACCTTTGCCATTTTAATTATGATGTGTCTCAGTGTGGGCCTCTTTGAGTTCACCTCTTTGGGACTTTATGTGCTTCATGGACTTGGGTGTCTTTTTCCTTCCTCAGGTTAGGGAACTTCTCTGTCATCACTTCTTCAAATAGGTTCTCAACCCACTGCTAGCCTTCTCTGTCTGGTACCCTTATGATGCTCATGTTCTTACTCTTCATGATGTGCCAAGGTCCCTTAAAGTATCCTCATTTTTTAAATTCTCTTTTTCTTCTTTCTGCTCTGAATAGATCTTTATTTTCTACTTTTTTTCCACATCTCTGATTTGATCCTCTGCTTCATCAAGCCTACTGTTTCTTCCTTTCAGTGTAGTCTTCATTTCCGATCTTGTATTCTTCATTTCTGATGGGTTCTTTTTTATGCTTTCTGTGTCCTTTCTCATGCTGTTGAGCATCCTTATAACCATTACTTTGAACTCTATAACTGATATATTGTTTGCCTTCATTTCATTTAGTTCCTTTTCTGGAGATTTCTACTTTTCTGGAGATGCCTCCTTTTCTTTCATTTGGGGCTTATTTCATTGTCTCCCCATTTTGGCTGCCCCTCTGTGTTTGTTTCTATGTATTACATAGATCTGCTATGCCACTCAGTCTTTTTTAAGTGGCCTTATATAGTAGGCTTCCTGTGGGATCTAGTGGTGCAGTCTCTTTGATGACCTGTGTTAGATGCCCCAGGAATGACCCCTGTCCTTGAGCTACACAAGTCAGTTTGTCCAAGATTCTGTCTGGAGGAAACAGAGTTCAGCAGGGAGTGGCTGCCAGGAATAGGGAGGATGGGGTCAGTAGATCTTCCATGAGGGAGAGGTGGGAGATGTGGCCCCCACCAGAGCGTCACACAATTCAGTCTGTCCCAAATTTTGCTCCCACCTCAGCAAGATGGAGCCACTAGCTGCCATGCAGGTGGAGCTGCTAGAGGGTGGGGTTAGTAGATCTCCCATGAAAGGGAAGCACCAGAAAAGTTCACAAAATCATGGAGAGAAGGGCCACCCACCCTAAAGCCACACTACTCCCCTTGAGTCTGCCCAGACCTCTGCACCATGGCCAAGGCAGCTGACTCTTCAGCTGGGCATAAGCTCCACAGGGTGGGGTGAGAGAGAGTCCAGAGGGAGTCCAGAGGGCGAGACTATTGCTTTCCCTCAGGCTGATGCCACATGCAGGGGAGTGCTCCACCCGAGAAAGATGACATCTGCTGCATGGGAGAAGAACTCAGCACAAAGGTCCTGGTGGATGTCCTTCAGATCTTTCCCCAGAGCCACAAACCCCATATTCTCCTCACTCAGCTTTTACCCACTCCTCATTTTCTCCACCAGAGCCTAGGGTGAGTAGTTGCAAATGAGATTTTGTGCATTGGCCCTTTAAGAGGGTGCCTGTTGCCCTGGCTGGTGTGGCCCAGTTGGTTGAGCATCATCCTACCCACTGAAAGGTCACTGGTTTTATCCCCAGTGAGGGCACATGCCCAGGTTGCTGGTTCAATGCTGGGTAGGGAAGGTATGGGAGGCATCCAATCGATGTTTCTCTCTCTCCCTTCCTCTCCCTCTAAAATCAATTTTAAAAACATACTGAAGATGGTGCCTGTCTATCATCCATAAATCAGCAAACAGTTGGAGTTGGTGAGGATGTGGAGAAGAGAGAACCCCTGTGCACTCTTAGTAAGAATGCAGACTGGTGCAGTCACTGTGGAAAACAGTCTGGAGTTACCTCAAAAATATTAAAACCAGAACTGTCTTACCACCCAGAGATTCCACTTCTGGTAATATACCCAAAGAAACCTGAAACACTCATTTAAAAGAAGATATGCACCTCTGTGTTCACTGTAGCATTATTTACAGCAGCCAAGATTTGGAAGCACCCAAGTGTTCATCGATACACGAGTGGATAAAAAAGCTGTGGGACACTTGCACAAAGGAATACTACTCGGCCATAAGGAAAAAGGAAATCTTACCCTCTGTCACAGCTTGGATGGACCTGGAGAGCATTGCGTTAAGTGAAATAAGCCAGCCAGAGAGAGACAAATACCATATGGTTTCACACCTATGTGGATCTAATGAACAGAATTAACAAACAAAAGAGAAACAAGCCCCTAGATATAGAGAACAGACTGACAACTGTCAGACGGGAGGACGGTTGCGGGCTGGGTGAAAAAAGTGAAGGAATTGAGAAAACAAACCTCAGAGACAAAGACAACAGCCTGGTGATTACCAGTGGGAAGGGGTTGGGGGAAGGTAGAAGAGGGTACCGGGGGGATAAATGGTGATGGAAGGAGCCCTGATTGGGGCTGTGAACACACAACACAATGTACAGATGATGTATTATAGAATTGTACACCTGAGACCTATATAATTTTATTAACCAATGTCACCCCAATAAAGTTAATAAAAAATAGATAAAAGTTTAAAAAAGAAAAAATCGAATGTGTGATCAAATTGTCTACACTTTGAATATAATTATAGTTTATTTTTAATTGTTTAGCTCATTACTATCTTTACAACACGTTATGTGAAAATGTTGATAACAACACAAGTAGTAATTATGCTTAAGTGAAAGCACAAAAATAGTTTGTGGAATACCCTTCTAAGAATTTATGGATCAGGTATGTCTTTATTTTGTCATTCTTTCCACCTTTCCCAGTAGAACACCTACACCTGCATCACACAAATACAGTCACCTGTGATATTTGGCCCACTTTCACTTAACGGGAACCACCACTTTTCACATCTTTCTATGTGTTATGAAATTATATCTGTTATGCAGAAGAATAGAATATATTTTATTGAACACTATGCTAGCTGCTTTTATAACTTTAAATATTTAGACATGTGGTCCATGAGTCTCTCCTTGTGTTCTTGTCCTGGCCTCTGCAAACATTAGGAGGAGGAGTTTTTCCAATGAGGAAAATTCTAACAAAATCCAATTAAATTTAAATGCAGATACACTCTAATGCCAGTAGTGGACACACTGTCACTTCCTCCAAGAGTAACTTCCAGGTTGATGGCTGATGAAGGCTTTTTTTTTTTTCGCCCCCAGAAACATCCAATAAAGGCACTTTTAATTTTCTTTATATTCAACAATCTTAACACCAGAAATTCAGCAAATAGAAGCAAATACTTTTTTTCTGGGATTTCTTGTTTGTTAACTGGCTTTCCCTTCTTTCAGCAACTCAAAGGTTAAAATGGAAATTAAAAAATTCATGATTAGGTCTTTGAAATTAATATATACTTGACACTAGTTTACCAATCTGATCACTGAAAAGGACAATCAAATGACTGGAAATTTAAAAAAAAAAATTTTTTTTTTAATTTAAAAATAAATTTTAAAAAATGACTGGAATTATGTGTGGCTAGGGTGCTTTTAGCATGAGGGGCTCTGTCACTCAACCCTTGGCAGCCTAGCTGTCCTCACCATTGGGCTGTGGTTCTAAGATCAGGCTGGTTGACTGTGCTGTCATCTAGAAATATTATTGAGTGTGAGATACACTGTATAGTAAGGCTCCTGGGGGCTACAGGAAGGGTGGGAGAAACAGAAGAAAATGTCACAGTGAGTTCCTATAAAAGTGTGTTTTTTCCTTACTTAAAATGTCAATCACTTAAGCATTATAATTTTTCTCATGATCCATGAGCTGCTTGAGTGCAATGTCATGTGCAGCTCTATGATAAATTTGTTAGATACTTCAACTTGTAGTGATGAGATTTGAGGAATGGGTTACAGTGCTGTCCTTAATATAATACCTATAATCAAACCCTGTAAAGACCTATTATAAAGGACCTTTAAAATAATGTTAAAAGTTTGATGTAACACTTCAGTGTTTTGCCAGGCCAGCATAGCTCAGCGGTTGAGCGTCGACATGGGATCCAGGAGATCACGCTTCGATTCCTAGTCAGGGCACAGGCCGGGTAGTGAGCTCGATCCCCAGCGATGGGCATGCAGGAGGCAGCTGGTCAATGACACTCACATCATTGCTGCTCCTATCTCTCTGTCCCCCTTCCTCTCTCTGAAATGAATGAAAATGTACTTTTTTAAAAAAAAGATTTCATTGTTTTATTTTCTTAAGCAATAAAAAGGAGCTAAGATTTTTCTATTCCTATTATTGACTTACTACAATAAAATGTAATGCCCCATAGAATATTGAAGGATGAGCATTTTATTGCAGTAAATGAAAGCCAATAATAAACATTTGTCAAATTTGAGACAGTGTGACAAAACAAATGTATTCCAGGAAAGGTGTGTGTGAGCACAGGCTGCCCATTTGCGAACAAGCTGTGGGCTCGCGGTCTCTCTGGGCCTCAGTATTGTCATCTGTTGAATAAGATTGGTGGAAAAGACTCTCTCAGATCCAAAAAACAGACAGAACAACTTTAACCATTTAACTCTCACTTCATGCTTTAATGAGATTGGAATTACATTACTCAAGGGGGAACCTCAGAGAATACTTTCCATTCATTTCTAAATATTAACTTTATTTTCTAACCCATGTGGCACCCATCACCACCGCGCCTCACTCCTGCTGCTCTCTGCCCACAACGCCCTCATCTTTCTTCTGGTCCCGGCAAGCCGCCCCTCCCGCACCCCAATATACCTGCAAGATACCTTTGCCAGCGGCCCAATACCAAGCTCCTCTCTTTCTGTGCACTCGCAGGTCTCAGTTCCCACCTGCTACAAGGTAGCAGTTGCTACGGGGGGCTCCCCCATAAACAGGGCGCTTCTCTAGGGAAGGCAGGACTCCCTCCTCTCCTCCCTGCAGCTGCTGAGCCACAATCTGGGACATGCCTGGAGCTCAACAAGTGTCTGACACATTATTTAAACTTAATGACAACGGAAAGGGCAATCTTCCTACAGAGACAGATTCACATTCCTCTGCAGCCGTATTGGAGAGGTGACAATAACTTTTTGAGAACCTCTAGAAAATAAACTATCTTTAACTCAGCTTAGAAGTATCCATTGATTTTTGAAGTGTCCCTTGATTTGTAGAGAGCACAACACTATAGCAAGGATCAAAACTGAAATAGCCTACACGACGTTAGCACAATTCTCTTCCTTAAAGAAAGCCAATATCTAATCCCAGTCCCTGTAAGAAGCTGAAAGTAATATCGCTTTTTCATAACACAGAATACCAACAGTTTTAAATGCTCGGGTTTGTGGTATGTTTTTAAAACTAATTCAGGCAGGTTGGCCTCCTCTTATTCCTATCAACTAGTTTTCATCGAGCTTTCATTCTTCCCCATCAGTGTCCCCGCAAACACACAAAAGATGGGGCAGAGGGAACATCTCCTTGATGCCCTTTAAAGTCCAGAGCATTGCTCAGGGTTTCCGTTGGCCTGACAAAGTGACACGACCCATCCACGCCAGCTCCCAGCATTGCCTCCATTTGTCTTCACCGGCGGCAGAGACATGGAAGAGACAGTGCATTTTACTGGCAAGTTCCAGTGCAGCTTTGTCTTTGGGGGAAGACAGGACAATGCACTTTCTGAAGTGGCCAACAAGCCACATATGAGAGTCTGCGTGATCGCTCCGGGTGCAGGGGACACTCTGAGCATCAGTGTTCACACGAAGCCAACCACACGGTGCGCCTGTGGCTGGACTGGGTGGAGGTGGGGTGTCCTCAGATTCCCGGCCGGGGCCCAGACTCTCCCTCAGGCCCCCAGAGCACTGGGCTGGAACCAAAGGCCTTCAAAGGGCATCAGAGTATCTTTGCAGCTGGAAATAAGGTGAAATTAGTGAGGCCCCGGAGGGGGGAGTGTGTTTCAGGCACTGTGGATGCGGCAGCGCTGGGAGAGCCCGGCCCCTGCCAGGAGCCACTCGGGCGCCTCTGCATCTGCTTCCCTGCGGCATGAGCCCGGGCCAGGGAGGGTCATGGAAGGAGGTTCTAGCATCAGCATCAGGCCCGTCAGAGCACTCGGGGTGTGCATTCCAGACGGGGTGTTACAGACACATGGCACACGGGTGGAGTCACGGGGGACCAGCTTGCTCTCACAGCTGGTCTTCAATAATGACGGTGTTCATTCATCATCGTTCTCATCCCAAGCGGGGCTTGGGCTCTTCGGGCCTCTTTCCAGCAGCTCCCATAGATCTCTGAGGACCCCCTCTCCTTTCTCCAGATGTTTCTCCATATTCTCTCTGATCTTAGTTAATTCTTGGAACTTATCTCTCAGCTCGGACAAGATATTATCAACACTCCTCTCTTCCGCCACAGGCTGAGCACCGTGTTCAGCTTCTGGAGGAGAAACTTGAGCAGCGGGTTCTCCCCCGGGGCTCAGCCTGCCTGTGGCCCAGGTGTGGGCACCTGTGCGGTGAGGGCCAGTGGCCTCCAGAATCCGCAGGGCTCCTTGCAACACAACTGTGCTCCTGCTCAGCTCCAGCTCTTCCTCCCAAGGCTCCTGCTCGGGTGTGTACGCAGGCAGCAGCTTCCTCGTGGTCTCGCGACTCTCACTGAGCTCCTTCCAGGGGCAGAGAGGAGCCCGAGACTGGAAAGGAGCTGCAGGTGGAAAAGAGCTTGGGGGTGATGACTTGGGGGTCTTTGGAGGCTCCAGGGGCCACCCGTTGATGCTGACCTCGCCAGGGCTGTGCTGGGAGGGCTGGGGCAGCAACCAGGAGTTGGGGGTCAGCTGCACCTCCTTGTTACCACCATAATGCCCCCGTGGGGTGAGCAAGCTGCAGGGGAACACAGATCGCAGTTCCCTTGGCTTCTTCAAGTTCTCAAAAAAGGACCTGATGTAGAGCTCATCCAAGCATGGCCAGCTGTTCGAGGACTTGCAGGATACGGTGCTCCCTGATGTTTCCAGGCCATGCTTGGTGTTTTCCCTGCTCTCAATCTGCACAAGAAAAGAAAGGGAATGCTTAGTAGACTTAAGATTCTTTGGCAAAGGCTAGAAAAACAATCATACTAGAAGCCTAACAAGTCACATCACAAGCTGTACAATCAGAGGTAAAGTAAACTACCCCACCCACTGTGCCCACTGCCTCATCTTAACCCAATAAGAAATAAAGCTGAAGTTTACTTTTTTGTCTCTATTTTTCAGAAGACAAGTTTGGCATAGTAAGAATTAATAACTTACTTAACCTAAAATTATCTGACCCTTTGTGCATTAATGAAAACTGCTCCATCTCTGTTGCACATTAAAGGACACAATGGCAGGGTGTGTGGTTTTAAGAGAATTCTTAATCAAGGCTTTAGTAACAAAGTGTATTACGCTAGTGACAGGTATAACCAAAAATATTCTCTGAATTAATATTATGACTTATGTGGAATTAAACCTTTCAACTTTGATTTACACTTCAGATATAGTTTCTACGTGTGTGTTAAACAGGGAGACCACAAATCCATTCCCTCTCCTCTTCCTTTTAGAAATATCTCATGAAAATTAAAGACATAGCCCAGGCCAGTTTAGCACAGTGGATAGGGCGTCGACCCACAGGCTGAAGGGTCCCAGGTTTGATTCCTGTCACGGCTGTGGATAGGGGTTGCAGGCTCCACCCCAGCCCCTGTCAGGGTCGGGGCACGTGCAGGAGGCAACCGATCCATGTGTCTCTCTCACATCAATGTTTGTCTCTCTTCTCTCTCCCTTTCGCTGTCTCTGAAATGCATTGGGGGAAATATCCTAAAGTGAGGAATAAAATTTAAAAAGTTAGAGACATAAAAAAGGTTTTTCATAATATAGTATATGCATCAGATGACTTTTAAAGTTTCAAAGCTGAAAACCAGACAGAGCAGCGGTAACTGCTGTGGCAGAACTCAGGAAACACAACCTTGGTGCCTGAAAATAGTGGCTGGGGCAGGAATTCGAGAGCTGGTGTTCCTGAGAGCACTCAAGGCAGCTTCAGAATTCAGAGGCTTCGCCCCCAGATCCTTGCAGTGACGCCTGTCACTTAACACAAGTCCTGCCCACTCCTGGTGCTTCCAATTAGACCCCAGGGACAAGCAGGGGCCACTGCACATCTAAGGAGAGCCAGCTAGTAAGACAGATCAAAACAGGAAGAATACAATGAATGGGAGAGAGAAAACTCAGAAGCACATAAAAACCTAAAACCAATAGAATCCTTACGCAGCTTTAGAAAGGCCAAAAGTGAAAGAACCAAATGCCATTAAAAGAAGAATGACAGGATATCAAAGAACTCTCTCAATTAAAAACAACACAGACCAAACAAAGAATTCAATGGAAGGGCTGGAGCATAAAATAGAAAATCTCCAGGAAGTAGAAACAGACAAAATAAAAAACAGGAGGGGAAAGACTTAGGCATCCATAGAGGAACACTGGCCTAAGAGCTCCAACTTCTGAGTAAGAAGAGTCACTAGATAAAAGCGTAAGTGGAAAAAGTAACACAGAAACAAAAACAATTCGCTGAGAGGAGAGAAGATCGGCAGACTTAATGATCATAATAAAATAAAAAGCTACATGACAAACTATATCATAAAATTTCAGAATCCCAGAGATAGGGAAGGTACCAAAAGCTTCTGAGGTCCTAAGAGACGAAAGGTCTGGGGTGAAAATGACTAAAATGGGTCCTGTACAAGGCACCAGAAGATGACAACAGACTTAAGAGCAACACTAAATGAGCAAACAGTAGAAACGTCTGAAAACTCCCAAAGTCAGTTTCAACCGAGAATTCTATATCCTATGAAATAGGAGGCATTTCAGTGAGGCGACATCTCTAGAAATGTCTGCCTATGTACCATTTCCCAGGAAAATGTGCTCCAGGAAAACAACGGAGTATAACGGGACTGAGGGTAACATGGACTAGAGTAGAGAGGAGATTCAACCCAGAAGAGCAGTTCTGCGAGATCCCAGGTGACTCCAAGAGATAAGCCAGGGAAATGGCCCAGAGCAGGCCTAGGGAAAACCAGTCATGCTGGGGTCGGATAACAAAAGGCCGGGAAGGCTGTTTCCAAGAAAAATATGAAACAGATGTGTTTCTTTTCTTTTCTTTCCTAAATATGTCTTTATTGATTTCAAGGAGAGGAAGGGAGAGGGAGAGAGAGATATAGAAAAACATCAATGATGAGAGTTATTGATCGGCTGCCTCCTGCACGCCCCCAACTGGGGATCGAGCCCACAGCCGGGCATGTGCTCTAACCAGGAATCCAACCTCGATCTCCTGGATCCTACGTAGATGCTCAACCCCTGAGCCAAGCCAGGCTGGGAAAAACAGTGTTTCATAGATGGAAAATGTTTTCAATAGGCATGTGAAAAATGTCAATAATTCGAGAGAAAACAGCTGTTCCAAACAATCAAGGGAATACTCACGAAATTAATGCAACACACACAGACAAATGAGCAATTCCTAAATATTAAATTAGTGTAGCATAAATGGAGTGTTTCTGTCCAATAGTCATCTTTTTGTACCTGATTATTAGAGTGTTAAGTACAAAAGTTTGTTTCTGCCACCAGGAAGACCAGTCTACTTACTGCATCTGGTTATGTGACATCATGTTGGCTCGAAAGAGGTGGACTGAATGATCCTGGAGAAGTGGGGAGTGTTAGATGTCAGTAAAATTTGAGAAAGACAATAAAGGGTATACAAGGAAGAGGCACAGCCACAGAACTACATGGCTCAGCGGGGGAAAACATTTGCACGGCCCTAATAATGTAACATTGATTCTGATTCAATTAAATTGTGATACATGGGAGGGAACAGAGGAGGGAAATAAGGGCACAGTGGAGTGAGAAAGCTAAGCTTGCACCAGCTAGGACAGGAAATCAGTAGGCCGTGCTAAGCATTAAGTGAGCTAGTATACTTTTGTTACTTTTGTTAAAAAATAAGATTAAGGCAAAACACATTAAGGCAGATCTTTATATCACAACCATGTCATTGACATTTAGGCCAGGCTGGCTGGAGTGACTCAGTAGCTGAGCATCGACCCGGGCACCAGGCAGCGAGCAGTTCGATTCCCAGTCAGGGCACGTGCCAGGGCTGTGGGCTTGACCCCCAGCAGGGAGTGTGTGGGGGGCAGCCAATCGGTGTTGATGTTGATGTTTCTCTCTCATCAATGTTTCTATGTTTCTATCTCTCCTTCTCCCTTCCTCTCTCACAAAATCAATAAAAACTGTTTTTAAAAAAAGAAATTTAACCTAAATGTCAAAAACCTTCATAAAATAAAGGGGGGAAGGGGCGCATTACTAAGCCAAAGGCATTCCTGAATACGTATGTTTGAATTTTAGAGAAACAGGAGAGATTTAGAAAATCAACAAAAAGAAGCCCATTTTATTTTTTACGAATCATGGCAGACAACGTTTAAATCAAACCACTCATTTCTTAACTTTTCAACTGTTCACTTACATGAATTACATCATTGATCTTCCTCTGCTTTTGCCCTAAGAAGAGAAAAAAATTAACTGATCAATTCTGATCCAAATGCCACAGAAAAATAAAAGCTGCCGATTATCTGACAGATTGATTACTAACATACAAAATGATACAAAATGCTATTCCATTGTTTATAATATCTGACAAAATTTATCATTTAAATTACCTGGAAAGATGAGTCCCATAAAGTAAAATCTAAAAACTTAGCTTTACTTTCTGAGCAAACAGATATTCCCTGTTAGACGCAAATGAAAGAACATCCAAGTACAGAAGAAAACAGCAAAGCACATCGGAGCAGGTGAGGAACTTACCTAAGAGACAACTTTACCTGTGGCACATCTGGGTCTCCAGCCAGTAGTTGTTTCTAATCCTACGTTGATTTATACCCACCTCACTTGAGTCACGAGGGCCTCACAGTTGGCAGCTCTAAGAACAAGTTTCAGGCCAGGCACTGATCCCTAGATGGATCAGCATCCCTGGCTACATCCTGACCCACTTATTGGTAATCAATTAAAATACCTTAATAAACAAATAAATGGGTTTCTACTCCATTGATAAGTAACCTCTAAATTTGAATTTAAAATGAGTGTGCTCGCCTCACTGAACACTCCTGCAGCACACAAGTCATCCTGCTCTCACAAAGGCCAGAAGGAGAATAGAAGCTCCGAAGAGGGTCTGGGCTGGACTTTGTTTCCCACGCTCCTCCTGTAACATGGGCCGGGCATCGGGGGCACACAGCCCCATGACTGCAGGGACAGGGGCATGGGGGGCTTTCCCTTCACTGTCTCCCCTCTCTCTCTACCTGTTGGCTGTTGTCATGTTTTAAATTTGGCAACGTAAGGGAAAAGAGGTCAGCGCCCCATCTAAATAGTCAGGTATGGCATGTTTTAAAAGTTCTCACAGCTCACTAGTTGAAAATCGCCGATTTAGGCTAATTCTAACTCTATTCAACAAACGAGCTTATTTGGTGACCTGTGGTTCACTGTGGGGCTATTCCAGGGGGCAAATTTGAATGTTAGCATGGAACCTCCCTGTTCTAACCCACAGAACGCTTCCCGGAGAGTGATTTTTAATTCTTGTGAAGAAGTGGTTTTTAACTCTTGCCCTGTATTTCCAAAGCTGAGGTGTCACTTCTTCCTTCCATGCCACCTGATTAGTTTTAGGCCACAAATAGACTTATTTCTGGAGCTAATCACAGGCTATTTGTAAAAAACTTTAGCTACACCAATGTAGAGGGTGGTCTGCCTGCACCCCAGCCTACACCAAGCTGGGATAATCTTCTACTTAGGCAGGAATACAAACCAGGCCCTCATATATTCATACAACAGTGTGCACCATATGGAATGAAGCTGTCATTTAAAAATATAACCCTGTGACACTCCTCAGTAATGTGCATGTCAAACCACTTCGCCCAGCGGGTAAGAAAGTGGAGCAAGGTCCTCCTACATGAATGGCTCAGGCGCTAGATTCCACACCACGCAGTAATGCTTCTAGTTTTAAAAGGGAATGTGGCCCAGCTGAGCATGGCTCAGCCACTGATCATCGACCTGGGACCCAGGAGATCGAGGTTCCATTCCCGGGCCCCACTTTCCTCCGCAGTCAGCTAATTCCTCCCTGATGGCCCTGAGCTGGCCTCTGCCTCAGCGGAGGGACACAGCTCCCTCCCCCAGCCCCCAGGCTGCGGCTGCTCCGGCTTCCATGCTGCCCTCCCGGCCTCTGACCATCCCGACTCTGGCTTCCCAACAGCTTCTCCAGCTGCCTTTAACTTGGTTCTCAGTCTTGCCTACTTTTAACTCCTCAATCCATGCTGTCCTCACTGGGGCTGAGATGTGACATTTCACAGAGTAAAGCACACCTTTCTTGATGTATTTCTTAAGAGGATTTTGCTCAGTGCCTTGCACTTTTAAGAACATTTCTGAGTTTCAACTTACTTCCATTTTATTTTACGTTCTGTAGTGTTGCTATTTTAACCCTAAGATTAATTATTTTAATACGTTAAAAAAAATGGGAGTGAAACAAATTTAGTATCCTAAAAGCTGATCACAGGATGGGTCATTCTATAAATTCTTCTCCTATGTGTCATGTATCGGGAGTTTACATTTCTGCTCTATCGGGTTTCGTTTTTCAAGTCTCAGACAACTCCTTTCATACTGCTCAGAACCCGTCTTCTCACATGTAAAACAGATAGAGTTTCTACGCCACCTAACTCAAAACATTTGTGAAGATCAGATAAAATGCAAGCGCAATCCATATACTGTATCTAAAGCACAAAAATGGCAAAACAAAGCTTTTCCAAATTGACTCAAAGCACAATGTGAACATTCAATATTTTATTGGAAAGTGTCTGAGTTGTGCACTCATTATAAATTTCTCAGTGGCATCTTAATTAAATATGTTTTGGGTACCCGCTAAAGGGAAATAAATAATAGCTACACGATTAGCAAGAACTATTCCCAGTGGGTTGGGTGTTTTTTTAAATAAAGAAATATGTACTTTCCCTGCCAGTGTCAAGCGCATTACTGCACCGCCTCTGTCTTTTTTTTTTTTTTTTTTTACATATAACCTAACCTGGAGATCAGCACATTGTCGTAAAGACTTACCTTAATGATTTGATAGCTCCACAGTTTTATACTGTGTGGGTGGAACAGTTTATTTTACCAGTCATTCACTGGACATGAGTTATTTCCATTATTTTCCTTTTGAAAATAATGCAGCAAACACTTTGTGAATTCCTGGTTTTATCTGTATGGACCACGTCTTTGGGATAAAATCCTAAAAGTAGGATCTCTTTATCAATGCATCTGCATTGAGGTGAGGTTCTGTCAGCGGTCCCTTCGTGGGGTCAAACAGTTTTTCCTTTCCAGCAATACATAAAGATAGCGGTTTATTCTCAACCTTACCAAAAAATTAAGTGTCAGGTTTATGGATCTTCTCCCAATACCTGAAAAAATACAGTGTATTTATATTTCCATTTCTCTTATAGGTGTAGATGTGCTTAAAGGTAATTTGCAATTCCTTTAGTGACTTGTGTGTTCATATCTTTGTCAGTAGCTTCAGATTAATTTAGTTTCTTTAAGTCAGCCTAGTTCAGGCCCTTACTGATTGTTTTGTCCAAGCCCCTGCTGGCGCTCCCCTGAGCTACTGCACCAGCCACTAACTGGTGTCCCCGCTGCCACCCTATCCTCACACTGTCACTCAGGTGCTTCTCTGTTTCCCTCCCACTCCCTTTCTCTTTCTCTGTCTAATTCACCTAATTCACCTCATGTCCTTGCAAATATTCCTCCAATGGATTCCCATTACAACTAGGCTAAAATCCATGTTTCTGTGGAGGCTCAGGAGGCACATGCGGTCTTCACCCAGCACATTCCTGCAGGCGTCCCTTTCGCTGTGCAGCAGCCACCCCTGGGCCTCTCTGCTCTTTCCTGTGCTCAGTGTTCTCCCCCTGAGATGCTCTGCAGGGAGCCTGTCCCCCCACCCTCTCCCCTGGCTCCCTCTCGTGTCCGGGACTGCTCAGTGTCAATGCAGGACAGCGGCTGTCTGCAGCCACCCTGCCTCTCCTGAGGGCTCCTGTGCTGTCTGCCCCCAGCTCCTCTAGAATGAAAGGGCCTGAGGGAAGGGGGATTTTGGGGGGTTGTATTGTATTGTGTTGTTTTGTTAATCCTAACCCAAGGATATTTTTTCTATGGATTTTTTGAGAGAGTGGAAGGAGGGAGGGAGGGGGAAAGAGAGAGGGGGGAAGAGAAACAACCATGGGAGAGAGACACATTGAATGGTTGCTTCCCACACATACCCAGACTGGGGTGGGAATCGAACCCACAACCCAGGTAGGTGCCCTTGACTGGGAAACAAACCCTGGACCCTTCAGAGCACCAGCCGGCGCACGAACCACGGAGCCACGCCGGCCAGGGTGAGGGGAGAGTTTTGTCCTGCGCATCCCTAGTTGTTCTGCACCTGGAATGATGCCCAATGAACATCTGTTTCCAGAACCAGAACCAGTTAAGTTTCTCTCAATTTCCCTATGTCTTCTAAGATTTCCTCTAAAGCTATATTTTGATTTCTCGTGTAAGATCAGCATTACTTGCAAATCTAATAGTAGTCATTCCAAATTAAAGACAAGAGATCCACAAAAGTTTAAAAGAGGAGTTGTAATGTCCCATAAAAAAATAATGGTAACTTTAATTTGAGATAAGAAAATTTCATGTTAAAATACTTTAACTACAAAATGACATCCTAATTAGGTTATAGGAGAGTATACCAGAAAAGTGCAATGCCTCCATTTTATCTGTGTCCTTAGAATAGAGCATTCATGGGGACAGGAAGGGTTTCTCCTTAAAGAGGGCCAACCATGAAGGGTGGTGCTGATGGCTCTGCGCCACTTGCCCCGTCACTGAACAGGTGTCAGTCCCGCGGGAGAGCCGCCTGCACTGCTGGAAACACACCCCGAGCGCCCTGCAGTGGGCAGGCCCAGCCCCGGGAGATTAGGCCTTTGCTTCTCTTTCGAACAAAACTTTACAAAGCAGCACATAGACAGTGTAAAATAAACATAAGATTTTGTTGATATGCATACAAAAGATTCACAAAGGATCAACATCCAAATATTACTTAAAGTGCTGGATATACTGAGCCTAAGTGAATGACTTTTCAGTATTTTTCAAATCTTTCCAATCAAATGATTAGTAATGTTAATCCTGAAAAGGAGTGTTTAAAATGGCTGCTGGAAAGAGGAAAGATCTGTTGCTCTGAGGTTTTTCTACATAATATTGCCAGTTCCTCCCCACTCACTCCTCAGGGGAAGGGGAAAAACGGGGCACTTGAGAGAACACCTAGAGCCAGCAAATTAGGAAAGTTCATAGGGTCCTAACATAAAAGGCTGTGGGAAAAGTTGATGAGCAGTAATAAAATCGGGTAACAGGACTTTAGCGTCTTTATTGAGGTACTGATACTACATCAGTTATGTTAGATATAGAGATAGATAAAGACAAGGGAGTAGAAACATTCCTTGAACTTGATCTGAAATCTGTACTGGGTTATTACGAATAGCTTCTTTGAAATGCCTAAAGAAATCACGCTGGAACAAGACACAGCAACACTCATATGATTTTGTGTAACCAAATAATTCAGTGCCCTATTGTAGAAAATCAGAAATATTTTACATCTAAGTAGGTATTTCTCAGTCTCCTGAGAAACTGATATAAAATTTTCTGAAGTAAAGACATTCAAAGCAAACTTTCAATGTGCTTGTACTTGATATTTTCGTGTTGTGACCTTGTTTCTATGGGAACTTCATAGGCAAATGCTGAAATGGAGGCTTCTTGTATTACTTTATCAAATACCTCCTAAATATTCAAAACAAATTGAAACGAGAGTGTAACTATCATGTTCAACATAAGAAGGTGAATTCTGTTCTCGTAAAGCCTGTTTGTTAACTGTTCTGACCGCACACTATTTATCACAGCCCTGGGCAGGCTCCACTTGCCTCACCTGCTGCCAGGCCCGGGTCTCCTGAAGCTCCTCTGTCCAGGGCATGCTCGGCTTTAAAGGAAAATCATCAGAACAAACTCATTAAAATCTAGCAATTTGTTTAGCTAGTAAATTCACAATATTTCCTGACTTCTACTTTTATTCTTATTCACTCTAATGAGCTTATAAACATAGGGCTGAGAGGTATGTGTTGCTTCTGAGTCCTGCACAGTCATTTTGGATGGAAATAATCAAAACTGGAGTAGGTTAAGACAGACCCGCTTTATGGGGAGATTCTAAAATATGAGCTGTGTCCTAAAGTTCTGTAAGCACCACGACAACTGCATCTGGCGTGTGTGTCACCTGCAAGTCAGCCCCTCCTACTCCATAGCTGTGCTCCACCGCGATTCACATTTCTCAGCCCGGCCTCTTCAGTGGCAATATAGGGACAGTTAACACAGGCCTCACTTGTAGTTAAAGGGGCCACATGATATATCCATCAAAGGGAGCTCTAAATCTTAAAAGAATTTCATAAAGGTCCTTTATTGGTCTCTGGCACTATTATCTCCTAACACTTCCCATCTATGTTAAGGTTTACCATACAGCACCACGCAGGGCACACGTTTTTCCAAATTTTTATTCCCTTTTTGCTTAATGCTACAGTAAATGAATTCACATCACTTTTTCACAATATTTAACTAATATAAAAAAGCGGATTTCCCAGTTACAAAGCCACATGAACCATCTGGGTCAATCCATAGGTTTCATTACTACAAATCTTAATAAAATTAAGTACTTAACTAAAGTTTAAGTACAATAAGAGCTTTAAGACATTTCATCTATGAACTAATGAAATAATATGGCATTTATTGTTTTCAAAGATTTTTTTATTGAGTTTTTAGAGAGAACTAGGGATCAGCTGCCTCCTGCACACCCCCTACTGGAAATGGAGTCTGAAACCCAGGCATGTGTCCTGACCAGGAATTGAATCAGCAACCTCTGAGTGCATGGGATGAAGCTCAACCAACTGGGCCACAGGGGCCAGAGCGAATCTGGCATTTAAGTGAAACAAATGGACAAATATATTTTCTCAACTTTATGAGAGAATGGTTTCCACTTCAAAGAATAATGTTCATGAGCCACATTGTTACCCAGAATTATTTTAAATCAACCATTTCCTCTCTTTTCCTTGTCTCCTCCATCTTCTCTGTGCCCCCCCCCCCACCAGCACCACCCATTTGGTCTTTAAAACTTTCACCTCAACAGTCTAACAGGATTCTATTGGAAAGCAGGGGTGGGCGGATGGTCAGAGGTAACCATGGAGACATACATTCTTGGGCAGGATCTGACATCTTAACGCCAAAAATTTTAAATTACAAATCAAAGTCTAAATTTGTTTCTTTCATTTTTGCAAAGGTTGAACAACAAGCAATCTTATGAACCACACCACCTCTCTTTAGAAGAGGCAATGTAAAAACAAAATCTCTTGAGTCACTAAAGACTAAAAGTGGAAAAGTAGAAATTTTCAAGTAATCGAACTCCATGGGTTCTCCTTTGGGTAAAAAAAACCAAACAAATGAATAAATAAAAATTATGATCTACAGTGCTAAGAGTGACATTTCACATTGTTCACTGATTTTATGTTTAATTTTCCACAATGTTCTTTCCTTCTGCGTTCAAATTGTAGTGGGAAAAGTTGAGGCAGCTCCATCCATAAAACTGAAAACAGCTCACTTAACACCATATAGACCCCTGTGTCAGTGTCTACCTTGAATTTAAAGAAGAAATTCTAAGCTGTTTGCTACTGAACTGTCCAGAGTGTCAACTACCTTAACAGGTGGGGGCAAGGGTACCACCAAGCTTTTATCTGGTTCCTTCACTTAGGGACCATCTGGAAAGTTAAGAGTGGATACATAAAATGGATACTCCAACGGTGAGGTATTCAAGTTTTCATTGAGAAAGGAAGGAAACATACCCAAATGTTTTCATAAAATCTCAGGAAAAGCTAACTAGGGCTATAAAAGGGAATGGTTGAGGAGTAGAGTGACCCAGGCAGGGTTGAAAAAGAAAATTCGGGAAAGACCTGAGAGTTCTAGGTATGACTAGACTCGAGGGGGGCGGAATGAAGGGTGGGGGGCCAGGCCTAGCCAGCCTTGGTCCCTGGTGGCCAGCCCTGAAAAAGTCAGCTCCAGGCAAAAAGTCTCAGGCCATAGATCCCTCCCAAGGGATCCAGGGGACAAAAAATTCCAGAGGTACACCTGAGAACAGGCACCACCCACCACCTCCTTACCTTGGAGCATCAGCAGGTCAGTGAACTGCTGTCGATGTTGTTGCTCACTGCCTCCAACATCCAACTTGGCCTTCATGGATGTGGGCGATGCTGCTACAGCCACCATGTTGCCAGCTGCCACCTTATAAACTTCAGACTCGTAGTCTGGTTCTACTGGCCCTGAGCTTCGGCCCAGCTTCAGGCTGGCATTGGGCTTCAAGCAGCAGCTAAGCTTGTTGCCCATTGTGTACCTTCACTCCTCAATTCTGTCACCACCTTTACTTGTCACCCACCTTCCCTGCCTTCAGCAGTCTCTCCTCCAAAACAATGACACACCTGGCACCCTTCAAGCAGGCACAAACTAGCTTTCTGATGGCCTGGCTGCCAGGCACAGGGCCCGACAAGGGCTCAGGGCCCCTGCCACACACCCTCTGCTTTGCTGCTACTGCCTCCTTTTAGTTGACTAGTATGTGAGGATGGCGACCAACCAAACTAATTCAAAAGGGGTAGGGAACAGACTAACACTGAGAACTACAACCACTTCCAGAAGAGAACACAACCAAAGCTCCTCCTCCTTCACAGCCAGTTCTCAACTGAAGAGCATTTTCCTGGCTGGGACCAGCCAACCAGAACACATTCCGTGGTCACCTGGCTACCAGAGACCAATCACGCAGCATTCTTCCTATGTGCCGGCCTCACAGAAAAAGCATATGATTGGCTGGTGGGCATGGCTCAGTCGTTGAGTATTGACCTATGATCCAGGAGATGGAGGTTGGATTCCCAATCAAGACACATGCCTGGATTGCAGACTCATCCCTCCTAGGGGGCCGCAGGAGACAGCCAATCAATGACTCTCATCATTGAAGTTTCTCTCGCTCTCCCTCTCCCTTCCTCTCTCTCAAATAATAAAAACTCTAAAGAAAAAAAGCATGTTTTACAATGCCTGCCCCCTGCCTTCCATCTCCCCAAGGCCAGACCTCTGTTCTTCTTCACCTCGCCAGTAGATGTGCCATAGACTCAGGTTTCCGTTCACTACAGTGGTGGGGAATGTCTGGCCCACTGGCTATACGCTGCCTGAGAAATCATTTGATCTGGCCCTGCCAAGTAAACCACAGATGGGACTTGGAATTCAATAAATCTAGGAGCTTTTTTAATAGCTAATATTTAAGCTGACTATTTTGTATGGCGCGAGAATGATGTTATAAATATCCAAATGGCCCTTGGCAGATAAAAGGTTCCCCAACCCTACATGATTACAGGCTGCCTGGAGCTGTCTGCTTGTGTGAAAAGTACAGCAGGCATTTGCTAATGCAAGCAAGCCGGTTTCATTAGCAACGCAGTTTCTTTGGGACTGTCAGCTGAGTTCTTTGATATGTTGCTCACCGAACTTATTTACATCCTGTTGACCACTTTCCTAACTAAATGCTCCTCCTCTTTACCTCCAAAAACTGTTAGTTTTAACCTGCATCTTGACCATAGCAACCTCTGGAGCCCTGGTCCTACTCTCAATTAACAGACTCTAAAATGTGGGTCAAAAACACCTTACCCCTCCACTTACTCAGGAGTAAAATCAGAAGCAAACTCATCCCTCCCAGTTCAGAAATGCAGGAATTCACCGATTTCCATTTCTCATTTCTGTTTCTCCCTACCACATAAAGAGTTTCCAGTTTTCCTTTCTTTCTGAACAATAAAGCTTAAAGCACGATTTTCTCACTCAAAATTGAGAAACTCAAAGTGGGGTAACACTATCCTGATTTGATGAAGATGATGATAATGATGGTAACATTTGACAAACACCTACTGTGCCCCCAACCTTCTTTCAAGTGAGATATCTATTTAACCATCCAAAACCATCCTCATCTTACGGACTTTGCAGAAGAAACTGAGACACAGAAGTAAAGTAACACTTCTCAGGTCACATGATTTTTCAGGGATGGAGTGAGGATATGATTCCAGATAATTTGGGATAAGGACATTCTATCAGGATTTTTTTAAATTTTTTGATGTGGAACTTTAATATACTTTCTGTTTTTCAACAGTAAGTTTCTCCAATGTGCCAGACACTGTATGTGTGAAACACTCCCACCTTCAGTGATTCTGGCAGATAGAAAAAACAAAGGCTTTAGCCAGACTCACTAAGAAACAAAGAGAGAGGACCCAAATAAATAAAATCAGAAATGAAAGAGGCGATATAACAACTGATCCAACAGAAATACAAAGGATTGTAAGAAAATATGAGCAACTGTATGCCAACAAATTGGACAACACAGGGGAAATGGACAAATTCCTAGAAGCTTACAGCCTCCCAAAGCTGAATCAAGAAGAGGCAGAAAACCTGAATAGGCTGATAACAACAAATGAAATTGAAGCAGTAATCAAAAAACTCCCAGCAAACAAAAGTCCTGGACCAGATGGATTTACAGGTGAGTTTTACCAAACATTCAAAGAAGAATTAACACCTATTCTATTCAAACTATTCCAGAAAATTCAAGAGGAGGGAAAACTCCCAAATTCGTTTTATGAGGCCAGCATCACCCTAATCCCAAAACCAGGTAAAGATACTACAAAGAAAGAAAATTATAGGCCGATATCCCTGATGAACATAGATGCTAAAATCCTCACTAAAATACTAGCAAACCGGATCCAGCAATACATTAAAAAGATCATACATCATGACCAAGTGGGATTTATTCTGGGGATGCAAGGCTGGTACAACATCCACAAATCAATAAATGTGATACATCACATAAACAAAATGAAGGACAAAAATCATATGATCATATCAATAGACGCAGAAAAAGCATTCGACAAAATACAGCACCCATTTCTGATAAAACTGTCAGCAAAGTGGGAATAGAGTGGTCATACCTCAACATAATAAAGGTCATATACGACAGACCTACAGCCAACATCATACTCAATGGGCAAAAACTAAAACCATTTCCATTAAAAACCAGAACAAGACAGGAATGTCCACTTTCACCACTCTTATTCAACATAGTTCTGGAAGTCTTCACCATAGCCATCAGACAGGAGGAAAACATAAAGGTATCCAAATTGGAAAGGAGGAAGTACAACTTTCATTATTTGCAGATGACATGATATTGTACATAGAAAACCCTAAAGACTCCATCAAAGTGCTACTAGATTTGATCAATGAATTTGGCAAGGTAGCTGGATACAAAATCAACATCCGGAAATCAATGGCATTCTTATACACCAACAATGAACTTTCAGAGAGAGAAACTGAAAAAGCAATACCATTTACCATTGCAACTAAAAAAATAAGATACCTAGGAATAAGCTTAACCAAGGATGTAAAAGACCTGTCCTCAGAAAACTACGTGACACTGAAAAAAGAAATGGAGGTAGATTTAAACAGGTGGAAGAAGATACCATGCTCATGGATTGGGAGAATTAATATCATTAAAATGTCCATACAGCAAAGCAATTTATAAATCTAATGCAATCCCTATGAAAATACCAACAGCATATTTCACAGACCTAGAACAAACATTTCAAAAATTTATATAGAACCAAAAAACACCCCGAATAGCTGCAGCCATCTTGAGAAAAAAGAAAGGAGTGGGAGGGATCACATTGCCAGACTTCAAACTATATTACAAAGACACTGTAATCAAAACGGCCTGGTATAGGTCCAACAACAGGCTTATAGATCAATGGAACAGAACAGAGACCCCAGAAATAGACCCACGACACTATGGTCAGTTAATATTTGACAAAGGAGACAAGAGTATCCAATGGAGTAAAGACAGTCTCTTCAATAAGTGGTGCTGGGAAAATTGGACAGATACATGCAAAAGAATGAAACTAGACCACCAACTTTCACCATACACAAAAATAAACTCAAAATGGATAAAAGACTTAAATGTAAGGCACGAAACCATAAAAATCCTGGAAGAAAACATAGGCAGTAAAATCACAGACATCCCATGTAGTGGACTTTTCGCTGATACATCTCCTAGGGCAAGAGAAACAAAGGAAAAAATAAACATATGGGACTACATCAAACTAAAAAGCTTCTGCACAGCAAAAGAAAACAGCCTCAAACTACAAAGGAACCCCACGGTCTGGGAAAACATATTTGCCAAGGATGAATCTGATAAGGGGCTAATTTCTAAAGTGTACAAAGAACTCATAGCACTCAGCAAGAGGAAGACAAACAACCCAATTAAGAAATGGGCAAAGGACTTAAATAGACAGTTCTCCAAATAGGACATACAGATGGCCAAGAGACACATGAGAAAATGCTCAACGTCGCTAATCATCAGAGAGATGCAAATTAAAACCACAATGAAGTATCAATTCACACCTGTCAGAATGGCTGCCATCAACAAATCAACAACATGTGCTGGCGAGGGTGTGGAAAAAGGGGAACCCTAGTACACTGCTGGTGGGAATGCAGACTGCTGCAACCACTATGGAAAACAGTATGGAGGTTCCTCAAAAAATTAAAAATGGAGCTGCTGTTTGATCCAGTGATTCCACTCCTAGGAACGTATCTTAAGAATCCTGAAACATTCATCAGAAAGGATATATGTACCCCGATGTTCATAGCAGCACAGTTTACAATAGCTAAGATCTGGAAATAGCCCAAGTGCCCATCAGTAGATGAGTGGATAAATAAGCTGTGAGAAATTTACACCATGGAATACTATGCAGCTGTAAAGAAGAAGAATCTTGTACCCTTTGGGAAAGTATGGATGGACCTGGAGAATATTATGCTAAGTGAAATAAGCCAGGCAGCAAAAGACAAATATCACATGATCTCGCTTATATGTGGAATCTAAAGAACTTAATAAACTGATGAACAGAATAGATTCAATGACATGGAAGCATAGATGAGACTGATGAATGTCAGAGGGATGGAGGAGGGGGGGTGGGTGGAGGGGGAGAGAGTAACCAAAGAATTTATGTGCATATATACACAACCCAAGGACATGGACAATGGTGGGGAGAGGGACTGGGGAGGGGGAAGGGATGGGGTGGAACGGGTCATTGGGGAGAAAAAGGGGCACCTGTAATATTTTAAACAATAATAAAACTTAAAAAAAAAAATGTTGGGTCATAGTTTATGACAGATATGGCCCAGTAATGAGATAACAGGTATTCACTTAAGTTGGACAGTGACATCATCTTTGTTCAAATCTGCCAACACTTCTCTGTAACTATAGGTATAACCTGCTGGCACTGAGGCCCTTGTTGACACTGAGGACTGAGGCCAGTGGCCCTACTGTTGTTGCTATTCTTAGTCTCTGGGCATGTAGGTTGCACCCAGCTTATAGAAGTACCACTTCCTGAATGTTTCATGTCAGTTCTTAACTGTGGTCAAGTAAGTGGGTCAACCCAAGAGTCTGGGCTGAGCTGGCACACTTACTTAACACATGGTTTTGAAATCAGTTTCATGTGTTCATTGCTGTTTGAGAAAGAGAGCCAGTTTGGTCTTTGGGTTCCAAAAAATAATCATCAAAAGGCAGCCTACAGAAGAATGACAAGTAAATGTTGATAGAGTCAATAGGCCTGGAGAGGACCTGGAAAGATAAGTAGGAGGCAAAAATGAGTTTTTCTGAATATATCTTTTGTTTTTTTTAAATACATCCTTATTGACTTCATAGAGAGGAAAGGAGAGGAAGAGAGAGGGAAAAACATCAATGATGAAAGTTATTGATCAGGTGCCTTCTGAATGCCCCCTACCTAGGGGGCCCGCAACCTGGGCATGTGCCCTGGCCAGGAACCGAACCATCACCTCATGGTTCATAGGTTGAAGCTCAACCACAGAGCCATGGCGGCCGGGCAGTACATGCATTCTTAAAGGAAGTTACTGATGACGGCTCTTTCCATAAGTGTGAAGCCATCAGGAAAGTAAGAGGAGTTTGGAAACTAACAAAAGTCTTCTGAGAGGAGCATGCTAGTCCAAGTTTGGTCCAACACTGAACTATGTTTTTGCTCATGCACCCATAGCCTGTGATTTGATAGTAGGTTAGGAATTTCCAAATTGGGTGTGTTAGCCAGTAACTTTTCCCCCATAATTGACTAATAGAGATTGTACAGTTCCCTGAAATTTTATTTGCAGATATCAGAGGAGGCTTCCATTTTTCCATTCCCAAGGCATGGAAGTGCGGGAGAGAGAGAAAAAAAGAATTGAGAGAGGAGGGAGGGAGACCAAGAAAGGAGAGGTGAAATATTGGCAGTTGGCAGTTGGAATCAGTTGGCAGTTATGGGATCAGTGAGTCTTCAGTTGGGATGGATGGAGCCTGAAGATTGGGGACTTGGGTGTAAGATGTAGGAATAGAAAACAGACATAATGGAGGGGAAGGGGGGGCAACCAGTTTACCTAAAATTTGGAGATGAGATGGTTGCTGAATAACCCTGATGAAAAGTACTTATGGATCAGTCTGAGGCCTGTTTAAAATAACACTTCATTCAGTTTATCAGATGGGTCAGCAGGATGGCCAAATGGGTAGGAAGGGGTACCAAGAGGGCTTAGGATTTGGGGCCAGGGTCCCTGACACTCCTTTTTTTACTCCAATCCTTTAAGATGCTCTGCTAAATAAGCTTATATCTGTTAATAAGAGGGTTAAAAACATTTTGATACATCTTAATTTGGGGATCTCAAAAAACAAACAGCATAGAAATGATAATACTTTCATTCTAAATGGAAGGTTATCTTTTTTCATCTGTAACATAAGAAATAGAATGAGTCTAATAATTTCAATAATGCAGCATGTATAAGTGCCAGGACAGTGTGTGGCATTTCCGTGAAGTGTCCCCATGGCTGTAAGTAATGACTATGTGTGTCCTGAAGCAAAGAAGTGAGGGACAGCAGCAAGTCCACAGAAAGCCGGGAGGTCTTCAAGGTCCTGGATGCCCTGGCTCAAGTGGACAGGCACACACTGCACAGCACAATGGATAGAGCTTCCAGTGCCACATCTCAGCATCATGTGGAACTGAAGTGCTTCACATCTCAGGATAAAAATGGCTTCCTCTCCTTCCCTGTGAAAGGTGAGAGTGGGGCAGCGATCCTCAGAGTACACAGTGCCCCTTTCTGCCGTCCCCATCAACTCCCAACCTTTCAGAAGGTCACATGGAGATAAATGTGCAGTCTATTTAAATAATAAGGCAGGTTTGCAGAAAGAATTGCCTTCAGATGCATTTTCTCTGCTCCCTAAAGAGCTTTGTAAAATATTGGATCCATGAGAAGAAAAAATAATACATCATCCATGCATCTCAACCAAAACTCTGTGAGTGGAAGGGACAGTAATAACATGTGTTCTCACTTGAAGCTTCAATCCACAGTTAAGGCAGGTTCCGTGAAAGACCCATCCCAGGTGCTGACAGAAATAGTGCCCGTCACAAAGAGGTGGAGAGATCAGCTGAGAAATGTTCCTGAGTTAAAATTTGCTTCAATTTGTTTTTTATTGCAATGTCTTATGGGTGACCAAAAAATACTGTAAAAATAGGGCTTACCAAAAAAAAAAAAAAAAAAGATTATTTTCATAGTCCTAGCAATAATGAATGAATGCTAAGTACAGGAAGTTGATAATTCTAGTTGAAAGTTCAAGTGTGAGCAGGTGGCCGCTGGGCCCCAGACCCATCTACTAATTTTGCAGCCAGGAGGGTGTCAGCTCAATTGAGGGCCCTCTAGTGGGAAATGGGTGGGCACAGGGACAGGTCAGCAAGGTCATGAAACAAGAGCCATGGGCAACCAGAAAACGAACTATTTTCAAACTTGCCCAGTTCATAGGCATCAGAAGATTCCAATGAAATTAAAAAGGGCCACTTGATTAATAAACAGATGGCAAATCCCAAAAAGTCACACCTGATGCCCAACGAATATTTTGAGAAGTCTCAATGCACAGTGCTGTAACTTTGCTTTTTGAAGATGTAACACTTGTCTATGAAAAAGATCTCACTTGAAAACTGACCCCTTTGGAAAAGGAAAATGGAAAGTACAGCCCCTGTGGCACTGTGATCCTATCTCCAAGGCAGAAGGACAAGCTGGACTCCAAGGCTGAGCTTCCTGTCCAGGGGCCGCTGAGGCTTCTCCAGTCCCAGCGAGGTTGGCGGAGCCAGGGTCAGGACTGGCTCCCTCTCCTCCTGCCCTGCAGCTTGCATGCAGGGAGAAAACGGATCCACATTTAAACTTTCATCACTTAGGTGAAATTAAGATGTATATTGTTTTCTTCTTCTTTCCCAGGGAGCACCACAGTAATGCTACCCGCTGATGGGAAGAAAAAGCTCAGAGTATACAGTGGCCTGACGAAGTCACAGGACCCATCCCTGCCAGCTCCCACCATCACCTCCATTTCTCTTCACCAGCTGCAGTGACATGTAAGAAACAGTGCATTTAATTGCAGGTTCCAGTGAAGCTTTCTCTTTGGGGGAGGACAAGACAATGTACTTTGTTAGATGACCAACTAGCCTCCATATGAGAGTCTGTGTGATCTCTCCAGGTGCAGGGGACACTCTGATCATCACAGTGTTCACATGAAGCCGACAAGACAGTGCCCCTGTGGCTGGACTGGGTGGCGTGTGGCGTGTCTTCAGATTCCCAGCTGAGGCCCAGACTCTCCCTGTCCCCCAGAACACTGCGCTGGAACCAAAGGCTTTCAAAGAGCATCAGAGTATCTTTGCAGCTGGAAATAAGGTGAAATAGGTGAGGGGAGTATTTTAGAGCGCTGTGGACACTGCAGTTCTGGAAGAGTCCAGCATCTACCAGAAGCCATTTGGGCACCTCTACGTCTGTTTTCCACGTGGCATGAGCACAACTCCTGGTTCAGGAGTCCAGGGAGGTTCATGGAAGGAAGTTCTAGCATAAGCATCAGGCCAGTCAGAGCAATCGTGGATGTGCATTCAAAACAGGGCATTCACAAAAACATGTCACACTGTTATACCCAGGTTACATGAGATTCATTCACACAGAGAATAAATTGAGTGTTTGGAGATTTATTTTGCCGCTGGCAGTGACTGCGAGGGGCTCTTGCCCTAAACAAACTCACATCCCCAAACAGTTTTTGCAGGGAGACTATAGAGGTAGAAAAAACAAACAAACTACATTCTATTTGGTGAAGGGGGAGCAGTTCAGTCAAGGGGATGCAAGTGGTGGAACTAGCGAAGCAGTAGACAGGAGCTAAGATAAGCGTTAATTAACTTTCTAGTTATCTATCCTCTGGAATTTTGTGGGCTGCAATGCTTTACACTGCACCAAGAAAGCAGAAGAGGTCATTGCTTCTACATAATAAATTCTGTTGCTCTTGTTTATCTTAAAGTAGCAGTTGTAAGGGTAGAATACGAGGTGCTGTACTTCAACACGGGCTGGGGTGATGGGTGACCAGCTTGGTCTCATGACTGGTCTGCCAGAAAGAATGGACATTCATTTCATTAGACATTGGTCTCATCTGGAGCAGGGCTCGAGTTCTTCACACCTCCTCACACCAGAGACCTCTAGGCCTCTGAGGGCTCTCTGTCCTTCCTCCAGAAACTTATTCATATTGTCCAAATTCATTTTTAGTTCTTTGAATTAATTATTCACCTCAGAGACCATATCACCAAGACTCTTCTCTTCTGTCACTGTCCGACCATTGCTTTTAGTTTCTGGAAGCAAGACTTGTGGAGCAGATTCTTCCTCTGAGCTCAGACTGCATATGGGCCTCCCGTTAATGCTGGGGCCTGGAGTGCTGTGCTGGGAGGGGTGGGGCAGCAATTGGTAGTTGGGGGTCAGCTGCACCGGCTTGTTGTCTCCATTTTGGCCCGATAGGGTGAGCGAATGGGAGGGGAACACAGATCTCACTTCCCTCGGTTTCTTCAGATTCTCTAAAAAGCCTTTGATGAACTGCTCATCCATGTGTGGCCAGCTGTCTGCATCCTTGCCAGATAGGGTGCTCCCTGATATTTCCAGCCCAGGCCTATTATTTTCAATGCTCTTAATCTGCACAAGAAACGAAAGTGAATATTTAGTAGACTTAAGCTTGTTTGGCAAAGACTAGAAGAACAATCATACTAGAAACCTAACAAGTCACATCACAAGTTTTAAAATCAGAGGTCAAGGGCCTATACAAATTCTGTCCCCGCCCACTGTGCTCACTGCCTCATCCTAACCCTATAAGGAATAAAGCTGAAGTTTACTTTTTTCTCACTACTTTTTCACAAGACAAGTTTTGGATATTAAGAATTAATGACCTTTAATTAACTTAAAATTTTCTAACACTTTATGCATTAGTGAAAACTGCTCCATCTCTGTTGCACATTAATGGGACACAATGGAAAGGTGTGTGGTTTTAATAGAATTCTTAATCAAGGCTTTAATAAAAAAGTGTAGTGCACTAATTACAGGTATAATGGAAAATATTCTGTGAATTCATGTTATTACTTACGTGGAATAAAAACTTTCAACATTGATTTACACTTTAGATATAAGGTCTAAGTGTGTATTGAGCGTGGAGGCTTTACCACAAATCCATTCCCTCTCCTCTTCCTTTTAGAAATATCTCATTAAAATTATAGAAATAGCCTTGGCCACTTTAGCACAGTGGATATACCATCTGCCACGGGCTGAAGGGTCAGAGGTTCCATTCAGGTCAAGAGCATGGACCTCAGTTTCAGGCTCCATCCCTGGCCCCTGTCACGGTCGGGCATGTGTGGGAGGGAGGCAGTCAATCGATGCGTCTCTCTCACATCAATCTTTGTCTCTCTCCTCTCTCCCTTTCACTCTCTCTGAAAAGCAATGAAAAAAATATCAAAGAGTGAGGATTGAGAAGAAAATTTAAATATATACAAAAAAAGTTACTCACAATGTAGTATAAACAGCAGATGATTTTTAACATTTGAAAGTGGAAAACTGGACAGAGGAGTGGTAACTGAGGTGACAGAACACAAGAAGCACAAACTTGATGTCTACAAAGTGTGGCTGGGACAGGAATGAGAGCTGGTTTATCTGAGAGCACTCAAGGCAGGTTCAGAATTCAGAGGATTGGCCCCCAAATCCTTGCAGTGATGCCTGTCAGTGAACACAAGTCCTGCTCACTCCCTGTGCTTCCAAGTAGACCTAAGGGACAACCAGGGACCACTGCACACTCAAGGAGAGCCACCTAGTAAGAGAGATCAAAACAGGAAGAATGCAATTAATGACAGTGATAAAATTCAGAAGCAAATAAGAACCTAAAAAATATATAATTCTTACTCAACTTTAGAAAGGCAAAAAGGGAAATAATCAAATGTTATTAAAAGGAGAATGAAAGATTATAAAAGAACTCTCTAAATTAAAAACACAGACAAATAATTTCATAGAAAGGCTGGAGCATAAATCAAGAAACTGCAGGAAGTAGAAACAGACAAAATAAAAAACAGGAGGGGAAAGACTTTTAGATCCACACAGGAACACTGGCCTAGGAGTCCAACTTCTGAGTAATAAGGATCACTAGAAAGAAGTATAAGTGGAAAAAACAAGAAAGAAACAAAAGCAATTCGCTGAGAGGAGAGAAGATCTGCAGACTTAATGATCATAATAAAATAAAAAGGTAAAAACCAAACTGTAACATAAGATTTCAGAATCCCAGAGATAGAGAAGGTACTAAAAGCTTCCAGAGATGCAAGGTCTGGGGTGAAAATGAGCAATATTGGTAATATACAACACATCAGACGATGCCAACAGACTGAAGAGCAACACTGCAAATGAGCAAACAGTAGAAATGTCTTAACACACCCAAAGTTAGTTTCAACCTAGAATTCTATATCCTATAAAATAGGCATTTCAGTGGGGTGGGATCCCTACAAATGTCGGCCCATGTACCACTTCCCAGGGATATGCGATCCAGTAAAACCAGGGAGTATAACAAGACAGAGGGGAGCATGGGACATAGTATAGAGGAGATGCAACACAGGAGAGCAGTTCTGTGAGGTCCCAGATGACTTCAAGAGTCATGCCAGGAAAACGGGCACAGAGCAGGCCTAGGGAAAACCAGTCATACTACAGCCAGATAACAAAAGGCCGGGAAGGTTGTTTCCAAGAAAAATATGAAACAGATGTGCTTCTTTGTTTTAAATGTTTTATTGATTTCAGAGAGAGGAAGGGAGAGAGACATAGAAACATCAATGATGAGAAAGTTGTCATTGATCAGCAGCTCCCTGTATGCCCCCAACTGGGGATTAAGCCCCCAACCCAGGCATGTGCCCTGCCCAGGAATCAAACCTCTGTCTCCTGGATCCTACGTCAATGCTCAACTGCTGATCCACACCTGGCCAGGAAAAATCAATGTGTTTCATAGATGGAAAATATTTTTGACAGGCATGTGACAAATGTCACTACATTTGAGGGGAAATAGCTGTTCAAAACAGGCAAGGGAATATAGTCAGGAAATTAATTCCACAAACACACACACAAATAAATTACTAAATATTAGTTAGTGTAGCATAAATGGAGTATTTCTGTCTAATAGTCATCTTTCTGTGCTTGATTATTAGATTGTTAGGTGCAAAAATTTGTTGCTCTAACCAGGAAGAACAGCCTACACACTGCATCTGGATATGTGAGGTAATGTTGGCTACAAAGAGGGGGACTGAATTATCCTGGATAAGTGGGGGAGTGTCAGATGTCAGTAAAATGTGAGAAAGAGAATCAAGGGTATACAAGGGAGAGGCGCAGCCACAGAACTACATGGCTTGGCAGGGAAAAAGATTTGCACAGTCATAATGTAACATTGATTCTGATTCAATAAAATTGTGGTACATGTGAGGGAGCAGAGGGAGGGAAATAAGGGTGCAGTGGAGTGAGAAAGCTAAGCTTTTACCTGCTAGGACAGGAAGTCAGTAGACAGTGTTAAACATCAAGTTAGCTATTATACTTTTGTTAAAAAGTGATTAAAAAATAAGGGCAAAACACAGTAAGGCAGATTTTTAACTCACCTTGTTATTGAAATCTAGCCCAGCCTGGCCGGTGTGGCTCAGTAGTTGAGCATGGACCCAGGACCCAGGAGGTGAGCAGTTCAATTCCCAGTCAGGGCACGTGCCAGGGCTGTGGCTTGATCCAAGCAGGGTGCATGTGGGAGGCAGCCAATCGATGTTGATGTTGATGTTTCTCTCTCATCAATGTTTTTATGTTTCTATCTCTCCTTCTCCCCTCTTCTCTCACTAAAATCAATAAACATATTTTTAAAAAAGAAATTTAAGCTAAACCTCAAAAACCTTTAAAAAAATGGATATTACCAAGCCAAAGACATTCCTGAATACATATGTTTGAACATTAGAAAAACAGAAGATATTTAGAAAATCAACAAAAAGAAGTCCATTATATTTTTTAGGAATCATGGCAGACAAGGTTTAAATCACACCATTAATTTATTAACTTTTCAACTGTTCTCTTACATGAATTACATCATTGGTCTTTCTCTTCTTTTGCTCTAAGAATAGAAAAAATCTGATCAATTCTGATAGAAATGCCACACAAAAAGTAAAGTTTCTGATTATCGGACAGGTTACTAACATACGAAATGATACAAAATTTTATTCAATTGTTTATAATATCCAACAAAATTTATAATTTAAATTACCTGGAATGATGTGTCCCATAAAGTAAATTCTAAAAACATAGTTTTACTTTCTGACCAAACAAATATTCTCTGTTAGAAGCAAATGAAAGAACCTCCAGGTACAGAAGAAACAGGTGAGGAACTTACCTAACAGACAAGTTTGCCTCTTGCATACCTGGGCTTCCACCCAGGAGCTGTTTCTAATCCTACATTGATTTCTACCCACCTCATTGTGTCACTAGGACCTCACAGTTGGCAGCTCTGAGAACCAGTTTCTGGCCAGGCACTAACCCCTAGATGCACCAGCATCCCTGGCTGCATCCCGAACCACTTATTGGTAATCAACTAAAATCTCTTAATAAAAACATAAGAGGGTTTCTGCTCCATTGAAAAGTGACCTCTTTAAGTTTGTATTTGAAATGAGTGTGGTCACCTGAGTGAACACGCCTGCAGCACACAAGTCATCCTGCTCTCACAAAGGCCAGAAGAGTAAAAGCGCCACGAGGGTCTGGGCTGATCTTTGTTTCCCATGCTCCTCCTGTAACGTGGGCTGGGCATCGCAGGCGCACATCCCTCATGACTGCAGAGAGGGGGCATGGGGTAGCTTTCCCTTCCCTGTCTCCCCTCTCTCTATGAGTTGGCTGTTGTCATGTGTTTAATTTGGCAATATAAGGGAAAAGAGGCCAGTGCCCCATCTAAATAGTCAGGTATTGCAAGTTTTAAAAGTTCTTGCAGCACACCAGTGAAAAATTGTCATTTAAGCTAATTCTAACTATATTCAACAAACAAGCTTATTTGGTGAGCCATGGTTTACTTTGGGGCTATTCAACGTGGCACATTTAAATGTCAGCATGGAACCTCACTATTGTAATCCACAGCACACTTCCAGGATAGTGATTTTTAATTTTTTCAAAGAAATGATTTTTAACTTTTGCCCTGTATTTTCAAAGCTAAGGAGTCACTTCTTCCTTCCATGCCACGTGATTAATTTGGGGCCTCAAGTAGAAGGCTTTCTGGAGCTAAGCATAGGGCTATGTGTAAAAACCTTTTGCTATACCAATGTAGAGGGTGGTCAGCCTGCAGCCCACCTTACACCCAGGTGGGATACTCTTCTATTTAGGCAGAAATATAAAACAAGCCCTTATATTATCATAAAACAAAGTATGCACCATGTGGAATAATAAATCTGTCATTTAAAAAAATAACCCTATGATTCTCCTCAGTAATGTCCGTCTCAAACCACTTAACCCATCTTGTAAGAAAGTAGATCAAGATCCCACTAGATTAATGGCTAAGGCGCTATTTCCCAAACCATGCAGTAATGTTTCTATTTTTCAAAGGGAATTTCCCTGGCCGGGCGTGGCTCAATGGTTGAGCATTGACCTAGGATCCAGGAGATCGAGGCCCGTTTCCCAGTCAGGGCACATGCCCGGGTTGCGGGCTCGATCCCCAGTTGGGAGCGTGCAGGAGGCAGCCAATCAGTGACACTCTCATCATTGATGTTTCTATCTCTCCCTGTCCCTTCCTTTTTATGAAACCAATAAAGATATATTAAAAAATAAAAAAGGGGGGGATTTGTGGTCAAATCTAAATATGCTATATCTCTGGTTCTTAGAGGATCAAAATGCATGCTGATATGTTAAAAACTAATTAAGTAATGAATAAATCTACCAGTATTTCACAAATTTATCTACTTAGAATCCTTTCTCCCCGCCAAGTAATAGATTCCTACACAACCCTAATTTGGGGCTTCCTGCTTCATAGGAATCTGAATGATTCACTTGAACAGAATCGCCAGCACTAGAAACGTACACAACAAACTGACTGCTTTGCTCTCCAAGGAAATTCCTGCACTGAATTTCAAGTTTATTAAACTGCTTGTGGAGAAATTAGTCAATATTTTTGGTAAAAGTCACATAAAATTATTTTAAAGGTTTTTCCCCTGCATATTTGAAAAATGAAGCCATGTAAGCTATTTTGAAAACTGAATTAATTCAGTTGTAGAAAAAGTGACAGCTGCCTTCTAAGTTCAGACTAATTAAAGGCCTCAAGACGATTCCCTATCGAAAATAAAGCCAATATATTGCGTTTGAATCTAAAAAAGATCTAGCAGAATCATTTGCCATTGCAGCCATATTATGGATGAGTGCCTATGGCATGATAAAGTTTCATTAAAATTCTTCAGTGGAAAGAGCAGGAAAAGTAATTATTAGAATCCAAAAAGAAGTAGGCCTGGCCCTAGCGAGTTTGGCTCAGTGAGTAGAGTGGTGGCCCAGGGACTCAGGGGTCTTGGGTTCAATCCCGGCCAAGGGAACATACCTGGGTTGCAGGTTTGATCAGATCCATGTTTTGACATGTTTGGGAAGCAACATATTGATATGTCCCTCTCACATCTATGTTTCATTCTCTTTCTCCCCTTACCTTCCTCCCTTCCACTCTTTGTAAAAAAAAAAGTCAATAAAAAAATATCCTCAGGTGAGTGTTAACAAAATACCTTGAAAACCAGATGACTAAACCATAAGGTTAAATCATTTTTTGGGGCTCAATATATAATATTAACTTGCTTTCTAACTAAGGTGAAGGCATATTAGTGTAAAATACAAGCTATCATACAAGTTTCAGCTTCTACTCCAGCTTTGGATAGTTGAAAATTTCCTAGTCACGTGAATCAGGAACCTCACAGTGCCTGCATTTGTGACTCTTTGATCACAGTTTGACCACAGCTCACAGTGTGTTTCCCCTCTGGTGAGTTGCCTGTCACTTGTATACAGCGTATGTTTCCCACCCACTAGGATCCTAATATTTTCAGTTAGCATGAGGCTTTCAAGAAATATTTTTTGTTTAAAGCCTATAGCAATCTTATCTGTAACTGGCACTCTTTGCCAAGGAAAAATATTGCACCATCACTTTTTATAGAATGGATTTAAGCAGCATATTTCAGAAAGACACTGATTTCAACATCGATTCTAATATATTCCCATTGAAGAGAAATGTCAGCACTTCCTGGGGCAACAGCTGGGCCCCTCTTTAAGGTCCCTGCCTTTACTGAACTGCTCAGTCTTTCCCATACTATTCATGACCATACAATGTATTAGTTTCATGACCCATAATACAAAATTCAGAATCTGAAGATAACCATATACACTGATTTTTTTATCCAAGTCCACATTTTCTGCCCCAGCCAGTTAATCCTACCTGACGGCCTTGCGCTGGCCTCTGCCTCAGCAGAGGGACACAGCTCCCTCCTGCAGCCCCCAGGCTGCTGCTGCTCCAGCCTCCACTCTGCTCTCCCGGCCTCTGACCATCCCAACTCTGGCTTCCCAACCACTCCAGCAGCTGCCTCTAACCTGGCTCAGTCTTGCCTTTTTTAAACTCCCAATCCATGCTTTAAGGACTGCGACTGAGATGTGACATTTCACAGAGTGAAGAACACCTTCCTTTATATATTTCTAAAGAGCATTTTGCTCAGTGTCTTGGAATTTTAAGAACATTTCTGAGTTGCAATTTACTGCCATTTAATTTCCGTATTGTTGCTATTTTAACTCTAAGTTTAATTATTTTATTACACTAAAAAAAAAAAAAAAAGAGGGTGAAACAAAGGTAGGATCCTGAAAGCAGATCACATGATGGGTCATTCTATAAATTATTTTCCTGTGTGCCACGTGTCGGGATTTTACATTTCTGCTCTATCAGGTTTCATTTTTCAAGTTTCGCACAACTCCATTTACACTGCTGAGAACCTGTCTTCTCACGTGTAAAAAAGATACAGTTTCTATACGACCCAACTCAAAACATTTGTGAGGATCAAAGAAAATGCAAGCGCAATCCATATACTGTGTCTAAAGCACAAAAATGGCAAAACAAAGCTTTTACAAATTAACTCGAGCACAATGTGAACATTCAATATTTTATTGGAAAGTGTCTGAATTGTGCACTCATTACAAATTTCTAAATGTCATCTTAACTACATATGTTTTGGCTAAACACTAAAGGGAAAGAAATAAGAGTCACATGATCAGCAAGAAATACTCCCAGTGGGTTGGGTTTTTTTCTAAAAAGCAAATACATACTTCCCCTGCTTCTCTCAAGTGGATTACTGCACTTCCTCTCTTTTTTTAAAATGTAATTATCCTGGAGATCAGACCATAGTCTGAATTATTTTATAGGTCCATAGTTCTATACTGTGTGGATGTAACAGTTTATTTTACCAGTCATTCATTGGATATGAGTTATTTCCATTATTTTTGTTTCAAAAATAAAGCAACAAATTCTTTGTGAGTACCTAGTTTTATATTTGTGGACCATGTCTTTGGGATAAATTCCTAGGAGTAGGATCTCTTTACTGATGCATCTGCATTGTGGTGAGGTTCTGTCATCATTCCCTTCATGGGATCAAACAATTGTGCCTTCCAGCATGATATAAAGATAACCCTTTATTCTCAACCTTACCAAAAAATCAAGTGTCAAGGGTATGGGTCTTCTCCCAATAGCTGAAAAAACACAGTATATTTATATTTACATTTTACTTACGTGTAAAGACCTGCTTAAAGGTAATTCACATTTTTTGTGTGTGAGTTGCCCATTTATATCTTTGTCAGTAGTTTCAGATTAACTTAGTTTCTGTAAGTCTGTTTTAGGCTCGCATTGGGTGTTTTGTTCAGGCCACTGCTGGCTCTCCCCTGAGCTACTGCACCAGCCTCTAGGTGGCCTCCCTGCTCCCACCCTAGTCTCACACCATCACACAGTAGCTTCTATTTCTCTCCCTCTCCCTTTCTCTCTCTCTATTCACCTCATTTCCTTGTATATAATCCTCCAGTGGTCCCCCATTATAATAGGCTGAAATTCATATTTTTGTCGAGGCCCAGGAGGCACACATGGTCTTCACCCATCACATTCCTCCAGGCGTCCCTTTCGTTCTGCAGCAGCCACCCCTGTGTCTCTCTGCTCTTTCCTGCACTCAGTGTGCTCCCACCTGAGGTGCTCTGCAGGGAGCCTGTCCCCCCTTCTCCCGTGCTCCCTCTCGTGCCCAGGACTGCTCAGTGTCACGCAGGAGAGCAGCTGTCTGCAGCCACCCTGCCTTTCGTGAGTGTTCACGTGCTGTCTGCCCCCAGCTCCTCTAGAATGTCAGGGCCTGAGGGAGGGGAGGGTTTGGGGGGTTGTGTTGTTTTATTTTGTTAATCCTGACCCAAGGATATGTTTCCATTGAGTTTTGGAGAGAGTGGAAGGAGGGAGGGAGGAGGGAAGAGAGGGGGAGAGAAGAGAGAAATATCCATGTGAGAGAGACACATTGAATGGATGCTTCCCACCTATACCTAGACCCATGTGGGAATTGAACCCACAACCCAGGTACATGCCCTTCAATGGAAAACAAACCCTGGACCCTTCAGTGCACCAAACGGCGCACTAACCACAGAGCCACATTGGCCAGGATGAGGGTGGAGTTTTGTCTTGTGTGTCACTATTTGTTCTGCACCTGGAATGATGCCCAATGAACATCTGTTTCAGTGAACCCAAACCAGTTAAGTTTCTCTCAATTTTCCTATCACTTCCAAGATTTCATCTAATGCTATATTTATATTTCTTGTGTAAGATGAGCATTACTTTTAAATCTTAAGAGTAGTAATTACAAATTAAACACACAAGAACCACAAAAATTTAAAAGAGGACTTATAATGCCCCATAAACAAACAAACAAACAAACAAACAACAAAAAAAAAACAATGGTAAGTATAATTTGGGATAAGAAAATTTAATGTTAAAATAATTTAACTACAAAATGATGTCCTAATTAGGTTATAAGTGAGTATGCCAGAAAAGTACATTTCATTCATTTTTATCTGTGTCCTTAGAATACAGCGTTATAATGGGAATGGGAATGGTTTCCCTGAAAAGAGGGCCGACCTGAAAGGGCGGGTGATGGATGGCACTGCAGCCACTTGAGGGTTCACTGAGCAGCTGTGAGAGTCCTGGGAGAGCCTCCCGCACCTGCTGGGAACACACCCCGGAGCGCCCTCTAGAGGTCACGCACAGTCCCAGGAGATTTAGGCCATCGCTTCTCTATAACAAAACTTTACAAAGCAGCACACAGAGAGTGACCTCAATTTTGTAAAACAAACATAATATTTTGTTTATATGCATACAAAAAATCCACAAAGAATCAGCACCTAAATATTACTAAAAGTGCTGGATATTCTGAGCAACAGTGAATGACTTTTCAGTATTTTCTAAATCTTTTCCATCAAATGATTAGTAATGTCACCAAAAAGGAGTGTTTAAAATACCGGCTGGACAGAGGAAAGATCTGTTGCTCAGAGATTTTTCTACACAATACTGCCAGTTCCTCCCCACTCACTCCTCAGGGGAAGGGGAAAGAAAGGGACACTTGAGAGAACACCTAGAGCCAGCAAATTAGGAAAGTGCATAGAATCATAACATAAAAGGCTGTATGAAACACTGATGAGCAGTAATAAAATGGGGTAACAGGACTTTAGTGTCTTTATTGAGTGACTGATACTACATCAGTTATATTATATATAGTGATAGATAAAGACAAGGGGGTACAAACATTCATTTAACTTGGTCTGAAATCTGTACTAGGTTATTAGGAATAGCTTCTTTGAAATGCCTTGAAGACATCACGTTGGAACAAGGCAGAGCAACACACATGATTTTACGTAACCAAATAATTCAGTTCTCCATTGTAGAAAAGCAGACATGTTTTACATCTAAGTAGGTATTTCTCAGTTTCCAGGGAAGCTGATATAAAATGGTCTGCAATAACGACATTAAAAGGCAACTTTCAGTGTGCTTGTACTTAATATTTTAGGGTTATGACCTTGTTTCTATGGAAACTTAACAGGCAAATACTGAAATTGTGGCTTCTTATATTACTTTATCAAATGCCTCCTAAATATTAAAAACAAATTGAAATGAAAACTATCATGTTGAAAAGAAGGTGAATTCTGTCCTCGTGAAGCCTGTTTATTAGCTGTCCTGACCGCACACTTTTTACCCCAGCCCTGGGCTTGTCCACTTGCCTCACCTGCTGCCACACCCGGGTCTCCGGAGCTCCTCTGTCCAGGGCATTCTCGGCTTTGAGTGAGAATCATCAGAACAAACTCATGAAGCTATATCAACTTGTTCACCTAGTAATTCACACTCTTCCCTGACTTCTACTTTTATTCTCATTCATTATAATGAGTTTATAAGCATAGGGCTGAGAGGTACATGTTGCTCCTGAGTCGTGTACAATCATTTTGGATGGAAATAATCAAAACTGGAGCAAAGTGGACAGAAGTAAAGAGAGAAGTGGGGAGGTCTCTGCCTTCCCCAGGAGCTCAGAATAACTGAGGATCCGCCAGGGGTGAGGCCAGGACCTTCCCCAGATTCCACTGTGTCTGTGGCATTTACCGAGTGTGGCTCCTTTCACCAACTCTCAGAAGCCGTCCACACTCTGGGGCTGGCTCGCGTCTGCTCCCTTTGGCCGGGTCCCTACTCTGTGCACTGGGTCACACTGTGAGTAAAACCACTACTGGGGACAGGACCTGCCAGACAAAATTACCTCAGACTAAAAGAAACACAATTGCCACCTTCACAGATGTGTCTTCCAAGTCAGCGCACCTCTGACTACACACAGGTCTCATCTAGAACATTTTCACACTATTAGAAATGTCACTATTTAGATACCCCAAATCTACAATTATTCCTCCAGTAATGTAATTTTCAAAAAGTGCAAACCTCATAGAGATCATTTTTAAATGAACCCTAAAGCACTGTAGACTTTCTAATAAAAATTTCCTTTCAAGAAATTAAATAACGTTATTCTAGTGTATAAAACTGGGCAAACTAAGAGATTGGATCCTAACACAAGATCCAATATGTAATTTAAGAAACAGGGTAAACTTCAAAAAGATAGCACAACAGAATGTAAGAGTTGTGGTTTTCATTTTGAAGAAAATATTTTGGGCATACTGTCTCTATCTAAAAGACTAAAATCACCTATAGGTACTAACCTTTTCCTCACACTCAATATATTTTATGAGAATCACAGATTAGGTTAGAGTGTAAGGTTTTAAATGAAAAAGTATACTTACTGAGGTCTCCTTTTTTCTTCAGCATCTTAGCTAGTACATAGTCAAAAAGTCCAGATTTTTTTCTTCATGGAACCTATGCCCGCCATTATAATTTAAAAAGAATATCTTAATGTTAAAATAATACTGGAACTATTGGTTCCCTTCGAGTTCAACAGCTTTCCGGAAGTTTTGCTGTTGCTAAAAATAATCGTATTTTAAATAAAGTGTTGGGGGGGGGCGTTGTTTACTTTCCTCAATCCATAAACCCACTGCTGCAGCCCACAGTTGGATACGTGCAGGGATTGAAAGAAGGAAATGACCCCCGCTAATTCCCTTCTGGGTGTTTTGAAGACAATGTTTGTTTCTGCTTTAGAGGAGTGCGCCGGCCATAAAGTACAGCAGAGTTACCATTTCCCCGCCCGCCCACGCCTCCTGTTTGTCAAGGCGGTTAACCTTCTGCAGACTGCAGACCCCTCTCCTCCCAGGAGCCCTGGAGAAGCAGAGGCCCCACTGCCTGGCTCAATAACCGGGGCACTGCTGGGCTCCGGCTGGAAGCCTGTCCTCAGCTCCATCTGTCAGCGCACCAGCCACCATCTCACCTCAGCCTGGGGAGCAGGTGCGACCCGCCCCTGAATGACGGGGGACAGCTGCGCACAGAATTCAGTGGGAGCCACGCTGGGGCTCTTGACGGGCCTCTCAATTTTCCCGCTTCTCACAGGACCCACGGACTCCCCTCGCCCAGCCTTAGTTAAAGTGACAGGGTGGAGCTGACCCGTGGGGTGACCCCAAAGCACAAGCCCCAGGGGAACCCCATTCCCCCAACCGGTTTAAAATATTTGTCAAGTGTGACAAACCCAAGGTCACTTCTGTAATGAACCCTCAGCTGCCGCCCGCAGTCACCAACACGCAGGACAGTCCACGTCCAGCCCTGGGGAGGGACCAGCACCCTCACCCTGCAGGTCCCCCCACCTGGAGCTTCCTGGGCCCGGCCTTGGGGAGGGGGCGGCGCAGGCGGGTGAGCTCAGGGCACTCACCCCATGACACTGATGAATGGGTCTTGCTCCAAACTGCAGCCCCTGGACCTCAGCTCCTTTCCTTGCAGAAGAGCAGCGGCACCAGGGCAGCAGGCGGACTGTGGGCGCCGGCAGGTGCGTGGCCTAGACCTGAGCCAAGCAGGCGGGAGGGGGCGGCTTCCACAGGATTCGGCCTCCACTCCCAATGACTCCTCCACCCCGTGTGACACTGGCAGACCCCGGGGGGGGGGGCGCAGCGGGTCCTAGGACTCGCCCTCCCCCAACACTTGTCGCCCTCCCCTGGGTGGGCGCACAGGGCTACACTGGTGAGCTGGCCTAGCTGGGTGCTTTTACCGCTGCAGCGCCTCCTGGCAGGGCCTCCGCGCAGCACCGGGTGGCTGGGCGGCCCTGGGCCCCTTTCCACCTGCCCTCCTTGCTGATTAGATTTGGTCCATTCATTCTCCCCACCACGGTTTATGGGCAGTCTGCCCCCTGCAGAAAAACTTCAAGACAGGAGGCTTCTGCTTTTTGGCAAGTCAGTGACAGAGTCAGAATTTTTATTAGGTCACTGGTTTCCCCATTGTCATGTAGAACATCCCGACTTTTGGCATTGTTTATTAAATTCTTTACATTAAAGAATTGTTTTATTTTTATGTAAAATATATCATTAATTTGTCCTCTTATAGTCCAGATTTTTAGTTATTTGCATTCTATACATTCCTCACATGAATGAATGATGAATCCAAGTTTTGATTCTGACCATATCACCTTATCAGTCACAATGGGCAAGGGCTGGCATGTCACAGGAACCCACTGACCGTATGTGTTAACATGTTAAGGTTTCTAATTTTCATTCATAAATCCTACAGCCAGATAGTCAGATAGTAGGGGAAGCATGATCACTAATTACACACAAACCAACCCATTAGGCTTCATTAAGTATCAGTTCTGAACCTGGATGGCAGTGTTCACATTACAGGGGTGGATCTGTCACTGTCGTCTGCACTGAACGGTGAGTCAGTATGACAGTCAGGGCTGGAGAAAATCCCAGCCTCACTTTCTCCCACACTGACCTAACTGAACCTGAACTACACAGTATGTTTCTCATAGTTGCCAAAATTGCAAACTCTTATACATGAGAAGTAAATCTCACTAAGAAGCTTTTCTTAATGTCGCTATATGAACCTGGCAAGCCTTCCAGTAAGAATGTAGTAAAAATGACACTGATCCGCAGCCAAATGACAGTCTTGCAGGGAAGTTGTTAGCAAACCAGGGCAGTGAACATCTTGCCGCAGTAGAGGCCTAACTTACAGGCAATGTAGGATCCCTTCTCCACCTCCATCCAGCTCCTGCTCTGACCCCTCTTCAGCCCTCTGCAGTCTTCCTTTGGCTCTGCACCACTGGGCTGGCGTCATCCTGAGGTTTGAAATTCCTTCAGTGCCTCCCATTCTATCACTCCGATCACTGTCCATCAGGGAAGCCCCGTGTCCCAGATGCCTGGCAAGGCAAGTTTATTTATCTGACATTCTTTAGGTCTTGGCTCATCTATTGATTTGTCAGATGATTCTGAATAAAGGATGATTTTCTTTAAAACTTGCTACCATGTTAAAGAGACAGCTCAGGACCATCACTGCCGCTCTTAGCCTTAGTTCTTCATGACCTAACAAATCTGTGGCACTTGTAATTCTCATACTCATGTCCCCTTGTAGTCAATCACTGATTCAATTTTACTCTGCATATGTATGCTTATACAGGTGAATTCTTGAGCTAGCAACCAAAACAACTATTCCAGTACATGTCTGCCTTAAAAATTTAATACCACACTGTGCCACAGGCCAGTCACAAGAAAGAGCAGGAGAAACAGCAACTTCATCTGTTTCTGCACAAAGTGGTGGCCTACTAAGAGGAAAGAAACCTCAGCTGGGGCGATTCCCAACCCCCATTCCCACACTTTGTTTCACTGACTCCCTCTCCTTTTTTCCCACTCACCCCAGGTGCAGATTCCAAGGAAGAGCCCCCCTCTCCATGGGTCATCTGTCCCCAAGGCTCCTATGCCTTTGTGTCCCACTGCTATGGCTTCTTTAGGACACCAAAACCCTGGAATGAAGCAGATGTGAGTAGGTGCATTTACAGTAAGAGGAGAGAAGGGAGGGTACACTAAATGGGCAGTCGTCTGCATTCTCCAGAGTTCTGGGGGTGACAGTGAGCACCCTCATCTTTTGCACACACACCTCTTCTCACCTACATAAGCCCTGGACTTCCCCCACCAACATCACAAGGCCCTCCTCAGTGTCTTCCTTCCCCACGCAGTTGGCCTGCCACAAGCGACCATCAGGATGCCTTGGTTCCGTGCTCAGTGGTGCTGAGGCATCCTACTTGGGCTCTCTGGTCAAAAGCAATTTGAATCACTACTCAAAAGTCTGGATTGGCCTCCATGATCCCACACAGGTGAGAAAACATCTCCTGTTACCTTCTAGCTGCTATTGTTACCCAGGCCTACTCCCTGTCCCCTATGCCTCTGTGGGAAATACGATAAAGAATCCAGGAGCTGAGAGATTCTAGGGTTCATTTAGGGTAAAGGAAGGACCTTGAGCCAAGTGAGGAGCTGAATTTTGTAGAGGATCCTAATTTACAGTTGAAAGTAATCTATGGCTTGTCAAGCTTTTTACTCTATTAAACATGAAGCCTTTAATTCAGTTCTCTGAGTTTACTGAGTCTACACAGTGTGCTGAGGGATCCTAAATGAAGGTAAGATGCATCTTCCCCAATAGCACAGACATTGTCCTGAGGTCCAGGGGGAATGGCAAACGCACCAATTGTTGTGCAGCCAGTAATGTGTTACTCTGAGTGGTGCCCTTGGTGTTTGGGGTTACTGGCTTTGGGACTTGCCAACAGGAGCTAGTTGTTAGGGAGAATTCCTCAAGGGAGAGTTCTGTGGAAACATCAGGAATAGCAAACCATATTCCATGGTGCTGAGGAGGGGATCAAGTATCCACCACAGAGCAATATGCAAAATGTCCCTCAGCCATTCACCTTGACCTGGCTCTAATGACCACTCAACCTCACCTGGCTCTAATGACCACTGAACCTCACCTGGCTCCACCCTCTACTCTCTAGGGCTCTGAGCCCCATGCGGGGGGGGGGGGGGGTGATAGTGATGTGATGAATTACTTTGCCTGGGAGAGAGACCCCGCATCCATCAAAAACCCTGGCTACTGGGGGAGCCTGTCACAAAGCTCAGGTAAAAGAGAGAGGAACTACCTTCTCGCCAACCTTTCCATCCCCTTGTCTCCTATTTTGGGGTCTCAATTTCAGGGAATCCTCCTGAGCTGGGAGAGGCAATATTGGTTTGTCTTCTCCCATCTCCTCTCATCTCTCCTTTCTTTGGGTCTCCTTCCCCTCAAGTGGGACCCTGGTGGAGACGAGGGAGGAATTCTGAATCCTAGGCCAGAGTCTGAGATGCTTCTCTGTTGGGTCACAAGCTCCACCAGCACCATTCACTGGGACTCTTCTGTCTCTCTAGGATATCTGTCATGGAAAGATTATAACTGTTATGAGAAGTTATCCCATGCCTGCAAGTTCAAGGGTTAGGTCAGGTGGGCATGAACACCCTGAGTTTCATATGCAGCTCATCACGGACATGGGACCAAGTCAGAAGATCCACCCAGGAGAGAATATTCTACCCACACCTCAAACCTGACCCCACTCTGACTTTCCCTCCTCCCGCCCTGATTCAGGCTCTGCTCAGAATTACACACCCTGAGTTTTCTAAGAGCAGTAATAAAAATTTCATGTGTGATGGAGTCTCGTGTGCTTAGTTCTCATGGACGGGCACCAAAGAGAAGGAACTAGTGGGAAGGAGTCTGTGAGCCTTATCTCTGCCCAGTTTCAGCCAGTCCCTGTAAAAATGACGAAATACATATTCTACATTTGTGATGAAGTGTCGGCCCTGCTCCTGCAGGATTTAGGTTGCATATGAAGACACTGCTCTCCCCCAACTCCACTTCTCCACATTCCCGAGGCCCGGTGGATGACCCAGCCAGCCTAGTACTTCCTACATTATTAGGTGAAGCATCTGGTTTCATTTATTTTTATAAAGTTGTTTTTAAATTTAAAAAGTCTGATCTCTCATAAAAATACAATAAAAATGAATACAAAATTGGATAAAATACAATGAAAATACATACCTATTTTTCGTTACTAGTTTTCTCAGGTAAAAAATAATTTGTCAAATTAATATAAATTTTGCAATATCTTTTATTTGGACATTCACAAAATAAATTTTATTAATTTCAGTTTCATCTAAAAAACTTTCAGGTGCAATAAATGAATTAAAATGACATTTGGAAGGCACTTACATTTTATTTATTTACTTTTATATATCTTTATTGATTTCAGAGAGAGAAAGGGAGAGAGAGAAAAATCAATGATGAGGGAGAGTCATTGATTAGCTGCCTCCTGCATGTCCCCTGCTAGGGATTGAGCCTGCAACCCTGCATGTGCCCTGACTGGGAATTGAACCATGATCTCCTGGATTCTAGGTCAATGCTAAATCCCTGAGCCACACCTGGCTGGGTCAGGAACTTATATTTTAATCAGCTCATGAGAAATTTAGTAAAATAGCTGAACTGATAATATGCTGAAAGGTGATTGTCTGCAATATTATCTTTTCTTTCTGCAAAGCAAAATCAACAGCTAACAAGTAGTTCATCAATCCAGCTGGAACTGCTGACATCTGGGAAGCCTTGACTTAAACTTGCATCAGCTTAAATGCCATTGACCCAACACCCAAATGTATGATGACAGGAGGGTTCTCTAGTTGGCTTAAGACTGTAATTAAGATCCCATACCCAGAATTTCCACTTCAAAGAAGCAGGCTAATAAATAAATACAGTTGCTGCCACTGCAAAGGAGTCAAACAAACAAAAACTATTTTACCCATTTTTATGCCTCCATAAACACACACACTTTCCAGTGTTAAATCTTTTCTAATTCAAACAAACAGAAATGAAGTCCAAAGGTGTTACTGACATTCATACTTATCTTACCCAATACTCTGCTTCATTTGGGTAAAATTAAAAACCATATTTGAAGATTTTCATGGGTCATGCTGCTTCCCTGGCCCTCATGTTTTTATACGGGCAGCAATGTGTTTGGTTTTGGTTTGTTGTGTGCTTTTTGTTTTGTGTGTGTATGTTTTTCCAGAAAATCAACCAAAACAACAAAGGAGAACTTGGAGAAGAGAAACTCATATTTCACTTCAGTAAAAGATCCATTAGGAACATTTTAAAGCTTTTCTAAACCAATTCATGGTTCAGAAAATACAATCAAGAGTCACTGGGGCCAGCTGTACAGCTGGAATTCATGGAACCATGCCTGCAAAACTGGGCCATGAGTCTCAGGCCACACTGAGTTAGGAGACCAAAATCTTCTGCTTCCAGGCAGCAACTCAATCTGAAATCCAATCACTTGACTTGGAAGGCTAACAGACCCACAGTGTTTAATTACGAAGTTCATGGCTCTTAAATCTGAGCTCTCACACACGAAGATGGGGCTGGAAATTGCAAGACTTCGTCTCAAAGATGATTATAGCCTTTAATAACAACTCAATTTTAAGAGAGGCTTTTTAGCCCGGCCAGGCATGGCTCAGCGATTGAGCATCGACCTAGGATCCAGGTGATCGGGGTTCGATACCCGGTCAGGGCACATGCCCGGGTTGCGGGCTGCAGCCGATCAATGACTCTCTCATCATTGATGTTTCTATCTCTTTCTCTCCCTCTCCTTTCCTCTCTCTGAAATCAATAAAGATATATTTAAAAAAAATAAAAATAAGAGGCTCTTTAACTGTAATAAAATGAAAATAGCAAAAGGTCAAGGCAATAGTCTGAGGATTGGGGGATCACAGGTTGCGTTCCGAGCCCTGTTTTATTTTGATATTGTTCTGTTATGTTGCAAACTACCCTCCGAGTGTAACAATGTGCACAGAGCTATGGGCTGCAGCTTGGAATCAAGCGCACTTTTCTGGAAGCCAGAGCCCAGAATCAATGAGATGTAAATCTGCCAACTGCATATTTATTCCCATCCTCATGGGCCCCACAGGCTGTGACAAGGAACCCGAAAACTTTTCCTTTGCAAACTAGCGCAGCTGAAGGCAGCTTGGAAGCAGAGCCAGCAGCCTTCCCCAGAAATGCGCCCAAGCCAAGCCCTCCAGTCCACAGCATTCTTGCCTGCAGCTTTATTCACACAAAGGTGCATGGCTTCCTGCAGGACCCCTTTCCAAAGTTGCTTGAACTGCACTGCGACCAGAGCACGAGACCCAGAGGTAGGGGTACTAGCAGGGTCACTATGCTGTTGGGCAGTGTCCGGGGGCAGGACCTGCAGGAGCTCCAGGCTGCTGTGTACCACCTTGCCCTCAGTTGCACCTGCAGTGCTGCTGGCCTTGCTTGCAGCCCAGGCAGCTCCAAACTGCAGAGGGGCCTGCAGACCCAACAGTGTGCACTGGAGGGGAGGCCGCACTCCTGTGCTTTGAGCGCCTTGGCTTCATTAGGCCTCCAGGAGCAGCGGAGTCCTGGCAGCACGGGTCCAAGCCTCACTTTGCAGCCTGGTGGGAGCCCCACTTCCTCCCTGCAATACCTTTTAATTTCTTTACTTAGCATCCATGGTTGGCCAGTGAACTGTTTGAGTGGGAGCACTGGTGGTCCATTGAACTACAGATTGCCTTGTCCCTAGAGGTCTCTTGTGAGAATGAATCCCCGCAGGTTCTCTGTCTTTGGGGTTTAAAACATTCTGCCTTCAATTAGGTTGGAACTGAGGTAACGTCAATGTCTGGCAGGATTTCTATTGATAATTTTTGAATAAATAAAATACCATTGAATATAAAATGTAATAACATAATTTTAAAAAGAGGTTAAAAATAATTTTTGAAACAATTTCTCTTACCTGAATGAAGGCAAGCCACAGTCATTTTATGTATTTTTATATTTCAAGACCACTACTGTACTTTCCACCTTAGCACTGCCCCCCCACCCACGTTTCTATTGTGGACAAAAACATATACCTGGAGAGTTCCCTACTACGGAACCTGAGCAACTGACGATGGCCAGGGGAGTGTCACCTGCTGGTGCTCAAAGGCTGAATCACTGCACCTCTCCAAACCATTATTGGAGCGCAGAGCACATGCTATCCTGGTTGAATCACATGAGTGATAAACTTCCTAGGGTCTTGGATTGAGATCATTATCAACTAAACCTCAGGAAGGTTTACCTTTAGAAGGACAAAGGCAGAGACTTTTGTTAGTGGCACATGTGGGTGCTTGTAGGAAAGAATATTGAAACTGGGTGGGCACCCAGGAATATCACCACACACGCATTCATACAGAGAGTTAGAAGTACTGTAGTCTCCCGTTCACCACAGGGGATATGTTCCAAGTCCCCCAGTAGATGCCTAAAACTGCAAGCCCTGTAGATACTATGCATACATGCCTATGATAAAGTATAATTTTTAAACTAGGCACAGTAAGAGATTAACAACAGTAACTAATAATAAACTAGAACAATTATAAAAATGTAGTGTCATGAAAGTTACATAAATGTGACTATTAAGTAAAATAAAAGTGGCTTCAGCACAAGCACTGAGATACTGAGAAGGTGGATCTGATAACCAAGGTGGCTACTAAGTGGCTAAGGGGTGGGCAGAGCACACAGTCGGGACATGCTGGACAAGGGGACGCTTAAGGTCCTGGGCTGGAGGGAGTGGGATGGCGAGAGATTTCACCATGCTTCGCAGCACAGTGCGTGACTTAAATTTTGTGCATCATTTATTTATGGCATTTGTATTTAATATTTTCAGGCCGCAGTTAACTCTGGAACCTCAGAAAGAGAAAAGGTGGGTAAGGAAGGGGGTGCTGCTGCCTGTGAAACCTGCCATGGTAATCAGTGGGGATTAAGGGATGGAAACATGACCTAAGCCTTCTCTTTTATTGCTTGGAATTAAGCAATTACCATATTACTGCCATTGAAAGAAAAAAATCACAGGCAATTCCAGAGAGGAGAGTCATCGGGAGTTTGGCAGACTTCAAGTCAGGAATTGGTCACTTTCTTACAGTTAGTTTGACACCTGGCATCATAAATACCCGTCTTCCACTGTTTCTTGTACCTGCAGTTGCATCTTTTAAGTTCCCTTTGCCAACTTGCATTGTGGATGCTCCTTTGTGGTTTCCCTTTGCCCATATAATGGTGTGAATATGCCATGTTATTCTCATCACTGTCCTGCCAAGGATATGGCCAACATTATATTTAATTTACCTGGAACTACTTCAAGCCCACTCAGTGTCCATATCTTTGGTCTATAAATCAACTGGCTGCTCAGTAACTTCTGAAAATGCTGAAAAGTCATGACCGTTTTTTTGCTACCAATCATTTTCCCCGAAAGAAATGAAAATAATACAAATGACTCTCTTAAAATGAAAATAATATGAAACATCATTGCAAGCAACCATGAGCATTTTAAGTCATTTAAGAGAATTTTTATGCCCTGGCCAGTGTGGCTCAGTTGGCTGGAGCATCATCCTGAACACGGAAAGGCCACAGTTTCAAATCCTGATGAAGGAACATGCCCAGGTTGCAGATAGCCTCCCTCTCTCTAAAAGTCAATAAACATACCCTCGGGTGAGGATTAAAAAAATAAAAATTAAAATAATATTTATTCCTATCTTTCCAAAAATGAAAATAGTAAACATTCAGCAAAGCAGGTATGTTTAATAATTGAGTTACACCTATTGAAGTATTATAAATGGCACTGCAATGTCTCACATCTGCTAAATTATACAATGAACATGTGGGAGGAGGGGCACTAAAGGACCCCCCTTTTCTTTCCCTGACTCCCTGTCCTGCTCCAGTGCTTCTGTCAGAGTAGATGGGGAAGTGTGGTCATAACATGACCTGAGAGAGGGGAGCAGGGCCCAAGTCAAAGCTGAGCGAGTGAGCAGAGCAAACAGGACTCTGGGAGAACACGGGGTGGGAGTCAGAGATGCCCAGTGTGGAACGAGGCTCTCGGGCACAGGCTGGCAGGGCCCCACATAAGCTACCCGCCCTGCAGTCGGTGCCGACTTCATTCAGGCACAGGTGGAGTTTATGATTCCCTAGATCCTCCCAGGCATCCTGTTTCTATGCCCTTTAGGAGCAGAGGCCTTGAGAACAAGGTCTTTTCATAGAGGCTGTGGCCCAGAAGGGGATGAAGGAATCAGGCCTGAGAATAAGGGAGATATTTGGGGGGACTCATGGAAGAGAGAAGCAGACAGAGCCTTTCTCCCGCTCACAGCCCATTTCACCTCCAGCCTCACAGCCACTCCTCTGTAGCACAGAAACACCCACATAGGAGCGGGAAACTATTGCGTTCAAATGGAAGACTTCTTAAACTTGCTTCCTGACTGGCAGACTTTTGAATCTGTTAAAACATTTTTTTATTTGAATGAGGCGCCATGACCCAATGATGCCTCTCTTTGCACCAGCAGCACCTGGCCCCTTTGTTGACACTTAGTGTTCTTGATAAAGAACATGTAATTCTGACATTTTATCAGTTGTATTTGAAATGTAACTTGAGACTCATCCCACTTGTAATTATACTAAATATTTAGGTGGAGATTTGGAAATGCGTATGTAAAATTTTCTATGAACTTAGGTAAAAACATTGCACTGGGGGATATACACATACTATGGAGTTTGGTTTTTTAAAACCAGTAAGTATTACATCAAAATAATGTTAACCAGAGATGCTCTCTGCACAATATGCCTGTAATCTTAGGTGCTACTCAGATTTGCTCATGGGGATGGTGAAAGCTTCTAGTTGTGTAATGCTCTGTGCATATTTATTCCTCAAGTCCATCCTTTCAGCTCAACCACCACCCACAACCTGAAGACCAACTTAAGTCCATTCTTTGGAACACTGTCAATGTTCAGCATCTCTGCTGCAGTCCTCGCACAGACCGTGACCCAGACTCTTAAGCCATACAGTCATCCTTCCCTAAAAATCACTTACTCTCACTAGTTAAATGAACCCTCTTGGTTTACTGGGAGGAAAAGGATGTTCAGAGAAAAACTAAGAAACAATGCTCCACGTGGCCCTGACACTGGGGCACTTCTTCCAAGTTGAAGCTCTGAACTTTTAAACGTGGAGACGGTATCTCCCTCCAAAGCACAGGGCGGGCTTCTTTACAGGTTTGGAAATGGGGATAGTGCATCCTTTCAGAGTGAAGGAAGACAGGCCTGCTGATTCTCTAAGACAATAAAGATGACTCCCTCTGAAGTAAAGGGTGGATTTGCTTACCACATATGATAAAATCCAGGTTTCCCGAGTTCCTGTAGCACAATCATGGGGCATATTCCTTTTCTATAACCTAACCCACTGCACACAAAGTCATCGGTGTGGGCCCATCTGTTTCCCCCCATGGGACGTACGAGTATAAAGAATTAGGGGCTGAAGTCCTACACAGGTGGGGGCTGGTTGGAAGAGTAGAAGGGCATGGTGACAGGGGCAGGTACATGCCATGTCACAGAGGACACTTCTCAGGTCTCAAGTCCTTCAGGTGATTTCATATGAAAATAGGGAAATTATGTCAGTTATACAAGGTTGAGTGAGGTTCAACTCAGGGAAATGTGAGTGGCAGAAAAGCTCAGGCTATATGGAATCCTAATGAACCCCAATGACCCTTGATCTTATACAATATGCCTTCTTCTGTGTGAATAAAACCTGTAAACATGATGAGTTAGCAACCCATAAATTAGGTGGTGTGGCAAAAGGGATTCTTGAAGATACTATTAAGGTCACTAATCAGTTAACTATGTGGCAACAATCGGGAGATTTCTGGGATATTACTGAAGTGGGACCATCTAAGCATACACACCATTTAAAAGCAGTTTTCTCTGTTTGGCAACATAAAGGGAAATCAAGAAATTCAAAGCACAAAAAAGATTCCTGCTGCCATTTCTGACTTAGAAGATGAACGTGGTCTCCTGCCAAGCATGCAGCCTATACTGGCACCTCACCTGACAGCCAGCCAGAAAAAGGAGACCTCAGTTCTACAACTGCAAGGAAGTGAACTTTGCCAAAAACTTGAGAGGGAACTTTTTACACAGGAAAAGTAAACTAATACAACTAGTCTCCACGGGATTAAATATGTGGTGCTGAGTCTGGAATCCCTGACTCATAATGACCTTCTATGAGAATCAAGGACCCTGTTTCTCTTAGATTATAATGAACATATCTTAACCTATCGCTGGTAAATTCTAAACCTATATTAGGCCATGCTTAAGAAAAATACTGTGAGAGAATTCTCAGGTCTGACCCTGTTGTAGTCTCAAATTAGAAAAATAAACACAAACCAGTACTGACACGAACCAATAGAATATCCCACCAGGTGGCAGGATCTGAGGGCAGCCAGCAGGGCCCCATCAGGGAGATGGTTAGAAGACACTGAGTGATCTTGAGTGATCTCACCGTGTGCTCAGTAGAGGAAGAGCAGCATGGGCTCTCAGGCCACTTGCGAGGTAGTCAAAGTTCAAATAAAAGACCGTTTTAGGAAATACAGTGACACTCCATTAGAGTGACACAGGCAGAGGATCTGCTAGTAGGGGAGGGCCAAGAGCAGGAATCTGCACATAGGGGGTGTTCAGAGACCAGAGAAAGCAGCTTGATCCTAATGGCAGATAAAAAGGAAAAACACTGAAAAGAGCTGAATTTTAGCTCCTTTTCTTCCACAGTATGATGGTGAACAAGTCAGTTACGTAAATTTCAAACTGCTTTTCCTTCTGTCCAAGCAAGGCTGCTCCACATCTTATTCCTGTGTCCCACAGAGAGTCCCATTGTAGGTTCTCACAGGCTCAGCCAACCTCCTGCTGTCCTCCCCTCCTCCTCCCCTCTCCCCTCCTTCTCCTCCTGCCCATCTGCCCCTCCCTGGGCTGCTCAGGGCCATGGGGACTAGGCATCTGGTTGCCCCTAGGGAAGGGCTAAGCCTGCATTTGACCTGGAGAGTATGCCATACTATTTATGGGAAGGGGACCTCATCTGTGACAATTCCCAAGGTGTACCAGGAGGACTTTACTACTGCGGTCTCAACCTTACTCCTAAGGTCTCAATGTCTTTGTGTCAGTGTCCTCTGTAAGGCCTCTGAGCTTCTGCCCTTGACCTTCACTTGTAATTCAATCTCAAGGCTTCAAAGGAGCCAAAATCTAGAGCAAAAGATCTGTTTCTGGATTTGAGGCATTTACAACTTTTCTGGAGATTCCCTACTCAAAAGAAATAAACATCTGGTGGCTTGATGAGACATGCATTTCTGGCTGTCCAACAATCTAGGATTTGCAGGAGGGAGACACCATGGATGTCTTTCTGTAATACCTGGTTCCTTTCTTGATGCCTTCCTGTCCTTTATTTCCATGGACACAAGCTGAGAGGAGAGAAGGGGGGAGGTTGAGGCGATGACTGACTCTTCCAGGTCTCCATCCAGGATTCAGTTTATCGGACCCCATCTTTAGTTACCATGGGGGGGGGGGCTTTGTTGTATCTGTGTTGAGATAGGTAAAATCAATGGCCCCATCCCAAACACACACACTTGTGATGTTAGTGTATGTAAAAGACAAATTGTGAGTCAAAGGATTGGGGACTTGATCTCTTACATTTATTCACTTGTTAGCCTCTTCCTGCCATGGCAAGAATGATTAATGGTGGGTGGTTACCTAGTGAATCACTCAGGCCTGTGAGAGCTAGAAATGTTAAACATAAAGATAGTAAGAGAGGAGGTCAGCAAGCTTTGTTAATATGAAATAAATGATCCTAAAGCAAAACTGCTCAGGTTTAAAAGAATTCAACTCCAATACTTAGTAGCTATTTGATCTTAAGTTACTTACCTTCTCTGATCCTCTGCTCCTTCCTCTGTTAAATATGTTCCATAACAGCACCTAATTATGGGACTGCTCTTTGCTGGGGCTTAAACCAGTTGCTACCTGTACAGCATTAGGACAGTTGCCTGGCACACGGAACGTGCTGCACACGGGCATTAAGTAGAGTTGTTCTCTGGAGCATAAAAAGACTCAGGCAGGATCCTTCCACTGTGGAGCACGGTCAGCCGTGGAAAGGCCTCAGTCCACCTGTTGCTCCCCAGCACCTCTTCCCCCAGGTCTAATTTTCACACCAGTCTCAGCGCCAGGGAGTAAATCAAGAAGCTAATCTCTTTATAAATGTCTAAAATATCTAGGACAAGGGCGGAGAGTAGTTGTTCCCAGAAGATGGCCAACAGCACCATGTTTCAGGCACAGCCTTGAAACTCTCAAAGTCTTACTGGGGACTATTAAGAAATCACTGCACCTGGAGACACTTGAACGCTAGATGCCCAGGACACTCTATCAGAAGACTCTCCAGGCACTTGCTATGGGAAAGGCCAGAAACGAGCTCCTGTGAACCTTGTGAATCGAGGGTAGAGGGCAGAACTTCGAGGCCCTGAGGGCACGAAGGTAAATACTGAATGGGTTGGGGAATAAGGCTCCCCTGAAAAAGGCCTCGCTCTGGACACAGTAGGAGCCCTTGGTTTTATTAGCCTGCATGTGGAATTTGGCCACCCGTACGTGGATAGAAGATTGACTCTAAGTACAGGTACCTGGGGCAAGAAAGATCTTAATGAGAAACTGGGCCAATTGTTATTAATTTTCAATCTTCCTCTTTTCTCCTGCAACTGTCCCCTCTCTAATACCATGCAAGTTCTCATATGTTCCTTTGCGCACTTTAAAGCACTCATCTTTTGTATCTGGAAAGGCACTGCTCCTTTGAGGTCTAATTAAAGTAATAAAAGCCTCATATTAAAAGATAGGCCACAAAATACTCTTTGTTTCAATTTTTAATGTTAATTGCTTGTTCATTTGTGGCAAGAGAAACCTATCGTGGCCCCAAATACACTGCACTCCTCAGACCTGCATCCTTCACTAACTCTAGAGAATATGACTGAATCCTTTATTTTTTTAAACAGACCTCTTTCCCTGGTTATAAGCTCTTAAGAAAGTATAACTACTTGTAGTAAGTGCAGAAATGAATTGGACTAATTAAACAAACACATGTGAATCTACCACTCAAAATAAAAGTGTTAAAACATTACTCTGTTTAAAATAAAAACTCCTTGCAAACCCTCTAGGCAACTACTACACTGCACTTTTCTGTATATTCTTCCATTCTGAGTTTTTATTTTCTAAGCTACATGTGAATTAATAATATATAGTATTAATCTGTTTTTTAAAAGCACTTATACATTCTCTTTAGTTTGTAAGTTGTCGCAACTGGCTTTTTTTTTGCTTTTTTTTTTCGTCATTGTTAAGATTTATGTGATTTGATTGAACTTCTGTTTAGTATTCCACAATATTTTAATTATCCATTTATCTTGATACACTCATTCCTCTTGCTATGGACATTTAGTTTAGGTTTTCCTTCCTAAATTTAATTCTATGTTGGCTTGTGTTTCTTACATTGCAAGTGGATGTTCCTTGACGATTCCTTTAACTCTTCAATTTCACCACACAAAGGCATCTCAGAGGCAGTTGACTTTGCACTAGAAGCTTCCATGACTCCAGAAACCCTGCCTCACATTCAGCTACTTGGACCTTCCTCAGGCATCAGCTCCCTACAGCCCTCACCTGGTGGGACACTTTGAGAACATCTATGTCATGCTCGCTACTTCGGCTCAAACTTAGTGGACATGTTTAAATTTATGGGACTACTACCCTTGCCTCTTGAGGGGTTGCTGAGCCTAAAGCGAATGGAGGAACCACCTAAAGCCTCAGGAAATCGTGCTTAGTCTTTTGGATTCAGCCAAATTCCTCCCCACCGCTACCCACTCCTGCTACCAAAGGAAGAATTCCATATTTACAGAGAGGAGAAGGAACTCTACCAATTTACTACTGGAAGGAGGGGGTTAGATTAAAGACACCATTGAATGAAATGTGTCCATCAATGTGATGCCGGTGTAATAACCTGATTGTTACTAATGGCAAAGGAGGAGATGGAAGGCTAGATATAGGCCTGCCATATATATAGCTTTGCCAAAAATTTGCATTTAATACTCTCCAATTCTGCTCCCTGCTGATTGATGGGGGATAGGGCTGCACAAAAACAGTTTAGACTCATGTCCATAAGGTCTGAGTGACCTAGAAAGGTACCTACTTGTGTTCTAGTCATACGTGGGAGAAATGAGTGGCCAGGATGAACATGGCCACTGCAAGCACATGAAATCTAAATATATAAAGTTCTAGACATAGGAGACACTCTCTCTTGGCTCCTCAGGCTCCTGTGGCTCCTGCAGCGGGGGACTGTGCTCCCTGTGCCCATGTGGCTCATGGCCATGTGGGGCTGCTCTGCACCTGGACTAATGGACCTTAATTAGCTTCGATGCTGAACTTCACCTGGCTACAACATGAAACGGAGGTCTCTGGACACTGGCTTTGTTTCTGGCTTTACTGAACCCCAAACTGCACATTTTCCAGGACTGACTTAAGGGGCAGGGGACTTTGGAACCCCAAAAATGTCACTTCATGCATGCAAATAAAGTCTTCTTGCACATCCATCCTCCCATGAAGATTTTAGGAAATTTATTTTCTGAAGATGTTGCAAGAACCTCACTCCCACGGGGGTGGGAGTTTAATTTTCTAGTACAAATGTAACGAATTATGAGCAACTAATCCCCAATAGGATGCCCTTACCAAAATGCAGCCACTTGCCTTTTGCATAAACCGTCCCAGCTGGTGTGGCTTGTACTGGGGGATGCTGTTGATGGTAAAGGCTTTCTAAAGGCCCCCTTGCAAACTCAGCCACCAGCTTGAGAACCATATTCTCACACATTTTCAAAGATGTGCTCGCATCTTTCAGAATGAGATCTGTGCTTCCTCCAGAGTAGTCTCTTCCCACGTGGGAAATGGACTTTGTAAAGAAATGGGTAAGCTCTTCAGTGCAGACATTCCATGTGCCTATGCCTCAAGCATTATGAATGCAAAATATCTGCAATTCCACAAGAGATGACCCTATAGTGGTGAACCAAGCAGGTGGTGAATTTCATATGTGGAGTCTTTGGTGTTTTAAATCTCCTATACCCTGTCCAACACCCTGGAAAGGGCTGACACACAATGGTGGTCTGCTTTGATTCTATTCAGCCAGTCGTATGTTATATTAATGTTTTATCGCAGTTAGGACAAATCTGCACAAACACGGTGGCTTAAAACAACAGATGTGTATTCTCTTACCTTTCCAGAGACCAGTAATCTGACAGTATCATTGGGACAATTCAAGGTGTTGGCAGAGCTGTGCTTGCTCCAGGTGCTCTGGTGGAGCCCCTCCCTGCACATGGTGTATATTATTGGGATAGTAACAGCACTTCCTTCACAGGGCTGGTCTGAAGTTAAATAAGTTGGTACATAAAGAAACTATATAAAATACCTGGTATTTGGGAAACAGTTAATAAATGTTGGTTATTGTATTTGAATATGAACAGGGTCCATTCTGAAGTAATATCCAAATAAATTCTTTGTCATAAGTTATGGATCCTGTGCGTGCAAAGCCTAAAGCAACCTGTGTGACCATCAGTTCCAAGGACAAGCAGCCACTTGGAATAGAATTACTATCGAGGGAGATCTTAATAATAATTATGGCTGCTGCTCTTGGTCTATAGGACATAGGTTTGGGATACATTTTTGTAAATTACTACTTGAATGGCTTCCTTTAGTAATGTTAAGAAATGCAGTCACACATTGAGGGGAGGGACAGTACTAGAAGAGAGGAGGAGATAAAAAAAACCCTCAAGAATATGATAAGGCTTTTTCGTTTTATTTCTTGTGATCATATCCTAGGCTCGCATCTTCCCTGACAAAGGTCAATTTTACCTTAACTGAGCCTGTCTATTGTCTTTGCATCTATGATAACATATCTTTGGAATTTCAAAGTAATTTTCCTTTTCCCGGACCCTTCAAAACACAGGCACTGCTCTGTGGAGACCACGAGTCCCCTCATTGCTATTCAGCTAATTGCTGACTGTTAACTATCCTGTACCCACCTACACCCTAGGCTGAGAGAATTAGGCAAGGAGCTGGGCCCATTGTCTATGTCAGATTATGGGACCTTCTGGAAGAGAGTTTCAAGATCCCGGATTCTTCTCCCCTGAAGTGAATGGAATTGATTTCTGAAGGAACATCTGGAGGGAAGGATCTGCTGGAGATCACTGGAACTCCAGAATTCAAATTTGTCTTGAATCCTCTGGATTTAATACTGGAATTTGTATTCATTGGACAGATGAGAGAGCAGAGGCCAAGGGCGGGTAAGTGACTTGCTCAAGGTAACACATAGTCTGTTCTAGGTCTAGGGTTTGGTGCCAAGTCCAGTGACTTTCTGGTTTCCTCACTGCTCTCCAGATCCAGACTCTGATGGCTGCAGAAGCTTAGGCCATAACAACCAGTTTATTCCCAATAATTCCCAGTATGAGCACTTTTCTTGGCTTAATGGCCCAAACCTGTTTTGCCTATAAGGGATTTAGTGCTTCCAGCTGTCCTGCACTCAGCAGATACTGAATCTAAGGGTGGAATTTATATTAACCGTTCACAAGACACACTTTGATTTGATGGAATGTCTCCACCATAGAAAGAAAACATGGCTAACTCTTGCGCTTGGTGATTCTGAGCACCACAGTGCACAGGAGCCTGACCCAGATTGGGAGTCTAGCTCTGGTTTGGCATCTAGCCCTGTGTCATAGGACCTGAAGGAGGTCACTTAATGTCCTGGAACCTCCAATCCCTCATCTGAGCTGCATGATGGATCCCACAGTGACTGAGGCTTAACTAAGATAATGTGTGACCCGTCAGTGTGCACAGGCTCTTCCTGGAGGGGACAGAAGAAACTGCCAACAGTGTTTGTCTTGGGAGGGGTGGTTGGACATGTGGGAGGGAGGGATGTTCTCTCTGAAACTTTTTATGTGTGGCTCTTCTTTATTATCAAAATATGTGTATTATGAAACACACACACACGAGTGTATATAATAGATATACATTTTTAAGGATGGTAATAAAATGAACATACTGTACTCACTATGCAGCCTATGAAAGTAGCTTTGAAGCCACCGAGTGTTACATTTTGCAGTTAAGACTAGTTGTTAAGTGAAAACTTAGTGAATTTTTAAGTACCGCAATGAAAGCCCAAGCCACATTAAGTAATCTGAGCACAACCAGCTGCAGAGCCCAGTGTGTTATATGTCCTTGCACCCTGCTGGTGTGGGTTATTCTTGGAAACACTAGAAGTACACATTCGTCCTGCTTCATCCCTGCTAATGCCACGTGGACCAAGAAGAACTACCTCAGAGAGCTCAGAACAATATTCACAGTAAAGCCTGGAGCATTTCCTCCAGGGAATACTCCTGCAGGCCCAAAGCTGGTCTCAAACTATGCAGGCTGGCAGGGCCATCACACAGGTAAGCTTCCTGCTAGTAAGCAAACACCAGGCTGGGTAATTAGGCACAAAACAGATGGTCAGCTGAGAAGACAGCTCTGAGGGCAGCTTAGAGGATTACATAAAGCCAGGTCTCAGCATGAGTCTGGAGTGGGCCCAACCACCATCCGCCTGGTGAATTCTGAGCCTGGGGCAGGGAATGCATGTGTCACAAAGGCCGAGGGTCTCCTGCTATCTGCTCTGGTTCTGTGGTCTGGACACCGGATCCTCTGCCTAAGACCCCCCATGATGCCACTGTCTGTGTGTCTGAGTCTGCTTTTTTGGCTTCAGGTTCCCTCCCTGGTTTTTGTGTTTTCTGGGTGACACACCACTGGACCGAGTCAAAAAGTGAGTGGTTTGTGGGTCCAGAAAGAGGCCTCCTGTGTCTGTGGGATGGGGGTTTAGGGTGAACAGGGCCAGGCAGAGCCCTTATCATACACATCTGCTGATTCCCAAGGGAGGGCTGAGGTTTGGAAACTTCTACTCCAAAGGGACAGAGGACAAAGAGAACTGCAGACAGGGCCCCAGGCCCCCTAGAACAAGAGACGAAGCTGGAATGAATTGTTCCCTAGAGTCTTATCCCCAACACCGACCCATCCAGCTCTGCCTGCCCTCCTCTACATGCATCTCTCCTTAAAGCCATGGCCAGGCTCAGAATAGGACTGTGGTGCGCAGGCTGCTCACATGCCTGTCTCAGTCCTCAGCCAGATGCCCAGGGGCATGGAGGGCTAGGTTGGGCAGTGTACTGGGCCTTCAGGAGAGCTGGCAGTGGGAGGGAGAGACTCACATAGATTCTGTGTGAAACCTGGTGGATCACCATGCCTGCTACTCTCATGACAGCCACACAGGGTTCAAGGATGGCATGGGGCTGACCCCTGGGGGGCAGGAACAGCCATAAAGGCTCAGTCCCAAACAAGGGTGCCATGGGAGGGCAGTGTGGAAGGAAAGACCAGGACTCTGACTCTCCTGCCCACCTGTCTGCAGGGCTATTGCTTGTGTTATGGGCACCTGGCTGGATCGGGTGAGATATTTCAGCCAGCCCCTCCATTTCTCCTGGTTCACCCTGGAGCAGGCCTTTATGTGGGGCAAACACCCTGCCTCGCACGTGCTGCACTGGGTCCCAACTGTTTGGGTCCAGCTGGAGCATCTTGAGCCCACTGGGACAGAGCTGGAAGGTGAGGGGGCTGCAGTCTGGGAAGATTATCTGGGGGTTGTGGGGTTGGGGTTTTATGGGCTGGAGGACCCTCAAAGGCAGTGGCATCTTTCCTGTCTCTGGGAAGACACGGAAAAACGAGGCATGTGGGTTAACCAGTCCCTCTAACCTGCTCCAGAACCACCTCCAGAGCTGCAGAGCAGTCCAGAACCAGAGGAAGGGCCTGCTCCGGTGCTAGAGCCTGGTTCAGCTGTGCCAATGCTGGAGCCAGTGTCACCTCCATCAACCCCTCCAGACGTGGAGCAAGCATCAACATCCCCTTCAGCCCCAGGGCCAGCTATGGAGGTGGAGCCACCTGGACCACCAGCTCTCATGAGAATTCTGAGAGCAAAGGCAGATCCAGCCCCAGCAGGTGACTACCCCCAGGCTGTGACCCCTAAACACCTGCTAAGGGAGACGAAGTACAGCATCCGCCCCTTCCCTTCAAGACTAGTGGCAGAGCAACTCACAGCGATGGATGTGGTTAGCAGGGAGCTCTCCAGGTAAGGTGGGAGAGGCCTTCCCTCTATCCTTAGCTGCCCAGACCTGCCTTTCCCTATTCTGTACTCTTATGATCTGTACTCTCTACCACTTGGCACCCATGGGTCCTGACAACTTTCTTAACCCCTGAGCCTTTGCTGTCCACCTGCGGACATGAGGGGGACACTCACAAGATCTCCTGCAAAGTGGCTGTGCAGATTAGATGAGGGCCATCACACAGAAAGCTGGGTGGGGTCTGGGCAATAGAGAGCTCACTGTGTGCAGCCAGGTCCATGGGTCGCCCATCCCTGTACCCATGAGGCTCAGCGGCTTCAGCACGTATTAGGCACCTCATGTGCACTGAACTACAAGGAAGACAAACAGCCTGTGGTTGTTGCTGCCACTGAATGCAGATCTGGGCCAGAGGGGTCATCAGATCCTGCAAGAAGCCCCTTGGTGAGGAGATGTGAGTCACATGCTTGACTTTGGAGTAAGTGAGGAAGGGCTAGAGGCAGGTACTCTTGTCCCTTCCCCATCAGTCTTGGGCCCTGGGTCATCCAGGGCTGGGTGCCCTCAGCGGACAGAGAATGAATCCGAGGGACTCCAAGGCTCAGGCCACATCCCCAGTCTGAGTTTCAGCCTTGACCACTGACCCCTGTGGGAAATTGGGGACCCTGAGCTGGGGTGTGGCAGGGCTGGTTGACACTGCCCTTTCTCCCCTGGAGCTGTTCACAGAGGTGCTGCATTCTCAGTGCCTGGGCTCCATGTGGTCCCTCTGGGAAAATCCTGCCAATGAACAGGTGGAACCAACTGCCCATAACAACATGGTGCAGTTCAATTGCGTGGCCACCTGCATGATGACCACCTGCCTTGGGACCTAAGCATGATGGCCCAGGACAGGGCCAAAGTCACAGAGTACTGGATTAAGGTGGCCAAGGTATGAGATGAGAGGCCCAGAGGAGTCCCTATGTGGAGCCTTCAAAAATGCCTCCACTGCTTTGTCAACTGTGAGGACTGAGGCCTGAGCCCCAGCACAGACTCTAGGTCCTCTCTCCAAGGGCATGCTGACCTTGACTCTCAGGTCCCAGTGGTGGAAGGCTCACTTCCTACCTGGCTCCTTCCTTGGGTTGAGCTAAGACCGTCCTCTCTGTGAGTGTTGGTTTTTGGGTGCTAAACGTGTCCACCCTGAGCATCTGCCTCAGCCAGGAGTGGGTGTCAATTGAGGGAGACTGAAGCTAGAGCTCCAGCTCCTCACAGCGCATCTCGCCCCTTCCCAGGAATGCCGAACCCTGGGGAACTTCTCTTTGCTCCACGCAATCCTGTGAAGTGTAGAAAGCAAGCCAGTCCATCGGCCGAAGACGTGGAAGGAAGTTCTCAGGTGTGGAGGCCTCTCCCATCATAGGATGGGGGTGTCTTCCGTATGTCTCCCAATGTCCCTTCACCACCTGAGAGGCAGCCAACCCTGGGGACAGGGACTGGGTTCGTGGGCGTAGTCTCTAAGCCTCCCTGGGACTTCAGGTCACCAGCTCTATTTCAAGAGTCAGTTCCCCTAAATGTCAGAGGCTGCATAGAGCCAAATAGGAGATTGGCTAGTGTTTCCAGCACCAGAACCTTATGCCCAGCTGAAACCAAAACTGGTCAAAACTGCTGAAGAGCAATGGGAATGGGGGCCCTGGTGACCAACATGAGAGCCCAGCCCCAGTCCCATGGACACGGTCCTGCTCAGAGGAACCCATGAGGGCCCTTACCCCGGGAGTTTGAAACTTTAGATTGTCAAAAGGAATTTGCCCTTTATGTCCCTCCCCCATCATTCCTAGACATGTCTTTCCTCTGTCATGCCCCTCAGGAAGAGAAGAGTCCAAATGAGAAAACCATGTCCGGAGAACAACCCAGTGATCAGGAAGAAGCTCATGAAGGTAGAGCTAGGCTGGACTTCTGGAAAGACAGGATGGTGGGGGAAGCCTGGGTGGTGCAGGATGTGGCTTTGGTCATTTGTCCCTTAAAGATTCTCTGAAAATGTTCATCCTCTCTGTCCCGATAAGCAGGAAGAGGATCTCTTTGGTCCATAGGCAGGTGGGGGGAAGTTTCAGGGGCAGGAGGCCAGGTCCCGGCACAGAGTGGTGGTGGCTGGGATGCTCCAGGACGGGGTGCAGGCATGGCCGATTGAGCGAGTCTCTGGCTTTCATGAAGCTCCATCCCGCTGGCACTTAGCTTCTTCTAGGCTGTGGGGTGAATAGGATGGGTGGGTGCCTTTCTTCGCCAAACCAGCCCACCCTGTCCTTAGGAAGCCAGAACCCTGCTGCTCTTTCTGTCTTCATCACACCTCCAAGGGGAGCGGCCCTGCCTGCCCCAGGGGAGGGCCCTCATGGGGATTTCCATGGGCCAAGTGAACATAAGGGTTGCTTGGCCCCCGGGCCCCTTTGCTGGAACAGACACAGAGAGGTGTTCATTCTGTGACTTCCCAATGCCTCCTGTAGCACTCACTGCCAGTCAGTCACAGTCAGGATTCTCACTCAGCGCTCAGTGGGCACTAACACAGGCCAGGGAGCTTCTGAGAAGTGTCTGGGGAACTGGGGCATTGTTAGTGAGGTGGGGAGCTGTAGCTCTAGCTTCAGTGCCCTTGAATTGACACAAACCCTCCTGGGTAGGACAGAAGCTCAGGGTTGGCACATTTAGCACAGACCCCTGATGCTTCCTGTCCATGAGGAGGTAAAGTGTTCTGTCACCTGCTACCCTGCCAGTCAGATGGGACACCCTGAGGATCCTGTCCCCAAGGGTAAAGAAGGACTACTGCCCAAGGGAAGGTCCTGGGCATTCCTTGGGGAGGTGAAGGTTTGGCATGCCCTTGGTATTGGTCTGATGGGCAGAGATTCCAGTGTGGTAGGCCAGGCAGGGCTGCTCAGCCAGGCTCCTGAAACACCTGTCCATCTATGCCTTGGCCCACTTGGGGCCTGGGCACAACCTGAGAGCCCAGAGGACAGGGCTCTGAACAGTGAGGGCAGATGGGACAAAGCCTCTGGCTGAGAGGGGCAGGTGGCCTCTCCTGTGTGGGCCCCTGAGCCAGTCACTGTTCTCCTTCGGGTCCCCTGTTTCCTAGTGAGAGAGGTGGAGGGACCACCATCCTGGGCTACAGGCCTCACAGGGTGCTCACAAAGATCAGACAGGAAAGGACGGTGCAGAGCCCCCTGCACTGTTCCACCTGGAAGAATAGGATGAGAGCAGTGATGACAGTAATGACACTGAGTCCTCAAGAGGACCTGTGAGCTAAGTGGAGATTTCACACTTTCAGGAGGAGGAAGCAGGTCAGGGAGGCTGCCTGCTGCCCAAGGCCACACATCAAGTGAGCATTGTAGCTGAGAGCTTGCCAGAATCATAGCATGCTGGAGGCACAGTAGCCCTGGCACCAGCTGATCTGGGTCCGATGTCCAGAGTGTGAGGTTGGGATGGAGGGGAAAAAGGGGTGGGGGGAGTATGTCCTCAATGACCATGTCCTGGACCCTGGCAGAAGTGGCCTTCCAGATTTATCACTCTGATACTGAGCACAGAAGAGGCTGCATAAGAAGTTGAGTGAGCCTCTCTGGTGGGTGCTCCAGGGTCAGAGACAGGGGGCTCTGTCTGAGCTGGGTGCAGCAAACCTATGGGGGTGGGGCTGGCTCAGGACCACAAGCCCTGTGATTTGCCAAGATAGGCCCTGAAATGTGTTTAGGAGTTTTATTGGAGAGTGAGGGATGGGATAATTGACGGGAGGCTCAAAGGGTCCTGGTCTGCTCCATGTGGGATCCCTGGGGTGGGCCAAGCAGCTGAAGATGGCAGGCTTTCAGGGGAGGCTGTGTTGACACAACTGAGAGCAGGGGCTCATCCCACCTTCACCGATTACTCAATGTGTCCCCTTCCTTGGGAAATTTCTAGGTGACCTGATGATGCTGAACAGAGACAGAGATTTCTTTCGAGGTGGATGACCAGGATTAACCTTTGGGGAGAGAGCCCTGAATTGTCAGTAGAGCTGCCTCTGGGGGCTTGTCCATATAGCAATCCATGTCTCTGTGGTCTGGAGCCCAGAGACTAGCCTGGGTCCAAGTCCTGTCTTTCTGAGTTTCCCATCCCCTCCTGGGACCTGGCAGTATTGCAACATGAGTAAGGGGGGGGAGGGGCAGGGCTAATCATGCCTGGGGCAGCTCTTTCTGATAGACTTGGGTTCTCTGCCTTGCAGGGGAATCAGATACACAGAGAAAACCAGAGAAAGGTGAGTGGCTGTGGGACCTCCTGGGGGCAGGGGAAGGAGTGAAAATAGGGGAAATCCAGGACAGCACACTCCCGGGCTCCATCTCCTGCATCATACATCTATTGGGAGGCTTTTATAACAGAGGTGGGAGACCCCTCCAGTTGGTGGCTGGGGTAGGGGGATGGCATCAAGGACAGCTTTCTGGAGGAAGAGCTGTTGCCCAACTATGAGCATGGGTAGGGTCTGGATGGAATTAGTGGAAGGGCAGTGCCCATGTGCAAAAAGACCCTGGACCTATCCCCTGCCCCACTCCTCACTCGAGCTGTGTTTGCATCCTCGCTCTCTCCGGCCCCAGGAACAGAAGGAAATGGAAAAGAGCGGAGCTGCAGGAGGCTACTGAGAAATCTGAAATAGAGTCTGAGGAGAAATTTAGGGCCTGGTTCCTGGCCCTGGATCACACACCTGGGCCTGAGGCAGAGGTGAGCTCCAGCAGGAGTTTGATGAGATTAGTGGTGGGCTCTCCCTGTGGATAGTCCAGAGAACCTGTGTCCATGGCTACCGGGTCAGCCCCAGACCTTGCTATGTAGCACCTCCTAGAGCACCTGACACTGGGAGGGACACCTGAGGTGTAACTCCTGGGAGCTCACAGGTGCCACTCTGTCCCGTGGTTACCTCCTGTCCTGCCAGCTGCAGCCCCAGTCCTAGATGTCCAGCTGTAGACTTGGGTCAAGAACATCATCTGTCACTGAGTGTTCAGGTGGGCAAAGCAACTTCTTCACCAGCAGGGACACTGCTGGGCCCTCAGGAGCACTGGGAAGCTGCTTCTGTCCTGGAAGGACAGTGGTAGTCCTACTGGTGCACTCTACCAGGAGGGAGGGGAAACACCTACAACTTTCCTACAATTCTCCCCAAGGCCTCTTCATCCATAGAAGGGATGATGGTTATTTATGGTCAGCAGGCTTTGGAGACCAGCTCTGCTAAAGTCCCAGGGGCAGGGATTTGTGTAAATATGTGTCAGCTCCCATCTGTCTGGGAGGGCGCACTTTCCCCTGTGAAAGGAAACTACATCTTGGACTAGAGCTGAGACACTGATGATGTCTCACCAGAGCAGAGTGTAGTAGACCAGGGCAGGTCAGAGGGAAGCCGATCAAAGCAAAGCTGTCTAGCCAGACCGGCCGGAAACTGTTATTATCATGATGGGGGTTGACAAGTCTGAAGTCTGTGAGCAGACCAGCACGCTAAAAACAGCAACATGTTATACTGTGATCTGAGGTAGAATTTCCTCTGTACCAAGGAATCTTAATTTTCACTCCTAAGGGTTTCAGCTGAGTTATAGAACCCACCCCGTTTCCAGGGAAATTACCCCCAAAGTCAACTGATTGCAGGTATGTTTGGTCAAATAACTCTGTGCTATAGCCCAGCCAAATGGACACAACTCTCACCATCAAAAGTTGCTGCAATTCTTTATCTAGATTAAGTATTAGACCCGTCCCTGATATTTGCTTTGCTACTATTTCCTCCCTTTCTATGGGTAGTCTTTTTTCTCCTGATAGTGTCCTTTGATGCACAGAAGTTTGGCACATTTATGAGGTTTTTTGTTTTTCAAGTAACAAAAAATTGTGCTTTGGAGCTCAACAAATGTTCACTCACTGATTTAAGAAAAACAACCCAAAGAACACCTGGCTACTATGGCCAACTTGGCTGACCTCGAATGGTTGCCAGCTTACCTCTATGTCCTGTCTTACCATTTTGACCAGTCTTAATTCTGTGACCTGTTGAAACGTGATACCCCACAAAGCTGGGTTGGAGCCTCTGCAGGGTGACTCTCCAGCAGGCTCAGAGAAGGGCTCCCCAAGTTCTTGACATATTTAAACTCAGACTTGGCTGTTGAAACAGAGCTGGACACAAGGAGAACTGGGGAAGCCACCAGTAAAGGGACAGCAAGTGCTCCCAGGGAACAAGGAACCAGGCTGGCTGGGACGCAGGAAAGGGGGGGGGGGGCTGTCAGGCAAATATACGGCTCTCGGGTGGGTTGAAAATGTTATCCCAACCATTAAGGCTTTTTGGCAGGAAATGACATGATCTGATATATATTTTTGAAAGATCACTCTGTGATTTGGCATTTGAAATAAAATTTGAAAGAGTAGGATTTATACAGATGAAAGACTGTGACATGTGCTTCAGATACAGACAGTGGAAACATGGCTTGAAGGCAGGACAGATGAACACTGGAGACCAAAACCCACACTCTCAGAGACCTGTGTGTGATGGAACAGGATAGGGAAACAAAATACCACCATGGAGAGGAGGGCAGGGTGGACGGGGGACCCTCCATGAAGAGGGCAGGGCATGGAGAACCAGAGATCCTTCATGAAGGGGGCAGGGCAGGGAGGACAGAGGCTCCTCCTTGGAGTTGAGAGGGCAGTGGTGACAGGAGACCCTCCATGGCGGCAGCAAGGCAGGGTGACAGGGTATCATCTATCGAGGTTAGAGGTCAGGCAGGAAAGGGGACCCTCCATGGAGGTCAGAGGGCAGGGAAAAAGGGAAAGTTCCATTGAGGGAAAAGGACAGGGAGGGCACAATAGGAAGGGCAGGGAGGATATGGGATGCTTCTTTAAACGGGGAGTTCTGGGGGTACAGAGGACCCTCCAAGGAGGAAAATGGGCAGGAGGACAGGGAACCCCACTACTGAGAGGACAGGGCAGGGGGACATGGAGCCCTCCATGGTGAACCAGGAAAGGTAGGCAAAAAGACTCAATTTGGAGATGAGAGTGGTGGGAGACAGGGCACCCTCCATGGGGGGGAATGGGAAAGAAAACAGGGAATCCCCCTCTGCGGGGGCAGGAGGTGGAGGACAGGAAATCCTCCATGGAAGAGCAGGGGCGAAAGGAAAGAACATCTTACATGAAGTTTAGAGGGCACGAGGGACAGAGGACCTCTGTGGATGGGGCAGGGAAAGGGGACAGCAGACCATCCATGGAAGGGTATGGTCCTGGGGATAGGAAACCTCCCTTTGAGGGGGCAGGGCAGAAGAACAGGGCAATCTCCAAGCAGCTGACAGGGTAGGAAGGACAGGGGGACCCTACTTTGATGGGGCCGGGCAGGGAGGATTAGGGAATCTTCATAGGAGGCATGGCAGGGGGACTGGGGACTCTTCATGGAGGGAGTTGGGCAGCAAGACCGGGCACCATCGATAAAGAGGAATGGGCAGGGTGACAGGAAACCCCCCCTATGAGGGACAGGGAAGGGGTCAGGGCACCCTCCATGGAGAGAGCACACAGGGATATAGGGAACCTCCCTGAAGGTTGTCCTGCATTGGACAGGGGACCTTCCTTGGATGAGGCTGGGCAGAGGAATAAAGGAACCTCCATGGAGGGGAGGGGGAATGAAAAACAAGGGACCCTCTACAGAAGGGGGAAGGTAAGGAAGACAGGGGAGCCACCATGAAGTGGGCAGAGCAGTAGGGTGAGGAGAGGATGGAGAGGGGAGAGGGGACACCGTCCTCTCCATGTAGGGTCCCCTGTCCCCCCATGGAAGGTTCCCTGTACCCCTTCCATCAATATTCCCTTTTCTCCCTGTCCTTCCATTCCTAGGGTCTCTTGTCCCCCTGCCATTCCCCTCTCACATCCCCTTTTCTCCCTGCCCTGCCACTTCCCAGGGTTCCCTGCATCCCCTACTCTTACCTATCTGTGATTGGTTCTTTTCCCGCTCTGCTTGTTCCCTCCATGGAGGATATTCTGTTCCCTTGCCCTGTCACCTCACTCACAGGAAACTGTGCTCTAGTCTCTCCAGTCTTCATCTCTCTTCCCTCCAGGCCAAGTGCCCACTCTCTACCAGAAGCACATTTCTCACCCTCTTCATCTAAATCCTACCTGTGTCAAGACACATCTCAAGTATTATTTCAAATGTCAAATCAGAGTGATCTCCACAAGGGAGGGGGTGTGTGGGGAGGGAGAAAAAGTTATAGGGATTACATATGGGGATGGAAGGAGACTTGACTTGGGGTGGTGAACGCATAGTATGATATACAGATGGTGCATTATAGAACCGTGTACCTGAAACCTATACAATTTTATTAACCAACATCACCCCAATTAATTCAATTAAAAATAAAAAGTGGTGGCATTTGGAAGGTGATGAGATCATGAGGGTAGATTCCTCAAGAATAGGATCCCTTTTAAAGAAAACCCTAGACCAAAGTTATTGGCGGATCACTTTGTAAATTACATTTCTAACCTCTATGCTGAAAACGTGAAAATAATATTGAATGTCTGCTCTAACTGGGAAAAAAATAATTTTCAATAAAAATGCTTCAAGTAAAATAAAAGTCAGAGTGATCTTTAACAAATATAAATCAGATCATGTCACTGTAGTGCCTAAAAGCCCTAAATGGCTCCAGCAGTGGTCAGCTGTCCAGAGAGCATCGCCTGTGATGGTGGGACACTGCTGGGATAGGAATGCCCTGTCTTCTTCCTCCAGTTGCTCCCATAACTGTTTTTGCGGCACTGGGCACTGGTGCAAGGCAGAACTGTGCTTCCTTGAGGGTGCGCTAAGCATCACTTCATTGCTCTGGTGTGGTAGCACAGAGAACAAAATATTTTTAAAGATTCAATGATTCTAATAGCATTTTCAACCCACTCAAGAGATCTTTATCTGCCCTTCCCTGCACCCCAACCAGCCAGGCTCACCCAGCCTTGAGGACAGAAGGCTAGGACATTGCTCCCCAGGCATCCAAGGTACATTCCTCTGGTCAGATTTCTGAGCAGAACTGCAGTTCTCTTAGGATGGAAATGGAGGTAGGCATCTTCCACGATCAGCCCAACATGAGGACACTAAACTTTTCATGACACAGTGACTGGATCACAGCTGCAGGACCCCTAAATGGGCTCTTTCCCCCACAGCGTCCCAGCAGACCCAACAATTTCCCACAACAGGTAGTGGCTCTTGCCCTCTGAGAACACAAGGACCCTCTACAAAGCCTTTGAGCTTATGCAGCTGATCTCAGGCTGCACATCACAGACACCTAAATCCTGGGAAGTGGACTGTTTTGACTTTTTAATTCCATTCTTTCAAAGACAGCCAAGCCTGGGTCTTTTGTACACTGCTCAAAGGTGCACGAACATCCAGCGAGTAACAGCTAGACATGGTATACCTGTGACATTTACTGAGTAGCCTCAGACAAAGCACTGACACTGAATTTGAACCTGTATCAAACTAGTGACCACCACTCTCCCCTACCTGGGGACTCACTGAGAACCTACCTCATGCAACTTGAGTAACTCCAGAGGCTCTTTCAGTGACTTAGCCTAACAGGCTGCCAGCACATGGAGGATGGCAGCAGCGGATCATGGGGCGCCTTTGGACCTTTGCTGATCTTCCCCAAGGCTCAGTGCTAGTAAAAAGGCAGCTTGGTGTAATGACTGAATGTTCTTGCATTCAGTTAGGCCCAGCAGAGGCAGCCACCAACTGTGAGTTGCTTTGTAGCTCCAAATACATGACCCTGGGCCAGTCACAGGAAGCATCTGACATTGGCTAACACCAGAGTCCCTCCCAGGAGGCTCTAGGTCCAACGTGCTCAATGGCCAGCTACAGATGATATCAGAGCAGGATCCAATTAATTCTCAATTGATTAATCTAATTAATTCACAAGCTAAGTGGATCCAAAGGGAGATCTCAACAAGAACCAGACTCTGCTGAGGCCAATTCTGTTTCACATGATCAGCACCTGCACAGCAGCTTGTACACTGTGGTCAGGGTTGATCCTCACAATCACCAGCCTGAAGATCAACCCCACACACGCACGGACCAATAGCAAACAAGACAACTACAATAGGAGAGCCCACATAAAAGATACAAGGGGCATTCCTGGAGCATTGAGATCAGGTTATCAAGAAGAATGAGACACTGAGTCCCACAGGAAACCTACTACATAAGGCCACACTACCAAGACTGGGAGTCTAATACACAGAAGCAAACACACAGAGGCAGCCAAAATGGGGAGACAATGAAACATGCACCAAATTAAAGAGCAGGAGACATTTCCATTTAAAAAGCTAAATGAAGTGGAGGAAGCAATCTACCAGATAGAGTGGAAAATAATGGTTATAAGGATGTTAAAGGAACTCAGGGGAAGAAAGGATGAAGACAGTGAGAAGTTAAACAAAGATAGTGAACATGAAAAAAGACATAAAAACCATAAAAAAGAATCAGTCAGAAATTAATAATAAAATATCTGAAGACAAGAACACACTAGAAGAAATAAATAGCCACGTAGATAAAGCAGAGGACTGAATCTGTGATTTGGAAGACAAGGTAGCAGAAGACACCCAATCAGTGCATCAAAAAGGACAAAGAATTTTAAAAAATGAGGACAGTCTAAGGGAGCTTTGGGACAACATGAAGTATAACAATATCTGCATCATGGAAGCCAAAGGAGAAAAGAAAGAGCAAGGGATCCAGAACCTTAAAGGTAATAACGACTGAAAATTCTTAATCTGTTAAAGAAAAAAGCCACACAAGTCCAGGAAGTCCAGAGTCCCAAAGAAGATGAACCCAAAGTGGCCCACACGAAGACACATCAAAATGAAAATGGCAAAGGTGAAAGACAGAAAATCTTAAAAGAGCATGAGAAAGGCAGTCAGTTACCAAGAAGTTAGCTCCCATAACACCGTTAGCTCCTTTCTCAACAGAAACATTTCAGGCCAGAAGGGATTGGCATGAAATATGCAAAGTGATGAAAAGCAAGGACCTACAATGAAGACTACTCTACCCAGCGAGGCTATCAATTAATATTGACTATTGACAGAGAAATAAAGAGCTTCACAGACAAAAAGTTAAAGGAGTTTGTTACCCACACAACAATATTACAAGGACTATTAAAAAAGGGGAAAAAAAGAAGAGCACAGTTGAAAGTATAAAAGGCAATACATACTGATAATCACTTCAAATGTAAATGCCTTCAATACTCCAATCCAAAGACATGATAGCTGAGTGGATAAGAAAACAAGACCCATATATATGCTGTCAATAAGAGACTTATCTCAGATAAAAGAGATACAGACTAAAATAAAAGTAAAGGGATGGAAAATGATATTTCATGCAAATGAGAATGAAATAAAGACCTGGAGTCGCAATAGCTATATCAAAGTAAACTTTAAAACAAAGGCTATATTAAGACACGAAAAAGGACACTACCTAATGATAAAGGGAACAATCCAATAAGAGCATATATCCCTTGTAAATATTTAGGCATTCCACATAGGAGCACCCAAATATACAAAGCAAATCTTGATGAAGAGCCAGAGACAGTAACACAGGCATAGCAGGGGATTTAAAACCCCACTGACATCAATGGATAGATCTTCCAGACAAAAAATCGGAAAGGAAACAGTGGCCTTAAATTATATACTACATCAGAAGGATTTCATTGGTGTCTTCAGAACATTTTCTAGGACAGACCCCATGTTAGGACACAAAACAAGCCTCAGTAAATTTAAGACTGAAATCATATCGAGAATGTTCTCTGACCATAATGATATGAAACTAGAAATAAATCACAAGAAAAACACCTCTGTACAGGTGATGTATTACAGAATTGTACACCTGAAACCTATTTAATCTCATTAACTACTGTCACCTCAATAAATTCAATAAAAAAGAAAATTAAAATAATGAGATGCAAAACAATACTTTCTGGAGATGGATGGTGGTGATCGCATAAAAACATCAGTATACTTAATGCTACTGAATTGTATACTTAAGTGTGGTTAAAATTGTTAATCTTATGATATCTACGTTTTGCCACAATAAAATAATGATGTATAGAATTAAAGAAACAAGAATAAAAAACTGTAAAACACAAAGGCATGGAAGATATATTTACACGTTACTAACAATGAATGAGATCAAGGGGAAAAAAATCAAAAGATGCCTTGAAATAAATGAACACGAGGATTGCAACAACCCAAATCTATGGACACAGAAAAAGCAGTCCTAAGGGACAAATTCCTAACATTACAGGCCTACCTCAAGAAACAGGAAAAATCTCAAATAAGCAATCTAACTTTACACTTAGAGGAACTAGAAAAACAAAGAAAGTTCAAAGTAGAAGGAAGGAAATAATGAAAATCAAAGCAGAAATAAACAAAACAGAGTCTAAAAAAAATACAAGTGATCAATGAAGCCCTAGCCAGTGTGGCTCAGTCATTATTGTTGGTGTACCCACTGAAGAGTTGTGGGTTGGATTACTGGTTAAAGTCACATACATGGGTTGCAAGTGCAGGAGGCAACCAAAACATGTGTCTCTCTCACGATGGTGGCTCCCTTTCCCTCCCTCCCTCCCTCTCCCTCCCCCCTCCCCCTCTCCCCCCCCCCCACGCACACCCCATTACCCAGTCCTTTCTTACTCCCTTCCATTCTCTCTAAAAATAAAGCAATGGAAACATTTCTTCAAATGAGGAATAACAAAAACAACAACAAAAAGAAACCCAAGAGATAACAAGATTGACAAACCTTTATCAGATAAAGATACTATGAAAAAATTATAGGCCAATCTCCCTGATGAACATTGATGCTAAAATCCTCAACAAAATATTAGCAAACTGGATCCAGAAATACATTGAAATGATCATACATCACGATTAAGTGAGATTTGTTCTGGGGATGCAAGGTTGGGGCAATATCCACATATTGATACAGCATGTGAACAAAATAAAGAATAAAAATCACAATGATCATGTCAATAGATGCAGAAAAAAATCAGAAAAAATTCAGCACCGATTCATGATAAAATCTCCCAGCAAAGTGGGAAAAGAGGGATCATATCTCAACATAGTAAAGGCCATAAAGGACAAACCCACAGCCAACATCATACTCAATGGGCAAAACCTAAAAGTGTTTCCCTTAAGATCAGGAACAAGAAAGGGTTGTCTGCTTTCACTACTCTTATTCAACATACTGCTGGAAGATGCAGCTACAATGTTTAGGAACAAAAAAGAAATAGCATTTGTAATGGAAAAGAAGAAGTAAAACTATCATTATTTGCAGATGACATGATACTGTATATAGAGAACCTAAAAGATTCAACCAAAAAACTACTAGAACTGATTAACAAACTCAGTACAGTACTGGTACAAAATAAATATCCAAAAATCAGTTGCCTTTTTGTACACCAATAATGAACTATCAAAAGGGAACTAAGAAAACAATCTCATTTACAACTGCATAAAAAAAAAAATCTAAAAATGAAATTAACCAAGAATGTAAAAGGCCTGTAGTCCAAAAATTATGATATAGTGGAAAAAGAAGCCGAAGCCCTGGCCAGTGGGGCTCACTAGTTAGAGCATAAGCTTGAGAACCAAAGGGTCAAAGGTGTGATTCCATGGTTAAGGGCACATACCTGAGTGGCAGCTGTGATCCCGAGCCTTGGTCAGGGCCCATGTGGGAGACAATTGATCACTGTGTCTCTCTCACATCAAGGTTTCTCTCTCCCTCTCTCTCTCTCTGTCTCGCTCTCTCCATTTATCCGTCCTTCCCTCCCACTCTCTAAAAAAGCAATGGAAAAATATCTTCAGGTGAGGATTAGCAAAAAGGAAAAAAAATGAAGATACAAATAAGTGGAAGCATATATCATGTTCATGGAGAGAAAGAATTAACATCATTAAAATGTCCTACTACCCAAAGCAATCTATAGATTTAACCAATTCCTACCAAGATACCAATGGAGTTTTTCACAAAAGTCTAACAAATATTCCAAAAATTTACATGGAACCACCAAAACCAAGCCACCAACTAAACAAACAGCACCCTTCCCCCAAAGAGCCACAGCAATCTTGAGAGAGCAGAACAAAGTTGGAGGAATCATGCTGCCTGATACAAAACTGAACTACAAGGACATAGTAATAAAAGCAGCATGGTACTGGCATAAAAAGACATATATGTCAAAGGAACTCCCAGAAATAAACCCACCCATTTATGGTCAATTAATATTTACAAAGGACAGGAGAACACCAAATGGGGTGAAGATAATTTAGTCAATAAATGATGTTGGCAAAATTGGACAGATACATGGATAAAAAAGTAAACGAGATCACCTTCTTCCACCATGCACAAGAAAAAAAAACTCAGAATGGATTAAAGACTTAAACTGTTAGACTCAAAACCGTAAAAATTTCAGAAGAAAACAGAGGAAGTAAAATCTCGGCCATTTCTCATGAGAATAGTTGTTCTGATCTATCTCCTCCGGCAAGGGAAACAAAAGAAAAATAAACCAATGGCATTATATCAAACTTAGAAATATTTTCCCAGCAAAGGAAGCCATCAACAAAATGAAAAGACAATCCACATACATGTAACAATGGCTTAATATCCAAAATTTATGACGCACTTATAAAACTCAACACCAAAAACCAAACAATCCAATGAAAAAAATGGGCAAAGGATCTGAATAGACCCATCTCCAAAGAGGACGCACAGGTGCCAATAGACATAAAAAGAGGCTCAATGTCACTGATCATCAGAGAGATGCAAATTAAAACCACAATGAGATATCACCTCACACCTGTCAGAATGGGTGCCATCAATAAATCCACAAATGAAAAGTGCTGATGAGGACGTGGACAAAGTGAACCCTTGTGCATCACTGGTGGGAATGCATTTGGTGCAGCCACTGTGGAAAGCAGTATGGGAGTTACCTCAAAAATTATAAAATGGAATTTCTTTGCCTGGGTAGCGTGGCTCAGCGTTTGAGCATCGACCTATGATCCAGGAGATCTTGGCTTGAGTCCCAGACAGGGCACCTGCTCGGGCTGTGGGCATGATACCCAGTAGGGGGCGCACAGGAGGCAGCCAATCCATGACTTTCTCTCATCACTGATGTTTCTATCTCACTCTCCCTCTCCCTTCCTCTCTCTGAAACCAATGAAAGCACATTTTTCTAAAACATGGAATTTCCTTATGACATAGTAATTCCTGTTCTGGGAATATGCCCAAGAAACTAGAAACACTGATTTGAAAGAATATATGCTCCTCTATGTTCCTTGCTGCGTTACTTACAGTGGCCAAGACTTGGAAGCAGCCCAAGTGCCCACCAGTAGATGGGTGGAGAAAAAAATGTGGTGCATTTACGCAATGGACTACTATGCAGCTGCAAAAAAGAAGGAAATCTTACCATCTGTGACAGCATGGGTGGACCTGGAGTGTACTATTGGAAGTGAAACAGGGCAGGCAGAGAAACAGTAATACCATAGGATTTCACTTATATGTGGAATCTAATGAACAAAATAAACTAACAAACAAAATAGGAACAGACACCTGGATAGAGAACCGACCGAGTGACAGCTGTCAGAGGGAGGGTATTTGCTTGGCTGGGTGAATAAGGTGAAGCGATTAAGCACAGAAAAAAAAAAAAACACCTGGTGTCCCCAGACATCAGCCTGTGGATTACGAGAGGGAAAGGGGTGGGCCGAGGTAAAGAGAGTAGAGGGGGGATCAACGGTGACAGAAGGAGACCTGATGTGGGGTAGTGAACACACAATACAATATACAGATGATGTATCATAGAACTGTTCACCTGAAACCTATATGATTTTATTAACTTATGCCACCCCAATAGATTCAGTTAAAAAACAGGAGGGACTCTGTGGCACATGCTACATCCTGGATGGATGCTGAAGACATTTTGCTCATTGAAAAAAACAGTTTCAAAAGGAAAAACACTGTGAGGTTCCACTCACAGGATGTCCCTAGTTCCATGGAGTCAGAGATAGAAGGTGAGGTGGAAGGCAGCGGGTGGGCGAGGGGATGGGGGATGTTTAGTGGGGACAGTTTCAGTTGCAGAAGATGGGAGCAGTGATGGGCATGATGGTGGTGATGGCTGCAAAACAGTATGACTGTGCTTTACACCACTGACCTGGCCACTGAAAAATAGTTAAAATGATAAAATTCTATTGTGTAAAATGTATTTTGATAAAACTGTCCAAAAATGAAAACCGAAAAGCAGATCAGGCCTTACACACAGAGCCGTGGTGGGACGGGCTCAGGCTCCTTGAGCTCCTGCTCTCACGAGGCCTCTGGACACAGATATATCATTTCATTTTTGTCTAGTCAGCGAAGAGCACAGCTGAGTTTATTTTAGTAGCATACATACAAGTGGATTTTTACGATCCATTCCTCATGTCCTATCAGAATATTCCACAGTAACATTTGTGCATCCTATAGTTACTCAGTACACTGTTTTTATGCAACCAATAAAGGCCAGAATTTCATGACATGCTCTAAGGTCCCAATATATGATAGAGCACTCAGGCTTACTTAGTAAGCCTCTGTCACTATGAGAAAGTTCAGCAGAAAATATTCCTTGTATGACACTAAATACGTTAGCTGTTACTTAGTAACTGGGTTTCTTGATAGATTTCTTTTTGAATTTGTAAGTATTCAAAACTTTGAGGTAAATAAAAATTTTGCAACAGATAAGCTCAGCAAAAGTCAGTAAACAGTGAAGGAGTTAACATTTTAATATTAGACCAAATGCAAAGTTTTCATTTTGGTTGGTAAATCTCTTCTGATTACTAGAGCTTGTTGTTTTTTTTTCTTTAAAACAACTCTATTTTTAAGTTATGAAAGTTATGTAATTGAAGTTTATAAATGAGGGTGAAAACAATAAAAAAAATCTAAATGCCCCAGTAATCACATCAATATGTTCCCTTCTAAGATTTCCCATAAATATATATATTTTTATATAGCTGCAATATATAAGCCTTTTGGCCCCTTTAACGTGGTATATATTGTCCTCTTTCATGTTGCTACAGCACCTTCAGTTACAATTTCTAATTCTTACAAAATATTCATTCATTAAATAAGCACTCATTAAAATCACCCAGTGTGAAATACTGAGAATGCGTCTCTATTTCTACATAATGTCAATGAATTCTTCCTTCTGTTGTTATTTACCTTCTTTTGTATCATTTCCCAAAGTTAACAAAGTGTGACTATGGTGGCTGCATGGACTTTGAAACATGTTGCCAGATCAGTTTCTAAAGGTTTATACTGCCACTCTTGGTTTGATAGGATTACTCCCCTTGTCAGTTATTATGATCTCAGGAGATTTCCCAGGGCAAAGAGGACAGTGGGAATTCCCGTAACCAGATTCTATAAGGAGCAAATGAAACACAGGTTTCAGAGTGCAGGTTGAGAAAGAACCAGCCGACTCTTTCAGATTCCTGACAGTACAGCCTCCAAAGAGAAACTGGTATTTTGCTTCCTTGTAAGTATTTGCATTCGGTTTCCCGAAGGAGCCTATATGTCTACCATGCTAATTTGACACACCACATGCCATTCCAACATTGAATGAAAAAAATGGGCAATGTAAGGTAGGGTGCAAAATTAGCAGGCTCTAAAGCAGTAACAAATATTATATGACATCAAAACACCTGACTCCAATTATATTTCATGTTTTCTACTCCCAATTATAATCTCAATAAATTCTATGTAAAGGCAGAAAGTGTGCTGTACATTTTCGGATGATTCTGGTGCCTTTTTGTACCCATAATGGATGCTGGCAGCTGTAAAGTTGTTATGCTATTATGCCTCTCACTTATACTGCTAGTAACATTGGAAGACAAATATCAAAAACAAACAGTGAATAAAGAGCTTTTCTTTAGAGTAATAGTTGAACTCCCTCTATTTCCTATAATGGAAACTAAAGGGGGGCAGATGACCTCTAATACCACCTAGTACTGGGAAAAAGCATCAAATATATTACAGAAGCCAGAAAAAGAAAGACCACTGGGTGCCTCAGCAAGGAAAAGCCCTAACCCACCTCTGGCACTCCAGGGCAAGGCAGTGAGTAGGAAACTCCAGTGCCCCAAGCAGGGCCTCTGGGGAGTACCCAGGCTTTGGGGGCCTAGGAGAAATGGCCTTGGCCACTCCTACTCGAGCAGCTGGGCAGGAACAGGAGGGCAGGGCCAGGCAGAAAGCACAGGCACCTTCTTTCTTCCTCTCCACTACCATCCCCGGCCTCTCACTCCTTCTGCATCTAGGCCTGGAAACGCATAGGCCTAGGCTAAGCCAGCACCCCACACACACACCCCAACAGCAGACAGGCACTCGGAGAGAAGAGGAGTGAACAGCCAGTAGGTGTGAATACAGAGCTCGAAATGAGGGAAACATGAGAGGTGTTCGGGGGACTGTCCTCTTCCCATCACTCTTCTAGGGCAGCATGGATGAGGGATGGGGAAAGGACAAATCATCCGTTTCTTTGTTATTAAAACCAGACTCAGGAAGACACTAAATCAGCACGAGCAGAACAGAGAGCCACCACTTAAGATGGCTAGAAACACTGTGTCCAGGCAGAGACACAATTGTCAAATTAAACACCACAACGAAGGTTAGACAGATTGTAATCTCAATAAGAGATTTAGAAAACAAGCTTCAACTGTCTCCCAGAAGCCACAGAAAAAGGGTAGAGAGGACAAAGTATGGGAGGAAAAATTAAGAGACAGGGATAAGGATCTAGGAAAACTGAAGGAGGAACAATCAGCGAATAAATAAATTTCTTTGAGCTGAAAAAAATTTGTTTTAATATTAAAAAAAACACAACTCACTGAACTCTGAACATTAATGAAAAACGTCTCGAAATACCTCATGAAGTTTCTGAATTTCAGAATAAAAGATAGAAAATGATGAGGCATTCAAATGGCAGACAAAGGAGAGAAGCTTCCCAGGTTTTGAAATTAAGAAAATTAAAGAATTAAAAAAATTAAACTGGCATACTGCTCCCGTGAAACACTAAATATTAGAAGACTACAAGAAAAAAGGTCTGATGGGCAAAGCTGTAACCTAAGGATTGGAAATCCAGCTGCATGTGGTGGATGCTAATGGGAAGGGGGGAGGCCCACCGCCAAGGTCTGGGAGAGCACCGCCTTGCTGGCTAACAAAGGACCAAGGCACGGTAATAGGAGCACTACCTGAAGCAAAACTGCACAGGTGTCAAGTCCCTGGACCAAGAAAGGCAGCCACTCCCACAGTTGTTACTTGTTGTTACGCTATATTTTGTTTGTCATTATCATGATTATCTAATACCATGGCTGTGGGCAAGAATTTAACTTCCAATGGAGCCAAGGTCATTTGCTAACATTTTTTCCCCTCTCAAAACTGATTAAAGGGACCCAAACTATTAGATCTTCGCTCCCTCTGAAAAATAGCATATATCTCAAATCCAACAAGATATGTGTCTCTGAGTAATTTCTATTCCTCTGGCACTCAAAAATGCTAAGGGGAGGTCACAGCCTTTTATTTCCATATCTGGCCCTGCAACTGAATATTTAGAGCATATTTATAATACTGAATATTTAAAGCATGTTCAAATTCTTATAACATAGAAAGTAAAATACATAACGCCAAAAAGACACCATTAGAAATGGAGAAAGTCTCAAACATTATTTCTGGGTTCTTCCTCTTAGATCTCAACAAAACAAACTAGCTTTTAATGAAGTTCATAAAATGGTGTTATTTCTAAGTTAGGGATTACGCTCCCTGTTTCAATTGCATTTCACATAGATAAAGAATTTTAAGTATACTTATGATGATGGTAACACAATTTTAATGCACTGTAGCTATTTATTATTGCATCTGATACACCTCATGATCTTGAAAGGTAGATAGGGAAAGTTTTACTGCATTTTATAGATGTCAAACAGGCCCACATAGATTATGTAACTTGTCCAAGTTACCGCACAAGTAAATGGTACCGCACAAGAAGATGGGTCTCTGGATTTCAATTCAAAAGCTTTGCTCAGGAGCTCATGCCTCTCAGGTCTCAAATTTCAGGTCTATGTCTAACTCCAGACTAAACATAGTCTGTGTTTTTCCCATTCCACAGGAGCATTGCCTAGATTGCTCCCCATTTCCCTTTCTTACAGAAGGTCCCTCATAAAGCCCGAATACTGGCAAGCCTTAGGTTCTCAGAGGTTGAGTACCATGGCATCTACCAGTCATGAGCTTGAAATGAACTGTGTACTCTCATTTTCTTTAAAAAAAACACTCACCACTTGAAGAAGTGCGGGGAGCCGCTGTGGCCCCAGGCATGGAGGAGCTGCCTGGGTGAGCTGCAGATGTGCTCTCCTGCTCCCTGACCCAGACCTGGAGGCACCAAGGTGATACTAATTTAGCTTGCGGCCATAAACTCTAGAAAGGCTTATTAGGAAGCTGGCCCTGGCCTGAAGGGTTAAGGGGACAGTCAAGCACATACCAAGCCAAGGACTCAATCCTCCCCAAAAAGTTCCCATTAGAAGCCGAGACAAAGATCGTTACCAAGGTCTGAGCTCCTGCAGGAGGCAGGATGTTTACTCCAAAAGAACATTCATATGGCCTTAAAGGAATTACTTTGTATCGGGCAAGGGGAAGGAATGTGGGGCGGGGTCCTATTCAGCAAAAACAACAGCATGGGTATAAATTGAGCTTGGAAAATAAACTCGGGGCTGCAGCAGTCACTAGCTGCAGTCCTCCAGATCCCATCTTTTTTGTGTCCGTCTTTTCTCCATCCTCACGCAGCAAAGAAGAAACTTTTTCCATTTAAGAAGAAAACATTCCTCCTTTGCAGAGAAGTTACCTACCTTTCCCCCAACTAGTTTCCATACTCTGGATGTATTTTAGGTGTGTTTATCCACTTGAAAAAGGGTGTGTAAAAGGAGGAAATCTATGACATTTTCCTGAGGCCAGAATTTATAGGCAGTTCTCTTGAGCCACAGTCCACCTACGTATCTTTGACTTTCTGGTTACATATACAGTTTTAATAATCCTAGTGTTTTACTTTACATGTATTTTAGAAACACAGCATAGAAAAAAAGTCCGAACACAAAGTACTATATGAAGTGTAGTGGAACAAAAAATGGTGAACAGGGGTCCACTGATTAAAAAACTGCTGGCCTGAAAATGTCCTAATTTTATAAGATGTATCAATAGACTGGTATTCTGCATTCCATTTTATTCCTCTATGCCAGTAACCAAATCTACTGCCTCTTGGCTCCAAATTCACCATTTTTCACTGCTGACTCTGCCACTAATGGGCTGAACTTGAAGTATTTCTCCTTTGCAGTGAGCATGATGTTACACCTTATGAGTAGGGGGCACTGGAGGGACAATGCAAGAGGACAAGGCCACCACAGGGTCTGATGTACTAGTGTTTTTCCTGCTGCTGTGCCTGTACCAGTGACTATGGGTACAAACAACATCCAGTGGTTTTGGGCCCAGCTTTGAACCCGGAGTGACAAACCTTCAGTGCATTCAGAGCTTCTGCCTGTTGACCACCTTGCCATGGTCCTTCCAAAATGGACAGCATGCACCATCCTGCCAGCGGGCCAGCTCCCAGGGCCAGGACTCCTGCCATGTTCCTGCCTACCAGCTTCCACCTGCCTTCAGCCCCAAGAGGTGTTTCCTGCTCGCCAGTCCTGGCGGTGGCTTCTCACTGGCTGGCCTCAGTTCACCTTCAACCCTAGAGCAGCGTTTTCTGTGGAGCAGCTCTGGCCTAGGCAACCCAACAAACTCCTGTGCCATCAACTCAGCTGTGAAGTCCACACCTTCTTCAGTGAGGTCTGGATCCCTGTTGGGGAGCTCTGTGTCTGGGATACTGGGCACCTCTGAGGAAGTGGGTCTGGTATAATAAAAGGGGGAGCACTAAATTAAAGTGTGCCTACTGAAATGTATGAGCTCCAGCTCACCTCTCCTCCTCCCTGAATCTCTCCCTAATCAGCACCCAGAACGCTAGGGGCAGACACCCCCTAAGAGGAGACTGGAGGCTTATCATCCAGAAACAGACTAGCCCAAGAGAAAAGATGTATATATTATGACACTTGAAACTCCTATAATGAAGTGGTTGGGTCCGGCCTCTACTGCCCTGAAGTGAGGCCCACCAGTTAAGCTCCAGCCAAGAAAAGGCCTTCTGATCAACTCTTAGTGCCTTGCTTTAAAATAAGAGTATTTAGAATCGACAGTTGAAAAAAAGGTTCCAAAATGAGTGGATGGGAAACACACACACACACTGACACACACACCCCTCAGAGAAAACAAAACAATGTATCCACAAAATTATAACCAAAGCATAAAAGAGGAAAGTTCAGAGAACAAGACAACTGTTCTTAGAAATTAGGATAGCAATAGGTTCAGTCTTGATTGTGGTGGTTACATGAACCTAGCCATGATAGAATGACATTGAACTATATGCACACACTATCCCAATGTCAAATTCCTGGTTTGCATACTGTGTTATAATAGAAGACGTAACCACTGAGAGAGGTGGGTGAAGGGAATATGGGGCTACTGTACTTACCTTTTTAACTTCCTATTAACCTATAATGATTTCAGAATAAAATGCTTTTTTAAGAGGCTACTGCGAAAGGGAGAAGAAAAGAATTATAAGGAAGGTAGAGCTGAGGACATCATTTAAGAGATAAAGCAGTAATGAAGAACTGATATGCATATCTGCATAGCCAATGGGCACAGACAATAGTGTGGTAAAGGCCTGGGGGACCGGGGATAGGAGGAGGGCGGCTCGGGGGGGAGGCATGGGGGGACATCTGGAATACTGTAAACCATAAGAGGTAAAGCAGTAAGACAAAGCAATGTCCTACAAGAGAAAAAGGTTTTAATTAAATGGAGGATCAGTTCTTGAGGCCTAACATTGACAACAGGAACGAGAGAGAGAGAGAAAAGAGAAAAATCCTATGGAGGAAATTAACAATAAAATAATACAAGGAAGTTCCTCCAAATTTAAGAACATGAGTGCCCTGCTGAAAACTGAGGAAGAAGTGTTGAGAACAATGAATGAAAAAAGTCACAGCCGCCTCACTGGGAAAGTTCAGGATGCTGGAGATGAAAAGACTCTGAAAGCTTCCAGAGGGCAAGGGAAAGAAGGAAGCTAGCTCCCGTGTGATGGGAACTGGAGCAGTGGGCCTTTTGACCCACAGCCCTAGAAGCAGGGAGCTAGTGGAGGGATGCCTTCAAGCTTCCAAGGCGCCCGCCACCCCGAGGGAAGTCATTCTTTCAAGATGGTAGAAGAAAGTGATTTTCAAAGGCACAAGGACTTACATCTTTTACCTCCCATACACCTTTTTTTGGGGAAGTTCCTGGAGAATGTGCTTCACCACAAAAGGGGGAGGGAAGCAAGAGGAAGACCCGAGATCCAGAAAACAGGAAAATACACATAAATAGAGACAAAGACCCTCTGTTCCCGGGGCAGAGGCACAGGGACATCTTTCCAGCAGGGAGGCAGCTTAGTGAGAGGGGTTGGTTCAGGTTGGACCAGGGAGGCACAGACTCCAATCACAAGATGAAACTGAGACTACTGATCTGGCCTAAATTATGGTCCCCCTCCTCCTGCCCCCAATTCATATGATGAAATTCTAACCCCCAAGGTGATTGTATTAGGAGATGGGGTCTTTGGGAGGTACTTTTGCGAACTAGAGTAGAGTCCTCATAAAGGGTACTAGTACCTTATAAAGGAGACCCCATGGAGATCCCTAGCCCCTTCAGCCACTTGAGGACACAGAAGCCTTCAGCTGAAGGAGGGTCCTCACCTGGCCATGCTGGCTCCTGATTTCAGACTCCCACTTCCAGAACTGTGAGAAATAAATTTATGTTGTTTATAAGCCTCAGTCTGTGCTGTTTTGTCACAGCAGCCAGAATGGATTAAGACAGCTACCAACAGTGTTTGTCTATATTGAAAGGAATATTACAATTCTATCAGAGGTTTGTTTTTGTGCTTTTCAAGGGAGGTGGGTTAAAATATGTATCATAAAGACAACTAAGGAAATTTAAAAAATAAGAAGGGCAATTACTGACTTTAAAGGGAAAATGGTATAATGAAATAACATCTAATTCCAGTACACACTGTGGCTCAGGCATGAGCAATACTAACACAGTCATAATCTTGTAAATACCAATTTAACTAAAATGTATGAGCAATGGGAGAGGGGGAAGTATGTACATATAGAGAGACTGTAAGTTAATTAACATCTACCTTTGGAGGAAGTCAACAGAATCTAAGATTGATAACATTAATAGCAGCACATTATTTTGAAACATAAATATTGTACTACAGATGCGGACATATAAACCGCTAGAAAATAAGAAGTTACTACTTCTGGGGGAAGGACTTTGAGGAGGGGAGGGCTGATGGGGAGATCTCCTGCTTCTCCTAAGCCCTCTCAGTCTCTGATTTTTTAAACTATGTAGAGGTATTATTCTATAAAAAAAAATAAAATTTGACTTGAAAAAATTAAGCCCAAAGAACTTTAAATGAAAAACACTACAGGTGACCATGACTAAAATCATGAAGGTCTTGGAAACAGCACTTATGCAATGAAGTGCCACTGGAGGGTTTTAGCAAGCAAGTGACAAGATCAGAACTGTACTTTACAAAGAAATTATTGAGACAGAAAAAACAAAGGATGGAATGAAAGAGGGAGAATTTGAAGATGACATTTCTAGTTGTCACCACACTGGTGTGAGGAGAGAGCACCCAGGGCTCCACTTGTGGTAGGAATATCAGAAGAGCATAAATGGTGGCCACCACGAGGATGTTGCAATATCCACTTATCTGGTAGTTCTCTGACCATAAGTTAGTATTCAATACAAGGAAGGGGAAAGCCAGTCTGAATTACCGTAGTCCTCTTGTAGGACATCTTCTCATATATGGACAAAGAACTACCCTGAGTTATGAGTCAGTTTTTCAAGAGGTTTCACCTAGTGTGGATTTTACTACGTCCCAATGAGACCACCCTTGAGAAAGCTGAGTGGCCAAGTCCTGGACCTTTGGGCCAGGAAGCCACACCTTGAAAGCAATGGTGCAGGGTGAAAATCACAAAGCTACATTTAATCACACACTCCTTCATTCCCCAGGCTCTGCTTACGTTTAGGAACAGGCGAAAGAACATCAGGTTATCTCTTATTTTCTTTAATAATGTGGCCACAAAAAGATGGATCAGAGAAAATGACGTCGACAGTGTTTCTGGATTTCAGGAAGACATGTGACGGAAGAACTGAATCTATTATCTCCTGCTATTAATCGATTAGAAATGAGTCCTCCTTTGCAAAATAGTGGGGAAGGAGTGCCCTGTGGATGTGCATGAGAACCAGGATTCTGAGAAATAAGTACGGATCAACCAGAAAGAAGAGAGTCATACCTACACAAACGCACTCAGGGCCAAGCCACAAACTGGAAATCAAAGTTAGGTCCAGGTCTGCCCCCAGCATTCCCCCTTTACTGCTCAGATCCTCACTCCGCCAAGTGTGGTCCTGGGGCCAGCAGCAGGGGCTCCCCAGGGCGCTTGTTAGACAAGCAGGGCCCCACATCAGAACTAATGAATCAAAATCTGCATTTTAACAAGGTCCCTTGGGATAATGATGCTCATTAAAGGTTGAGAAACACTGACTTAGAAGACGGAGAGGAATCCTTCCAGCCTTCCCCTCCCTGATGCTTCTTCAGATGCTGCCACAACCACCCTGGTGCCCCAAACTGCCAAGGCAGCAACAAGACCTTCCCAGTGGGAAAGTGGGAAGGGGAATCTGGCACCTCAGTCTCTTCTAGAAATGGACTGCAGGACAATCAATTGTTTCTTAGGAGCTTGGTTTTAGACAAAAATGTGAGCACAACTATGAAGCAAAGATTTTCCTCTAGCTTCCTATTGTATTTAAACAAAAAATACTAAACATTAATTTTAGTTGTACTTAATTGAATAATTTCTCAGGAGAATAATTCAGGGAGAGTTTAAAACTGCCTGTTTCCAAGAGCCATTACAAATTGGCATATACTGTAATGTCACTGTGCCAACCCAAAGAGTGTGCTTCAGTGTCCCGGGGCCACCTTCTCTCCAGATGTGTTCTGAACTCCTAGTAATAGAATGCAGGCAAAAACCATCTTACACAAAGTAGTATTTTGAATATCCTTTTCCAATTATCTGGAATGAGATAATACATCCCTAAGTGGAAGCACTGGGTGAGGGAAGATCAGGTCTGCACTTTCTCCCTGTGAGTGCTTTTTATTAGTACAAACTAAGAGCGTCTGAACTAGAGTAAAAGAACTCTCCTTCGCCACACTTAATCATCTGAACATCTATAAGGTTAAAAACTAGTCCATGGTCACCTGTAATTAACTGGCTGATTTCTAAAAGACTGATATTTCCTATGAATTGTACATACGAAAGGACTGGGGTTGGAGGAGGGAGAAATGAAACTTGAGTGAAATAAATTCAAAAAACACTCTGGCAAGAGAACAGACCAAGGTGGGTGGTGTGCAGGTGTTGCTGCCTCCCTCTGTCCCCTGACCCCATGCTACCCAAATACCCTGGGCTCTGTTCCATGCTCACATGAATGGCACGGTTCTGCACTCCTCTCAGTTCCTACTTGTGATGGTGAGGACAGCCCTGCCAGGAAGCCATCCTGTTCGTGACTGATTTGTTACCTCGCATCCCAAATTAAATCTGCAATAAGGAATCATTTTTTATTCTCTAACGTAAGCATGTGTAGACAAAAATTAAGTAACGGATTTTATACTTTTTGCTAAATTGAAGTTTCCATCTTTACCATTTCTCTAACAAATTTCCATTTAAAATTCAGGTATAAGTCAAGTGTTTCTGTACAAATCTGCCAGGGGTTCCGTTCCAGTGGGACTGGCCCCCACACATCACACGCTGTAACGTGCCACATAGTAATGGCTTGCTGGGTGACAGAAGCTGTCTGCTTCCACGGATGTCACAGGGAAGACATCTGAAACAATGTGCATAAATGCAGCTGTTCCTGGCTGTTAGCAAGATACACTTGGAAATCTTGTTCTCTAAAGTGTTCAAAGGTGGAAAGGGTTTTCTAAATAAAAGTTAATTATCGAATTCCATGTGTTTGAGAAGCAAACACTCTCATGTTTATGCTTCAACTTGACAAAGGACAGACGTTTAAGCATATTACCCAGAAATCTCTAAAGAAAACAAAGTCCATGTATGGTATTTATTTCATTACATTTTTTCCCTAAAATGTTTAAAAACATTTCTATCAGGGAATGTAACATGCAAAGAGAAAAGAGACTTACATGTACAGTTTAACAGATAGCAGCAAAGCAAAAATTGTATAACCATCACATGTTCACCCAGCTGGTATTGCAACACTATACCAATCTAGCTTGTGAAAACCTAAACTCATTCACGCAACCATGAAATCCACAAACTGCACGCCATACTGTTATGTGCAAACTTAAACACTTTCCCAAGTATTACTTCCTAGCATATTTGCTCAAATAACTACCACAAGTCCTTAATTGTCACCTACCTCAGATTCAAATAAAATAACTACCTAACTCTATCATATGGACAGGGGGCATTTTCCTCCAATAAACTTACACTAGAGGCTTGTGCTCTTGGGATGCTTAACAATATATCACTTCTGCAGGGACCACGAGAAAGTGTTTCGTGGTCAGTAACACCGAGATGTGAACTTTTCTCTCTGACCTGCACCAGCCATGAGTGATGTTCCAACTGTCCCTGTAATTAACCCCTGAAATTAAGCCTCTTCCCCAAGAACAAAGGCTTCCCCCCTTGGGACCTAATGAGAGCTTTCCCAAGTACCTTGCTAACTGGCTTCAACTTCATACTGTTTCCAGATCTGAAACAAGCATTTGTTCCAGTATAAAAACACTAAAATCCCTGGTTACTGGCTACAAGATTAATGTTCTTTTAGCTCTAAGAGAAGTTTAATCCGTAGCTTTGCTTTAAGAGAAACAGTTTTCAAGTAAACTTACTTTGTGAGATTCTCAGAAGCAGCTCAGCTCTTTCTAAATCACACACTGGAAAATTCCTACATTACATAGTTCAGGATAATCAATGTTAAAACAATATACAAAACAGCACCATTTCCTTACTAGGCACCATTTCTGTCAGAAGAAGAGGGATACATTTAAACCAAGATGGTAATTTAAGCCAATAATCTACAAACTTCAGTATGCAAGATGATTCATTGGAAGGTGGAAAGAAAAAATGGAAACTTCTACTCATGCACTGTATTTTTAAAAATCTCGGCCTATTCTAATTTTAGGAGCCAAGCAAAATAGATAACAGTAGCACATATAAACTTATAAATGTAATTACAAAAGAATATTCTAGAGAATTATTCATTATTTTCACTAATGCAATGCACGATCTAAAAATGTTGGAGGCCATTGTGTTAACAGTGGTGTAGAGTATATGGAGAAAAATACAAGACAATGTGACCCAAGAGTCTAAAAGTTAAATATGTTTGTCATTATTCAAGAAAACATTAAATACGTTCTCATAGATAATTGAGCATTTGGTCAACTGAGTTGCGAGAGGGGTACAAACCACACAAATACATTGTCCAAACAATGCAATAGGCAAGTGTTCACCTTCGGGAAAGTGGAATGAGGGACATAAGGAGACCCTCTGTATTATGTTTGCACCTTCCTTACAAATCTAAAACCAGTTGAAAACAAAACTGGTAGATAGGAAAATAGAAATTAGTCAATCCGAAAAATAAGGAGAAGACAGTGCAGTCAGGGAAATTACCACAGCCTCAGGGACTGGGGGACAATCACAAAAGGTCAAACATGTCATCAGAGTCCCCGAAAGAGAGCAAAAGAGTGCGGGCAGCAAAAATATTCAAAGAAACAATGGCTGAAATTTTCTTAAATTGGGCAGAAAACATAAACTTACATACATATTCAAGAAGCTCAGCAAACCACAAGCAATATAAACACAAAGAAATCCGAGCCCAGGCACCTCATATCCAAACTGTTGAACAAAGAAAAAAAATCTTAAAAACTGAAGAAAAATTTGACACACTACTTCCTGGTGAGGACACATTACTTCCAGGTGAACAAAGAGTTAGATGTTTCTAACTCTCTCTCCCTTCCTCTCTCTGAAATCAATAAAGATATATTTTTAAAAAACAACAAAAACCCCTCAAGATACTTCACTTGACCTTGATGCCCTCACAAGTTCTCTCCTGTCCTGGTTTGCACATTCCTAGCACTTAAAGGTTCCTGGCACCCGGGGTCTACTCCTGTGGGTCTGTAGCCTCTTTGGGTAAGGTCCTAGAACCTGGCTTCCACCCCCAATACACTCTAGTGAAACTGGTCCCCCATCAATCACCTCAAGATACAACTATTACAAAAGCAATGGCTTTTCTTATTGGTCACCTTACACCAGCTCCCCATGGTTTTCCAAACAGACTGCCCCCTCACCTTTTAAAACGTCCTCTGTGAATCCCACAATAGCACTCCCGTGTCTCCTGGCTCACACCCCTCTCTTCTACACTGGCCTTTTCTGCCTCTGGGGCGTTCCCAAGTCTTTGTCCTGGGTCCCTCTTGCTTGTAATGGTAGTGACTCCTAGATTTATTACAACTTGACCAGGACCCCCAAGTGAACAACTGCAGGTAGTTGTTTTCCTTGCACTCCAGCTCCCTATGTCCAAGTATCTTTGGAGCCACATCAATGTGAAGGTCCCATCCTTACTTTACATAAGCTTCCCAGGCCTGAGGGCACATTAGAGTGCCTTGGGCTCCACACCCAGAAATTCTGACCTAATTGGACCAGAAGTAGGGCTAAGGTTTTTTCTTTTTAACATGGAGTGTTTAAAGGATCGCTGCACACACTGGAAGTGTCTGGGGGCTTTAAAAAGGCAGATGCCTGGTTCCTACTCCCATAAGTTATGATTGAATTAGTTGTAGTGTGATGAAGAATACCCTTGGTCTAGGCCCCTGGGACTTCCTTAGTGTCAGGAGTATCTTTTGTTATTCAGAACAAGTCCCTTCACCATACCTGAGTTTATGCTAAGGGGTGACTCTTGGTGACACCACCCCATAGCTTCAGGAAGGGGGCTGGTGACAAGAAGGAAACACATGACTAGAGAGGACTGAAAAGTTCAGTCCCAGCCCTGGGACTCTGGGAAGAGGAACTGGGATGAAGGTTGAGTTAAGTCACCAAGGGTCAATGATTTAATTAATTTTGCTTGAGTAACAGGACCTCCATAAAATCCCTAAACAACAGGATTCTGAGAGCTTCTGGACTGGTGAAAGCATCTGCATCTCATTGGTACTGGGTGTAGGCTGGATGCTGCCATTTTAAAAACTCCCCAGGTGATTCTAATATGTAGGAAATGCCGAGGACCACTTCCAGGATAACGTGTGTACATGTGAACTTGCCTTACACCCCAAGTAAGATCTTCCTTCTTATCCCCAATACACCTTAGCTCCCCAGCCACAGTGTACCTGTTTCTTAAATCATTGTACCAGTGTGACTCAGTGCTTCATCAAACAGTCCTGTACTATTCACTGCTGTTTTACATGCATGTGGCTTTCCTTCCCTGGAGTCAATGCAGTTCTGAAGATTCAGACACCGTTTTCTAGTTCCCTCCTCACACGCACAGTTTCAACCACAGTATCTGCCAGGCCTACAGCAGGTACTCAGCACACTGCTGGCTAAAAATTACTCTTCAGGCAGCAACGCTGAATCTAACCTCAAATTCCTCGCCACATTAAGGCTTCTTGAAGGAAATCAGGGACTCATACACTTCTTTGTAATCTCCTGTGACAGCTATCACGATTCTTTCCATTTTTTATACTAACTCTCAAGATTTATTAGTTTATGGCCACAGAATCTGAAAGAGCAATCTTAATGTATTCTTTTTTTTTCCCCAGAGAGAAATTTTACATTTTAAAAGTGTTTATTTGGGGTGGGGGGGAGTTTTCACATCGTAACTGATTAAACTGACCATTCCCTCCACTAAGTAGCAAAAACTTTTCCAGAGAGTTCTAATAATCGAGTCAATCCTACAAGCATTATTCTAAAGTAAAATGAGGCACTCAAACAAAGTATAGAATAAATCCCCTTTAGGAGATGGTTCTAGAGCTAAACCAGAAAAGACCAAGAAATCTGAGAAATAAAATACAATGGACTAGGTTCTCCTCAGAGTTTGCCCTTTGTCATGCTCTTTCCAGTTTTCTGGAAAATGGATAAATGTCTTAATTGAGAATTGTCTCAGCTGAAAACCAATAATCTCTAACTTCCTTTCCAAAAGCCTGTTAATAATCAGTGACCTTTTCAAACAAGGCCGGTGCACTATGGATTCCAAAACCATGTGGCATCAGGCGGGATCAAGCACAGATGGAAGGAGGAAGCTGGACTTCAGCAGAAAGGAGGTCAACACACAGGGCAGATACTCAGCATCTGGTGATCATTTCATAATATCTATAAATATTGAGTCACTGTGATGAACACCTGAATATACTTCAAGAAAAAGAAAAAGAACGCTCTACCCAAGAATGCCCAGGGCTGTTCACAGTGGGTGCTGAACACCTCTGTTATAAGAGCTGGTCACTGGGCCGTAAACAAGCAATGGCTTGAGGATCACCCCAAACTTCAGGGGCCACTCACACCTCCACTGCAAGGACTGTGTTTTCTGAGCTTGCAGTCCTCTCTCTTGCTCTTACAGAACCTGATTTTGCTAAAACGAACAAAACGGAGGAGGGAGAGAGGCAGGAGGAACACATGTCCCGTCTAGCTACTAAGCCTCAGAGGATTCACAGGAACCCTTGGATGAATTAGGAATTATCTTCTACTTTAGGATACTTAGGTTAACTTTTCAATGATTGTGTGAAGGTCGCCCTGTTGTGCACTGACTAACCTACTGCAGATTACCCTGTGCCATGGAATTAAACTACAAGGAATCGGCTTGCTGAACCCACTGCTGCTGTCACCCTTCTGAATAAGAGTGTTGGGCTGTACACTCATTCTGAAAAATTAGAAAAGCATCAAATATTCTTAGATGAGTCACCTCATGGCACATGAAACACACTCAATAAGCATTCATGGATTGAGTCCTAGGAACTCATCAGTTTTACTAAACATCTGCCGCTAGGGACCCTCAGAAATCCCTGCCCTCAGCCCCTGCCCTAAACCTGTGTAATTCTCTAAGCCCTTGACCCCACATCCACCTCCTCTCTCATTCTCAGCAGGTGCTCCTGTCAATTATCTCACAGAGAAAAGGGGGCCGTTTAGGAAAAGACACTGCCAAGTTCTCTCCCCTCTCTCTTGCTCTTGTAAAACCTGATTTTGCTAAAACAAAACGGAGGGGGGATAGAGGCAGGAGGAACTCATCTAGCTGTTCCACTTCTAAACTCACCTGCAGGCGCCTATAGGCTCCATCTCTGTGGCCTTTCTCTTCCTCCAAAAAGGATCTGCCACCTGCCTGCTGGATCCCAATATGCACCCCCGCTCCACCTACAGCTCTTTTATCTCCAAGGAGATGAAGATGGCTGCCTCCTCAGCCTGCAAACAGGCTCACATCTTTCCCTTCCTATTAAAAACCAGCCCTGAAGCTCACGCTTTTAGAGCTGCCTTCTTCCCTTTAACGCCAACCCTCTCAAGAAGCTAGTGTCCACTTCTGCCTGTGCGACTTGACCCTCACTCACTCTTGTCCTATTATCGCTGGCCGTGTGCTACCACTGTTCTGGGGACACTGCTCCCGCTGAGGTAAGTCAATGAGCTCCCTGAGAATCCCAATGGCTTCTTTTTAATTTCCATCGTATTGACTTTTGTATGGAACATGACACTTCTCAGGTGCCTGGACCCCTTACTTCCTCACTGCCCTTCTTCAGGGATCTGAACTCCCATCTTCTCCAACCACAACAGGGTCTCTCAGCATAAGATTGTGAACCGGCATTTATAGGCAAAATGTATGGCCATGTTCATAAAAAACATTGAGGGGGATGAAGGGTCCACAGTTGCAACAGCTTTTCAGAGTGCTCTGTGATCTCCCCAAAGTGAAAAAACTGTTGGACTATTGCGATAGTCTCCTCACTTCCCTGCCTCCATCTTTACATCTATCTAACCCTTACACTTACCCAACTCCTAGCTGATCCAGCTTTCACATCACTATCAAAACTATTTTTCAGATTATCCCAAGTGGTGGCCAATCTGACCAGCCTTCTCCTATTGTAGTATAAAGTTTACAATACCATATACTGGAATATAGCCATGCTGACTCACTTATGTACTGACCATGGGCTAACTTTTTCCTCCTGAAGTGTGAATGGCTTTTTCTTTTACTGAGGTGAAATTCACATAACACAAAACTAACAATTTTAAAGTGAACAATTCAGTGGCATTGAGTACACTCACAATGTTGGGCAACCCCCACTCAGAGCCTGTATGGCTAAATTCCTTTCATAGCTCTCTTACCCTTTGAATTTTAATAAACAGGAGAAACTAGAAAGGTGCAACTATTTTTTTTTTTTGGGGGGGGGGCGCAATGTCATCAAAAACATGTTACAAGTAGGATAGAATGGAAAATGAACGTTCGTATGCCAATGTTATGAACCACAATAACGTCAATGCTATTCACAATAACACATCCTTCCAATTCTGTCGGACTAAATGGTAATTACTTCAACTACAATAGACTAGCCACTGGTAATTACTTCTCCAACTACAACAGACTAGCTACATCTCCCCAGTTCATTTCATCCCTGGGACAAAATTAAACATCAAGCCGTCCGCCACATGCATTTCCAGGGCCTCCCCACAGTGGTTGAAGATGCATCCTGACTCCTAAACTTGGCTCAGGATGTGACTGTCTGGCCAAAGAACCTCGGTGAATGGGCTGATGCTGCGAGGGCTCCAAGTGCACTTGAGGGCTTAGGCTGGCACTTGCTCTTCCGCCATCACTTCTGAGAGTTTGCCCTGGGTGGTCACTGGCACCAGAGAGAGATGCTTGGAGCAAACTTGAACCCAATACCCAGCCCACCCCCCATAAGTCCAGAAGGGCCCCAGCTGACCCAAAGAACTGTGAGTGAGCCCCTACATGCTGGAGTTTTTCTGTTATTTAGTATTACTGAGGAAAAAACAAAATGAGAAACAAAACCTGACCAATCCAACTACATTTAAACAAAAACATTCTGCATTACGCATTGGTTATTCTTGTCAATGGCCAGCCTCTGAAACACTCTGTACCTTCCAATGCTTCAGAAATTCCTGGATGAGTTCTAGTGTAAGGCAGCCCTTCCCAATGGAAGAAAGCAAGCCCAGCTAGGCTGTGGGCCTGTGATCAGGCTCAGTATCAACTATTCCAACTGACAACTTATATCTCAACAGAATGAAAACAAAGAGCAGAGATCCTGGTAATTGTCTCTGGGGATAGCAGAGGAGAGTGCTCAGTGGCGGCACTGAATCTGGTGACAGAAGTGGTACTAGCTGTGGCAGCATAGTCAAAGGTGATTGTGACAGTGTCCGCACTGGGCTCCTCTGGGCACTATTTCAGCCTGCCTCTGGCTTCCTGGCTCCACTCTCTCCTGCTGTTTTCCCTGCCTCATTTACTCTTCCTAGCTGTGCTCTGAGCTGACAACTGTCTTCCAATAAACATGATTTTTGCTTAAGTCAAGTAGAGAAATGCTTGTAATTTGCAACTATGCTAGGCTATGGACAGTAACATCAATAGAATCTTCCCTCAAAGATATGTTTAAAGATATGTTTATCTTGGATGTATTCTAAAACAAATCAAACTGAGCACTTTATAAATCCACATAAAGCTTCAATTTAAAACAGTACATAGATAGGTATTTTGGAGAGTGAAGAAAACAGATCTCAGAATGTTTTCACTTTCCTTAGAAACCGTTAAAATTATGTCAAGAGTTCTACTGAAAACTTGTCCTAATTTCTAACACAATGAATCACATATATTTGATATAATGTTCAAACAGCGGATGTTATACAGGAAAAATTGTATGTAAAATAAGTGTTACATGTAAAATGTTACCGTTTGTAATCAAAGCTCTTATATAACAGATATATTTTTAGAATTTTACCAGGGAAGAGAGGGGCAGAACTGCAGCAGCAGATATTTAAGGGGTTTAATACCACTGTATGTATCTTTTTCTAGTTTTAAGTTTGCTTCTCTACAAGGTACTATGAAAACTGAAAGCGGACTAAGAACTTAGTAGAGGAAACTGAAGCCAACCAAGAATCCAGCAGAACAACAGATAATTAGGAAGTTTGATAACAAAGCTGTTCTTGAGAGGGCACTACCACCTTGTTTAGACAGAAAACCTGGGAGAAAAGCTTTGTGGGCAAAATGAAGTCTGTCCTCACCCTGAAACCATGGCCTCCACCGTGGGCCACTCTAAGCAGTTCCTCACCACTCAGCTGTGGGGAAGCTCTACTTAGAGATGAAACAGCAACTGATGTCCTTTCCCACAGCTTCCTCATTCTGTGGGCAATTCCTCATTTTCACCAACCCTCTAGAAGGAAATCTCAGTCTCACCTGAAGTTTTCATAGTTCTTGGTGTTCCACACATGACATCTTGCCTATCCAGATTTTTCCCCTCTAGCATTACTTTTTAAGTAATCTCTTTAAAAACAACAGTGGCCAAAACAAAACAAAACAAAAACACAAACAAAAAAAACAGTACCCAAGACAGAGACTCATACTGCAGTGATAGCAAATTTCCTTTCCTGTTACACATATGCTGTAAACTCCCACACCTGTAGTCCCACCTGCACACACACCCACATCAGAGCCCTACAGCTCTTCCCATTGCACCCCGCCTCATCTCCTTGCCAACAGCCTTGCCCTCTCCCATATACCCAACCTCCCTTCTCCACTGTGGGCTTCCCTTACTCTGCCAGTTTTCTTACTAGTCCTTGGGCAATACTCTCCCTTCTGAGGTTTTAACTCACACCACTGGCTCCTTGATTCTGGGAAGGCTATTTGATGACTATAAAACTCAATAACTTTAGTGAGAGTCAAATGGAGAAAATAACAGTATCTCCCTCATGTTTCTTTGATGACTGGATGAGATGATTACTGTAAGATACTCGGCACACTGAGCGACTCAATAAATTTGTGCTGATGCTATTACTACCAATAGTGGTGACAACAGTAGCTACATTAAGTACTTTCCAAGATGAACGTCTCAGTTCCTCCAAGGAGCATATACTCCCAACAATGTCCAAGCACATCTACTAAACTCTCTTTGATTGAGAAGATGACAGGCATGGGTTCTCCTGGTGATCCTTATTAGTATTTATAAACTTTGAAATATATACTTTCGTTTGAAATAGAAGATTCAAAATGTTGGGAATGACTATCACATGTTAAATAAAACTGAAACTTACCCAAAGAAACTCTTTTCCTGAAGAGTAACATATTCCATTTCCTAAGCATTCTGGAGCAAGGTCTGACTTGCCAAAAGTTTTCTCTCTCCATGTCCAACTTGTGCAACATGGGCTTCCTGTCCTGGAAGTGATTGCTTACACTTATTGTTCAGGAGCAGGCATCTAAACCTACCACCCAAAGTGTCTAACACACTTAGCTCCACAAGTGGTCCAAAGCCTAGAATCTTCTGTCTTCTGATAGGATGGAAAGAGAAGGAAACAGGAATGAGGCTGTGTTCACAGAATTGGAATCTGATAGACTTCTGTTTGGGAGGCCTCTCTACACAAGTCCTATAGTCAATACAGTTGGAGATGAGCTACTAGGCACACCCCACTCCTGGTCCTTCAGCTAACAGAAAACGCAGCGTAGGAGTAAATCCAGTGCCAGGAGTACTGGGATTAAAAGGCTGGAGGACCCAGCTCTATCACTGTTACCTGGACTATGGTGTTACTAGCATCTCTGGGTAAAGATCTGAGGGAATAGTTAAAGTGCCCCACAGTGTTATGTACAGTGAACTGTAAACCCACCCAATGGAATACATAACTGCCACCATTTCTGTACAGAGTTCTCAAATTACAAGAAGAAAACTCCATTTTATTTTAATGCTTTTGAATGGTCTAAGGAATTTCAAGTGAAAATTAAATAAAGTATCCATGGTTCAGAACAATAAGTGCTGTGCCTGTTTCCCTGCTTATTTCAGGAAGATATCAAGAACGAGAGGCCTTTGACAGGCAATGATGATGATATAACGACTGCAAGAACATAGAATATGCACCAAAGCAAAGTAGTAGCTCTCACTGTGAGTAAAGTACTGGGTGGGAGGTGGAGGGTTAACAACAGAGAGGCACAGTAGGAAGTTAATTCTTCAAGTCTAACCTTAGTATACAACACACTCAGAAGAAAGCAGAAATGTCTGCTATTGCTCTGAAATGGGATAACAGCACACACTTAAATGACGCTCTCAACAAAAGAGCATGTCAAACGTGGCCTATTTTTATGTCAGTTAATATGATTTTGCATATTTTATTGGAACACTGAGTGCTTTCAGTTCCGTGGATGTGCGAGTGTGCAGGGCTCACTAGAGGTAGTATGTGTAAAGCTCCCAATGCATCAGCTGTTAATGGGAAGATTTTAATGTGGTTGGAACCTCTTCATCTCAGGCTAGGACACTTAGAAACCATGAGATGAGCTAGGGTTTGTCCTGGGTACAGAGTGGGCACACAAACACTTTTCTCCATGTCCACGGTGCTCCTGGTAATCAACCCTGACGTTCTTTACCTCTGAACAGAGCTTGATCTCAGAATTAGTCTCAGATTTGCATTCAGGGAGCCAATGCCAATCAGTGGATTGGAGGTACCATGCAAAATAAAATCTCTTTTTCATCTCTTGGCTTGACAAGAGGAATGGAGAACAGAAACACTCACATAGGAATACATCCTTGAACATGTCATACATTTCATTCCAAAGGTACACTAAGTATTAGATGGCTGACTCTGCTCTTTACTATAGACTTAATCATCACTGGAGGCTCTCAATAAACACAAGCCTGACTTTTCAAGGGGAAACGGGGCCTGTAAGCTCAACACAATTGATGCTTCCATTCCCTGTACTCCACTGTGACCAAATAAATTAACATGTCACATATATCTTATGAGAAAATTTCAAAGCAAATTACTACACATTTTGCATCTGCTTAAATACAGTAAGCAGCTAACTAAAATCACTTCATCTAAGAAGTTAATTTCAGTTTTCCAATGCCCAATGCCAAGATAACTAACCAGTCCCTTTTTCTGGAACCCTGAGAACTGCATGCCATCAGTGCTTTCTCCCCTCCACCTCTCCAGCTCTCCCAGACCACCTATTCTGGCATTTTTCCTAAACGGCCTCTTCAGGTCCTGGGAAGGATGTGCGGGCTCACTCACACAACAGTGGGGATGACTCCATCTATTTCAAAGGGGATATTAGAATTCGAAGGACTTTTACCTCAAACCAAAAAAGTTGGTTTCTCAAATTCAAATTCCAAGTCCTAGAACATATTTCTGAGATTTAACTGAAACTGAAACTCACTATGTTGCTTTCTGCACATTTGAATGTTCACGTACTTTGACATTTATTTCACCCATCCCCAACCCTTCTCCCTCACCCCTTGGCAACCACCAGCCAACTATTAAGGGTGGTTGAAAAGTGGCAAAACTTTTATATTTATGGAATTAAAAAATAGAAAACATAAAAAGCCAACAGTGCTTAGGCCAGGTGGATCTGATAAAATATCAAGCTGTGTGCTACATGATATGAGTGTGGTACACAACTTACACAATGTCAAAGCAGAAACAATACTGATTATGAAGCAGAATCAATCAGGCAGAACCCTGGCCCCAACATATCAGGAGTCAGTAGTCCGTTCAACACTACAGATGCTAGAGCAAGTCAGAGTGATTAGGGGATTAGCCCTGCGTATAGAACTGAATTTGTTATTTCCTTCACTTAACAAGATCGATTTGCTAAAGGACATGCAGATGTCTATTTTTGGACTTGCTGACCTCCTAGGACTGGGAAATATTCTTCTGTCCAGCAGATCTTAGGAGAGTGACTTAACCTTTGCTGAAATATACATAACCTCCTAAGATTACAATTTAAGTTTTGACTGGCTGAAAATACTAATAAAAGAATAAAAGTCTTTTAAACATTGATTCCTCTCTAGAAGAGTTCTGATCAATGATTTAATGGACCACTTTATCTCATTCCCTGGAGACTCCTCCACCAGGAAACACTAACCTCTAGAAGGACAAGTACAGTAAATGGCAATGCAAATGAACATCACACTTGGTTTCTACCAAGTAACAGCAGTCTGACACTGGGTACTTTACCTAACTCTTCTCAGGGTTACATATGGTTCCCAGCCATATATAAGGAACAACTTTACCTCCTGAGGACCAGATGGCTTATATCATGGAAAGGGATTTGCCAAAAGTAGTTCAGAAAGATTCATAATCTCCTGTGCTATGGTTTACAGACAGAACTAAACAAGCTATTGCTAGAAGGACACGTTGGCCCTGCAGCTTCTTTGAGCATCCAGCCTTCAGCATCCACCAGCTTAGATCAAGGACCCTGAGCTGAAAACCACAGGGAACCAGTTGTCAGCTCACTCTGAGGAAGGGGTCTGTAACTGGGCCAACTTCAAGTCCATGGGCTCTGGTTGATCCCAAGTTTCCAAAAACGAAGACAAAACCTCAATACCTTCTGAAGGCTCTTACTGAGGACTGTTGCTGTCAATCACTTTCTAAGACATCCCAACATATTCATTCTTTGGATGACATACTTGGGGTTCCTTTCCTTCCCCAACCTATCCCCTACTGTCCGGATTGTGCCCTTTCCAATTACTGCATAACAAGTGACCACACTAGTGGCTTAAAACATTACTTACTATGTCATAGTCACCCTGGGTCACACGTCAAACTTGGTTTTACCTGGTTCTCTGCTGGGGGTCTAATACAGCTGAAATAAAGGTGTCTGGCCAGGATCCTACTGGAGGGTCTATGTCAGAAGCCACCTCCAAGATCCTGGGCTGCAGGCAGGGTTCAGCTCCCAGTCGGAAGTGAGGTCAACACAGCTGGGCCTGGGGCCTGGACCCGAGGGTTGCCTACCTTTCTCGCCATCATGGCTCCTCCATCTAAAAGCCAGCGTCAGGTCCTCCTTGGGTGTCACTGATCTTCATGGCGTGGCATCTCCACCCACGTGGCACCTCCCGGTAGGTGAGAGCTCGACCTCCCCTAGAGGCTGCCAGGGAAACCGTGTTTCTGAAGGCCGCCCCAGCCTAGCTCAGGACCACCCAGGGAACCTCTGTACCTTAAGCTCCATGCATTTGGGACTTTATACATTCAAAACGCTTCCTCAGCAGGTGTCTATGCAGCACCCCCTCAAGGGCTCCCCACCTCGGCTCAGGGCGGGGCATGCCGCTGACCCTCAGCAGCCATGGTTTCGGCCATGCCCTGTCCCCGCCTTTGCTCACTGCGCTGCCTCGCTCTAATTATTCACTGGCTGGGAAGTAGCTGCATCTCTGTTTCCCGCCTGCGGGGAAGACCAGGGATCCCTCAGGCCCCGCCCTCGGGCTCCCCTAACCCGCGTTCCCCTCACTCTCTGAAAGAAGCCACTGACTCCAAAGGTAAGTACACGCAGGACACCTCGGGGACTGTACCTGGGTGGAGTCCTGTGAGTCCGGCTTCAAGGCAGAAGCGGTGCTGGAGCCAGGCCGTCTGGGCTGGGCCAGGCCAGGGCGAAAATGGCGCTGCCGGAAGTGGGCCAGGGGTCGCAGGAAGTGGGCCTCGCGAAGTGAGCCTGTGGCGCACTGACTCCAGTCAGGCGAGGAAGGGAGCTGAGAGTCCCCCCTAACAACCAGCCCCCGCCAGGCCCTGCCAGCCCGTCCCGCAGGCCTCACTCTGCAGTTAGCGCTGCGCCTCCTCACAGGAAGCCACAGGCCCTCTCAAACTGCAGCCTCCGCTCTGGCCCCTGAGATGCTGCCCCCTGTAATGGTTTACTGGGTGGGGGTGTCCCTACCAGGAAGACCCGAGCTCCCTCAGGCCCAGCCCCTGGACTCCCCTGACCCGCCTCCCCAGACACTCTGAAAGGAGCCACTCATCCAAAGGGTAAGTACACGCAGGGCACCTCGGGGACTGTACCTGGGTGGAGTCCTGTGGGTCCGACTTCAATACAAGCGGCACCGGGTCCAGGCAACCGTGGCCAGGCCAGGGCGAAAATGGCGCCGCAGGAAGTGGGCCTCCGGAAGTGAGCCTGTGGGGCATTGTCTCAAGTTAGGCGACGGAGGGCGCGGAGAGTCCCCCCCCACCACCACCAACTAGGCCCCTGCAAGCCCGGCCCGCAGGCCTGGCTCTGCATGTAGCACTGCACCTCCTCCCAGGAAGCCTTAGGCGCTTTCAAACTGCAGCCTCCGCGCTGCCCCGTGAGGTGCTACCAGGCTGTAATTATTTACTGGGTGGGAAGTGTCCCTGCCCCTAAGATCTGTGCTCCCTCAGGCCCAGCCCCCGTGCTCCCCTGACCTGCGTTCCCCACACACTCTGAAAGGAGCCACTGAACCAGAAGGTAAGCACACAGGGTAACTTGGGGACTGTACCTGGGTGGAGTCCTGGGGGTCCGGCTTCGCGACAGAAGCGGTGCTAGGGCCAGGCCAGGGCGAAAATGGCGCTGCCGGAAGTGGGCCAGGGGTGGCAGGAAGGGGGCCTCCGGAAGTGAGCCTGTGGCCCCCTGGCTGCAGTGAGGCCCCCGCGAGCATGGAGGCGCTTCCAAGCTGCAGCCTCTGCTCTAGGCCAGGAGGGCATCCAAGCGCCGCTCTTCAGTCCTCAGGCCCTTATAACCGGTGGGTTTTTTAAACAAGGGACCCTTTAAACACCCGGCCCATTAAACACGTGGGCCCTTTAAGCACGTGAGCCCTTTAACCATTTGGCTCTTTCAGCAGGTGGTCCCCTTAACCAGGTGGGCCCCTTAAATGCAGGGCTCTGGAAGCACAGCCTCCCAGCTCCCTGAAGCCCAGCTCAGACTTTTGTCATTTGTGGGTCGAGTTGCAGGTTTTCCAAGCCAGGTGTTTGGTGAGTTCCTGTCTCAGGTGAAGGTCTCACAGGTTTGCTGTTCAACGCTTTGCTCTCCAGGCAGCAGCTCAGCAGCTTGGGGCTTGGGTGGGTTCTGGGGAGATCTTGCCCCTGCCCCGCAGGCTCCCATGCGGTGTCCTCCCTGCGCACAGGGGCAGGAGCGCACGTGCCACTGATGGGCCTTCTCAGGGGACCTTGTTCCCTTTGCAGCAGTGCATGGAGGGCGGCCTGGGAGCAGGTGAGCTCAGCCGGAGGGGGAGCCCCTTATTATTTGCATGTGACTTCGGGGGACAACATCCGTGATGGAAACGGGGTTGAAACCTTAACTTCTTAGTGCACCTGACACTCGGTGCTACAGCAGGTCCACGTGGGGAGGCTTTTGAAACTACTTCAGATACCTGGGTTCAAGGCTTAGTTCACACTAAGGCACAACCTGGCTTCTTGCCCACGAGTTAAGGAATCCTAGTCCGAGACTGTTCTGTGGACCTTTGTATTTCCAGGCAGTTCCCACCCATGTCTTCTCCCCGCTTTGAGTTCCATAGTTACATTTGCGCAGACCCAAGTAGCATCCTCCCCAAGCTCAAGGTTGCCCTGGAGCTCAGAGGGGGATCCTAGTTGAAAGTAGTGTTTACAGGTGGAATTAGTTAACGCTAATCGGTACTGCATTAAGGAGGGTCCACTGTCACTGCTGTCCTTAAGAGAAGGCCTCCTGTTGACATTTAGACTTGGGGGAAAAGGTCTTTTGACCCTGGAGGCAGAGTTTGGAGTTGCAGGGGGAGACCAAGCATCAGCCTGGAGTACTGCAAACCGCCAGGGGGGAACCAACACACTACCCGTGTTTGTTATACCTGCTCTGAGTTTGTGTCCTGTGATAGCTGGCATTGGTCTCAGGGACATTTAGTAAAGAGTATCTCTCCTGCTCTGCAGATGGCTTAGCTCTACCTCCTATGTCACCTCCTTGTCTCTGCCCCGGAGCATCCATGACCCGTGTTTCTAAGCTGAAGGACAGGAGATGCAAGTAAGTTCTTTCATACCACACTCGCCTCTTTCATTGAAAACTCCAGCCGGGCATGTGTTGGGGGGAAAAAGCAGGTAATTCTATCCATGGATATACGACATGTGTTGTATAAAATTTAAGAGTAATGGCTGGGTTCTGAATTCACTGGAAGCTGGACCTTTCTGTGAACGTCCTTCATTAGTAGAGGTGTGTTTCTGAGGCAGCCAGTTTGTCCTACTTCCTGCCTGGTTTACTGTTCACGGTGGTGAGTAAACAAACACTGAGCTGCTGGAATCTGCTGGGAAGGACCACAGTCAATTCTGGAGCTGGTTTCTTCCATCTGGGTATTTCCTAGTTCCCCTAGCTGTTGGCTCACTTGTATTCACTCAGCTGTGGGCAGTTGCCATGTCCTGGAGAAAGTGTCCCTGGTATCCTGAGCCTGAGCTTCTTTGGGCTTGTCCCATAAGGGCTATTTTAAATGCTTATTTAATATCAGTCTCTTCTGTCAGACTGTGTGTACTCTTCCTGTTGCTGGAATAATGCTGAGAAAATTGTGAGCCATGTGTGCACCTCCCTGAAGGGAGGAGTGAACTGGTCTGAGGGGCAGCATGAAGGAGGGATGCCTTCGGCCTTCCTTAAGTAGGTCCACGTGCCATTTTCCATGCTACACATAATACAAATGTTTCCTATTTATAATGTGGATGCTGACTTTTTCAACAGTAGCTTCTCCAGATGCCTGTCCTTAAAAGTACAAGAACACCACACCCACTAGGTTGGTTATTAAAAGCAATACCCTCCCGCCAATGGACAACAAATGTGGGCAAGGGTATGAGGAAACTGAAAAACTTGTACATTGCTGGTGGAAATATAAAATGGTGCTGCCTCTGTGGAAAATGGTATGGCAGCTCCTCAAAAATTAAAAATTAAGTCACCACTCCTAGGTATACATCCAAAATAATTGAAGCAGGGACTAGAACAGGTATTTGTACAGGCATGTTCATAGCGTCATTCACAAAAGCCAAAAGGTAGAAGCAACCCAGTTGTCCACTGACAGGTGAATGGACACACAAAATGTGGTCTCTGCACACAGTGGAATCTTATTCAGCCTTGGAAAGGAAGGGACTTCGATCACATGCTACCGTAGGGAGGAAGCTGGAAAACATTATGCTAATGAAACCAGCCAGTGACACAGAACACATACTTCATGTGATTTTACTCACGTGAAGTACTTAGAGTGGTCAGATTCACAGAAACAAATTAGAATAGTCGTTGCCACAGGTGAGAGAAAGGGAAATGGGTAGTTATAGTTTAATGAGGACAGAGTTTAAGTTGGGGAAGATGAAAAATTCTGGAGATGGATGTGGTGATGGTTGCATAACAGTGTGAATCTACTCATTGCCCCTGAAGTCTACAACTGATTAAGTGGTAAAACTTACATATATTTTTAGTTTTTCAATTGTGAGAAAATACACATATTACAAAGAGGAAAATGGTAATGCAGTGTCACCAAAACTTCAGATCTCTGTGTGGACTCCAGCTATTTGCAGGAAGACCTCTGCAGGTATCCGTCCCTGGTATCTAAATGGGCTGGATTCTGTGTGTATTAGTAACATAATGATTGATGAAATGACCAATTTATTAATAAAATCCAATTTACAGAGATATCTGGAACTTATCTCTGAGAAGGTTATTTTACAAACACTCACTGGGGAAATCATTGTGGAATGGAATTAAAATGGAACAGGGAGAGACCCATGGTTTCTGATGGGCTCTCTGCTATCTCGCATAATCATACATCCATTAGGTGTGCCGTGCCTGTGGTTACTATCTTATCCCCATCACCCTATCATTGTTGCTCAGGAAGAAAAGCTTAACACTGAAATTTGAAGTTTGTTTCTCGATTTTCCTCATGAAATAAGTTCCTGAGTTATTTCAAAATAAGCCAAGACTGTCTAAGGATAATTTGAAATACTGAGAAAGAATTCATTTACATGGAGTTAATCCTCCCTGCAATGGATAGCAACAAGGTATATAATCACCCCCTATCCAGTGGAAGCCCGCTCAGGACCGGCTGGAAGTGGAGACCAGAAAGCTCCCTTCATAATGAGGACAGTGCAGTGCTTAAGGCCTTAACCGCTTAATGATAGAAATTGGACTTGGGACTTTGGCACAATTTTCATGATAAAATCTTGTCTCTTATGGTTTATACATGAGTCAGTACAAGTCATTTGTAAGGCAATTAAATTTCCTTCAATAGTTTTATAGTCTTTTCTTGAAATCTTGACATTTTATATCTGAAGTGATTATTTTTAGTTTAATCTGTTGCTTGGAAATGTATTTTTAAAGTCTGATTTAATTTTTTTTAAAAAGGAGTAGGACCTTTATCATACATATTAGAGCTGCCCAGAGCCTACGATCCTGTGTCTTTGTTCTGAGAGCTAAAGAAGAGAAAAGAGTATTGCGGCAGTCAAACCAGCACATAGAAACTGTGTGGCTGGGGTTCTTTCACTGAATGGAAAGGGAACAGTAAATTTTGATCTGATATGTTATGTAGAAGTTACATAGTATTTTCCATCAAAAGCTTAGAAAACTAAATTAAAATCATATATCTTATCCCCATCCCAGTAGGTAATACAGCCTCAGTAATGAAATGAAACTGCATGAACAGATTTGCAATGAAATTCTTCATTGTATGAAAATAAAAATGATACAAATAATCCAATTTATCATATGTATCATATGTTTTCTCATCAACAGTGCTGGAGTAAAGCTTACATACACTTGCACAACTTAATAAATCTTTACCCCAAAGTAAACATTTTACAGAATTAAAACTCCTGTGTGAAGAGGGTAGGAATTTATTGCATCATGTGACACCCGCTGAGTAAGTTACCTTCACATGCCTATAGTCTCTGATGCAGTTTAGGAAAGAAAAAAGAAATCCTACTTATTTGTAAAAATCAAGTTGGCAAGTATAGCTATAAATATACTTTACTACTTGAGAACATATTAGAGAAAATATAAACAAAGCTACAGTTTGAGAGAGTGCATATTATGTTATTTAAATAACACAGAACTTTTCCATAAACACTGCAGAACTAGCTGTGTGCTTTCCAGTCTTACATGTAGTCACCTTTGGGTATGGCTATCGGCCAACCTTCAGGAGCACATGGATGTGAAATGTTTGTTTAGTTTTATTTATGGAACTTTAGATATAGACTGTATTACTTAAGAAGTTATTTTTTTGGACCATGATTCATGACATCCACTTTGACTTGTAATTTAATTCCTAAAGGAAAAGTAGTTCTATATTTTTGTTTGATTATTAGATACAGTATGCTTATAAAAATCAGCCAACTCGGGGAAGTATAGAGGAAAAAGGGAAAATCAGTTATATTCCAAATTTAGTGATCACCACTTCACACTCTGAGGCATATCCTTCCACTCTCACTCCTATGCATAACTATTTAACACATACATGCAGGCGACATACACTTTCTTACATGGGATTATGCAGTAGCTGTGGCGTTAGAACCCTGTTTTTTACCCTTATATATTTGACATATCAATAAAAGATCAGTGTCAGATTTTTGATTAGCTGCTTTATATCCCATTGCAGATGCACATGATTGATTATATCAACATATATGATAAAAATATATGCTACACATGATATGCTTTTAATATAGTGGTATTCATTATAATATGTAATTTAATCATGATTTACTTAAGCAGTCACCCACTGATAGGTATTTTGTTTTATACTTGATAAACTACAATTATAAAGGAGTTGTTAGGTATATGCCATTTGGAAATGAAAATTTTAGCTCAGTGAGACTCGTTTCAGACTTTGGGCCTCCAATTCTGTAAGACAAACTTGTGTTCATCCACCAAGTCTTTGGTTACTTGTGACAGCGGCAATAGGGAGCCAGGGCAGCAGCTCATGTTCAGAGTCAGGCTGCTGTGAGGATTCAGTGAGATGCTGTGTGTGAAGTGCTGAGCCCAATGCCTTGCATGGAGTAAGAAAGCAATAAATGGGACTGCTACTAATCTAATTATGTTGTAGCATGCATACATCATAACACCAATGAAAGTAAAAAATAAAGACAGCCCTGGCCAGTGTGGCTTAGTGGTTAAGACCGTTGGCTTTGTGCGAGAGGCAACGCATCAATGTGTTTCTTTCACATTGGTTTTACTGTGTCCCCCACGCTCCCTTCCACTCTCTCTAAAAATCAATGGCAAAAATATACTCGGGCAAGTAGTAACAAAACAATAAAAAAAAGAGGACTGAACTACATTCTGCCAAAAACAATAAGAATTCTTGGATCTACTGGTATGCAACATCTAGGGAGAGATTGAAAACCTTACCGTTTATGGTATCAGGATATAAACTGTCACAAGCATTAACAATTAGAGAAAACAGAAAGCACAGGAGAGACCCAGTATCCTTTCTATGCTATGGAGCACATTGATGAATATAAACACTTGGAGTAAATCTCATTATTTCAACAAAACTTGATGGCATCAACATTCCTCAGGGTGTAAGATACTCAGAATTTTAGTTTTCATGCCTAGCTGCCCTCCACCGACAGCTGGATATGTCGAGTCTCAGTGGGTTAATGTGGAGAGGAGTTATTCTGCCCCCCAGCCCTGACTATGAGTTCAATCCATCTTAACAGAACTGTGTTCCAAATGACATCCACCATCCACAGTTTCTAAATTGATTATCCAATTACACATATGACGTTTTCAGTTGTTTTAGAGAAAAACACATTTACTTCTATTTATATTTATTTACACAAGAGTATCAACATACTCAGAGTTCCTGTTGTAGTCCACTGTTCACTTCAGTTTCTGTGATGCAGGAGTCAGTATTTTAAGCTTAAGGCGGTGTTTCCTTTCCCGAATTGGGGAAGAGTTTTAAACACTGAGCTTGGTGTTTTTTTGGTGATACACCTCCTTAGAAATATTTTTAAAAATAATTTAAAATATTGATTTCAGAAAGGAAGGGAGAGGGAGAGAAACATTAATGATGAGCGTCATTGATTGGCTGTCTCCTGCATGCTCCCTACTGGTAATCGAGGCTGAAACAGGGCATATGCCCTAACCGGGAATCAAACCCTGACCTCCTGGTTTATGGGTCAATGCTCAACTGCTGAGCCACCTTGGCCAGGCTAGAAATACGTATTCATACCTCAATTCTGGGCAATACATTCTCTATGGCTCTTTTCCCTTCAAAACTGCAGGGGGAGCACTGCTGTGACCAGCCCCCAGCTGGACTGTGGTGACATGGGCAGCACAGAAAATGCCCTGTACTGACTAGAAATTAAAGGTCAGTTTGCTGTTATTTAGGGACCATCTTTAGTCTACTGTTGACTCAGCAGGCCACAGAAACTTAAGGACTCATATTGGTCTAAACTGACATAAGCCCTTCATTTATTCATGTATTCACAATAAATGTTACATGAAAACACTTTCCTTGGTAATGTGGGGTTGATCCTAAAGGGAAGAAAGGAGCAGCAACTGAGTGAATCTACCATGTATAAGGCAGGATAGAGGCAAGACCAATGCCAGGGTTCATGTTGGAACAGGATGTGGGATACTAGGAATAACTGGAGTCAGGGTGCTGTTTGGTAAGGAGCAGGAAACCCCAGTTCACACTAAAGGTACTCCAAAGTGTGTTTATGTGCACACATTTTCAGATTCTCAAATTATTGCTGGTCATTAAACATAATTTGTAAATATCACAACTACAGTTTCAGGGCAGGTCAGAGAGTGTATGAACACCCGTAGTTTTGGACTCCTCTTGGTGGCCCCCCAGCAATGTCAGGTTTTATAAATAACTGTTTACTTCCACAACTCTGTTGTTTACTCACAAGGGTACATTCTTAGCAGCCTTACTTGTGGGATTTCCTTGAACTCATAGCTGTTTAGAATTTTGTATCATACACTTGCTCAATAATGTTCCCAGTCTTCTTAAATGTGAAACGTTTAAACGTCATCGTCTCTGTTCATGGATGCATCTGCTTACTCTATCTGTATAAGTATTTTGATGATAGTATTTGCAATTTTCCTCCATCATTTTCTCCCTCACAAGTTTTTCTTGCTAGTTTTGGATTTCCAATTGTCAACCTGCTCTTCCAGGTACAGTGGTCTGTCTCGGGGGTCTGGCTGTACCACCTGTCTCCTCACCTTCTTTCTCCACAGCCTCCAGGTCTTGAGAGCTGCAGGTGTGGATGGTCACGTTTTGGGTGTCTACTATGTAGGATGATCTGTCTGAGCTCTTCTGTGATCAATGTCAAAACTCATCTTGCTTGTAGAGTTAGGAGTTGAGGCTTTTATTTTATTCCAATAATATCTTCTTGTTCCAGAATCATTTGTTAATACAGGCTTTCCTTTCCCATTTTATTGATGTGTCATCTTTGTTGAAAGTCCATTGACTGCATTTGAGTGAGAATGTTTCTGGAGTCTTGATGCTCATCCAGTTTTCCATTTGTCTCTACAAACACTAGGACTACTCTTAGTGAACATGGAGTTTGTCATCCCTCCCCACGAGCAGAGGCCATAGCATCCTACCCGATTCAGACCAAGGGGATCTACAAGCAATGAAGACAATGCAGTTTGAGTTTGCACATTGGAAACAGTCTAACGTAGGGATGACATATAAAATAAAGAGTAACTGCTGGCAGCAGACCCCATGAGTCACATTTCTCATGTCTCACAGTGGAGAGGGTGGTGAGTTTGAGACTGCATTCTGGTGAACACCGGGAGCACACGTATTTTATGTTGATAACCAGCTTTGGATCCTCAGTAATGAAAATGGGGAGCCCTGAGTGGAGGTACTCCAAATAGAAATAGTGTACTGTCTGGCAGTGTTCCTCAGTGGTTGGGTGTTCTATCGGGCACCAGGAAGTTGCAGCTTTGATTCCCAGTCAGGGCACATGCCTGGGTTGTGGGTTTGATCCCCAGCAGGGAATGTGCAGGAAGGAGGCAGCTGATCAATGCTGATGTCTCTCTCTCATTGATGTTTCTCTCCCTCTCTCTCCCTCTCTCCTTTCCCCTCTCTCTAAAAGAAAAGACATATTAAAAGAAACAAAATACTGTCTTAAAGCATAGGGTGTGGCTAAAGTTTTTTACTGAAAATCATTGTGGGTTACTTGGACAAAGAAATAAGTTTCTGTGTGCCAGAGCCTGCCGGCAGAGTCGAACGGTCCTGAGGAAGGGGTGAGGATGGAGAGAAGACAGACACAAAAAAGATGGGATCACGAGGACTGCAGCTCGTGACTGCTGCAGCCCTCAATTTATTGTCCAAGCTCAATTTATACCGGCGCTGTTGTTTTTGCTGAATAGCACACCCCCCCCCCCCCCCCCCCCCCGCATTCCTTCCCCTTGCTCGATACAAAGTAGCTCTTTCCAGGCTTCACAAACACACTTTCAGCGTAAACATCCTGCCTCCTGCAGGAGCTCAGACCTTGGTAACTATCTTTGTCTCAGCTTCTAATGGGAACTTTTTGGGAAGGATTGAGTCCTTGGCTTGGTATGTGGCTTGACTGTCCCTTAACCCTTCAGGCCAGGGCCAGCTTCCTCATAAGCCTTTCTAGAATTTATGGCCACAAACTAAATTAGTATCGCCTTGGTGCCTCAAGGTCTGGGTCAGGGAGCAGGAGAGCACATCTGCGGCTCACCCAGGCAGCTCCTCTGTGCCTGGGGCCACAACAGCCCACCCACATCTCCCAGGGAGCAGGGGAGCACATCCGCAGCTCACCCAGGCAGGTCCTCCGTGCCTGGGGCCACAACAGCTCCCCACATCTGTGTAATTATTTAGAACTATTAAATAGGTGACAAGCAAAATGATAGAGAACAGAGCAGCCAGCAACATCCAGCAAGACAAGACTGTGAAAGGAACACCTTCCAGCTATTTTAGTCTTTTTAGAATTACCTAAAACAACATTAACTTTTCCCTAAATTTTTAAAATTTAAACGCTACATTTAGTAATTCGTTTTCTTTATTTGTATTCTAGCTCTAACTTGGCTCTCCCTGATTTATACAGCCCTTAATATTAAGAAACAGATCCGCACATAAAATGTAAATTATTATTACCTTTCTCTCTCTTCTCCAGATTCCTATCAATTTATGCCATACACTGTAGAGATTGATTGATCACATAGCTTATCATTTCCTTGTTCAGGGTGATGAAGTCCAGTCTACAAATCCATGGCAGTAAATTGTGAGTCTGATCTCTTCAGGGGACTTTCCTAGCAGCCAGGTTAATGAGGGGCTGTATTGTGCCTGTTTCCAGACACACGGCTGGTTACTGACAGTCGGGCATTGACCAGTGTGTATCCCTTTAAAACTTTGGGTTGCCTGCAGCTGAACAGGCTTTGGCAGAGTGCACTTTAGCCCCAAGGAGGTCACAGTGGGGAGGAAGCAAGTTTGCTTGTTTTTCTGTTTGTAATACTGGCAAATAAAAACATGTGATTGGATTTTTAAAAGCACATCAGTCCCTTAGAGTCAGCCTGTTGCAGCGATGACTGCCTTATCTGAGTGTCACACTCCCCTAACAGGCCCTTTCAGATTCAAGGTGTTGTCCCAGGAAGACACTGCTTCAATTGTGTACCTGCTGTGTAGACCTCCAAGCCTTGCGCTTAAAATCCAGGCACCTGGTGCTCGGTACCTGGTTTTCCCTGTGCCGCAGCTGCTGCCTGGCCCTGGTTCCCAACGCCCGCCACTCGGAGCTGCAGCTCCACAGGAGAAATCAATGGTGGGAGAAGTTACAGTGGCCTGTTGTGGAGGGGAGGCAATTTAGATGCTTCCCCATATTCCTATAAGTCATGGTTCTGGGAAAGGGAGCTCCTCTCTTGTATCCTGCGCACAATAGCTGGTGTTTTCTTTCACAGAATTTCAGTTTCAACTGAAAGAGACAGAGGAGAACGTATATATGTGTGTGTGTGTGTCTATGAACATTCAAACATATATGGAAAGTATACTAAAAATAGGTTAAGAAAGCATTCAGATTAAAGAAGGGTCAGGGTTTTCTCCCCATTTTTTATTTCCCACTTGTAAACTACAAACGTAAAGTATAGAGGTATTGTAAACTATAAATGTGTTGGAACAAGATATTTAAGGCTAATCTTTCTGTGAAATTGTTTTTTTAGATTTGCTCTGAGAAAGAAATGCTTTCGTCTAAAGAAATTGAGCTAAGTGATGGACAGGTGTCATTACCGAGTGTACTCAGTGGGTCCCTGCACATGAACCTCCACCTCAGGGTCACTGTTACGAGACCACAAAAATGGAGCGTGTTAGAAATGGGGCTCCCCAGAGTCTTGGAATTACATGGGGGTATGGGGGGCTATTTAGGGCAATAGAGATGAGGTTGAGGAAAGGTGTCATTTTCTGGCTGAGCCAAGAAAGCCCAGGAAGGACTCTTTATTCTCTCAGGAGGTTTGCTCTGTTTCTGTCCTTGGGACCATGAAGGTCACATGTGTCTTTACGATAGATTTTTTTTTCTAGTTACATTTATTTAACTGGATTTCATTGTGACCAAAAGTGATTAAGATGACTGTCTCTTTTTCTGAGGCTTAACCTAGTACCAGGAGATATTTTATATAGGAGGGGAAAAAATGGAATGTGTATGTTTTTCCTGGATTGTGAATGGGACAGACAGCCTTTTGGTCAGAGACCAGTTTTCTGTTGAACAGACCCTCAGACCAGCCTCTGGGGGTCACAAGTATCTTGTGGGCCTGGACTAGACTGTCCGGATGAGTAGTGAGAACACTTAGCCCTATTAAACTTGGTTCTACTTCAACCGCAGTTACTACAGGAGCCTAATGCCTCCCTTTCTTCTGCAGAGGTTACCACCGAGAGATGTTAGATTTTGCTTTCTCACTAATTAATTAGTTCATTCTGAGCTTTCAGCGCCAGCCTGTGTTGTGGAGCAGAGATACCAGAGCAATAGATTAATTCACATGGTACAGTGGATCTAGAATGATTATTCCTCACAGGATTATTACCACCGAATTCTAAAGAGAGGGTGTTTCCCCACTGAGATGAGAAGATTGTGTTGCCAATTTCAGGGCAAAAATGTGGGAGGGAAAGGAGGGAAGGAATTAGAAATGTGTATAAATGTTTCAAACAGCAGAGCTTTCTGGAACTATTATTTATGTGCTATTTTGCTGACCATTCTGTGCAAATAGCTTTGAGTCATGAGGAGTAGAAACCCACCTGAAGGTGTCTTAAATAAAGGGTATGTAGGAATCCTCTAGAAGTGCATGGGGCACAATAAACCTAGTTGACTGGAGAAGGCCACCAGGTCCACACAGCTCAAAACCCTGGCAGACCTCCATGCCTGCCTCTTATGCCCCATCATCTGTTTAAATTTCAGCTCTAGGAAAACTGCTTCTTACACCACTCACGTCTTTGGAAATGGCCTATGATGGCTTTCCCTGTAATGAAATCTCAAGGCCCCTCACGGGCAGTGTGGCCCGCTCAGCTAGCCATTGTCCTCCAGCATGAATGGGACTTACTGTGGGTTCGGGAACACCACAGCCCATTGTCCATATGCGGGCAGGGGAGTGGAGTCGGGGAGTTCACCAGGCCAGATCCTCTCCTTCCCCAGTGACATTCTGTGGGCCAGCATACCCCAAATAGCTCTTTAATACTGATACAAAATGTGTCAGATTTCTGGACCCCAGCTAGAAAAAAAAAATGCTTTTATGTCCGAGTTAACATCTGGTTTCCATGACAGCAATTAAGTCAATTCATAGCACCAAGGGAGGGCCTTGGTGCAGAATGCATTTAGACTCTGGAGCAGCCACTTAAGCTGGTCAGGATTACAAAACCCTGTGATGCATAGTAATGGCCACCTGTTAACAAGGTGGAAGGAAGACTGATACAGTGGCAGCCTTATCTTTACATGATACACTAACCCGTGGCCTGGAACTCCAGACACAAGGAAAAGCAACCTGAGCAAACCTGATTTCTTTCATTCTTCCTCAGTCTATACTCTGTAATACAAACGTGAATTGACAACGAAAAATTCAGAATGCGATTCAGTTAGAGAGTTTGTTGGTCTCCTCCCCCACTTCTGCATTATCAGCACAACATAGAACCTGGGCATGAAGTGGTCCTTGAAGAATTTCTTTTAGATTGAGTTGTTATAGGTGTAAAAACATCAACTGCCAGAGCTGAGGCAAGCCACCGCTTCCTGCCACCCAGACGGTGTCTGTGGCTGCTGTATGTGGTCATTCTCATCTCGCCTCCCCTTTATCGGTCCTCAGCACATTCACCGCATTCCTACCAAATTTATAATATTTTTGACAAGGAATCCTGTCTTGCCTACAAGTGAAAAAGCAGTAAGTGCTGAAGCTGCTGATAAGCCAGGGCTTATAATTATATACAATTATAGAGAAAAGGAGACAACAGGGCCAAGCTTAATGCTGTCAAGATCCATACAATTTTACAAAATTTAACTTCAAATAGCTGTGCATACATCTGTAAGTCTTATACTATGTTAGTGGGCATAGGGGTAGCTTAGGAACACCCACACGCTTTGGGAACCTGCATGTTCACAGGAATTTCTGGATATATTTGTTTCATTTGTATCTCTGGTTGTACCAAATATTGAAAGCCCAGGAAAGTAGCGTCTTCCTGTCAACAAAATCAGGTTTTGTCATCTTATCTAATTCATCAATTTATAAAATTTTATAAAAAGTTATTAAACACAGATGATAGATCAGCTAGAGAAATAAAATTATTATGTTTATAGACAAAAATGTCCTTCAATTATCTGGCCATTTGTAATACAAGCTAATTCTGCATCGTATTATTAAGATGATGGATAATTTCCCCAGCTTGGTCTATGGCATAAAGCAGAATAAGTCAGTGTTTTTCAACCAGAAGAACATGAGACACGTTACAGATGTTTGTAGTATATGTAAATAGTGTAGAGAATAAAGAGATTTACAATCACATGCTTATGAAAAATGTTTTCTAATGCCCATATGTTCATCTGTCTTACTCATTTTTTAAATAAAAATTTTATTGAGATAGACTCCACATAACAGTATGTGCACTTTGAAAGCATACAGTTCAGTTTTCTTTAATAAATTCAGGAAGTTGAACAATTCAGTGTCACCACAATCAATTTTAAGGGACTTTTATCACTCTGGGAAGAAGCCCCATCCCCACTCCCCAGTCTCCTCACTGTCCAGCCCCTGGTTGCCCCTGATCTGCTTGCTTCTCTGTTGATCTGCTGATTCTGTATATTTTGTATGAGTGACATCATACAACATGCAGCCTTTTGGTTTGGGACCCTATCACTGAGCATGGTTCAGGATTTATTCACTGAGTGGGGGTTTGCGTGTTCTGCCCATATGTGCTTGGGTTTTCTCCAGGCACCACAGAGTCCTCCCATGTCCCAGGCATGTCCATGCTAGGTTCAGGGGTGACGGGTGTGTCTGCATTGGCCCCATCTGGTGAGTGTGGGGGTGGGTGTGAGGTTCCGTGAACTGGAGGGCGAGTCCCTCTTGTACCCTGAATGGTCAGGGAGTCTCTGTTACAGATACAGGTCTCAGGAGCAGACAAGGGACATGCCTGGCCACCGAGACTAGTGGAAGCTTCAAACTTGCAGATGGTCCTCATCTGCCCTTTCTGTCGTCGCACTTGAGATTTCCTGGTAGGAATCACTCTTCATAAAAGGGTGGGATGGGGCAGTGGGTATCTAATACTCTTTATTAATTCCCTTAGAAGGGTTTTTCATTATTCTTTGGTCTCCATTGTCTCAACATAGCATTAAATAAGATATCAGCGACAGAATAAAATATTCTTCCACAAAAATTACTTTTAGCTGTTGCAGTAACATTTTTTCCACTCCTTCAAGTCCAGTTCCTGAGAATTTCTAATTAGCTTCCTGGGAAAGAGCCCATGGACCCCACTTTTTTGGCTACCTTATGAACCTGGATTTGCCTAATGAGGTATTTACTCAGTGTTCTCTGGTCTACAGTTGGTATTTCAAGAGCTGGCATTTTCCTCCCTTGTTTTAGACAGTAATATTTAATCTTGTAATCACAAGAGCTGGAGATGGATGGGACCTCACTGTTCACTCCCTGTCTGTCTGCCAAGCCCGCTGAGGTTTTCCTACCTGCCATGATTGATTTTTACAAAACTAAAGATGTATCCCCTCACAGCGTTTTAAATGCCATATTTCTGTACACATATCAGGGATATCTACTACCCCAAGTTTAATGTTCATTCCATGGCCATTTCTTTTAGATGGCTTCACCTCTAATGGTAAGAGGTGCTTGTGAGAAGATACATACAAAGAATGCCCATTCACCAACCAATATGAGCAGTTTAGCACACCTGTTATTTCAAGGAGTAAAACATAAAGCAAGCAAATAGCAAGGATGGAGATGAACAGCCCATTCGGTCAAAATTTCAGAGCTAGACTCCCAGTTTCACTGTTGTCACCCTATGATTTTTTCTTTTTAACAAAAAGCTTTCTCAACATTTAGAAATGCATTGCTGGCTTTTATGGCCTCTTCTGAAGAATAAGTTTTCCCGTTTGAAAGCTTCTATCACATTCTGGAGAGACATGGTTCAGAGAGAGGGTTTATTACATTTCAGATGCACAGTGGTAAATGGATTTAAAACATCAAAGCCAATAAGTAGGATATTCATCTCTAAATATTTTTTTGCCTGGAACTCCTGCTCTCCTGCCTCGGGCTCTGATCGCACCTCTCAGGCTTCCCATCCACCAAGAAATATCACCTGGGAATATGGCTTTATGAAATGATTCTGATGCTAGAATGTGATTTATATACAGCCCCTTTGTGCAGCTCTTGTCAGGTATTCCTGCAGGTAGAGGACTTTCTGAGCCAGGAAACCAATTCATAGGCTGAAGTCTAAGTACCCCCCAGAGCCATCCTCAGCCCAGACCCTAGTCAAGGACTTTGGATGGTGGGTTAAAACGACCCCTTTTCTTCCACACAAATGAGTACTGTTCGGATTTGAAAGCTGGATGATGATGAATCTCTATGAATCCCTTGCTGCTCAGCTGTTAACTGTCCTTGTCACACGCACACAGACCCCACTGGACTGAGATTCCCTCTGACCTCCCTTGTTCCCCTCATTTATCTGGGCACCGCACTGTCTCCCCCACTGGATTGTAAGCCACTTTGAGAGCAGGTGCTGTGAAGGGATGTGATTTTTCACTTTGGTGGTTCCAGAATTTTTATTAGGAAGAAAAATTGACCTTTCTACTTTATTGTTTTTAATTCTAAGCATTTGTTTCATTTCTGTTCTTCCCCCAAAAGGCTTTATTGAGGTAGAAGAGGCGCTTATCAAGCATAGACTAGTTACATAATTCTTTAATACAAGTTCTAATACCCAGCAAATACACGACATATTTATATGTTCTGATTTGCAGACACGCTAAAGGGTATAAGTACTTGCTAATAGATAGCTTGGTGATACTGAGCATTAACCACAGACATTCCATTACAGTGTTGCTAATCCTGCTGACCTACCACCCCTGTGATCAGTTAACCAATAAATATCAGATAACATTTATGTCTGGATAAACCCTTACTGAGCCTACTATGTGTCAGCTGCTGCTCCAGGTACTGAGGTCATGCTGTGAGGAAACTGACTGATTCCTGCTCTCATCCCATACAACCACAGTCTGGTCTAGCAAGTCAGGAAATAAAATAACTAAATAAAAAGTTAGCATCTCAAAGGAAAATGTGAAGAATATATTCCAGGCTAAATTGATAAGAAGGATGTAGGAGGGGTGCTACTGTAGATGGATGTATATTTAGATCAGTATAAATACATATACATACACATATACACACTTTTATAAAATGTTCTGTATGAGGGAAGGAGGTGGTATTGCAGGGTGAAAGCACACACAGCTACAACTTTAATGGGTGGTGCCAAAGGAGGCCCCTCAGCAGAACTGTCCTTTGTCCTTGACAAAATGACACCAACTTTTAATGTTTGCCCATTTGTAGGCAAAACAATGGATGAAGCATTTCTTTGCTATTTGAATTTAATTTTTCTGATTGTTAGTGAAGTAGAGCATCTTTTTGTTGCTTTAATGACCATTTTTATTTCCTCTTTTGTGACTCTTTGAGTTGTCTGTCTGGATCTTTTGCCCATTACTCTTAGATTTTTATTGATGTGTATGTGCTTGTGTGTATATACATATAGTACAAATACATACTATTTAAATACAAATAATAAACACACCCTAAATACACACACATATATAGTGTTAGTACATACATTAATGTTAACATTGATATAGAATATGTAATCACACAAGGATACATATGCAAAAATACGTATGTATATTTATAGCACCAATATTATCTCCTTCATTGTGGCCTTTAATACTCTTCAATGAGTTTTACTATACAATTATTTCAATATCTAATTAAATATATTAACTTCCATGGTGTTTGTGTTACATTATTTGAGTGTGTGTGTATTTTTAAATACTTATTCCTGTTCTGATGTTAAATAATGACATGTTTTCTTCTCATTTATTCACAATGTTCCCATTTACATTTCTAAATGTTTATGCCTGCGTGTATTTCCGTCAATTCTGGGGGGGAAGGATCTAATTTATTTTCTCTCTTTAGGGATGATTTACCCACCTAGTTATGGCCAGCACATTGTGTTCCTAGTCCAGACTACGATCTTTCTCGCCCTCCATTCTCCTGGAGCTGTTTTGGGACCATCATCTCTTCATTTCTATGGCAGTATTATATCTTCTTAATCACATTTTATAATGAGTTTTGAAACACGGTAGGCAAATCTGTCTTATCCTGTTTATGTTATTTGAATGTTCTTGTGGTGCTTGTGGCCTTTCTCTCCTTTTAAATGAAGCTTTAGGATAATCTTGAGATTCATGAATACCATTAATAGGAGCTTTATTACAGTGCAGTGTATTTACAGAGTAATTTGGAGTTTTCTTATCTTTACAATATGGAATCATCCCATTCAGCATAGGGCATGGATCACCTTTCATTCAAATCTTCTTTTATGTCCTTCAGTAAAACGTTATTTTCTTCATATAGACCTTATACTTATTTTTACTAGGATTAACTTTATGCATTTTATAGTTCTGTGGGTATTGGTAAGCAGATCTTATCATCTGCTATAAGTTCTATTGTTGCCAGCATACAATAAAGCTATGCAAAATTGCCTTGTGGCTATTTTCTGAATATAACAGAATTTTTTCACTCCTTTAGAATATGTATATGACTTATTACTTATTCCCAATATCTATATATTTTATCTTTTTATTTCTTGGCTTGGTGGATTGACCAAGGGCCCCAGTACAATGCTGATTAACAATCTGATAGTGAACTCTGTTCTCTCTCTACTGATTTTGAAGAAATGCTTCCAATATTTCACCACAAATGTGATGCTTTTCTATAGTTTTCTGGTGGATAAAATACATTGAGTCAAGGAAATTCCTTTTTTACTTCTAGCTCGCTAAAAGTTTTACATATTAAAGTTTTAATCAGAGTTTGGTGGAACATTTTAGAAAACAGCTTTTGGACATAAAATCTTATGTTTTATCATCTGTAATCGTTTAATGTAGCACATAAGCTTGGTGTGTTTTCTGCTGCTGAACATTCATTGGACAGGATGCGCTCGGCGATGTCACATTGCAGTTTTCAGACTCTGCTGTATTAGCTAATATTTTAATTAGGATGTTTATAGGCTGTTCATTAGTGGGATTGGCCTAAACATTTATTTGTTCTGTCGTTTCTCATTTTTGACTACTGGTAGATTTTTCTTAATTGTTTCTGTAAAATAAACTTTGAATTGTATCTGCATCTTTGATGTGAGCTGTTTATATAATTTGGGGATTTAAACTTGGTTTTTAAAGTATTTTAGATAAATCATAAATCTGACACTATTTTCACAGGTGCCTTTCATGAAAATATATACTTTCATTTTTTTTATTCACTATTGATCAATTTATGTAATGTTTATGTTTCTGAGACATTTTTATAACATAATCAGGTATGTCATCTAAGTTAAGAAATTTGTTATAAATGATAGATTGTCCTGTCTTTGTCATAGATCATATTCCTTTTCAAAAATGTTTTTATTGATTTCAGACAGAGAAAGGGAGAGGGAGAGAGAGAAACATCAATGATGAGAGTCATTGATTGGCTGCTTCCTGCATGCCCCCTGCTGGGGATCGAGCCCACAACCCGGGCATGTGCCCTGTCCAGGAATCAAACCGCGATCTCCTAGATCCTAGGTCAATGCTCAGCTGCTGGGCTCAGATAATATTCTTTATAGTATGTTTTTGGATGCCTCCACTCATTATGTGTGCCCATTTTTGCATTCATTGTAATTTTTTGTACCTTGTTTCTTTTTATCTTGAAAAAGATTTGTCCAAGTTTTGACTATCTTATAAATCAAGTCAGGAGCAGGCCCTTTGTTTGTTGACATTCCTTCTTTCCTTTGATCGTTTGCTCCCAATTACCCATCTCAATCTTCACTGAAGTTGCCTTGGAGGAGACAATACAAATTCAGGTTTTTCACTCTGAAGGACTCCAGATGGTTATATTTTCAAGTAATTTTTTGATGGAGTAAGAAGAAATGTTCACTTTCAAAAGTTTTTTTTTTTTCTTTTCCCGTTTGTACTTTCAAAAGGCCACCTTCAGTCTGAGCTTCTTTTTCTTTCAGCCTCTCACCCCGAGGAGGTGATTTCTGCCTGTATCTACAGCCTCCTTGGGAATATCATTGATGCCCAGTGTACAAAACATGTGATGATGTAACCAGCTAGTTGCAGCCACCTGCAACGCTCCTTCAAGTGCCAACTTCAATACAGGGCCTTCAGTGACCTTGACCCAGATAGCTTCACATTTTAGATTTTTTTTGACAATACCCCTTTTCTTATATGACTTTTCTACAGCCTCTGTTGAGGACCTTTGCTTCAGATTCAACACGAAGCATTCTGAGCCCTGGGGCATGTTCCTTTCCCTGTATTTAAGGGACTGGAATACAACCCTGGGATGCCCTTGTCTTCCTCACATTGCCTATCTCCTGCCTTCATTCCCCCTCCATCACTCATTGACAATGTTTATAGAAGTCACAGAGGAGGCATGTGTGATAGTAACCGGGGAGGGAAGAGAATCCCTCAGTGCATCTCCTCCTGCCCCACCTGGAGCCAAATGCACTAGCCGGCAGCCCGGAAAGGCTGGCATCTTATCTACAGTAACCTGTGTGAATAATCCCTGGGAAGGAGAATCTAATCCAACCCCCAATATAAAGCAGCATCACTGGAGAGAAATAATGGAAGAGTGAGACACTTAACACCACTGATCCTTGTTCAGACCACTGCAGATGCCTCTGTAGCAACAGTGTATCAATTGTGGCAGGAAGGAGCAGAGCCTCGCTCTGGGGTGTGTCTCCTGCTTACTGCTTGCCTAGGCACCAGGAATACTTTGTTGGTTGAAATCATGGCATATTGTCAACCATGAAGAGAAATGAGCAATGTCCACATGTCACAGCCTGGAGAATGCCTCCTAGTCCCTGACCTCAGATATGTTCTACCGGGTTGTTGAACTGGAGATAGCCTGTGGGGTCTTCAAATTAATTTTGGATACCTTTAAAGCACGTTCCATATCCAGGTTCAGAAAGTGCAGATGGTGACAACACATGCAGAGTGAAATGATTTGCTTGCCTGTAATTAAATCGTATCTCATATTTCTGGAAAAGCCCTTGTGTATATTAATAGCAGGGAATGTTGAATGTTTTCTGTTGAGTCACTTCCCTGGGTATTTTAGACATACTAATGTATTGAAAACTAACAACAATGCAATGATGCCAGCTTTAAAAATGGGCTCTCACAGTTTGCAGCAGTCAGAGGATCCTCCACCAAGTCATTACAGCACTTAGGTGGGTCCCTGAGACTGTGAGCATGGAGGGGACACGGGTGGGTGGGAGTGGCTCTGGCCACTGTGTGTCTCGGGGGTCTCGGCACCAGGAAGGTGGTGGTAGCAATCTTGTTCATGACTGAGGGCCTTGGTACTTGGCACAGAGGTGGCGCTCAACACATTTAAATGAAGGAACAGATAATAGGGCTAATGGATATGGGTTATATTTGTATAATGTAGAGTTTAATTAGTGAAGTTGCTTGGATGTATAGCTTCATCCAGATCCTGTTTACCAGAGGAGAATTGGAGAATTCAACTGAGTGACATAAGAGGCACATTTATGAGGTGACTAGATTTAGATCTAATGACTCACTGGGGTTACAAATCCATGTCAGGTTCCTAGAGCTGCCATAAAAATATCACATTCCGGGTGGCTTGAAACAATGCAAACTTACTGTCTAAGAGTTCTGGAGGCCGGCTCCTGAGCTCGGGGTTGGCAAGGCCGTGCTCCCCATAAAATCTATCAGGAAATCCCTCCCTGCCTCTTTTAGCTTCTCATGGTTTCAGGACAGCCCTTACTGTTTCTTGGCCAGCAGCTGCCTAACTCACATCTCTGCATTAGTTGTCATGTGTATTCTCCTGTGTATGTCTGCTTCTAAGGACACCTGTCTCGTTGGATCTCATCTTTAATAATTAATCTGCAAAGGCCCTATTTCCAAATAAGGTCACCTTCTGATATACTAGATTTTGGGGTTAGGGCTTCAGTGCATCTCTCTCTTTCTCTCACCCCCTTCCTCCCCCTTCCGTGCTCTAAAAATCAATGGACAAAATAGCCTTAGGGTTAACAAAAAAATTAATTAAAACACACAAATACAGGTAGTTGTGAGAACTGGAAACCTGGTTTCAGCATGTCACCCTCTTCCCTCTCCCAGCCTGTGCTCTGCAGCCAGTTCCTCCTTGGTGATAGGGGCAAGATAACTATCCATCACTGGGCAGCTGTGAGCAACAAAGCTAGATAAGTCTGTATACAAAGTTTATATAAAACACAGCATCATTATATTGAGTATTACCATGAATAATTTCTTTTATACTTGTATGTATTTACAGTAAAAGAAACATCTTCCACATGTCTTCATAGAGTTAGAAGTTACTGTGACTCTCCCTTCACCCCTGGGAGTTCCCAGATCTTTAGAGGAATCACAGATATACACCAGGGGAGGGCTCAGGAGAATTTCCAAATAGGCACCTGCTCTTCATAGGAGCACAGCCCCCATGACCTGAGCTGTTTGAAGCCCTTTGGAGGAAGGGATGACATACTTATCTTTGATCCCCTGTGCAGGGTTGTCAGGTACCAAGGCTCCTCTTCCCAAACTCAAATCCAGGGCATTCTTAAGGTACTTCAGAAGGATGGGAAGGCACCAGTCACACACTTTCCAAATCAGACCTTGAAAACAAACGACCCCCCCCCCCCCCATTTCCATTTTAATGCCCTTTCCTTTTGTTTCTCAGTGTGACAATCACTGAGAAGGGGGATTGTTCCCAGTTAAGAAGGGGGATTGTTCTGTGCAGGTAAAATGCACAATCCTCGTTGTCCTCTGAAGTATCTGAGAATGTAGCTTTCTTTCCTTAGTGTTCCTATAATTGCTGCAGCAACACTCTTCAGACTTGCTGTATCCCTGCACAAATTAAACAGAAACCAAATAGGCTCTGAGAAGTAAAGCAGCCCTTCAGAAATGCAAACCCTTCCTGTAGGAATATTAAAAGATTTCCAGTTTTTCCTTCAAAGCAGCATTGCTTTAGATGATAAAAAATAAGAGAGGTGGGATTTCTTCAACACTGTCACCTCTAAAAAGAATAGGGGAAAAGGCAACTTGATCTCAACTCCTCTCTACACATCTGTTAAGCTTTCTTCCCTATGTCAAAAGGAGTGACAGACTCAGGAAGGTATGTAAGTCCCCAGAGAAAAGGTGAACTGCCTGTCTTCACAGCCAGAGGGATTCTGGGAAAGCAGCACAGACAAGGGGGATCCCTTATGGCCAGTGTCCTATCAACCCTGGGATGCCCTGGACCATGGAAAGGACCCCTCAGGCCACAATGGATGTGTCGTGAAGGAAGGGGGGAGGGGACATTGTGGACATGAACAGAAACTGTGGATGGCCACGCTGCCTTCTTCTTGTTCCCGATATAGGTCTTCACTGTCAGTGTTCTGAACTGGTCAGCCTCAGCCAAATTCCCAAGGTTGGGAGCTTTGGGATCAGGCATTTCTTATTCACCTGGGCACTGGAACTGCTGAGTCCTGCAGGGTGCTCATAAGGAAACTGTAAGTATATAACTTTTTTTATGAGTTTTGTTGTGTTAGTGTATTTCATTCTAGTTCTTCTTTTATTGTCAGTTGGAATAATATAAAGTTTTCATATTTTTATTGTAGGAACCTATATTATATCGTTAATATTCTAGTTTTCCCTTTAGTTAGTATAGTCTTATATGGATTAAAATATTTTATTTGTTATAACTAATTTATGTTAAGATTCTTTTTACCTCTAAATTCTCGCCAAGTTTAGTATTATTAGTCCTGTATAAGTTCAGGTATATTTTAAAAATGAGGTATATGTTCATGGTTACAAAATGGGGATCTTATTTCCTCACAGTCTTGCTGTAGAACAGAAAGAAACACAATCCCCCCAAAACTGCTAATAGAATGAAATGAAACTTCAGCAACACCCCAAATGGCAAAGACTAAAACCTGCCTTTTGAAAGGAGTGTGTGCAACAGAACTGGGTATCCCACAGGGCCGGGAGGAACGCTCTCCTTGCAGTTAATTAAAGAGTTTAAGATGCTTAAAATGCTATCAAGGTTGCTTTAGCAAAACTGGCATCAGAAAACTAGGGGCGTAACCCCGTGGCCTCACAGTCCTGTGTCCACACGGTGGTATCACGGGAGGTGGGGTTTCGGGCGCGTGGGACTCCCTCGTGTCCACCCCACGCTCTGGGTGAGCCAGTTAGAGGGGACAACACGCAGGGGGCTGCAAGCTCAGGGCCTGCGGCAGCGGCACAGGGATGCGACAGGTGACCAAGGCCCACATGGTCCCCTGCACCGCCCCTGCAGCATAGGGCTGTGAGGCAGACACACGACGATGGCATCCCAGCGTGGCCTCACCTGCCAGCGCCACTGGGGTCGTTTCCCTGGTCACCGGTGACGCACAGCACAGAGTCAAGGAGCTGCTGGCAGAGTGTCCTCGCGACCCCCTGCAGTCCCTGCGGCTCAGGCCTGGAGCTGAGGCAGCGGGTCCCTCTGGCTGTTCCTCCAGGCGGGTGGCGGGGAGGCCGGGCTCTGGCAGGGTGAGAGCCGGGTGTCCGAGTCCTGGGAGCCATGACCCACGACCTTCCCCGCCGTATCGCGCCCATCCCAGCGTCCCTCAGCCCCCCGGGGCTGCCCCTCCTGCCGCCCACTACACGCCGGGGACCCCGCCTCCCGAAATGGTGACTGTGGCCTGAGCCCCTCAACCCGCCGCCCCCCCCAGTCCTGCCTTTTAACCATGACCACTGCCCACCTCACCCGCGTGGGCACCGCTCCGCTCCCGGCCCCATCGCCTTTGCCGTCTGCCCCAAGGCTGCTGCTGTTCACGGGACCTCTGGCTAAAGGGCCACTCAGAGGGCAGTCCCCGTGTGTGCACGTGAGAGCGAGGGACTCGGACCCCAGCAGGCGCACGGGTAAGTGCGGGGCTTGAGGTAAGTTAGCTTCAGAGATACCCAAGCCACTGCAGAGGAAAGGTCTGGGGCATTTTTATTTTATTTACTTTTAATTTTTATTTTATTTATATTTTTTTCATTTATGCCACAAATGTATTTAATTTGATTTAAAAAAATTATCTCTATTTAGATACTTTTAGAGCAGGCAGTAGAAACCCCATGTTATTCTTAGGTGTTTGTGGCGTTTTTTTAATTATATTTTTGTTTAAAATATTACAGATGTCCCTTTTTCTCCCCAATGACCCAATCCACCCCGTCCCATCCCCCTCCTCAGTCCCAATCCCCACCATTGTCCATGTGCTTGGATTGGCATATATGCATATAAATTCTTTGGTTACTCTGTCCCCCGCCACCCTCTTCCCTCCTCCATCCCTCTGACATTCGTCAGTCTCATCTATGCTTCCACATCATTGAATCTATTCTGTTCATCAGTTTTACTTTTTAAAATGTTTCTATTGGTATTAGAGAGAAAGAGGGATTGAGAAATATAAATTTGAATATACAGTATTTCAATAAATTTTTTATATATAGGGTGTCCCAAAATAAATACACACACACTTTGAATAATTATAAAGGCTATGTTTATGAAAACACATTTCATTTTCAAAATTGGGCTACCAGCTGTAAAAGTATGTAAACTTTGTTGGAACACCCCATATATGTAGGAAAAAGATAGAAGGAAACCTGCTAGGATGGTAGCTGGTAGCATAGTGATAATTATTACGTTTCTCTCCATTTTGATATTTTCATGATTTTCAATACCAAATATATATTACTTAAAAAGTAAAAGAGTGGGTTATTTTCTGAAATTCCTATTTAACTTTGCTATTTTACATTTAAAAAAATTGCCAAGTGTTGTTTCCACTAAATAAAATAATTTTATTATCACTGGCAGAGAAGAGATTTACTGAATGCTCATTCATGTTTTATCCAGTTTGGACTCTCATTTAAAAAGTACCAACGATTTGATGGATAAATATTTCTTAAGTGACTCTATTGGAATTATAGCGGTGCAACAAAAACAAAATACTCTTCTGGTGGAAATAAAAACAAAACATGACGAGTCACAGGCTTACGGGGAACTTTGGCTGTATATTGAATATGGTTCTGTATCTGATTGTAGTTTATTGTGATGTTGGGAGAATAACAGAAATTGTAATTAAAACAACAAGCTGCTAACGACGATTGTCACCCTGGAGAAGAATTGGCTCAGGAATCCTTAATGCCCTGCTTCTGGGAAGGGCCTTGGATAGTGTGAGCTCATTCCTCTCTGTCCCTACAGAGGATGCCTAAAGGAAAACACGGAACAGATTTCCAACTTGGTGTCCAGGGGACAAGAGCCCAGCTCATTCATGACCCTGACAAGATGCAGAATAGCAAGAGCAGAGAAGCTAGAGAACTTTCCTCTTTCTTACACACTTTGACTTCACATCATTTATAGAAAAGAACACAACAGGTATGTGGCTGCTTTGTGAGGACATTGGCAGTGTTCCATGAAGTGTTTGGAAAATACTAAATCAAGGTGTAAGATGTAAGAATGAGGATGGCCCTGGCTGGTTTGGTTCAGTGGTTAGGGCATTGGCCTTTGGACTGTAGGGTCCTGGGTTTGATTCTGGCCAAGGGTACATACCTTGGTTGCAGGCTCTATCCCAGGCCCTGGTTGGGGCACATGCAGGAAGCTACCAATCGATGTTTCTCTCTCACATCGATGTTTCTCTCTCTCCTTTCCACTCTCTCTGCAAAGCAATGGGAAAAATATCCTCGGGTGTGAATTACAAAGAAAGAGTGAGGACAAGCAAAGGTGTGGTGAGTTCATACAGTGCATACTACTCAGCAATAAGAAGGAATAAATTAATGATACACACAACAAACAATATGGAAGTATCTCAGAAACACACTGTGAAAGGATTCCACGAAAGAGTCCATACTTCCTGGGAGTGTTCTGGGGTAAAGGTACTTTTCTATACGTTGATGGGGTTTGGTTACACAGGTGCACACAAATGTATATGTAAGATTTGTCCCTTTCATTGTATGTAAATTTTACAGCAAATGTTGAACTCTAGTTAGTGATACCATGGTGCATTATTTACAGGGAAATGTATTGACAATTGCAGTTCACTTTGAAATACATAACAAAATAGGGCTGATGAACAGATGGATCAAATGAGTATAGTATAGTCAAATGTTAATGTAGAACCTAGCTGGTGGGTATATGGGTGTTCACTGTAAAATTATTTCCACGTTATTCTATGTGTTCATCCAAAAATATTGGGGAAATGATTACAATTTTATTTCCTAAGGTTACATGGTATTTAAGAATATGATATTTAAAACAGTCTCTGTTTATTGTAGGTTGATAGTTTGCTTTCAGGGAATCAATTGAAAGGAACTCTAGAAGCCAGTAAAAGGCGAGATATTTACCAAAGGTAAAGCATACGCGTTGCAATGAGCTGTGTTTACAGCATTGAAACTGTTTGAGGCATTATTTCTTTCCTTTTTTTTTCTTTTTTATTAGTACAGTTAAAAACACTAATAATGAGAAAAATATTGAGGTAACAGTGAAATTTTCAAAATATATTTTAAAAGATTTCTTGCAGTTTTCTATATGTGGTCTAAATTTTGGAATGATAAGATTAGATTAAGGATTACAAATGTAAAAAAGAGGCAACTTAATTTATTTTGTATTCTGTATGTAGCAAGTAGTGTGCTCTGCACTCTAAAACCTTTTGTTTTAATTTTATTTTTGTTTAAAATATTACAGATGTGCCTTTCTCTCCCTAATGACCCATTTCACTCCATCCCTTCCCCCTCCCCAGTCCCTCTCCCCACCATTGCCCATGTCCTTGGGTTGTGCATATATGTGTATAAATTCTTTGGTTACTTTCTTCCACTCAAGCCACCAACCCTCCTCCATCCCTCTGACATTCATTAGTCTGATGTATGCCTCCATGTCATTGAGTCTATTCTGTTCATCAGTTTATTAAGTTGTTTAGATTCCACATATAAGTGAGATCATGTGATGTTTGTCTTTCTCTACCTGGCTTATTTCACTTAGCATAATTTTCTCCAGGTCAATCCATACTGTCCCAAAGGGTACGAGATCCCTCTTCTTTACTGCTGCATAGTATTCCATGGTGTATACATCCTACATCTTTTTTATCCACTCATCTACTGATGGGCACTTGGGCTGTTTCCAGATCTTAGCTATTGTAAACTGTGCTGCTGTTAACATAGGGATGCATATATTCTCTCTGATTAGTGTTTCAGGATTCTTAGGAAACATTCCTAGGAGTGTAATCACTGGGTCAAAATGCAGCTCCATTTTTAATTTTTTGAGGAAGCTCCATACTGTTTTCCATAGTGGTTGCACCAGTCTGCACTCCCACCGGGGTTCCCCTTTCTCCACATCCTCAGCAGCATGAGTCACTTGTTGATTTGTTGATGGAGCCATCCTGACAGGTGCTAAGTGATACCTCATTGTGGTTTTAATTTGCATCTCTGTGATGATTAGCAATGTTGAGCATTTTCTCAAGTGTCTCTTGGCCATCTGTGTGTTCTCTTTGGAGAAATCTCTATTCAGGTCTTTTGCCCATTTCTTAATTGCGTTGTCTGTCTTCCTCTTGCTGAGTAGTATGAGATCTTTGTACACTTTGGAAATTAGCCCCTTCAGATACATCCTTGGCGAATGTTTTCTCAGACCGTCGGGTTCCTTTGTATTTTGAGGCTGTTTTCTTTTGCTGTGCAGAAGCTTTTTAGTTTGATGTAGTGCTGTATGTTTATTTTTTCTTCTGTTTCTCTTGCCCTAGGAGATGTATCAGTGAAAATTCCACTGTGTGGGATGTCTATGGCTTACTGCCTATGGTTTCTTCCAGGACTTTTATTGTTTCATGACATACATTTTAGTCTTTTGTACATTTTGAGTTTATTTTTGTGTATGGTGAAAGTTGGTGGTCTAGTTTCATTTTTTTGCATGTATCTATCCAATTTTCCCAGCGTCACTTATTGAAGAGACTGTCTTTACTCCACTGGATTCTCTTGCCTCCTTTGTCAAATATTTACTGACCATAGTGGCGTGGGTCTATTTCTGGGGTCTCTGTTCTGTTCCATTGACCTATATGCCTGTTGTACCAATACCAGGCCGTTTTGATTACAATGGCTTTGCAATACAGTTTGAAGTTCGGTAATGTGATCCCTCCCACTATGTTCTTTTTCCTCAAGATGGCTGCAGCTATTTGGGATCTTTTTTGTTTCCATATAAATTTTCAAAATGTTTGTTCTAGATCTGTGAATTATGCTGTTGGTATTTTAATACGAGTTGCATTGAATTTATGAATTGAACTGGGTAGTATGGGCATTTTAATGATATTAATTCTTCCAGTCCATGAGCATGGTTTCTTCTTCCACTTGTTTAAATCTTTCTCTATTTCTTTTTTTAGTTTCACATAGTTTTCCGAGTACAGGTCTTTTACATCCTTGGTTAAGCTTATTCCTAGGTATCTTATTTTTTTAGTTGCAATGGTAAATGGTATTGTTTTTCTCTCTGAAAGTTCATTGTTGGTGTATAAGAATGCCATTGATTTCCGGATGTTAATTTTATATCCAGCTACCTTGCCGAATTCATTTATCAAATCTAATAGTATTTTCATGGAATCTTTAGGGTTTTCTATGTACAGTATCATGTCATCAGCAAATAATGGCAGTTTTACTTCCTCCTTTCCAATTTGAATACCTTTTATGTTTTCTTCCTGTCTGATGGCTGTGGCTAGGACTTCTAGTACTATGTTGAATAAGCGTGGTGAAAGTGGACTTCCCTGTCTTGTTCCTGTTTTGAATAGAAATGGTTTTAGTTTTTGCCCATTGAGTATGATGTTGGCTGTAGGTTTGTCATACATGGCCTTTATTATGTTGAGGTGTGATCCCTCTATTCCCACTTTGCTGAGAGTGTTTATCAGATGTGAGTGCTGGGTTTTGTCAAATGCTTTGTCTCCATCTATTGATATAATCATATGATTTTTGTCCTTCATTTTGCTTATGTGATGTATCACATTTTTTGATTTGTGGATATTATACCAACCATGCGTCCCCAGAATAAATCCCACTTCGTTGTGGTGTATGATCTTTTTAATGTATTGCTGGATCCAGTTTGCTAGTATTTTAGTCAGGATTTTAACATCTATGTTCACCAAAGATATGGGCCTGTAATTTTCTTTCTTTGTAGTGTCTTATCTGATTTTGGGATTAGGATGATGCTTGCCTCATAAAAAGAGTTTGGGAATTTTCCCTCCTCTTGGATTTTCAGCTCAAAATAGGGGACACTCCTATGTATAGGAGATGCTTGATCTTCTCTAAAATACTGTTGCATGTGATCATCATCGTAGTTGTTTTTTTGCAGAATTGAGGCGCTTAATGAAAGAGAGGAAGGTGATTTTTCTGAAGAAGATGAAGACGACGATGACAAAGAAAGTGAAGAAAGTGGGTAAGGGGATGAGGAAACAGAAGAGGAAGATGAAGGGAAAGAGGAACATGACTCTCAGCAACAGGCAGTAAGTAACGAGTACACTGCTGTTGGAGACTTGACTGCAGCAGGCTGGGGACATTATGTTTAAGGCACATAACAACAGTGCTGGAGCCTAACCTTGGGATCAACTTGCACACCTAACAGGATGTGGAGACTAACCATATACCTGCGTTACATATTCCTGATGCCAACCTGTTTAAGTACATTAGTCATATTAATGATTTAAGAGGCCGTAGTCATGTGAAATTCTTATCAAGGTCACACGGTAGTAAAATGGTAAAAGAGTAATACTCTTCTACTTTTTATTTTATATATTTGTTATTCTTTAAGACTTTATTTTTTGAACTGTATTTTTTTCAATTACAGTTTACATTCAATATTACTTGGTATTAGTTTCAGATGTACCACATAGTGGTTAGAAAATCATGTAATTTCAAAGTGGCCACCGCAGTATTTCAGGTACCCACCTGGCACTGTACATTATTATCATATTATTGACTATATTCCCTATGCTGTACCTTACATCCCTGTAACTGTTTGTAACTATCACTTTGACTTCTTAATCCTATTTCACATATTTCACCCATCCCCCAAAACTCCTCCCTCTGGCAAGAATCAGTCTGACCTCTGTGTCTATGAGTCTGTTTCAATTTTGTTTGTTTATTTATTTTATTCTTTATATTCCACATGTAAGTGAAATCATAGGGTATTTGTCTTCCTCTGACTTATTTTGATTAGCACAATACTTTCTAGGTCTATCTATGCTGTCCCAATTGGTAAGATTTTCTTTTTTATGGCAAAGAAATATTCTGTTGTATGTGTATATATATGTACTACAGCTTTTTATCCACTCATGTATTGATGGGCACTTGGGTTGCCGCCATACCTTGGCTATTGTAATAAACATAAGGTGCATATATTCTTTTAAATTAGTGTTTTGGGTTTCTTCAGATATATACCCAGAAATGGAATTGCTGGATTATAAGGCAGTTCTATTTTTAATTTTTTGAGGACCCTCCATACTGTTTTCCACAGTGGTTGCACCAATCTGCATTCAGACCACCAGTGCCCTAGGGTTCCCTTTTCTCCACATGTTCACCAACACCTGTTGTTTCTTGATTTATTGAGGGTAGACATTCAGACAGGTGTGAGCTGATATCTCATTGTGATTTTAATTTGCATTTCTCTGATGATTAGTGACTTTGAGCACCCTTTCATATGTCCATTGTCCATCTGTATGTTCTTTTAGAAGAAGTGTCTATTCAGGGCCTTTGCTCATTTCTTAAGTGGATGGTGTTTTGGTGTTGTGTCATAAGATCTTTATAAATTTTGGATATTAACCAATCAGATGTATTGTGAATATATTCTTCCATTAGTGGGTTGTCTTTTTATTTTGTTGATAGTTTCCTTTTCTATGCAAAAACTTTTTAGTTTGATGTAGTCCCATTTATTTAATTCTTCTGTTTCCCTTGCCCACAGAGATATATCAGAAAAATTATCGCTATGAGAAATGTCCGAGATTTTACTACCTGTGTTTCCTTCTAGGATTTTTATGGTTTCAGCTCTAACATATAAGTCTTTAATGTATTTTGAGTTTATCCTTGTGTATTTTGTAAGAAGGTGTTGTAGTTTCCTTGTGTTTCACGTATCTGTCCAGTATTCCCATCACCATTTATTGAATAGACTATCCTTACCTTATTGTATGTTCTTACCTCCTTTGTCATATCTTAATTGACCATGTAGTCATAGGTATGTTTCTGGGCTTTCTACTCTGTTCCACTGATCTATGTGTCTGTTTTTATGCCAATACCATGCTGTTTGATTAATATAGCCTTGTAGGATATATTCTTTTTTAAAAAAATATATTTTAATGATTTCAGAGAGAGGAAGGGGGAGGGAGAGAGAGAGATCGAAACATCAGTGATGAGAGAGTCATTGATTGGCATCCTCCTGCATGCCCCCAACTGGGGATTGAGTGTGCAACCCAGGCATGAGCAGTGACCAGGAATAAAACTGCAATCTGGATCATAAGTCAATATTCAACAGCTGAACCACACCAGCCGGGCTTCATTTGGAATTTATTTTTGTGTATGGTATACCAAGGTGGTCTAGTTCCCTTTTTTGCATATATATGTCCAATTTTACCAACATCATTTATTGAATAGACTATCTTTAACCCATTGTATGTTTTTGCCTCCTTTGTCTAATATTAATTGACTATAAAGATGTGGGTTTATTTCTGGGCTGTCTATTCTGTTTCATTGATCTATATGTCTGTTTTTATGCCAGCACCAGGCTGTTTTTACTGCTATGGCTTGCAGTGTAGCTTGATATTAGGTAGCATAATTACTCCAACTTTGTTCTTTTTTTCTCAAGATTGCTGTTGGCTCTTCTGAGTCTTTTGTGATTCCATGTACATTTTGGAATATGTGCTCTAGTTCTGTGAAGTGCACCATTGTTGTCTTGGTAGGAATTCCATGGACCCTATAGATGGCTTTGGGCAGATGGACATGTATATGGTGCCAAGTCTTCCTCTATCATGTAATGAGAACCTTTGCTCTTAAATGAGCACTAGTGTGGTTATTGTTCCCCCTCTTTTGATAAGTTTGTCTATTTCTACACACCTTGTATCCTACCTATAGGGGATTCTCAAGTGTCTGATTGTTTTGTTACTCCTACCTAACGTTCCCAGTTGAAGCTGCCATAATGAAGCATCTTTCATTTCCTCTGAGAGCATCAACTATTTTATTATCACTTTCTAAGAAAACCAAGCCCAGGAGTGCATGTACTCTCAGAATGCTCAAGTGTTTATGTGGGTAAGGCTGGGTGAGAATGCAGGGTGAAGAACATCTCATCCACACAGCCAGGAGTTTAATCCACTCCCGATATGATACAACATTAAAGGTTGGAGACTTAAGACACTCAATGCAGTTTCTCTGGCATGGCAGCTCTACTCCATTTTAAAGAGGCTACATTTATTATTATTTTTTCACAGACCTTAATTTGAAAGGAATCCACATGTATTGTGTTGAAGGTTTCTGAGCTGGAGTAATCAGGAGCAGAGAGATGGGATGTGGGAAAATGAGAATATTCGTTAGTAACAGCAGTGGCCCAGAATGACTGGAGCAAGTTGTGAGTCAGGGAAAAAGAGATGAGACAAGCCCTGGTGAGTGCTCAGTTGATTGGAGCATCATTCCATATCCCAAAAACGTTTCAGGTTCACTTTCTGGTCAGGGCACATGTCTGGCTTGAGAGTTTGATCCTAGTTTGGGGCACATGCATGGGTAAATGTCTATGTTTCTCTCTCACATAGATGTTTCCCTATCTTTCTTCCTCCTGCTCTAAAAATCAAAAACATATCCTTAGGTGAGGATTTAAAGAATTTTTAAAAAGAGAGAGCGATGAGCTGAGAAAAGAATGATGAAAGCCAGGACTCTGAGTAATGAATTTGAAAAGGCCTGGCAAAGAAGCATCTTTCTGAATTTAAATTTTAAGGTTCAAGATAACCAGTTTTTAAGATTTTATATTATTTTCAATTCCCATCCATATTATGCATTTGGGTTCATGGCTGTGGAATACAAATACTCCAAACAATAAGTGCCCAAAGGCCTAGTCAGCCTCCTAATAGAGTTCTGAACTGCACTAATATGTGCCAGAGGCACGAAAACAACAGTGTTGGAAACATCATGCCATCCACAGGCCACCTGGAAAACACCATTCATGCTTTTATCTTTTTAGTTTATCTAACAGCATCATCCACAGTAAGTTCCTTGAGGTATAAGTGCATTAAAAATCTTCGCCGAGTCACAAACAGCTCCAAGCCTGCAGGTGGTGTTATCATATTGTGACTAGTGACGACACCAGGAAGGAAGTCAAGTCAGAGCTGGCAGAGCACACACCACACCTGCGACTGGGACACACAGGCCTCCTACTCCTCCCAAGACACTGGGATTCCCCTCCTCTTGGTTGGTGAATTGGACAGAAAGGTCAGTTCCCCCACACACACACATGGCTGCTTCTGCTAAAGACATACAGGAAGGAAAGGAGAAAGCTTCAGGGAACAGGAAGGCCTCATGTCACCCCCACGGCCAGACCCTCAAAATAAGGGACAATCTCTGAGCTTCTGGAAAGGGATGTACTCAGAAGTGGTGCAGAATTGGTCCTGTCAAACTCCCTCCAGACTTGGAGGTAGAGGAAGATTCCTGACAGTGTCTTGGTCAACTCAGGCTGCTCTAAGAAATTCCACAAAGTATGTGGCTTAAACAGTAGGCCTTCCTTCCTCACAGTGTTGGATGCTGGGGGTCCAAGACCAAGGTGGTGGCAGATGGCGTGTCTGGTGAGAACCTGCTTCCTTGCTTGCAGATGGCCATCTCCTGGTGTTCCTCTGTGGCTAAGACCAGAGGGAGGGCTCTAGTTTTTCCTCTTCTTAAAGGCACTAATTCAATCCAGGGGTCACCTTCATGACCTCATATATACCTCAGCACCTTCCATATACCCACCTCCAAGCACCACCACATGGGGATTAAGGATTCAGCAAGTGAATGTTGGGGACACAGGCGTGCCATGTACAGAACAGAGGGACAAGCTGCTCAAGAGGGAGTAGCAGGAAGTGATTCCGTTACCTCCCTTCAGTATCTGCTTGGCAGTTACAGATCCAGCCTGGGTAAGGACAGCCTCCATCTCTGAGAAGTCACATTTCATCACCCCCTTGGACGGTGCTGGGCAGGAAGCAGAGGTGTACAGAAAGGGGGGCAGCCTTGAGCTCCTTCTCCCAGTCATAGCAGGAAAAAATATCATTTTTGCATTTTCCCATAGTTAAGCTTTCAGTCAGGAAACTGCTTTTTAAATACATGAACATGAAGCTGAAAATCATGAGAGGAGTAGTTAATGAGTATTGGCATCTTAAACAATTTACCAAATTCATAATCATGCTCTTAGGCTCATGGTATCCAGAGGAGAGGAGGGTTGGGGGCTGAGTGAAAGAGGAAGGGATTGAGAGTAGAGATTACTAATTACAGAATAGTCAGTGGCTGTAACCTACAGCACAGGAATGCAGTCAGTTATACTGTCATTATTATGCACAGTGTCAGGTGGGTGCTGGAAGTATCGGGGGACCACTTTGTAAAGTATACGGTTATGTAACCACTGTGCTTAACACCTGAAACTAATACAGAATAACAAATGTAAACTGTAATTGATATATAAAATTAAAAAACACCAATAACACTGCTTCTCTAATCTGTGCCTGGTGTTAAGTAACTTTCAAATTGATCACAGCTTTTTGTGGGCATCAGACTTACAGAGGAAATCATCATTTGTACTTTGCTGTTACTGCTCCTACTGAGCAAAGCTCTGTCTTATAGGTCAGATAAGTAATGGGGCAAATTCATTTAACACGTACATGGACCTATAACATAATCCAGACTCTTCCAGAAGTGCACAGGGGTCTGTCTGGGAGTCCTTTACAAGTGACAGCCTAGGAGTTGACTGCAATGTCTGGAGAAGACACACGCAGTACTGGCACCTGCCTCGGGTACAAGAGACGGAAAGGTCTCAGGTAGCAGTGCTCTGTCACAGGAGGTAATATTCATAATAAGGAATATTATTATGAATGTTACCTCCTGTTCAGAACATCAGCCCTGCCCGACTCCTGTCTTAGGGGATCGTACAGAACTCTGCTTAGAGCATTGCCAGTTGGGTTTCTCATGGTGTCACCAGCTACCGGGATAAAATCAAGCTGTTTAGATTGTGCCATCAGCCAGGGACACTGTCAAACTCCAGCTCTCCATGGTTTCCTGCACAAGGCCCCTGCTTCCCCATCTTCCTTTGGAGCAGGTGAATCTTTTTCTGCTGTGTGATGAACCCTGCCTTTCTCCCCCATCAAGTGGCAGCTGGGTGACCCTGGCCTTCCCTTCACCCCTCATAGAGCTTTCTGATGCTGGTGGACCAAGGCAGGGCTCTGGACTGTGGTTGTCCTGAGTGGGGGGGGGGGGCACCCCGCCCAAAGCTGGGCACTGCTTTCTCCAACTCAAACAAAAGACTCTGCAGCCACTGTGGAAACAGTGTGGAAACACTGTAGACTGCCTTATGATGCAGCCATTCCACTTCTGGGAATACATCGAAGGAACCCAAAACACTAACTTGAAGTAATATGTGGTCATTGCAGCGTTATTTACAATGGCTGAGATTTGGAAGCAGTCCCACTGCCCATCAGTAGACAAGTGGATAGCAGACACTCTCGGTCCATGTGTACAATGGAACATGACTTGGCCATGAAGAGTAATGAAGCCTTACCATTGGTGGCAGCATGAATGGACCTAGAGGGTATTGTGCTAAGTGAAGCAAGCCAGAAAGAGACAAACGCCATGTGGTGTCACTTATATATGGAATCTAATGAACAAAATAAAATTTGGGGTAAAAGGGTCTCTGGCTCTAAGTGCCCTCCTTCCTAACATTCTTTCTTAGACCCTGCCCAGTACTTTGTCTTCTGAACTGGACTCAGGAGCCCTGAATATCTAGCCTGAGAAACAAGAGCAGTGACCAAGGTGACCAAAGGTTATTTCTCCTTTTGCATCCCTGGTGCCTCTTTCCTTCCTGTTTCCTCTCCAGTTCTCACGTGCTGCATCTATGCATGTCCAGGTGTGGGCTCAGTGAAAAGTGAATGAGTTTATCACAGTGTGGTCAGTAATTGCCTAAACATCTGGAACACAGGCAGACAAGTTTTGTGGCAGAAGAGGTTTGGGAGGACAGGTGTCCCAGGGAAGGGCAGGAGTGTGCACTCTTCCTGCTCTCCCAGGACTGCACCAAGGAGCTCTGAGCTCCTCACCCAGTCCCCAACGGGACCCTGGCCAAACTCTCAAGGGACCGAACATTAAAGGACTCAGAACTTCAATCTGTGCTCCAGGGAAACTTAGCTCTCCCCAGATCATTTCCTCCTGCAGCCTGATGTCTTCCTTTGTGTTCATGTATTTACATTTCTGATTTATAATTTCCATTCATGTGGAAATAAAATACTTACACCATTTAAGATTTAATCAATTATCATTATCAAATTCACCTCTTCTTTTCAGAGTAATAGTTTGATTTAGATAGATATTCATATACAGGGGTGGGCAAAAGTAGGTTTACAGCTGAACTAAACAGTACAAGGATAAATAAACAAGAATACACTGTGTTTCGTGTACTCAGAACTGTAAACCTACTCATGGGCCCTGCGTTTGAATTTGCTATGCTTACATCTTGGTTATTTTCCTTTCATTCTTGTCTAGTTTCTCTTCCTTCATTTCCTGAATTAATGTTGAGCCTTCTCTTAGTCATTTGTATTTCAGAGTTTAGATAGTGATTTTGAATGCATGAGGCAATATTTGAAAAGACAAATGAACTTGCATCTAATTTTCAGACAGTTAGTCTATAGTTGCATTGCCATGAAACCATTTTCTTTATGCATTTGTTTAAGGAAAAGATTAAATGTCATTTGAGGACACAAACTTGAGATTGTAAATGGTATTATGCACTTTTAAATAGCTCTTTTACTATTTCCAAAATCCTAACTTATTATCACATTATAATTTGATCCCCTGAGAAACAGAGGAGACAGTTGGCATATCATTTCTTTGTGGACAGTAAGGTCCGCATGGGAAGGGAACTGCCTATCCCTAAGTCATATGGTTATATGATGGCAGAGCTGTACTTTCCAAAAACCACTTTGCCTTTGCCTCCCAGGGTCAGGGTTGTTTCACCTGAACTCTAGGGAACTAAAACTCAAGCGTATATGCTCACGAAGAATTCTCTGCCAGTGATGTCTGCCGCTTGTGAATTTGCTACTAGATTTCAAATATATGTAAGGTTATGATTGATAAAAATGTGTGTTTAAAAATATCAAATTCAGAGTAGACTTTTTAAAACCCTCACCCAAGGGTATGATATTACATATTTTAGAGAGAGTGGAAAGGGGAGGGAGGGAGGGAGAGAGAATCATCAATGTGAGAGAGGAACATTGATTGGTTGCCTCCCATACACACCCCGACTGGGGATTGAACACGAAACCTAGGTATGTACCCTGACCAGGAATCAAACCCACAACCTTTCAGTCTATGGAATGATGCTCCGGTCAACTGAGCCACACCAACCAGGGCACAGAACCAATTCTTATGAACGAAAACCTTATATTACTCTAGAATTTCTGCATACCTGGGTCCAAAAGACAGCTGAGTCATTGGGAGTTCATGGAACAGCTTGACAACTTTGAGGTGACTGGATGAGATATAATGTATGCAGCATGCTCACCACTGTGCCTGACTTGCACTCACTCCTCTGTGGTTTCTGTCTGCCTGGCCCTCTTTTCCACAGCATTGTTATGTATTTTGTCTAACATAGCTCTAGGCTCATCAGTTTTGCATCATTTTTCTGAAATGTTGGCCCTAAAATTTGGAAGCATGGAGTTTAAAATTTTAGCATCCAGTTAATATCTCACTAGAATGAGTTCATATATTCAACTGTTATTGAAATTTTGATTTGTGTAAGCATAAAAGAAATAATTTTCAATATATCAAGATTCTTTAAATGACATGTGAAAGGTGAATTCGGTGGTGCGGGCAGGGGAAACAATTCATGAACACCCCAATATGTGGTTTACAAACATCTAGATAACTACTGCCAGTTGACTTCCAGAGGGAACTGTTGCTATACGCCTGTCCAGTGTCACTGACAGGATACCTGTTACTCCTGAGAATTTCCTGTTTGAGCTCGGCTCTGAATCTTTGTAAGTTCCTTCTAGAGCAGACTGGAAGTTTTAGAATATTTGTCAAATATATATAATAATTATTATTATCATTATTAATTCTTATTTGGCAAAGCTTCCCAGGTAATTTTCAAGCATATTAAATAGGCCTAATTGGTTTAAAAACATAGGAGAGAGGATGAATCCTTGAGGTATTTCAGGGCCCATTGTAATAACACAAAAGTCATTTGTCTGTTTAAAAAAGTCTTTTGAAATTTAAATTTTGGGAAGGCTGTTAAATATACTTAACCAAAAGTTTATATTATAAATCTTTTGGAAATCTAGGTAAAACACAGGTATATATATTATGGTAATAACTTTAAAAGATATAATTAAACTTAAATCGGTTTTGATATTAAACATTTTGTATAGACCATAGGATCCTATTTAATTTATATAAGTATTTAATCTCTGTAGGCCAATAAAACATTATATCCTAGCGGTGCCATCCAGAGGCAGAAAACACACTACACATCACATACAGACAAATACAGGAAGACCATATGCATGATTTAAATTATTAATTTTTGTAGAGAAGACATAAGATCTTCCCCTTGCCTTTGATAACTTTTAAGAAGGCTAGAAAAGGGGAGAGAAGTTCCTAAATACCAAGTGGGAAGACCTGTTGAGACTTTCAATGTAAGAGTCAAGGACTGTGAATGAGCAGTGGAAATAAAGAAAGTCTAGGCTTCAATCGAAGGCCTTAAGCGACAGGAGAGAGCCTGGGCAGGGCTGCTTTGGAAACTTACAAGTCAGAGCCCTAGTGACCTAAGATGTGACATGACAAGAGTGGGGCTGTTAGAAATACGAGGAGAGAAGGGGTCCCTTCGATATCAGGGGTGATCAGGTCCTTGCTCACTGGGCCCCGTCACCCAGGTGTCAGTCATGTGGGCTGGTGACTCTCTGTCCAGAGGGCAGATTTCTTTCACTTCCACATTGATGACGTGTGTCTCCATAACGGACTTACTCCGTAGCTGGACAGGTAAGTTTTCCCCACACTGACAAGTGGGAGAGAAAGTGCAATGAAAGCAACTCTAGGTCCACCAGAGAGAAATTAGGTGGAGGAGGGGACTGGGGCCTTCCTGGGGTCTTCCGTCAGACTTCAAACTTTCATAAACGTTTACAATCTTCACAACCTTTTACAAACGTTTTACCCGTTCAGAAATAACCATCATTAGGCTAACTTAATTTCAATCCTTGTCCTGAAAATATGTGTTTTTATATTTTGTGCCTTCTATTATTAAATTCATATAATGTTTCCCATTTAATTTGAATTCTTAGTTTTTAGAAACCTTAATTTCCCAATGATAACCAAAAAGTAAACAACCAGCATTTCTCAGATTGACATGTATGAATACACTTAAACATACTCTTATTTTCAAGCACACCTTTAAAAAAGCACAAGACATTACAACAACAGTTCCAAATCCATTGAGATTTTGTGTGATAAAAGCTAAAAGCAGGTGAATTTAACTTGTCTAGCAATCAATGTTTCAGTATTTCATGTTATTTTAAAATATCTAGATGTTTCATAACTTTTATTATTTAACCCAGCAATGCTCCAAAGCTTTTAAGTTACCAAAGACTTTGGAAAATTAAGAAAAGGCAGGAGGAGGAGCAGACAGGCCTGGCAGGCAGCTTGTCCCCAGAGCTGCAGCTCCCAGGCCTCCTGCACTTTGGATTTAAAGCTGACACTTCTCTCCTTTACCAGGGGAGGGCGGCACTCCCTCTTTGCAGCTTCTGCAGCTTGTGCAACTCTGGTCTTCTGGGAGAGTTTGGAGCATTTCAGAGACTTATTTTTATAAGTTTTTCTTTGATTATATTATCTGGAGGCTTAGGAAGACATGACTGAAAATGAGATTCTTGAGGCTGCAGTTGGGGGTTGAGTAGCCTTGAGGATCCCCATCCCCCAGGGACCACACAGGTTTTGGAAGAAAGGGGTCCTGGCGAGTGGGTGAGAGCAGAGCAAGCAGTCTAATAAAATAAAAGTGTAATGGGTTTACCTGTCACATCAAGGGTCACCTGTCCCTTCATAGATAATGTTCTTAACGGGGGGCCAACTGGATCATTGGGTCCCGTCAGTTCAAGGCCATGTGTGGTTAGGTTCTCGTCCCGGGGACCCCCAGACCCCAAGACAGTCCACCTTCCAGTGGCCAAACTTGTGACAGAGGGGGCATGGCCCTTGAGGTGACATATGGCTTAAAGCTGAGCTGCCTGTTGCTATAGGATGGCTTTCTTGCTCTTTCTCTGCCCTGTTTTGGTTGTTAAAAACTGGAAGTTATTTCTACCAGTTGGTCAGCGGGAGCCTGGGGTCCTAAGGCTAGTTTATATAATTTTCTTTTGATATCTGGGGCTGTCTGCTGGATAAAATGCATCCCCAAAGTGCTCAGCTCTCATAACAGACGCAAAGGGCTCCTCTAACAGGCTTTGTACTTACTACACCCTTAGGGAGAACATGCTAAGGTTCGGGTGGTAATGAGTCAGCTTCTGATAGTAGCAGGACTGCTAAGTAAGTGTCTCACTCCAGGTGCCTGTGGTTTTGAAGTAAAGAAAGGGTTAAACCCAGGTGGCTGCTCTGTGGAGGGAGGTGGTGAGCTCAGAAGAAGGCAGATCAGGGATTTCTGGAGGTTCTAGGGGCCTGGATGTGGAGGCACAAAGGATGTGGCAGGAGGAGCAGAGTTCAGAATAGTGGTGGAGCTCCAGAAAAGGGCTGAACATAGGGAACCTCAGGCCATTTCCCTAGGTGGCATTATTAGCTGTGTCCTCAGTTCACAGCTAATGATTTAACTACATTTATAAATTTATTTCCCATTTGGATCATATTTTGATGTACATTATTTTAAATCTCATCATGCTTCCTGCAAATGAAGACTGTTAGATTTATGGGATAGGTTTTACAAAAGGAATTGATTTAGGTGGTTATGAAAAAAGAACATCTTAGAGTGGGATTTTTTTCATTTTTGTTCTTTGACTTTAAGTAATTTTATAGTATTTATTGGAGCTGGGTAATTAATAAAAATGTTAATCAGTACTTTTTTCACCTCTCTCATAAGTCCAAAGATTTCATTTACTTAATAATTCAAATTTATTTTAAATTAAAATTTAACCAAAGTAAAACCATTACTAGTTTAGAAAATGATTAAAACACTTTTATCTCACTGATTGATGGCCTAAATGTTTAAATTCTGTTCTGAGGTACTAGCATATTTGTTCTCTAAATGTCTTTCTTGCATGTGCTAATTTAATACTCCTTAAATGGAAAGCTATGTACAAAATCTTTTTGTTAAAACATTTTCCAGCCCTAGCCAGTTTGAGTGGTTAGAGTGTCAGCTCTCAGGCTGGAGGGTCCCAGGTTCAATTGTGGCCAGGGGCACGTGCCCTGGTTGCAGGCTCAATCCCCTGCCCCGGCCTGGGTGCCTTGTGGGAGGCGAGCAATTAATGTGTCTCTCTCACATCAATGTTTCTCTCTCTCTCTCTCTCTCTCTGTCTCTCTCTCTGTCTCTCTCTCTGTCTCTGTCTCTGTGTCTCCCTTCCACTCTCTGAAAAGCAATGGAAAAAATACATATTCCAAATATACAAGTTTATTTTTTTCATTTTTCTTTCCTATAAATTACATATTAGTTACAATTCTATCACATTGTTCTGCAGGCAGTTGACTGGTGGAGTTTAGCTGTCCTGACGGATGAACTGCTAACCGGAGCATCCCCTTTCCCTGCCGATGGGGAGAATTCCCAAGCTGAGATACTGGGCAATACTTATCAAAATAAAGTGAGTGTGTTGTTGCCTCAAAGGAACTGATTACATTTCTGTAATTCAGCTGATGGAAAAAAATAATTTTAAAAAATGGGGATAGACAAAATTAGGTTTCTGTGGTTAATTTCCATTAATAATCATGTAGAAAGTAGATATGTAACCTTTATATTTTATGTGTCCAGATAGGCCTTAAGTTTCATAGGGAGAGTGTCATGATTTTTGCATGTTTCAAAGCACTTGGCGTTGGGCCCAAACCGCTGTACATTTGGAATGTGGGGTGAAGGGCAGTTTAGAATGCGGGGCGAAGAGCGGTTTAGAATGTGGGGTGAAAAGCCATTTAGAATTTGGGGCATAGAGCTGTTTAGAGTTCGAGGCGCAGAGCCGGTGGGCACAGAGGTGTGCACAGAGCCGGTGGGCGCAGCGACTGGACGCAGCCTCGGGATGGATGTGACCGTCTCAGAGCTCATGGAGCTCTTCCTGCAGAGCCCGCTGGTGACCTGGGTGAGTGCCCCTGGCTCCCAGCCCGTGTTGGTGCCCGGGCTCCTCTCCCACCCCCCTCGGGTCACTGCAGACCTGACCCAACGGGGTGGGGGCTGCGGGTGGCAGGCAGTCCGGGGACTCAGGGGTCTTAGCAGGTGTTCCCAGCTGGGGTCCGGACAGTGGCCTGGGGTCCGGAGGTGTTTCCAACTCTGGAGCCAGTGCTCCCTGTGCAGGACCCCTCAGTGCCCCAGCCCTGGCCCGTGGGTACACCTGTCCCTACCGGGGTGCTGGGCTGCCAGTCCAGGAGTGGACAGGGTCGATGTGGTCGCCGTGGCCCCTGTGGATTGACCACTCAGGAATAGGACTCACTCTCCCCAAATATCCTCGTGTAGTTAGTTTTTGAACCCAAGACCAGCCCTTGAATGGCCGTGATGGGTGGGATTGGGGGTCTCAGAGTGGGAATGTGTACAGTCTGGGGTGGGCACAGTGACTTCCAATAGATCAGAGACATGAGAAATTTGTTGAAAAGTTCCCTTTACTTTTGTTTTTCCCCTTCTGGGTGCTGGAGAAAAGTGGGAGGAAGGTGTCCCTCCTGCTGCCTCCTGTCTGTCGCCTGGAGAAGGAAGTGAGGGGCCCTGGGGAAAGGGGGCCTTGCGCCTACTGAAGCATGGGTGGGCGCTGGGGGACCCCTTCAGCCCACAGGCCTGTGGTTGTCTGCAGAGCTTTAGGATGTGCTCGGGGTGACTTGTGCTGCCTTTCTCCCCAACCCCTCCTCGCAGGTTCAAACTTGGGACCCATTCCGAAGCGGCAACTGCGACAACTTGAGTTTCTACATGAAACTGGTGGATGGCATCTTTCTGAACCAGGTCATGCTACAAATGTAAGTTGTCTATGAAAGTGTTGCTTTAAGGGTGTAGAAATGGGACCTGCGGTTGCTATGGGAGGGTCTTTCCCCTGGCCCAGGGGCGTCTCAGTCCGAGTGCCTTTGCTGCCACTCCTTGGGGCGAGAAGAGCTCCCGGGCAGCGGGCTGGCAGCTTGTTTGGTGACGGGAATTTGGAATTGAAGGACTGTCAAACACTTGGTGTAGGTGGTGCAATTAACTTCCAACTCGGGTACTGAATGTGGTTTAAGCAATGAAATTAAAACAAAAACCTTTTTGGGATCCAGGAAGAGTAACAGACAGTGTCTGGTTACAGAGGAGTCGGTGGGTCAGGAGCATCTGTGAGTGACTAAGGTCTCGCTCTCAGAAGCCTGTGATTAGATTCTAAATGACATATCTATTAGCTTTGGCAGCACTGCTCCAAAACCATTGGCGAAAATTAGTTTTCCTGAGGTTGTCCCCTGGATAGTCCAGTTCTGCCCCCCCCCCCCCCATTCTGTTAGACCCTGAAAATTACTGGATTCCATTGGTGCAGTGATGAGTGAAACTTCAACCTGCCCTTACCCAAGCCCAGGACTGTTTAATTAAGAACATTAGCAGTGTCCCCAGCCTTTCCATTCAGCTTTTACACCCAGGCAGAGGCAGAACAAAGGCCGGGCACTGTTTCTTTCTTCCCTGACCTTTTTTTTAAATATATCTTTTATTGATTTCAGAGAGAGGAAAGGAGAAGGAGATAGATAGATAGATGATAGATAGATAGATAGATAGATAGATAGATAGATGATAGATAGATAGATAGATAGATAGATAGATAGATAGATAGATAGATAGAAACATCAATGATGAGAGAGTCATTGATCGAGCCCACAACCCGGGCATGTGCCCTGACTGGGAATCGAAACCCGAATGCCAGGATGCCAGGTCAAAGCTCAACCACTTAGCCATGCCCGGCCGGGCTCTTCCCTGACCTTTGGAATTCCTGAAGCTTTTACCACTTGCCTGTAAATCAGGAAAGCCTGCTGGCCGTTCCTTTGAGAAATGCCAGTTCATTGCCAGTTCACATTTGGCCTGAGGCTAAATTCAGTGAAGGGCCTCTCACCCAGTAAATGGCGGGGCTCTTTTGCAGTGTTGTTCCAGTTAGCTGCTGCCTTCAGAACTGATGGGGGAAGCAGAGGCGGTCAGAGCCCGGCCCTACCCTGGGTGCGTGTAGTGTCTTTTAGGTGCAGCCAGCATCCCGGTGTGTGCTGAGGCCCTTTGGCTCCTGGCACAGTTGGGGTGGTCCCATCTGACCTAAAGGAAAGCTGAGGTGACAGTAACAACGAAACAGAAAAGCCCTGCATGTTCTCTAAGTTCTGCTATGTTAAGAAGCACGTGTGTCACTTTATGAAATTTCTCAGCACCGTTATCACAGGGCTGGGGACAGATGGAACCGTGAACACAGCCCTCATTTAAATTAGATATCCTTGTCTGTGTCTTGGGACAGTCACGTGGGGGGATGGCTTTGTCATGAAAAGCAGGAGATGTGGCAGCTAAATGGTCCTATTGAGCCCGTTCTCTTCAGATAGGAAACCTTCTTTTGACACAGAATTTTGAGAAATATCCTGCACGTATACAGATGAGTGGAATTATAAGTCACTTGATTCAGATTTCTAGTCTCATCACGACCAGACTAGACTTTTGCCTGGGAGCGGAAAGTAAAAGACACTTTTGGGGCTTCTCACATCAACTACTGTTAGCATTTCTCGTAGGCTGCTCTGGGCACCATAGAGAGCCCAGTTCTGATGATGCCAGTTCTTCCAGGTGACTTGTGTCCCTGGGATGTAAAATCACAGGCAGGACCTGCCTGAGACCCATGCTGGTGACAGAGGAGAGGACTCATGTGAAGTGGAACATTAATGATTTTTACTGATGTAAATCAGAAAATGTTCCTTTTTTCCCTTTTTCTCTCTTGATAGTTCATACATTTTGGTATGTTCAGTTTTTAATCCTTTTAATCTTGAAATATATCTTGGGGTAGGTTATTGATTTTGACACGGTGTAACTTTTGGGGTCTGCACTGGTGGTGGTTTGTGGGTGCTATTAACAGTGGGAATGGCAGTGACTGTGATTAAAGGCCTGAGGAGGTTGAGGGCCTTGTTGTGGGGCGGGAGTGATGGGGCTCATCCAAGTCCACGGCTCAGCAGTGGCAGAATTAGGTTTACTGGAGCCATACTCGTTACAGCCTCACACCCACCTAGACTTGGAGAGGACTATCCGCCGCCAGGCAGGGAGGTGCAGCAAAGCTGGGAGATGCCATTTCCATTCTCCTGTTTCTTCCCCCAGTGATCCCAGGCCTGGAAAGAAGCCCATCCACCAGAATGTCAACAACAATGCGGACCTTCGGATTGAGAACTTGAGCATGCTGGTCAGAAATATCAAGACCTTCTACAAGGTGAGGGCAGCTCTCAGTTCCCCAGGAGTTCTGTGCCCCTGGCAGTGCTGTCACTCACATGATTTCCCCACAGGAAGCCGGGAGGACATTGTGTTCAAGGGCAGACACCTGCGTGCCGACACTTGTTTTGTTTTTTTCACTTGCATGTTGTTTTTTTGCATTGTGAGAAGGGTCGGGTGTTAGGTTGCTTTACTTTGTCCAGGGAATTCTCTTCAAGCGATGTGCAGAGCATTAGTGTCTGGTGCTGACAGAGCCCCAAAGATGAGCCCCAGGTACCACTGTGACCCCAAGCACCAATTGCACTGGGAGTGGTTGCGATGGGCTCTGGGATGGGCACCCTGATGTGGTTCTTGTCCACAGCTCAGTGAGTCTTTGTACAGCAGCAATTCAAGGGGTTGAAGGAGATACGGGAGCACAGAAGGGTTATGTTGGGTTTGGGACTGTAATTGATGAGCCCTGAGCTTGCACACAGGAGCTCTAGAGTTCACCGTGTGGAGTGTCTACTTGTCCAGTGCTCACCATACCTCATTAGCAGATAGTCAGTGGGTAGGAGGGCCTGATGGGGAACGGCCTTGGGAAGGCTGGGTGAAATCTTTGATGTTTATGGTGTTTATATGGCCAGCACTGAAGCAATATGGACCTAAACTGTCCCCCAGGACCCTGGTTTTCTTGGCACTGAAACTTTTTCACCCATATGAAGTTTTTTAAGATCAGAGGTGAAGTTCAATGATTTTGATTGATGTGGGGGTTGAGGGACCCTAGTGCCTTCTGCTCAGCCCTGTCCTCTCCCTCCAGGGCATCTCTGTGGGTTCCTGGGACCCCAGGAAACATGGTTCAAGAACCACTGAGTGCTCAATAACCTGTCCCAGGTTCACCCTGGGGTTCCACTGAGATCTTGGGCCAGACTGTGCCTGGGACCTGTTCTTAGCGCTCAGCTGTGTTCATTCCATGGCCTGTTGGCAGCACAGCATCGTGATTCCCTGGGCAACCTCTAGGAGGCGTACAACCGGCCCCATCCTTTTAGTTAGAAATGCCAGCTGCACTGAGGAGGCACTGGGGGTCGAGGTGGGTCCTGGGAGAGCTGGGACTGTGGGGCTGAAGTGGCTTCATTTCTTTGGCCAAGGGGAGCCACACTCAGGGCCGGGCATGTTATAGGCTGCTGGGTTTCAGCTAGTGCTGCCCTTGTGCTGGCCATGGGCGGGGGCAGCTGGGTGAAGGGGGTGGTGTTGCCACTGAACTTGGGCCTGGGCATGGAAGGCGCCTGATTCCTGGCTGCAGGCACCATTCATGGTGAGTGAGTGCTTTTGATGCTCTGTGCTAAGGGCCAGGAGACGTAAACTCTGCTGACAGGGCCAGAGACAAGACTCCTAACTCCAGCTGCACGGGGGCAGTCGGGGAAAGCAGCCAAGACCAGACGGGGCTCTGGGTGGTCAAGCATCGGTAACACGTGGACCTTCTGGAAGCTGCGCTGAGCGCTTGAGTTGTGTATAAAGGCAAGAGGGGGGCAGAGCCTCCAGGACTCAGGGCTCATGTGGCAGGAGTCCTTCCTTGTGCTGACTGAGCAGCTGGAAAGTGGATTTTGCTGATTTTGCTCGTGGTGCGTGTTTTGCCCTGGGTGGGACTGTGGAATACTTTCATGAGCCATTCACTTAAGAGTTTTCTCATGTTGAATTTTCCCAAGGCCTGAAGGAGGGCTGAGGTTGTTAAACAGCTCAGACTTCTGTCCAAGCCAGGTATTCACCAGTGAGACATTTTTAGAAAAACACCAGCCTCTCTGATGCGGCGACATGCGACCCCAGACAATAAAGTTAAACTGCCTCCAACACCAAATTCAGAGGGGCCGTTGTGTTGGGGTGAGGTGCACCTCGTGGTAGCATCCCTCCCCCCAAGTTCTGTTGCAGACAGGAGCCACAGAAAGACAGTAAGAGGGGGGATAGAGTCCATGCACAAGCTGTTTGGAGGCTCTGGCATCCCCCGGCCTGCGTGTCCCATGCCACCATTCTCATCAGATGATCCAGAGAGAGTTCTGGGCTGCTCCACGGGGCCGGCTGTGTAATCGGCCCTTTCTTCACCAGTGCTCGCTGGCAGGATGCTGAATGCAGAGATGCAGTGACCTACTCAATAGGGGGACTACTGAGGAAAGTGGGAAACCTTTTAAAATGGCTTAAGAAGAGCTTTTTTGGTGAAGAATTTCTATAGTGACCACTTTCGTAAGGCCAAGAATACTCTGGAACCTCCCCCCTTACTCGTCTCCTATAAAATTAGATTTTTATCTTCTGCTTTGTAAAAACCAAGGCCCATCTGGACAGCAAAGACAACCTGCCCTGGAGGCGCTCTGGGAACGCAGTGGTGGGTCTGGGTGCGAGCCCGCACACTCCAAGGAGGGCTTGTCAGAGACGCCCAGGCATGGGCATGGCTGACGGCCAGTGCCTGGCCCCACTGTCAAAGGCCCTTGGTGTGAGGGCCAGAAGGCAGCTTGTTTCCCACACCACCCTTCTGATGGGTGCAGATTAGCTGTGACCTATCTCTGTCGCAGGGAAGTTGCTGCTGTACAGGATGGAAGTATCCGCATCTATAGCGTGTACCACAGAACTGCTGGGCGCCAGCATCCTGGGTCATCAGGCTATGGAGACCCAGCAGCATCTCTCTCATTTTCACTCTGTATTTTCAGTTGCACAAGCAAACCAAACCATAAAAATAAAGACATCTTTTAAACAGATGCTCACCCCTGCCCCTGCCACCCTGACGTGTAAAGTGTCTTCTCTCCCCAAGGTCTCTGTGCAGAAGCAGACATGAGGCTTACCTGGTTACGATCGAGGCAGACGTGAATTAGCTTTGACGTTTCACATTTGTTTGTATCCTAAGTAGACCTTCCTCTTCTATAGTGTGTTAAAGTCGCCGTGTAGTGGCTGCACGCTCATCCGGTCATCTTAGTCCTTTATTTTTGTTTCCTGTTCTCATTGGTACCTTTTCCTCTTTGTTTCTGTAGGATGTTCTCAGGCAGGTGATCCTCATGAGATTGCCCAATGTCGTGGTGATCGGCAAGGACCCGCTGTCTGGTGAGTGAACGCTGCCTCCGGGGTGCTTGGCAGTGCCATTGGCTCTGGGCAGCTGTTGGAGCTCCAGCTGCCAGCTTGGAGCCAGCACAGTGAAAACACGGCATCATTTCGATGCGATTTTAAAGGGTGGGTTTGTTACTCTGAGGCATGAAGCCAAGAGCACACTTCTTCCTTAAGACCAAGTCCAAGTGCAGAGGCATGCAAGGCCATTGCTGCGGTGGGCTCTCCAGGGCCTCTCCTCCTTAGTATATGTGGAATCAATGTCACCGTCACGGGATGGGTGCCCTTTGGTAAGAAAGTAAGACTCTGTTGAGGGCCCTGCCAGTGTGGCTCGGTGGTTGGAGTGTCAGTCCTCACACCGAAGGGTCACAAGTTCAATTCCCAAGTAAGGGCACCTACCTCGGTTGTGGGTTTGTCTCCTACCCCCAGTTGAGGTGTATGTGGGAGGCAACCAGCCAATGTGACTCTCACATTGATGTTTCTCTCTCTGTCCCCCCTCCCTTCCTTCCACTCTCTCTGAAAAAGCAATGGGAGAAATATCCTCAGTTGAGGATTACCAAAAAAACATGAATCTGTTGAAGGAGCTCACATCTCCCTTCCACGGTCCTTGTGATGCTCTTTCAGTCTGTGGTAGGTCTCACCAGGAATCCTGTCATGTCTCCCACTGTGCCCTGAGGCCTGAGAGGGCAAGGGTTCCAAGTTCTAGCTTTGCACACTCACTGTGACCTTGAAAGACTGAATGAAATGTGCTCCTGGACATCTTCTAGAAAGTCGGAGCTTAATTTGTACTTGTCAGGTAGCGCCCTGGTGAGTTAAACATAGCGGCAGATCTCCTCCCTGCCGCATTGTGAGCACCTGCCTGCACCACGGCTCCTGGACAAACACCACCTTCTCTTACCTCTGGGCCTTTGCACATACTGTTTCCTGTGCCTGGGGTGCTCTCGCTCACCTGCATCCTAGATCTCTCCTCATCTTTTGGGTCTCAACTCAGAGGTCATTCCTTTAAGAAACCCTGCCTGATTCTTACTGCAGACTAGATGTCCTCCTTCCAGGTTCCCTTAGCATTTTTCACCTTTTTTTTTTTTAATCTATCTTCATTGATTTCAGAGAGAGGAAGGGAGAAGGAGAGAGAGAAAAACATCAGGATGAGAGAATCATTAATCAGCTGCCCTCCTGCATGCCCCTGGGCATGTGCCCTGACCGGGAATCGAACTGCAATCTGGATCATAGGTCGATGCTCCACCACTGAGCCATGCCGGCTGGGTTTCGGCTTTTTTTAATTGTTGATTTCCTTGGTCTGAGCTGAGAGGACTGTGTTGATTATGACAAAGCTCCCAGCACCCAGACGACATGGGTGCTTGGAAAGGGAGTTATCAGTAGGTTTGTTTCTTTTCTTTGCCTGCTTAACTGTGTCACTGAGCCAATATCGCTGGCAGGAACCCAGTAGACAGTCTCTTGTATGTTTTGAAACTATTCAAAACCCACAGTCTGGTAGATTTATGAAAATAGCAGTTTTTCTTACTCCTAAAAACCTGGAGAGTAATTGGGCATCGGCCTCCCATGAGAAATGAGGGAACTTCAGCTTTTCGCTCTCTCTTTATAAGTTTCACAGGAACCTGTAGGGATAAAAATCACAGGATGTGTTTGTGATAAGCGCATGTTTTTACTCACGCAGCCTGGTGAGAACAAGCACAGGGCTGCCCCACCCGGAGGAGGCAGAGCGGAATCTCCTAGTGCCCTGCTTATGGCCCAAAAGTTTATTTTGAATAATTTTTGTCCATGAAGATTTTCCTAAAATTAATTCTCTACCTTTAAGCCGTTTCCCCCTCTGCTAACAAAACTCAGCAAACAGGAATTCCGTGCTTTTCTAACAGTGCTCTGGGTGGGATTTAGCTTCTCTTGATGCCTAATGAGTGTGAGTGAACGAATGAACTGAATGAATGAATGAATGAATGAATGAATGAATGAATGAATGCGTGGCTCATGGTTGTCACTGCATGTGACTCAGGTGCTAAGGGAGCAGAACCCTTTGCTCTTTGATTGAGCAGCCTCAGACTGTAATTTTGAGCTTGTGTCTATGTGTGTGTGTCTGTGTGTGTGTCTGTGTTCCTGTGTCTGTGTGTGTGTGCGTCTGTGTGCCTGTGTGTGTGTCTGTGTGTCTGTGTATCTGTGTGTGTGTCTGTATGTACAGGTTTTCTAGTCTCCTTGCTTACGCTCTTGCTACTAGCAGTGGGCCTACCAAACACTTGTTTCCACTTTTAATACTGTTTTCATCAGTTGTGGCTGGGAAAATGGGTCGTCAGGGCTGTTTAAGTTATTCTGAAGTATGGTATAATAGGTCCTTAGCGGCCTCTGCTCTGGACAGAATACATAAAGATTTTCTGTGTGAACTCTGCCTTCTTTTTTGGCTGATCCAAGCCCTCCAAACACTTTCTCCCTTATATCAGCTCTGCTGGTTACAGCACCAAGTTCCTGGCCTGGGAAAGGTGAATCACTGTGGGAGAGGAGCTGGTGATGGCTGGAGGGGACTGTACCTCTAATATCCACCAAGGACTTAGGGGAGGGGACTGATAGTGCAGGAGGGACCATCACATGGGCATATGGGCTGGGCACTAGCACTGTAGCTGGGAAAGATGTTGGTGAGGCTGACTGGAGGCTTTTAACACTCATGTGTGCATTTCCTTTTCTTTTTATCAAAACTGAAATTGTGACTGATCATCAGCTCAGCACCAATAGAGAAGTGAGTCAGTGTGGTGATTATATTTATTAACGACTATGGATTGGAGCCTCCTAGGCCCAATGAAAGCCTCACGGGAAAAGAATTCATAGGAGTCTTTGAGGCTTTTCCATTCCTAACACTGAGGAGGTTCTACACTTAGCAAGGCGAGGGTTTGACTGGAGGGGATGGATCTGCAGCACCCACCCGTATCCAGCATATTCCTAATATGCTAGAGTGGAACCTGGATGGTCCATAGAGACCCTGTGGTCCGGTTCCCGCTCCTCCCGCCCTCCCCAGCCTGGGAGACAGCAAGGAGGGTACAGTTTAGGTCAGTGAATACCCAGTCCTCAGTTCTGAGACTCAGCCATAGTGTCTCCATCTCAGGAAGGTTGTTCTTAGCGATGTCTCATTTGGGAGGTATTGGGATGAGGCTGCCTGTCACTCCATCCACACTTTATACCCAGGGACCCGAAATGGCCCACAGCACTAATCCTCGGGGCACGAGTTTGTGTTTTTCATCCCAGGGTCCGTGGTAATACTTTGGGCCATTTTAGCACAGTGTGAGTGGGTGTGGGTAAGTCTTTCAAGAAGACAATGCCATTTCTGGCACTTTCCTTCTCCCCCAAATAGAGCAGGATATGATTAGAAAGTTAGAAAACTATACTTTTTTTTTTCTTTTTTTTTTTTTTTTTACCTGCAAGCCCCTCTGCACATCACCCAGGCCAGCTGTCTCCATTTCAGAGATGTGGAAACTGAGGACGGGGGCCAGAGTACAGCTTCCTGGGGTCACACTGCACCTGCTAACCAAGCCAAGTCTAGAGCCCCAGCATCTGACTCTGTTTATCAAGTGTTTGGTTCTCATAAGCACACGAAGATGCATAATCAGATAGACAGTGTAAAATGATGACAGAGGACATGTTTGGGCTATCTGCTTGGCAGAGCTGAGAAGGGGCGGCAAGACAGTGTTGGTCTGGGTCCGGGCAAATGGGACTTATCATAAGCTTGTTGCTTGTGAGACAGTAAAATGGTAAAGCGTTTCTGTGGGGCAATTTGGCAGTAGGAGAAGCTTAAAGGGTGAGTTTCTCCTAAAGAAGTAAATAAGAATCTGCATTAAAAACTTGCCTTTAAGCTCTGGTCAGTGTGGCTCAGTTGGATGGGTGTCATCTCATGCCCCCAAAAGTTGCTGTGTGGATTCCTGGTCAGGGCACATGCCCGGCTTTCCAGCTCTATCTCCAGCAGGGGGCGTACAGGAGGCAGCCGATTGATGTTCTGCTCTCACATCCATGCTCATCTTTTCTTTCTGTCCCTCCTTCTCGCTTTAAAATATATTTTTAAAACTAATTTCCTTCCCTCTTCTTAAAAATTAGCTAGCCGCTAAGGTGTTTAACATCATTTAGATGAAAACATTGAAAAATTGAGCCTCTGGAAGGGGATTGGTTGAGTAAGTGTGCCCTTTGTACAAAATAAGTGTGAGGCCATCAAAAGTGATATCTGTATGTTGTCTGGGGTTTTCTTTGGAGCATTCCAGCCAAACATGGAAACACAGAAGCGGGAGGAGGCCGTGGCAGGGTAGATGTGGGAGTGGGGAGGCCGGAGCAGGATGCCAGGCCTGGGGATGGTCTGTTTGAAGTGGGCAAGGTGAAAGGCAGAGTTGTGCGCATCCCAGTTCTAGAGTCAGCTTAGTGTTCCCTGCGGAGAGGCCTCTGCCACTGGGCGCTGCTTCCCACACTCACTAAAAAGAGATACTGATGCTGAAGTTCCTGGGTTATCCTGGGACAATACTGATGACAGATTTGAGTGGAAAAGGACCACAGATAGCTATGTACAGAGTTCTCATCTGGCTTAAATAATATGCAAACCAATACATGGAAAACAGACGGAATGTGTACACCCAAGTCGAAATCATGAGTAGAGAAATGATTTTTTTAAGTTTATCTGGTCCCCCGCCCCCGCTCCCCAGCAGACTGGTGTCTCACCAGTGAGATTTTATGAACAGACAAGCCTAATAAAATATGTTGCTCTTTGGGTTTAGGCAGAAGCATGGAGGAAGTCAAGAACTTGTTGGTGTTGGTGCTGGGCTCTGCTGTCCAGGTAGGGCTTGGGCAGGGGTGGAGGGGGCCTGCCTTCAGACACCTCGTATTTGGGTTTGTGGGGACAAAGCTCTCCCTTAGTGAGGTAGGAATGAAGCTCCCTTCAGCCCAACGTGACACATTCCTGGCTTCCTCAGAGAAGGGACCACTCAATAGGTGGCAGTCAATGCTAGTACCAGGGCACCTTTGGCAACAAGCAGGTGGGGGTTCCTCAGCCCAGGGTGCCATTAGCAAATTCTTCCCAGTATAGACACCTAGAGCAACGGTCAGAATCTATACACAGCGGGGGGGCCCAAATGTGACCCACCCTGTTTTTGAAAATAAACTTTCACGGGAACAGAGTCCCACTGTTTTCTTCATGTGTTACCTAAGGCTGCTCTCGCACCACAGTGGTAGAGCTGACACCAAACGACCCCCAGACTCCAAGATACTTTTACCACCCAGCCCTTTGAAATAGAAGGTTGCCGCTCCCAGGCTTAAACCCAGTGTTCTTGATCTTTACCAGTTTAAGAATCTCTTGGAGAGCTCGTTTCACGTGCATATTTTAGTGTTTCACCCTATGTCTTCAACCTGATGTGTGTTTTTTTTTAATAAACAAGCAACCCAGGTGATTCAGATGTAGGCTTTCAGAGCAACTTCTAGAGAAACCTCAGTCTCAGGGGCGGTAGGGAGGACACATTCTTGGAGGAATATAAAGGAGGAAGCCAGGGGCTGGGCAGGCAGTTGGTTTGGAAACTGTGTGCTGGGCTGGGTCCAGGTTGCCTCACTGGCAAAATGCTCCCATTGACACGGGTTACCCTCCACAGTGTGAGAGGAGAGAGGAGTATATAAACCGGATCCAGGAGCTGGACAGTGAGACCCAGGCCGGGATCATGGCCCATATTCAGGAGGTAGGTGTGTCGCTGGCTTCATGGGGCTCAGCTGTGGACCCCACTCCCATGAAGACAGGAGGTAGGCTCTCTCCACCAGGGAAAAGTTTAAAGACTATGTCACTCATTCGTGATTTTACTAGGGGAAAGACACCACAGAAATGTCCATCCTGTTGGGAAGGTTAGTCATTAGCACGCTAAAATGGGGACAAAGATTAAAATATTCTTTAAAACCTCCTCACTCACGTCTTCTGCCTCCTCTTCTTGCCTAATATGGAATCAGACTACTTTTAAGTACTGTCAAGTCATTTGGGGTTCGAATGTGATGTACAGTCCCTCAAAATATATTCTGGCAAATGTCACCCTGCTTCAGATGGTTGATCTTCATGGAGAAAGATGCTCTGTGTCAGTGACGCGGCAGAGAAACAGGCTGCCACCACCTGGGAGGTTAGGAACCACCAGGTCCCAGAAGGGCTGTCAGCATAGACTCTTCTCCTGGGCTGGGGTGAGAAGGGCTCTGCACTGAGGACTGCCCCTCTGCATTGACCTTGGCAGAGGTGGTAACATCAGAGAAGTGGTTTCCCTGGAAACTGGGCCTGTGGGGCAAGCCCGTACCTGAAAATGGGTTTCCCTGACACTCCCACACCCTCCCTTCCAGAAGCAGCCTTGTATGTTTTAAGCATCTTAGGAGATGAGGTTCAGCCTTCAGTCTGATTGGACAGGTGAGATAAAGGCGTGAAAAAGACAGGAGCAGGAGCACATAGGAGCAGGTGTGTGACTGGCAGGGGCAGCTGAACACAGCTCCCTATGCCGGTGCCGGGGACAGGCTGGGCTGATGGATCCCCAGCCGCCAGGCACCATGGGTGCTGTGTTCTGGGTTCTGAGTCAGCACTGGAGCAGGAGATGGATGCAGCTTGCTGTAGTCTAGGGGAAAGTGAGCATTGTGGTAAATACACTTAGCCATTCATGTGGGCAAGTGGCCACCTGTCAGCCTAAGAACCATTCTGCCTTTTGATTTCCCTGGTGTGTCCACATGTTTTGAAAATGTATGTACCTGGGGACTAGGTCTGCCACTCATTGTCTTTTCTGCTCAGCCAGCAGGATATTTGTAATAAAAGGGGGTTGCAATGCTGCCCAAAGAGTCCTGAGGGATGGTGAAATTCAGGGCTGCCCTTGGGAGGTAGGTCCTCTTGGGCCCTCGCAGCTGCTCCCTGCCCAGCCGCTGAAGCACCGTCCCATGTGTGCCCTCAGGTGACCCAACACCAGAAGAACGTGCTGGACCTGAACATGTTGGAGGTTCCAGACGTGTCCCGGGAGGAGCTGGAGGCCTCCTCGAAGAACATGCTGTCTCACGTGAAGAGGCTCGTAGATGAGCGAGACGAATACAGGGAGGTGTGTTTGCAGGGGGCCCAGCAGCCTGGTGGGACAGGTGGGGAGGAGCCTGGTCCTGGGGTCCTAGTTATGGGCCACTCTCCTCACCCTCACTCTCCCTCTCAATCCCGCACACCACCCCGACCCCTGACCGAGGTTCCACAGGAACAGGACGTGGGCACTCTCCCTGAAATGAACAGTTACCTCCGAATCACCTGCATCAGGGTAGAAGTTGAACTTGGAGTCGTGCTCCATTCACGCCTCTTTCTGTCTCACTCAATATGTCATCGCTTTTTAAAAAATTACATCATTGTTCTCATGTCTCCCTCTTGGTTTTGCAGTGTCGGTGTCGTCTGCCATCTTCTCTTTTACACATTTTGGTAATTTTTCACCAAGTTCTAGAGCAGGCACTGTGCCGGGCACAGGAGCACGCACTGAGACCCCCTCTCTGCCCTGCTGCAGATAATCGTGGACCTGACTCAGGAGCGGGACCGCCTCCGGGCACAGCAGCTGCCCTGCCCCCTCCCGGCCTCCAGTGCTGAGTCCGCACCCGGCCCAACCAGTGTCCTGTCCAGCGAGCACGGGCATCACCTGGCCCTGGAACTGGCTGACACCAAGGCCAGGGTTTGCCACGTCAGCCAGAAACTGTGAGTCCTCCAATGCCCTGGCCTTTCTGCTCTTCTGTGTGTGTCACCAGCACGTTTCTAGCACATGTGGGTCACTGCCATGCAGTGCAGTGGACAGGAGAGCTCTGTATTGAGCCCAGAGTCGCTGGGTCCTGCTCCGAGCTCAGTCCGTTTGACCAGGGGAAATTTCGCTCCCACCTGGTGCAGCACAGGAGGGGTTCTTCGGGGGCTTTGGGCTCCTGCCAGTCCAGATATTACAGGCTTAGAGAGGCAGCCTGCTGTTTGCCCTCAGGCCCTGTGTGGGGCTCGAGTGGCCACACACTGGTATGTGTGTCCTTGGCTGGAGGGGGAAGTGTCTCGCCCCTTCTGGTGAGTCTGTTCCCCTTTCCTGCAGCTAGTGATGTCACCTGGCCCGTCGTCTTGGGGGCTGCCAGCCATTACCTCCCTGTCAGTAGGCCTCACTGCCTGCCTGGTGGTGGAGGGGCACAGTGGCTCCTGGGGGCTCCTGACCTGTCCTGCACCCTCAGAGGAAAACTCAGTGTCTGATGTGTGTAGCCCGAGAGCAGGCATTGAAAACCTAAAAGTGACATTTGAGTCGGGAGCTTTTTTGAGCCCCACATGCAAACTCTCTCCTCACCCCCACTAGCAAGGTCCCCTTTCCTTCCCCCTCTGGTCTCTCAAGATGGTGGGCTTTCTGGGTGCTTCTGAGGAAGCCCTCACCAAGCGTCCTCTGAATTGCCCTCAGGGAGCAGAAAACAGAGCAGCTGGTGGCCACCAGGCATGAGGTGGGTCAGCTGGTGCTGGAGCTGCAGCACGTCAGGCAGGAGGTGAGTGGGAGCCTGTCGTGTGTAGAGAGGGTAGGGGCTAGGACACCCCAGTGACCGTGGCCCAAGGTCCAGGAGTGTAACCTCGGGACCTGTTTCCTTCCTGCTCAATGCAACCCTGCCTGAGAGCCAGGTGTCCTGAGAGCTGCTGTGGGGGTGATGTGTTTTAGTGACAGCATGGGGGCCCCCATGGAGCGGCCTGCAGCTGGAGCTCCTTGGCCACCAGGAACTGGCTTCTCTTGGGATTGCAGGGACTTGGCCCTTTCCCTCCCCAGCGTTACCCTGAGTGAGGACCCTTGCCTTTGCCCACCTTCCAGAACTTCCAGCTTGCCGCCAGCGCCCAGTCTGCTCGTGCCCACCTGGGTGAGCCGCATTCCCTGAGGAAGAGGAGGCGCCTCGTGGGGAGGCGAGAGAGACAGCTTGCACACCTCAAGGGGAAGCTGAAAGATAAGGACTTGTACAAGGCCCGCATAGAGGTGAGCCCCAGCCACCTGGGATCCCTGTCATGGACCAGGGAAGGGGAGCCAGCGCCTCTCCAGCTGACCCTTCCCTGCACTCAGCCTGTCTGTGGGACCCCGGATGGCCTCCCCCTATTAGTGGGAGGAACGGGGTCGGGAGCATGGTCAAAGGGCCCTGGTTCTTTTAGAATTTTCCTTCTCCTGCTTCATGGCCCAGGGACGACCTGTCTATTCACAAATTATTTCTCTAAGACTTCTTGCAATTTCTGTGACTAAACCTTGGCAGGACTGTTTCCTCATCTATAAAGGACAGATAATTGTACTACTTCATGAGGCTCTTACAGTGAAATACGTAGTGTTCGGCAAGCCCCATGTTAAGCTCTCAGTGGTTAGCCTGCTCTGACAGCAAGGTCTGGGTCCCTTCAGAGGAGGGTTTCATGGCTGAGGGGGGACAGAGACTGAGACCCAGGCTAGGTTACTTGACACTTTGACCACTCACCCCAACTGCATCATGTCAGCATCTGGTTCCAGACCCTGGTTTCCAAAGGTTTGGGAGTTTTGTTCCCTTTTCAGATCCCAGGGTGTAGAGGCAGTGTGAGTGAGCTGGGTGAAGTCAGGGTGCCAGCTCACTGAGTGGGCCTGTTGGATCGGAAGAAATCATCACCATTGCCAGCCAGGAAGCTTTGGAGGGGCCTGAACACAGATCCGGGGAGCACAGGCTGTCCTCCCTGCCCGGCGGCTGCAGGCTGAGACCTCAACATACTCTCCTGCTGCACATAGGCCTTGGGGTCCCTGGGCCAGGTGACAGTGGGTTGGGGATGGCTGTGGTCCGGGCTTGTTTCTCCCGCCTACTCAGAGTGTGTCTGGTCTCCCAGGAATGTTAGTGACACACTTGCCCTTCCCCTGTGAAGAAGGCACCCTGGGTGCTGTGCCAAATCCGTCTTGCCCGAGCAGAGCGGGAGTGGGAGGCCAACTCTTGGCTTTGTCCTGGAAATGGTCCCCTGGCCCTGCTGGTGGCAAGAGCACAGATCTCAGCACAGACAAGTTCTGGGACATGGCCCACATCATGTCCTGGAAATGCCACAGGTGGGAGAGTCATAGTGAGCCATGCACAAGCTCCCCACAGCCCTGCAGATGTCAGCAGCCCTCCCTGCATCCCTGCTTGGCCAGATGTCCTGTGTGAACCTCGAGGCCCTGAGGGCAGGGTCAGGGTCTCCAACTGCGTGGTTGGGGCCTGGCGCACACAAGGCGCCTGGTGGTCACCACACAAGTCAAGTAAAAACCCCTCTCTCGGCAATGAAAATCCTTGCAGTCTAGCGAGCAGGAAAGGGAAAAGATATGAGGTTTTGTCTCCTTGGGAATGGTGACAGTGTCCCTGTGACGGGCAGCAGAGCAGAGAGCGAGCATGATTGTCAGTCACGCTGGCTCATGTCTGTGGACACCCACCATGCAGGGGCCCTCCTCCAGGTTCCGGGAGAGCCACAGATGGCCCGGGGACCTGCTCAAGAGCCTGGCCAGGGTTGCCACTGAGAAACACATGAAAGGGAGAAGGTGTCCATACCACGTGGGAGGAAAAGGACTCGGGGTTCAGGGCCAAGTCAAGGTTAATTTTGGTGAGAAAAATAAGGAGCTCAGATTTCCTTGTTTTGTTTTTAACCTTCAGGCAGCTTCTGTGTGGCTCCTAGTCTGGTTTACATAAGTTTAAAACAACTAGAGCAGCGAGCGATCCAGCCTGGGGAACCCTAGGCGCAGTGGGAAGTGGGGTGCACAGCACGGTCCCTTGACTTCTCTCTGCAAACAGCTGTCCCACCTCTGCTGCCAGGGCACAAGCTGGAGGACACAGGCAGAGAGAGATCGCCTGGGAGGGTCCTCTCATCCCATGTTTTGTCATTGGCTGAAATTCCTGAGAGCAAAGAGCAGACATGCAGGTGCCAGGTGCATCCTGAGTAGGGTGAGGGCCAGGGGGCCCTGTCTCAGCCCCCCGGAACAGTTACAGTTTCCTGGGGAGTGCTTGCTTCCAGAGGCGGTGACTTAGCCGGGCACAGTCCCAGCTGTCACCCCACTTGCTGGGTGTTGGGCAAGCCTTGTCCCCATCTATGAAAGCAGTGGTGGTCTAGGTGTCTCTGAGCACCTCGCACCTGGTATCGTGTGGCTTAGGTGGGAGCTTAGGTGTCATTTCTAGTGAGTTTATCCTGGCAAATCCCTGTCCACAGAGGCGGGCCCCTGGATTTGATCCGTGCAGGGAGGGGCTGGGCGGGTTGTTGGCAAGGCAACTAGGAGCTGGGTTAATGATGGGGCCCAGGGTACAGTGGTCACACACTCGTTTTTGTTGTCAATCCACACCTGAGCAGTGAGAATATTTTTTCCATTGATTTTTAGAGAGAGTGGAAGGGGGTGGGGTGGGAAGGAGAGAGAAACATCAATGTGAGAGAGACACATCAATTGGCTGCCTCCCACATGTGCCCCAACTGGGGATTGAACCTGCAACCCAGGTATGTGTTTTTGACTGGGAATTGAACCCAAGACCCTCTGGTGCACAGACCGAAGCTGGAACACTGAACCACACCGGCCAGGGCATGTTCACACACTCTTAAGAAATCCCCCCAGTGCCCAGTGCCGGACCCCACCGGCAGAGTCGAACGGTCCTGAGGAAGGGGTGAGGATGGAGAAAAGACAGACACAAAAACGATGGGATCGGGAGGACTGCAGCTCGTGACTGCTGCAGCCCCGAGTTTATTTTCCAAGCTCAGTTTACACCCGCGCTGTTTTTGCTGAATAGCACACCCCCCCCCCCCCACATTCCTTCCCCTTGCCGGATACAGAGTAATTCCTTTAAGGACATATGAATGTTCTTTCAGAGTAAACATCCTGCCTCCTGCAGGAGCTCAGACCTTGGTAACTACCTTTGTCTCGGCTTCTAATGGAAACTTTTTGGGGAGGATCGAGTCCTTGGCTTGGTATGTGGCTTGACTGTCCCTTAACCCTTCAGGCCGGGGCCAGCTTCCTCATAAGCCTTTCTAGAATTTATGGCCGCAAGCTAAATTAGTATCACCTTGGTGCCTCAAGGTCTGGGTCAGGGAGCAGGAGAGCACATCTGCAGCTCACCCAGGCAGCACCTCCGTGCCTGGGGCCACAGCGGCTCCCCACAGCCCAGGTTTGGGAGGGAAGATGTTCTGTAGGCTTGGTCTTCCTGCCCATCTATCCCTAGGAGATGGGGTCCCAGCTCCACTCACCCTCCGGCCAAGGCATAGTCACGCACTGCACCCTGGGCTTCCAACAGCTAAACCCTTCTCTGTCATCTTCAATAGAAGGTGCTCAAGATATATTTATTGATTTTAGTCCCATCCTTAAGATTTCCAAGGCATACCCACCCTTAATTGAAACAAAACAAAACCGTCCCCATTCTGCCCAGTCCCTCCCCAACTAAATCAGCCCCCCTCTGTCCCTGTTGGGAGGAAGGGATACCACTGCTTCCTGCATTTCCCCGCCCTCTCTGGCTTTCCGCACCCCCCCTCTCAACCACAGCCAGGCTTGAGGATCAGGGCTCACGTCCAGTGAGCGCTTCCAGCCTCCCTTCCCCACCTCTGTGTGGCCTGGACCCCTCCGCCCAAGCTCAGCTGTCGAAATGCACGGTCACCCTCCCCCAAACCTGCCGAGCTGTTGCTAAGCTGCAGTCACCACCCACCCACCCAGGAACTTAATCCGGAGCCTGTGAACCTTGGTTGTTCTTTCTCCCTGTGCCACCCCATGGGTCCAGGTGCTCCCCACCTGCAGAGCCCACCTCCCCATCTCCCAGCATGCCCCTGGCCCGAGGCAGGTGTTGGGAGAGTGAGTGTGGCTGCGGCGCTGGACTCGGGTCCTCTGCTCAGATTGGCCCAGTGCCTGCCCTGGAGCCCTAGTATCGCTAGTGCAGGGGCCCCACAAATACCCGGACTGGCCACTCTGCCTCCATCTCCTCTTGTTCACTCCGGAGCAGCCTTGCTAAGCTCCTCAGGCATCTCTCCAGTGCTCTTAGGTAAACTCCACACTCTGCCCTTGTCTGGCACTCACCCTCCTCCGGTCCCCAGTGGTACTCTGCTCCAGCTACAGTGAGTTCCCGTCAGGTGTCCTGGTGCCCACTGAGGCCTCCTCCGCCCACCCCACCTCCCCCAGTGCAAGGCCAGCTCGGGCGTGTGGGCCAAACTCTGCAGGCTGCATCCCCCAGCCTCCTGCTTCACGCTTCCTGTTCACCCCTTACCTCTGAGCATGGTCACCACGTGGCATTGTCATGATGCATCTTCCTGCCTGTCCCTACCCACACCATGAGCTCCTTGAAGAGAGTGTATTCCTGGCCTTGAGTTTGAGTTCTCAGTGCCAGCATGTGTCTAGCTCAGGGATGGCTGAGCTGCACACTCAGTCCAGGGGTGAAACCCGGCCAGCGCCAGATCTTATGAGTAAAGGCCTATTGGAACCCAGCCATGCCCATTTGTTCACATATTGCCTGGCCGCTTTTGCTACACCTGTAGGGTTGAGTAGTTGTAACAGACTCACAACCTGAAAAGCCAGAAGGATTTACGCCCCGGTCCTTCACAGACGCACGGTCTGGCCCACAGCGGGCACTCAGTGAGGCCTTGAAAATGAGCAGTGATAGCAGCTTATGGAGCTGCTTCCACATGCGGGGACCGTGTGAAGCTCTAACTGCATCATCACATTGAAGCCTCCTGGTGGCTCTATGAGGTTCAGCAGCCACTGTACCTCTCCTTTTCAGATGAGAAAGCTGAGGATTAATAATTTACTCAACATCAGTTGGTAAGGATGTGGCCCTGGCAGTGAAGCCCATCTGACTGCCTCCAGGACTGTGGCCTTGCTGAGTAAGGCAAACATGGGTGGGGTCGTGGAGGCAAAGGTGGTGCAGCGAGAGGAGAAATGAGGGTACTCGTCGAGGGTAGGGGCGGCCACAGCCTCGTTCACACACCTTGATCTTGTGTTCCGCTTGGGACTTTGAGTTTCTCTGTCTCTTGATCACTTCTAAGGCATTTAGGTAAAATTAGGTACACTAAGAAGTGAGAGCAGGATGGGACTGCTCTTTGGTTTATGGTTCAGTCCACCACGCTGCTCACAGGTGAAGCTATAAACAGGCCAGTCTTCTATGAAGTTTAATGGATGGCAGCAAACCCGGTGAGCAGGTGGAGCTTAGTGAGGGGCGATCTCCGTCCCCTGAGGACACCTCTGGGTTGGCTTTCGGTTGTCGTGGACACCTTGGATATCCCTGGGTGCTGCGGCCTAGGGCGTGGTGAGGAGAGAGTTGTTTCTTTGATCTCCCCCTGGAAAACGAGTGTCTGTCTGTTGCTTGGTAGATGGTTGCTCGGTGAGTGTTTTATAGGGACAGGAAGTGATTGTAATGGGCAACCCGCCTGTTTGCTGGGCCTCAGGCACCGAGCGCGGGGCATTTCACGTGCATTGTCGCGTCATATCTACACACATCAGCCCCTTTTTCATGTCCATAGTGGGAAGGAGGGATCCACAGTCCAGGGACCTGTACTTGCTTCAGGTCCCACAGCTAACCATGCATGTGGCAGACCCAGGAGTCAGAGCCCATCAACCCACGTTCCCAGTCATCACTCCCAGTCACCATCAGAGCTCTGGGACACTCAGGATCCAACTGTCAGGCCTGACCTGTGACTTCCTAAATGTAGCCCCTCAGCTATTCGCTGGGCTAGGTCAAGCCTAGCATCCGGTTCAGTTGGGGTCAGGCCCTTGGAGGCAGTGGCCGTGGGCAGTTGTCAGAGGTGTGGCTCCTCCCTCCTGCAGGTCTTTAGGACTCAGGCCGCTTCTTGGGGTCTAGTCTCTCACTTCTGAGGTGGTGGGGTTTGCGAAGCAAGTTTAGATGTTTCTGTTGCCCAATACATGGTGAAGATTGATGCTGCCAGAAAACTGAGACATGTTTGAATAGTAACTCTAAATCATTTTGTTCCATGTTGCATTCTGCTTCAGGACACTTGTCCATCCCTGCCTGTCTCCAGATCCTCCAGGGCCCAACTCACTTGCCACCTCTGATCCTCCCTCATGGCATGATTCAGCTGACAGTGTCATTGAATGCTTCTGGGAGGCCCACGAGAACAGAATAGTCCTGCCCTGTGGGACTAGCTGGCGGGGGGTGGAGGGGTGGCGGACAGGCCCGCTCAGTGTTGCCTCATAGTGGGCACTCTGGGAGCCCAAGCATCTGACACAGTGGGTGGGACAGAGAGGAGTTGCAAGCACTTCTCAGAGGGAGCAACTCTGGCTGGGTTTTGAAGGCTGAGTAGGAGTTAGTTGTAAGGATAAAGGGGCAAGCTGTGCTATGGGAGGTCAGGGCCTGAGAGTATGGTGGTTGGTGCGAGTACTGGTGAGTAGACTGGCTGGAGCACAAGGTGAGAATGCTGGGAGCAGTGGTCAAAGAGGGAAAGCTGGGCCTTCTCCCTGCTTGGAGCCCCTCTATGTGCTCCAGCTCACATCGCTGAGTAGTTGGGGCTTCTTACCCATGTGGGCTTCTTAAAGATGGGTTGCAGGCAGCTGAGGGCAGTGGAGAGTACACAGGTCTTCAGCTCCGCAGCCTGAGTTCAAGCCCCAGCATTATCCCTTGCTGGCTTTGTAACTTGGGGCTTATTCCTTAATTTACCCAAGTCAGCCTCTTCATGTGGAGGAAGTGACTGTACCTGCCTCCCTCTCAGGGCTGTTGTGAAGAGTGAATGAGGCAGGGGCAGAGAGCGCCTAGTGCAGGGCCAGAGACAGGCAGAGAGAGGGTACTCTGGTGAATCCAGAGTCCTAATGACCAAACCCTTCCTGCTGCCAGGGTCTGATCAGAACCATGGCCACTGACGGTGAGGTGCATGGTTTCCCCTCTACCAGGAACCCTGGATTCTGGCCCACGCAGGGAAAATGAACAGGTGGCGGGTAAGCAGGAGCTACCGACCACTCCCAGTTTAGAATCTGTGAGTGGGGCAAGCCTCGGAAAACTGCCCACTGAGAGAAAGGGACAGGATCCCGTGTATGCATGTTTGCAGACTGTGAAGGTGTTCAGGGGAGACTCAGTCCCCCTAATTTCCTGAGTGATGAAGGCAGGGCTCTGGGGTTAGGGAGCAGAGATGCAGGAATGAGCTGAATGGTTCCCCCATGTGCTGGGCACCTGGGACAGGAGTGAGTCCAGCAGACACTTCCTGTGAGGGGCCTGCAAGGGACAAGTCTTTGTGTTCCACACCCAGCATGTGCCTGACATGTAGTAGGCCCGTAGTACTTATTTGTTGTGTCCTACAGACTCCTCATTTCCAGGAAACTGCGGAGAGCTGTTGGTTTCCCAAGGGCGTGTGTAAAATATTCAAATAGGAACCGTGTATTGAACGAAAGCTTGTCTGAATAGCCTTTTTTTCCCAGGACCCAGATCAGTGGAGTGAATGTTGAATAGAGACCTACACTCAGCCCTGAAACGCGGGAACAGCTCAGCCCCACCACTTTGTCGTTAAGGAACCAGGTTCAATGAAGTCCTCTTCTTGTCAGTAGGTGCACTTGTCCAACCACAGAGGTTACACATGGCAGGCACTCTCACACCTCGGCTGGCAAAAACGGGACACTGAGGAAGTGTTTCCTTCCTGGACTTAAATAGCTTCTTGATTCATGGATTTTTTCATAGAGAAAGTCCATTGGCTTGGCCTCGTGGAAAAGGTTCAGGGGCTCAAAAGTGGAGACAGACTTTTCCTGTGGTGGCAGTTGTATCCCTAGGTTGTTGGTTTGGGCCCAGATGCCTGGAAGGACGCTGTCATCATGAAGCACGGGCTTTAATCTGACAGTTTCGTGTATGTTTTTGCTGACCAGGGGCTGGTACAAGATAACTTCACGTTGATGGACACCAAGTCCATCATGAAGGAGCAGCTGGCTGTGGCTGAGGCCCAGCTTGACGAACTTTACCAGCTGGGGGAGAAGAACTTGAAGCTGACACAGAAGCTGCGGGACCTGGAATTGGTATTACAAGCTGTTGTGACCCATGTAACACAGACTGGGGCAGTGTCAGGTTATGCGGTGCCCTGCTCTGATTTTCAGCTACTGGGTTGGTGCTGCTGCTGACATGCTGACCCACTGACTGTGGAAGATGCTTCCTAAGCTCAGCGGCTTGAGTGGGCACCACTTAGGGTCCCCCAACCAGATAGGGCTTGACCGCTGTGCTGCTTCTCTGTAAGGATGGATGTACATGGGTGTCGCAAAAAGGGTTTCTGCTGGTGTGTGCGATGCGGGCTGAGCTGTGGTTTGTGAGTCCCATGGCCTTTCCGAGTGTGTTAGGCCCAAGGCCTGCTCAGGGGCTTCACAGCTGCCTTCATCACATTACTTGCTTTAAGGCCTGTGCTTTAGCTACTTTGTTCAGACACCACTCAGTTAGAGACCTCGGGTGTCTTCATCACCCAGGTCCCTGGCTCAACATCTCTTAGTGGTTGTAACTCTCACAGCTGGGCCTTGCAGGAGTCATTTCTGTGCAGCTGTGTTTTGGGAAGTGAGCAGGTGCACGGAGGCCCTTCATCTGGGGGAATGAGGGTGGATGCACAGGGGCTGGGGCTTGTCCAGGGGGTGCCCCAGGCTGCATCCTCACGCCACCTCTCTTCCTGCATTAGGACCAAGATGCACACAACAAGCGCACCGAGGAGCTGCTGGAGGAGAGCACAGTCCTCATGACTGCTCAGCGGGGGAGCTCGAGTGAGTCCGCCCACCTGGGCCGGGCGTTGGAGCAGCTGCCCCAGGACGCACCCCTGTCAGAGGGTAGGCAGCAGCCTCGTGTGCCCAGGAGCCAGCCCAGCTGTGGTGCCTCCCTCATTCAGGGAGCTGAGCCCTTGGCTCTGAGTCTTACGTGTCAGCCCATCCTCACGTCAAGGACATAGGATTCTATTCAAGGGTCGTTTAGAACTGTTTCCTCACAGCTCTCCCCAGGAGAACATGAAGGGTCTGGCATGCAATACAAAGTGTTGCCAGATTTCTCACTTCCCATATGGACAGTGCCAGGAGCTCACAGACTACAGCAAGCTGACTGCAGAGAATGTCTCAGATCTACCCATGGGTGACTGAAAGCTCTGGAGGGCAGGAGACATCCCAGGGGTGACTAATCTTCACTATAAATGTCCCCTGGGCATTATTTCCTCTGTTCATTTGCATAATTGGGCAAGATGGATGCTGTCTGTTCTCTGTCTCCCTGGGTAGGGGCTGCTAAGTGGCTGCTTCTCACGGGACCCAGGCCTCTTTCTCTCCCTCTTGTGTCTGTGCCCTGCCCAACACCCCCGACAGAGGAGGTGTTGAGTTGGCCAGGGGTAGGTGGCTGGGGGGTGCCAGTGCATCAGGAAGCCTCAGCGCCTGGCAAACAATAGCCAGTTCCTGGTTTCAAAGATAGCAACATGCACCTGAGGGTGCAAGGAATGTTTTTTGAGAACTTTACAGAGCAGGAAGGCTCTTGGCTGGTTTGGGGAGGGGGCTGCTTTTTCAATTCTGATTAACAGTCCTAAGCATAATGGAAAAGCTGGTGAAAGCAGCTGGATGTTTCTTCTCTTGCAGGGGTCCCATCAGTTCCAAACCTAAAATCAGTTCATCGAACTATCTATTGATCTGTGTGAGATGTTAGTTCTTTCTGTGGTTTATGTGGCTGCAGTCTTGGGGCCGTGGAGTCCCTCAGGAAAACAGGGAGTCCCTCGGGGTCTGGGAGTTCAGGTTCATCCGGGAGGACCCCTGCCCCTTGGAGGAACACAGAGGTGGTGCCAGCTGGCAGGGACCATCTCAGACCCAATGTGTTTCTGTAAGAGACCAGGGTGGGTGGTGGGGCTGGAAAGCCTCACTGACTCAGACTGGTCAAGGTAGTTTGTGAGCCCCTCAGGTCAGTGGCAGTGATTTATTCTCCGCGTTTCCCACTTCTACTGCTTCACTGGAAGCTCATGAACAAAATGGAATGTACTTGTGCGTGGGTGGTATGGTGACTTTTTGAGGCAGAAAGGCCTGGCCTAGAGTCCTGGCTCCTCCACTTGTTAGCTAGGCGACCCCTTTTAAAGCTGTTTTCTTATCTGCAAAATAGGGGCAATGAAGCTGCCTTACAGGGTTGCTGTGAATATCCTCTGAGAGGAGACAGCAAAGCACACGCTGTGCCTGGCCCACGGGCACCAACAAAAGAAGGCTGCTCTTATCGCCTTGCCTTAGTAGAAGATATCCCATTGCCCTGGTTCTTGGGGTGCTCATGAGCATAGCACCCAGTAAAGAACCATTGGTTGTCTTCCCAATAAACTGCTGTCATCATAATAGCCTGAGGCACTGGCTTTTATGGGAGAGGAAATGAGGCTTGCAGTGAATTCCATTGTTGTACCTGAAGAACCTTCACAATGATTTCCATGAGTGCAGAGCTTCGGGTGAGACAATGGAAAAGCTTGGGGTGGGCATTGGTGATGGTTGCAGGACAGTGGGAATGTATCTAATGCCCCAGAACTGCTTGTTTAAAAGTGGTTAAAACAGTGAGCTCTGTGTTGAATGAATATATTTCAGCACAATTTTAAAAAATGCTATTTTAGAAGTGAATGCTGCAGAGGTACTGTCCGAATGACGGCAGTATGTGGATTACAGGTGTTTTAGTCGGTTAACATCATTTGTAGCCTTGTCAGGACGAAGCCCTTCACGTGTCTCATTGTGTTGATGGTGCGTGTCTGTGTGTGGTCAGCGCTGGGATACAGTCAGGACCATGACGGCTCGTTTGCTGCACTGCTGAGCTGCCTGCTGCTGGGGTTTTTAGCATGTTTTGGCTTTTTGGGTCTGCACTGCTCTCCTTGGTGGGAGATGAGAAAACAGGGCAGGATGCAGACACTTTTGTCCTTGTGATGGTCCAGAGTTGCTGGGCACACGCATTTTGTTTCCAGCTTGATGTGCCTGCTGTGAAAGCCGCCCCTGTGTTCTCCCAACCCCTAGGGTGGTGAAGCAGCAGCAGGTGGAAGTGCCGCACTATTAGCAATACAGTGTGATAGGCTCCCAGGGCTGAGCACGTGGCGCTGGAGGGACAGGCGAGGGAACAACCCTGAGCCCTCCTTCGAGGGCTTTCATATACATTCATTTTTTCTTCTTGAAAAAGTCCTGGGACTTACCTAAATTTACGCACCTGGTGTGGCAGGAAGGGCCCAGAACCCCCATACTCCTTGGATCTGTGCTCCCTTTTCTATTCTGCATTTAAGCTGTTTAAAAGCAAAGTAAAGTTTTCTATCTTTAACTTATGTTTTTATCTTGCTTCAGACTCTTAAAGAAATTTAGATATACTATGTCATTCCTTTTCCAATGTAATTGTGAAATTACAAAATGAAATCTCTGTCCAAAGGACCTTATATGGGGATGGCAAGTACTGGGCATATGTTCCCCATGGCCTCTACCACCCCTGGCGGACATAATGGTCAATTATTGTGCCCCCCCCCCCCCTCGCCCCAGCTGAGTTACCCAGACTCCCACCACTCAGAGCTGGCACAGAAAATGACATCTGTTTGCCATCTCTGTTAGTCCCTGAAATCCTTGACTTGACAGTCACGTTAGAACTTGGTAAAAGTGGTTCCAGCAGTTCCATGGCCTTGAACTTTTGCATTGGCTTCTTCACTGTCACCTGCTTTCCGCCTCAGCTCTGGGTCGCCCTCCTGGGAGATATCAGCTGAGCCAGCAGGGGGCCATATTGGTCTGAGGAACCCTCAAGTGCTGATCGCAACAGCACACTGTGAAAAAGACAGGGTACCCAGATGACCTGTGGGAGACCATCCCAACCCCTCAAGCCTCGGGCTTGGGCTGATGGCTATCTTGAGCCCGGGGGCAGAGAGGGGAAATGGAGGCCCCTGGAATCTGGGTTCTGACACGACTTTGAACTTCAGCTTCCAGGAAGTCTGAATTTGAGCTGAAGGAATGCAGCTCCATCCACATCCTGAAGCTGGAGGAGGGCCAGAGCCTCCAGAGCACCATCCAGGGGCTGCAAGACACGTCCCTGGCACTGCAGAAGAGCAGCCTCAAGTGCAAGGAGCTGGAAAGGGAGAACCAGCAGCTCAGCCAGAAGGTAACCATTGGTGGTGTCTGGAACCCACGGGCAAGCAGGTGGCCAAGTGGAGCCCCCAGGTGCTGGTGAGGCTGCGCAGCTGTGAGAAATGCAGAATCCAGGGCAGCCACAGGGGTAGCAGAGGGACAAGGGCAATTAATCACTGAGAAGAGTCAGGAGGCATCATGATGTGTCCCTGCAGCAAGTGACCAGACAAGATGGACCTCTTTGTGCCTTGTTGCCTTCATCTGTGAAATGGGGTTGACTATGGACCCACCTAATAGGTGGTGTGAGGGTCGTGTGAGTTAGTGTAGATGAAGGGTCCAGCACATGGTAAGCGGTTAATGGAAAGAGAGCAGCGCCCTGTTGGAGAGCCCCGGGTGGGCGTTGGATAGGAGTAGTGATGGGAGACGCGCACCTGAGTGTGGGATCATTGATGGGCCATTTCGGGGCACTTCTGCGGGTGAACAAGGTCCGTGCTCACTCTCCTTCCCATCGGTGGGATGAGGGGGGAGGTGGCTTAACTGCATTTCTTTTCTGGACAGCCCCCGGGTCTCCCCAGCAGTACAGTGCAACACGGACATCTGGGGAACAGGCTTGGTCCTACAGTCAGGAGGACCCCATTCCCACAGCAAGGAGGGCTGGGAGAGGCTAGGATGGCCTCCTGTGCTGGCCACTCTGGGTCAGGGGATCAGTTCCTACAGACACACCGGGGATGGCACGGCGGCACTGTGGGCTCTGCACACAGCTTGACCACATTCTGGATGAGGGAAGGGCAAGGGAATTCTTGCTGACCACCTTGTGGGACTGGTGCTTTCAGGTGTCTGGGTGTCTGCCCCAACCTACCCATGAGTCCCGCCAGTGTCATTTGCTGAAGCTGCATCGGCAGCAGGAAGGACACGGGCTACATGCAGGAGACCTGGGTCCAGCTCTGCTGGCACTTTATCTCTGGGTGAGGCTCAGGGCAGCCCCTCCTGTGGAGTGGTTTGCCCAGGCCTCCCGTGGGACATCCAGGGTTCCATGACTCAGTCTGCTTGTCCCCTTGAGGCATTGTGTGCCTAGCAGCACAGTAGCTGGCAAATAGTTTGTCCTTTCTCTGTGGGACAGTAGGAAGCCTGACTCATGCCATGTCCCTCGGTGCAGCCCGCACAGGAAAAGCCACTGGACAGTGTGGGGTTCTTAGGCTCACGTGGGCCTGGCACAGGAAATGTCTCTAAATGGCAGACCAACCTCAGCTGAAATAATAAGAATTTTCCATTAGAAAGATGAGACCTCCGACTCGGCGGGTCCTCCCGGGTCTGCTGCAGAAGGCCTGTGATGTGACCTGTGGCCCAGCGCCCGCAGGCCCGAGAGATGCCGCTGGTGATTCTCCTCCCTCAGTCCCTCCTCTGCACAAGCAGGGCTGGTGGTGGGTGCCATCACCCTGGCACGACTCCTTAGCCCCCCATGTCTTGGGTCCCATCCATGCTTCCTCTCTGCATCAGTTCCCTGGTAGGACACCATATGGTCCTGCCACAGCCCTCAGGAGCCATGTCTTGGCTCAGAGTCCCTGGTAGAGAGGCAAGGCCACAGTTCCCAGACCAGAGCTGCCCTGTGCCAGGTGCCAGGAGCCCTGGGAAGGTGGCCGTTGCTCTGTGGAGGGCTCCTCCTTCCATCCTGCGGGCTTCCCTTCCTGCTTGGCCCGCTTGGGACTTGGCTTCATCTGTCCTGACCCAGCAGGGCTGGCTGTGCTTTCTCCCCCGAGCCTGGCAGGTGACTAGTCCCCCTTAACATGGAGTGGATGGTGCCTCTCGGCCATCTGCTAAGTACCGCAGGTGACATGGCCCAACACTGACCTTCCTGGGAGAGGGAAGGCACAGCCTCTGACAAATCTAGACAGCATGGCCACTCTGGGAGTTGTCCAGGAAGGAGGGAAAAGGGTCAGCCAGGACACTGTAGCCTGGAGTCCCTGGCCCTCTGCTGCTAGCTCTGGTCTCCCACCACTCAGCGTGGCACCCAGGTTGTAGGCTCACTTTGGTCTGAATGTCTCTAAACCTTAGTTCCCGAAGTTAACATCCTTCCCTGTAACTCAGGACACTTCTGTGGACCTTAGAGAAGGTGCCATTCCCTCATCTAACCACATTGATGTCCCAAGAGTTCATTTCTTCAACGAGGATCCCTGGTTGTCAGAGGAAGAGAGGCAGCCCCTTGGGGGCCTGTCGTGGGAACAGTAGGGCAGCACAGGGGCTGATAGGCTGGCTCTGGGAACCACAGCCTCACCCCATGAGCCCAAGTCCGCTGCTTTGGGAGGGACGAGAAACCCTGTGGGGCCACTCGCATCTCAGCCAGTGAGCACTCCAGGGGAATGGAGTCCTTTGGGGACAGACAGCAACAAAGGCTCCAGTGCAGGGCAGAAAGGATCAGACAGAGAGAAACGGGGCGTTGGCCAGCAGTGTGGGTGTGACGTGGGGCAGCCACATCTCAGACCAGAAGCAACAACAGTCAGATACACAAAGGCTGGAGCAACGTTCTTTCTCTGGGAGGGAAGGGGTGGAGGGTGAGCGAGGTGGGGTTGGGGGCATACTCCACAGGCCCCAGCTGAATGACAGCAGGGCTGGGGTTGGCCCACCACTGTAAATGGAGCTCGGCCACATCCTCACTGTGGGGCTTGGACAAATTACTCGATTTCTCTGACCCCATACCCTTCCCTGAATGATGGTTGGTGACAATTGTCCAGGGCCTTCCTCCTCAGAGCCACTCTCAGGTATGGGCCCTGCCACTGAGGAGATGCTTGGTTCTCTGCTGAGTCCAGGCCTTGTGCTAGGAAATGGGGCAATGATGAAGAACGACCAGAAAGACGTTTTTAGTTCTGAGAAAGACTCAGACACGTGGCATGTTGTAGCGCATGTTGCCATTGGCTCTGGCTGGGTGAGGCTCCCCCGTCAGAGAGTCCCCAAGTTGAGGCAGGGGGCTTGGTATGCTGACAGGGAGATGTGAGGACATGAATGGGAGCCCCAGTGTGCCCGGCCCTCCCCACTCACGGGGAAGAAGCGAGCCTGGCTGCTGTTTCCAGAGGAGTCTGGAGACAGAAACCTTTACCTGTGAGAGAAAGGCAGGGTGGCCCTCCCCCAGACAAGAGGGCAGAGCTGACATTAGAACAGCCATCTTTCTGGGAGCTTTGTAAAGCTACCTGTGCCATCCACACTCCAGACAGGCAAAGAGAGTAGGCTCCTGGTCCTGGCTGCCCACTGGGCCACTCGGGGTCTGAGAGACTGACCCCAAGAGGTTTTAATTGGTGTCCTGAGGTCTGGAGTCCTTAAAGGCTTTGAGAACCATCTTTGACTTTAGAGATCCAGTATTTAGAGCAGTCACCCTAAACCCGCAGCATCAGGGTCACAAGTCAACATGCAGATTCTTGGGCCCCAGCCCCAATCGACTATGTCAGAAGCTCTGGTGACGGGTGAGGGGACAGGGCTCTCACAAGGGATCAGCTGTTGCCTCCTACTTGCGGCCTGTGAGCTGTGTGCTGAGCACTTCACACTGACAGAGGCTCCTGATGATGCCTGTTGCTTGCTGGCCCTGTGTCAGTTATGGAAACCCACTAGTGGTCACATTGGTAGCAAGAAGCAACCCTTTCTCCCACCTCCCAGCTGGTGATGAGTTTGGTGTCAATGGGAAGGACAGCAGCATGGGCCTCACCTGGGAGCGGAACCTCAGGTTCCGCCCTGGCCTCCGGAGTCTGAGTCTGTGTCCATCACATTGTTGAGGTGTCAGGCACAGTGTGAGAGAAGTGCTGATCTTGGCCGTTCCCGTTCAGGGAGGTTGGGCACTGGTGGGTCCCAGCAGAAGAACTTTTTGTGGGGCTGGTGACTGGGCCATTGTCCTGGCAAGATGGAAGGTGGTGGTGTGGCCTGTGGCAGGCAGTGGGCTGTGGAGGGGGGAGCCACATGTAGAAAGAGGACAGGCCTTGGGGACACATTTACTTGGAGGGTGAGAGGAAGGAGAGACATGGCAGAGGACCACTCCGAGAAGCTGGGTGAATAGGAATATCCCCAACCAGGTGGAGTACCTCCAGGATATCCAGTGGGTGTGGCTGCTGTCCCCAGGACATGTGACCTGGCTCCAAGGATAGTAGTAGACAGGACCTAAGATGGAAGCAGAGAGAGTGAGGAGTGGTGAGCTGGGAGGGAAGCTGACCAATGGGGGCCAAGAACTTTTCCTCTACCATGAGCTGAAGGTGCAATCTGTGGGCTGAGAAGAAGTGGTCAAGGGTATGGGGAGGTCACTGCAGAACAAGGCCTGATGTGGGGAGGTGGCCCAGTGATGCCATCAGGAGCCAGCTTGTTTCTCCCTGCTCTTCGGGCCTTGGCAGTGGCTGTTGGACCTCCCCAATGTCAGGAAGAAGGTCTTTCCTTGAGAAAAGGCCTGTTAAAGTATCTGTGGGGCTGACAGCATTGGGATTTCTTTAAATTACAGTTCACTTCATAAAACTAACTCTTCAATGGGCTTGGTCTTTGGCCCTGCAGATTGAAGAGCTGCAGATGGAGCTGCAGAGAGAAAAGCAGAGCAGCCAGGATTTGGAGACCCTCAGCGAGGAGCTGATGGAAGATAGAGAATGATTGCACAGCGACATGGAGATCCTAAAGTCTGACAAGGCCAGACAGGTAGGTCCTCCAGAGCGAACAACTCCCCAGGAGGCCCTGCCTGCCAGAGGAAGAGTCCAGGACCATTGTCATGGCCTGGTAATTTATCAGTGGCCCATGGGTCTCTGGTTTCCTCACTCAGCTGCAGCTCAGACAGCAATTCTCAGCCACAGCAGGGGGATGGGGGCAGATGTTGCTTCCCAGGGACACTGGCCATCTTTCTTTTGATAGTCATGACTTGGAGGAGGGAGGAGGTGCTCCTGGGTATGCTGGGTAGAGGCCAGGGATGCTGCTAAGTGTCCTGCAGCTTATGGGTCAGCCCCACAGGACAAAGAATGAACTTTCTCCAAATGTCCAGTGTCACACTGATCACCCTGGCAAACCTCCAGGGCTAATTTGCCTCCCACCACAAGAAGTCCCAGGGTAGGCAGTCCAGTGGTGGGACAGCATCTCAGTGAGGCCACCAGGAGCCAGGCTTGTCTCTCTGTGCTCTGCTGGTCTTGGCAGAGACTATTGTACCTCCCCCAAAAATGGGCAGGAAGAAGGTAGGGGGCAGGAAGAAGGTACAGAGGGAAGGTCTCCCCAGGACTCTCTATCAACATCTCATTGGCCAGACCCGACACATGACTAGCCCTAGCTGCAAGGGAGGCTCAGGATCAAGCACTTGAGTTTCAGCCTCTCTCATGGTGCTGAAGAGGGTGCTGACAAGGTGCTGTGTATCATCCCAGGGCAGGCGCAATCCCCACCCTGATCTGGCTTACAGTTTAGAAGTCAGAATGACAGGTGACAAGCCAGGTAACTTCAGATGTGTGCTATTGAGGGAATGTGCGAGAGTCCTGGGAGCGCCTTGCGAGGTGCAGGACATTTAGAATAGTGGGGCAGGGCTTTTCTTACGAGCTGACACATACTGAGCCCTGGAGGGTGAAGAGGAGCCCGTGCTGCTGAAAGCCAGAGCTTGGAGGGCGGTGTGTGTTCAAGGCAGAGAGAAGGTCACATGCAATGTCTGTGGGGAGAGTGTCTTAAGGAGACGCCACAGGGGTGGGCCAGCTCCTCGGGCCCCTGCCGACCAGGATAGAAAGAACCCAGGGACATCACTTTCACTGTGTTAAGTAGGAGGAGATGTAGTTTATGTTTCTAAACCAGCCTGGCTGTTGTGCATGTGCTTGACTTTGAACTGTCTCAGTGGGGATCTCCGTGCCCTTCACCTTGTGTCCATATCAGGCCTCTGGGAAATGTTAGAACTTCTGTCGGGTCCACGGTGGCGTGGTCTTTCCAGGCCTACACTTTAGTCCCCTAGTTTGGACCCAAACCCCGGAAATATGTTCACACAGCTGCCTCTGTCTTTTTCATTGTGTTTTCGTGCAGATTGATGATCTTGCTCAAATAAGGGTTTATCTCAACGAACTGGTCCGGTCTCTGCAGCAGAGGTCCCAGGTCACCAGTGAGGCCTGCATGAAGGACATCAAGAAGGGGAGCAGAGACCTCCACCAGACGGTGGCAGAGACCAGCACCAGTCTCAACAAGCTGCAGTTGGTGAAGCAGCAGCTGTACCGGGACCTGGAGCAGATGACCGAGCAGGTGGAGAAGGTGGCGGAACTGGAGAAGGAGAAGGAGAAGCTGGCCAGGGAGGTCTCCTCTCTGAAGACAGCCACCGACGCCCTGGAGTGTGAGAAACAGGGCCTGATACTGGAGAACCAGAGGCTGCAGCAGACCCTGGAGAGCAGCAGCCAGAAGTCACAGGCCCAGGAGCAGGAGCTCGGGGAGCTGGAGGCAGAAAGCCAGGTCCTGCAGCAGGGCCCGGAGGCCCAGCAGCTCGCCACCAAGCAGCTGGGAAGGCCCGAGGAGGAGGCGCAGCTGGCAGCAGCTTATGAGGCCCTGCTGCAGGAGCACACGTGCCTGGGCTCGCTCCACGAGCACCTGTCAGGGGAGTACGAGGCCCTCAAGGACGAGCATAGCCGCCAGAAGACGCTGCTGCATCGCACCCTGGAGCTGGTGCACAAGTCTCAAAAGGATAGGTGCGTGCCGGCTGCTGGCGGGCAGACTGGCGGGCTCCCCTGGGCTCCTGTCCCCCCTTCGTTCTGGCCCCTCGAGTTTCCTCTGGACCTGCTGCTTCACAGTGAATAGAAGTACATCGAGCTTCACCTTCAGCGGTGTGGCTTTTGTGCAGCTGGAGACAGGGGCAGGAGGGTCCCCAGGGGGAAGGGTGTGCACACTACTCCCAGCTCAGGGAAACCACGTGTCAGCTTTGGGGGCCCTGCTCCCCTGAGGATTCCTACTCCCTCTTCCTTTTGTCTCCAAACCAGGAATGTCGGGGGATGTTCACCGAGCTGCCTGTCTGCAGTGATGTGCTTCCCTAGATTCCCGGGCCTGTTCTTCCCTGTCAAAGTCTCAAAGTCTGGGTTTTCTTTTTTTTTTTTTAACTTTTAATTTTGAAAACTTTTGAATAGATAGGAATACACAGAATAGTGCAGTGAAAGCGCTGTGTGCCATCACCAGCTTCAGTCCTTGTCAACACTGCCTTTCTCGGTTCATTGTGACCTCCTCTCTACCTCCATGCACCTTTTCTTTGGGGTAAAACTGATGTATGTTGAAATGCATAAATCTTAACTTTGTGCTCCTGACAAATGGGGGCTTTGTGTGCATGCAGTCCGCCAACATGACCCGAGCTCCTGCCGGGCAGATCCTGATTGCGCCAGGCCCCGGGAAGGTGCAGCAGGACCCAGAGCCTGGGAGAGGTGGATGTGCATGGGACTCAAAGGCGGGAGAGGGGGGATCCCCTCAGACACCTGGAGCAGTGCAGGAAGGAGCTGTCGTCCACACATTGTGCTTGTGAGACGTCCCTGCTGACGGTGTTTCCTGTGACTCTGCCTCACAAGACGCGAAGCAGATGCTGGGTCTTTAGTGGGAGCAGCTGAAGGGCAGGAGTTTCCCTCGCAGGGATCCAGGGAGGCCGCTAAGCCAGCCAAGCCTGGTGAGGGCATCTGATGATGTCGTGAGCCTGGGGGTGATGACACTCATTTATTCACTTACCTAGCACTTCCTGTTGACTCTCTTTGGGACCTTCCACCCCCTTTTCCACCCAGGTCTCCATCCTTCGGGGGTGCTGGCATGTCTGCTCCTATTAGGCCTGCTCCTTCCAGCCAAAATGAGCGTCATGAGCCTCTTGGCATCTCCATCTCCTCCTCCTCCCGCACCCATACTGTGTTCACGTGATGCTTAGTGAGCATCTACTGGATGTGGGTCCTGTGTCTAGATGTGGCGGGAATGCACCCAGCTGGGAAACTGGTGTGGTGCCCACCCCTCACCAGGTGCTTACAGGCCTCATCCTTAAGGTCCTGTCATATTTATAACAGTGTCATGATATACCTAATGTCCTGTTATATTTATAACAGTGTCATGATGTACCTAATGTTATATTTGTAAGTGTCATGATGTGTTCCTAATGTCTGTTCAGACTGGGACGGTTTGTGCAGGTGGAATCTGACTGGCTCTGAAGGAGGAGTTCATTGCTGTTTTTCCTGTAGCTTCTTGCTCCATAAAACATGCGGACCTACTGTGCTACTCTGTAGGTTTCGCTGGTTGGAAAGATAGCTAGAGACCCCTTGGTATGTCTGCAGCCGGGCTACAGGTTTGTGGTGCAGGTGCCTGGAAGACAAGGATGATGGCTCTGCATTCATTCCATTTGACACAACACGGACACTCACTCGTTCCCCAGCACACGCTGGCTGATGTCAGACCCCGTACTAGGGATTCAATGGGAGCAAGACTCACTCAGTGTCTTCCCTGCAGCAGGGCAATTACTAATGGTTGGAATATGCTTGACCAGTGTGCTTGTCCAAGACACAACTGGGAGGCAGGGGTCGGGACCCTAATGGTCCATGGCCCTCTTTGTCAAATGGGGATGAGTTTTTCCAGAATCGTTAGCCTGAATGAGAAAGATCACCACCCTGCAAGCCAGGCAGAGCCCACCCCCACTTTTCACCTCCCACTCGGGGCAGCCTCTGCCCGTGGCTAAAGGCCATATGCACATTTGTCTTGAAACAGCCGCCTGAGCTGGTTTCCGAGTTTGAGTCTCCACAAGTGTTGGCTCCAGGCAGATGGTACAAGGACAGCTGATAGGGGTTGGGTGGAGGGCTGCAGACGACTCAGTCAGCACCTTGGAAGTGGGGAGCTCCCAAGCCATCCCTGGACTTGGAGGGTTCCAGCAGGCAGGAAGGTCAGCCTGGGGGAGAGCTTCCTGAGCCATCCCTGGACACAAGAGGTTCCCTGGACATGAGAGGTTCCAGCGGGCAGGAGGGTCAGGCTGTCCCTGGACACTAGAGGATTGGCCAAGGGCTGGTCAGGGCCTCCCTCTTGTGCTCTACTGCCCTCCAGAGGCACTGTTCTGTAATGAAGATTGAGGCAGGAAGAAAATAAAAGCCCCAAACTGAGGGGGAAGTTATGGGGGAGGTTAAGGGCTGGATTGGCAGTGCCTTGAGGAGCAGGATGTGTCTGTGTGCATGTGTATGTGCAACTCGCCCCTGGCAGCTGCTTGGGCCCCACCAGGCAAGCCTCCGGTCAGTCGTGGTGTTCTCAGCAGACTAGCAGAGGGAGGGTGCTGTGACAGGGACTAGAAGGGACCACTGAGACACCTCAGTTGGGAGGAGGAGAGCTCAGCTCCGCAGCTGGAGGAGATCCCCCAGAGCTGGCCCCAGGCTGTCCCAACTGCCATTCTCCCATTTCTCAGCTGCCCAGGCCCACTCCCAGCCCATCCGCATCCCCCTCAGCGCTGCAGAGAGAAGCTGCTTTTGGGAGGCTCTGCAGTCTTCTGGGGTGTCTGTTCCTAGTTGGTGTGTTCCCTCCACAGGCATCAAGACATGGTGAGACATGGGGCGGCGCTGGGGCAGCTGGAGAAGCTGCTGAGCGCTGAGCGGGAGGCTCTGCAGCTGGAGCAGAGGGTCAACGACAACGTCACAGATGAGAACCGGATCCTGCGGGAAGAGCTGGACAGGTAACTGCCCCGCCCCACACAGCGGCGTCTGCCAGGGTTTCATTCAGACCAACTCACTCAGCACCCGCTGAGCAAAGCTCCAGAAAGTCCTCTGGTGATGGTATATTTTTACCAACCCTGTCAACTGCTGGATGGTAAGAAGGTAAAAGGGGACGCCAGCTGGTGGCTGGGATGGAAGGACTAGGGACACCTGGGATGGTGCCCTGTCTGGGCTTGGACAGCCTCACCTCCCACACTGGTGATGATGATGATGGCATCGGGCCCGGGCACCCTCAGCCTCTAACTCCAGCGATCGGGCCCATGAGGGAGAGAGGGCGAGCCAGTCCTCATTCACGAAATCCCTGTGTATGAATCACCTACTGGCTGAAATGTCCTTGTAACCCCCAGACTGGCACCTGTGGCCTTTCATGGATGTGCCCAGAGTGCAGGACACTGGTGTTGACTGATGCGCACATTTGCAGCTGAGGCCGACAAGGCCTTTGACTCCTGCCTTGTGCCAGTGCTCACACTGCAAATGAGCGTCCTGCTCATGGCCCAGTTAGTGCCATGATTTTCTCATTTTGTGCTTTTGGGTGGCAATTTTGCTGTTTGAAATGGCCCCCAAATGGAGTGCTGAGTGCTGCCTAGCGCTCCCATGTGCAGTGCTGCACCGGGCCTCACAGGGAGGACACGAGTGGTAGATAAGGCTCCTGCAGGCAGGAGTCACAGTGCTGTTGCTGTGAGTATGTTACACAGGCATCTTTATGTCTTGTTCAGTTGACACAAGTGTGCCCTGAGACTTACAGGGACATGGGGAACAAGTTCAGTGGACACTGATTCTGTGTTCACGGTGATGATAGAACATTATACTGGGAATCATGGGAATTGACTGAGCTCTTGAACAGGTGAAGAAACAGCTCAGTGAGATTAAGTCACTTGTTCAAGGTCAGTGCTCCTAGTTGACACAGTCAGGTTTCGAGTCCAGGTCTTGTCTCAATCCAGAGTCATGACTGTAGGAAGCCGTCCTCCCCACAGCCTTGTTTTAGAATGTCCTGAAGGGCTGCAAACTCAGGTGCCTCTGGTGGCCAGGCAGGTCCAGGATGTGGGGGAGAAGTGTCAGCGACAGACCAGACCCTCGTGGAGAGCACACACCATATGAAGGCATCAAATGGGAGGCTGGCCAAGGGCTTTTGTTTATGCTTTTTTTTCCCCAAGAAGCTAGACATCTGAATGTTGATTTGAAACTTAAAAATTTTTAAATCTTAATAAACCAATTAATTAAAAACAACAACTGTGTAGGCCAAACTGGACACATCTGTGTTCAAACTGAGTCCATGAGCCTCTGGTAATTGGAGTTTCTGGTATAAATCTTCCCCCAGGAAACCCAGTGGGGTAATTATGATGATGACCATAATTTCACTGGGTTTACATAGTACCCAGAATCTCATCTTTCATTTATCTCAGGATTTGAAATTAGAAAGGGACTTGGAATTGGGGAGAAGAGCTGGGCATAGGAATAGTTTTAGAGCAAAATTGTTCTGGCTCAGTGTTTTTTAAAAGTGTTTTAATAGAAGAACCCTTTATCCGGGTAGGCAGGGATGCCAACGCCTTAAGTATAAAGAGTGCTAATAATGACGCTGTGTTGAAGTGGTGTCCGAGCCTGCCTGTCCTGTCCCCCAAGCCAACAGTGGGACACCAGGGACAGCCTTATAGAACCCCAACAGAGAGTTTGAAAATTGCTGATTTTGTTCAACCTTCATTTACACATGAGAAAAACTGAGGCCCAGAGAGGTTGTGGTTTTGAGTAAGGTTGTACAGCTGGGACAGAGCCTGGGAGTGCTCCTCAGCCCTTGGCCCTGTGTCTCTCCATCCCCAGGGTTGATATCCAGCACCAGCAGCTGAAGAAGGAGCTTGAGGAGCTGCAGAGCCACAACAAGGAGCTGCAAACCTCACTGGAGAGCTCCCAGCTGGAGTCGAAGCACTGGAAGGCCCACTACCAGGAGCTGAAGGAGGAACAGGAGGAGCTGCGCGCCCATAACATGGAGCTGCAAGCCTCCCTGGACAGCTCCAAGCTGGAGGTGGACCGCTGGCAGGCTCAGTATGAAGAGCAGAGGAGGGAGCAGGAGGAGCTGAGCGCCCACAACAAGGACCTGCAAGCCTCCCTGGACAGCTCCAAGCTGGTGGTGGACCGCTGGCAGGCCCGGTATGAAGAGCAGAGGAGGGAGCAGGAGAAACTGCAGGCCCACAGCACAGAGCTGCAAGCCTCCCTGGACAGCTCCAAGCTGGAGGTGGACCGCTGGCAGGCCCAGTATGAAGAGCAGAGGAGGGAGCAGGAGGAACTGCGTGCCCACAGCACAGAGCTGCAAGCCTCCCTGGACAGCTCAGAGCTGGAGGTGGACCGCTGGCAGGCCCGGTACCACGAGCTGAAGGAGCAGCACCAGGACACGGAAACATCGCTCACCAAGGCCCGCAAACAATGCGAGGTGAGGCCCAGGGCTGGTGGGCCTCGGGACGCCGGGCTGAGTTCCCTGGGCTGACAGCCTTGGTCTCGGCCAGGTGGGAATGGGCCCTCATTGGGGTCTGTGCTCAGAGACTGTGTGAATGTCACACAGAGGCCGAGGGGAAGCGAGGAGTATTTGAAGGGACGAACTCCATGACTGGCAGGGATGTGTTAGGAAACACCTTTCATCAGGCCGTGGCTCTTTGCAGGGTCGGGCAGTGCATGGAGACAGCCCAGTACTGCTTCATGTCTGTCTTCCAGCTGAGCACTTTGCTCAGTGCTCACCCGGGTCCTCTCACTCAGTTCTGCACGTCCCCCTACTGGGGATCCAGCCTGCAATGCAGGCATGTGCCCTGACTTGGGAATCAAACTGAGACCTCTTGGCGCGTGGGACAGTCCTCGTCCAAGTGGACCACACCAGCCACCAGCATATTGATGAGATATGTAACATTATTTTTTAAAATTGTTAAGTCCTCAGAATCTGTTGTATATTTTGCCTAATGGCACATCTCAGCTCAGACTGGCTGCATTTTCAGAGCTCGGCCTCCACGCGTGGCCAGCGGCTGCCTGATTGGATGGTGCAGTGACAGAAGGCTTGGCCGTCCCCAGATCATTGACCGCATTAGTCATTCTGACTGGCATAGAAAATACCGAAATGGCCATCTTTGTGCACGTGGCTCTCTTCCACTTTGGAAGTAGATTCCCAGCATAAGTCATGGGGAGCATGGCGTTTGAGACATTGTCGATCTGTGTTTTAGATGCTGTTTGATCTCAAGGGGGACTTGGAGGAAGAAAATCACTACCTCTCGGAAAAGATCCAGATGATGGACCAGAACCTGAGGCTTCTGGAGCAGAAGTTGGATAATCAACTTCAGTACCATGAGGAGCAGCAGTACATGTAAGGGGTTTGGGTGGGCTGGGACCTTTTCACAGAGGGGTCCTGGTTTCCAGCTCCAGCCTAGACCCTGACATTCAGGGCAGAGAACCCCTGGGGCGCATCACATCCCAAGGGTGAGGGGACAGACCATCCTACCACGGCATCCTCCTCTCGTTTTCCCTGGGATGGCCCTAGGTTTCTGCAAGTGGGGTGATTGGCCTTTGCTTTTCAAAGACACTGCCCTCTGCCAGATGCTTTGTGATCTGCTTTTGGAATGAAGTTCACTTTAAAAAATAGGACAGCAGCAAAGAGAGGCCCCCAGGGAAGGAATTCAGGTCGAAGGCTGAGCCCTTCCTATGTCCGCTTTTTCTTCATGGGCTGGGGAATGGGTTGTGGTGCGTTGTGACTGTCCTCCCTGTGCCAATATCTACAGGGTCCTGGGTTTGCCGGAGGCCCTACAAGGTGCACAGGACCAATTACCTGGTCGCCAGGAACCAGAATGGGAGATGGGATGTGAGCAGAGCTACATACACACCTGACGTGTTGAGGGGCTCCATGGGGGCGTAGAAGGAAGTGTGGTGGTGGGAGTTGGGTGCTGCTGCTGACATGGATGGGGGAAGGCTAGCCAGTGGGGGGGCACTCATGAGGGAACCTGGTACCCAAGGGGATGATCTGGCGACGGTTTTGCATTAGAGGGTATCTGCAGGAGGCCAGGGCTTCCTGAGCCCTCTCTGAGCAGACTGTTCCCCAGCCCTGGGAGGGCTGCGGTGTCTGCCCTCCATGAGTTTGTGCAGCTGGCAGGGGGGCAGGGGGCAGGCCGTCAAACCCAGACAGGAAAACGTTCTAGCATAAGGCCAAGCAGCATGGCGGTGGGAGCAGAATAACACAGACGAGAATAGCAGATGTGGAGCCAAGGGCGCTGGGAGCAGAGCAGGGTCGATGGTCAGGGGCCCTGTGGTTTGCGAGCTACCACCTTTCAAGGGTGCTCACCCACAGTGAACTCCTGGGAACGCCTTTGGTTTAGGCAGGACTGTGGCAGCTTCATGACCGGAGCAGCCTGAGCAGCTGCCTTGGTCCAGAGGACTCATTTTCAGGCGAGGAAACCAGGGGTCTGAGCTGCCAAGGCCACACCAGCTGCAAGAGGCAGGAGTAGGACAGGAGCCAGCAGCCCCCTGGGATGCATTGTATGGATATCACCACGTGCTCCACTTGGGGACAGGGTAGAACAAAAGCAGGCCATCTGCCTCAGGAAGGCCAGGTGCCCTCTCCTCATGAGCAGGGTGCCCTCTTTTGTCCTTTCTGTGTTTTTGAAAATGTGAACTGATTTCCAGCATTTAGATATTAAGAGATTTTGCTTCACACCCTGGGTTTCTGGATCCTTTGGGAAAATGACCAGAAGTTCCGCCTCCTTGGGAGCAGCGCTCCTTTGCAGGGGCTGAGTTCAGTCCCACGCAGCACTGAGCGCTCAGCCAGGGCAGCCCAGCCACTCTGCCTGGTCCTTCCAGGCCCGCTTTGCTCCTCTCCTCCTCTGTCTGGCCCCAGAGAGGCTCTGAGTTTGCTTCCGTGGGAGTGTTATCAGAAACCAACATTGGAATGGGTCGAGGTCAGAGGTCTGACTTTGCTAAGCTGACTTTTGTAACCTTGATGCCCATCTAACTGACTGAGGGCAGACCCCTCCCCACCATGGAAGGTCTTGCAAGTCTGCACCTGCAAATGCCAGCTTAGCCCTGTATCTGCCCCTGAGTGCACAATTTCCTGAATTGACTTGGCCTGAGAGTCCTCGGGGTTTCCAAGCTTGAAGTTTCAGGTGATCCGGGGTTTGCTCTCCTAAGATGACATACAGCCTGGTCCTAGGTGCTCCAGTAGGTCTCCTCCAGGTGTTAGGGTTCCTGGACCATGTCTGATGCTTCCATTCACACATCCCCACCTCTGCGACCGTGATGGTCATGCGCACCATGATGCCTGAACCCCAGAAAACTACGGGCTCTTCTGGGCCAGGTCCCAGGCTGGACTGATGGGTCAATTCATGTGTTTTATTTTAAAAGCCAGATTGTTTTTTCTTTGTCCTCTATTTACAGAGACGAAATAGATGCCTTAGAGAGACAAAAGGAAAACGTAGAAGATAAATTCATGGCTCCGCATCAGTTCTCTGATCCGGCTCCAAAGCAGTGAGTTGACTTAAGTTCCAGTGACTTAAACAGAAGAGAGGACTTGCTCTCTCACGAGGAGGGGACACTGTAGCCACCTGGAGCGGTGGCCAGTGGGTGGGCCCGTGTCTTCCACTGTATGACAGGTCACCTGTGTGCAGGTCCCTTCCAGCACAGACAGGATTTAGGGTTTCTTTCAGTTCCACCCTCCATACTCATGGCTATCCTACAGGGTATGGCAAATGCCAGCTGGCCATGAGCCTGTGTAAGGGGGAAAGGGGTCTCTGGTTTTAGAGCCATTAAAGCAGGAGTGTCAGGTTTTGTCTCAAGATTTCAGGACATAGAAAACCATGTTTCTGTTTTGGGAAGGAAGCTTGGGTCAGACACCTGAACCAGCACACATGATCTTCAGGCACAGGAACCTCCTGGCCTTGAACCTAAATTCTTCTGGATTCATGGGACCCCAGGGATATCCACAAACACTTCCTTTCTCCAGAGAACAGTAGGCTGGTTGTGGGCTGGCTCGGTCCCTGTCCAGCAGGGCTTCCCCTGGTCCTGGGCCTGAGCCCCAGGAGCTGGTCCTTCAGACGGTCCTGCCCCAGCCCAACTTTGAAGTCCGATCCCCGTGAGTCCTGCAAGGCCTCTCTGTGGAAGTCATAGAACCACAGAATTTCAGAGCCTCTTCCTGACCCCTCTGTTGACAGGAATCGAGGCACCGATGAGGAAATAGAGTGATTTGTGTGCACACAGTGCTGTTTCATGCAGAGCCAGGATTCAAACCCAGATGGGGTTGTTCTGTTAGGTCAGAGGACCTCCATTTCCAGTCAGCTGCAATGTATTACCCTTAAATTCACTGTTTTTATTTATTTTATTTATTTTTAATCCTCACCCGAGGATTTTTTTTCATTGATATTTAGAGAGAGTGGAAGGGAGGGAAGGAGGGAGGCAGAGTGAGAAGGAGAGAGAGAGGGAGAGAAACATCGATGTGAGAAAGACACATCCATTGGTTGCTTCCCATGCACCCTGACTAGGGCCCGGTATTGAACCTGCAACCCAGGTACATGCCCTTGACTGGGAATTGAACCCACTACCCATTGGCGCACAGGCCGATGCTCTAAGCACTGAGCCACGCTGGATGGGCAAGGGGCACTGTTTTCAATTCAAACGGCCCAATCTGCCCTGCCTCTTCCCCCACCCAGATTCCTCAGTGCCGGGAATGGGCAGTGTATCCCAGCCTATTTCACTTATTATTAACCATGGCAGCAAACGAGAAGGTCCCTGGCTCTTCCTGAAAGTGGCATTTTGCTGGGAACTTGGAGCAAACATGGGTTAGATTAGCGCAGAACCAGGTCCTGTACTCGGCACAGGCAGCCAAGAGCTGGGGGCTGTGTTTGAGGTTCTGTCTCCCGAGAGGCTAGCGTGGGTTTCTGCCACGATGAACGCTTCTCCCCATCCTGGGTCTGTGCTCATTAACGGCATATTAGGTTCTACCTCTGAGCCCCAGATACGATCATTGTGGTGATGGCAAAGAGGGCCCTCATTCTGAACCCCTAATTAACAGCCAACTTCCCAGGCGGGTGATGGAAATCCCAGCTCACTGTAGGGCACCCAGTGACCATTGGAGGGGTGGCCAGGGTTGGCTGTGACCTAAAAATCTACATCTAACTAGGAAAACCCGCTGGACAAAAGCCAAAGCTTTTGTCAAGTTCATCAAGCCAAAGAAAAAGCGTTCCAGAGAAGGACCAAAGCCCCCCCCAGACAGTGCTGCGTGTCCGCAGGAGCCCCTCGAGGCCACCCCATCGTGCTCACACTGGGCAGAAGAGCAAGACCCCCCCAGCGGGCCCGCAAGAAAAGGTAGGAGGGGCTGACCCGGCTGCAGGTGAAGTGAAGGGGGGGTGCCAGGCCTCCCTCCTGGGCAGGGTAGAACCAACGGGATAGCGTGCTGGGGGTGCACACGTGTGCATAGGAGCCTGAAGGGGGTGTGCTCCATGCAGGCACATCTGGCTCCTTAGGTATGTTAACAACCAAGTAGGAAACACAAACCCACCACAGTGTTGTGGCAGTTCGGTCCCAGAGCAAGGTAGTCACTTTAGCATGAGAAGCCTCATGCACGGTGTGCACTGTGGTAGGGACGTGAGTACCCAGAGCTGGTGCCCACAAGTTACCGCAGAGACAGGCTCCATAGTGTGTGTTTTTGGGTTTCCTCGTGTCTGCCAGGCCTAGAATAAGCGTTTCTGAAGGGAGATCCCGATGCATTTAACACGTAATGGACATACGCAAGGTCTTCAGCAAGGCCGTGTGTGGCTCTGACCTTGTCGTCACAGTGAAGAGCAGGTTGGGTTTTCTTCTCCCACCTGATCTGTCTTCTGGTCCTGACACCATGGGGTGCAGGCACCTTGTCATTGAGGGTGTCATCCGGAGTCTGCCAGAGGTTCTGAAATGTGCTGGGTGTATTTCACCAGATCTAAGAAGCTGTCAGTTAGAAGCTGTGCAATTGTGCGCACATGAGAAGAAAATAAGTTGGTCGTGGCAGCGACTGTTTTGTCAGAATTGCCACCTTGCCGACAGTGACTGCAGGACATGTTCGAAGCTAAGTCCTGATTTCAGAGAGGCTAAGGCTTAGGGAAACAATGTGCATCTTACCATCGATTAAACAAAGCCATTGCCTTAAACATGGTTTAATTTTGAAATTTGCTTTTAAATATCATTTTATAGATAATTTACCTATAAACCTGCCAAACGTGCACCCTGAGAAATTTAAATGTTGTGAAGGACACTAGGACTTTCTGAAGACCAGGCCCATGCCTCAGACTAGTGCACTTTCAGGGGCCGACGTTGCAGCCCAAAGGCTGATGATAAGCCGCCTCTTGAGTGTGACATGTGCACACGCCTTGCTAGATGACATTCACCACTTCAAGTCCTGGTGTGTCACTCAAAATGCAAAAGTGAAGCATGCACACAAACACACAGTTTGGGGACTAATGCTTGCATTCCCGGTCTTTACAGGAGATGAACTGGTTAAAACACTCACTGCAGGTTGAAGCTTACTAGCATTAGTTTTATCTAGACTGGTTCTGTGGCCTCAGGTTTTCATGCTGGCTACTTAATTTTTTTTATGTTTATCGCCTCAACTTGTGTATTGTCTAAGGTGAGCTAGTGAACTAAAGCAGCCTAGTTGAGCTAGCAAAACTTTCAGAGAAAAAAATGCTTGACTGAGCCAAACTGTTGTTTGGATCCATGAGTGAGCAGGTTAGTGGTAAACATTAGTAACGGCAGCCATGGAATGGGTGTTTTCTCTGGGCTCAGCACCCCTTTAGCTCGTTTATGCGCTGTATCTATTTTCCAGTCCTAACTGCCCTGTGAGGCAGGCACGCTTACTGTCCCCTTCTTGACAAGGTTAAGCACTTGCCCAGAGAATATGTGCTGGAGCCGGGGTCCGAACATGGGTCTGACAGATTACGGAGCCTGAACTCTTAACCACTGTGGGCAGTGCCTGCAGCTAAAGCTGCTTTGGTCCCTGAAGATGCTGAACAGACCTGGGCACCAGCATTGAAGTCTGTCCCTTATCCTGTGGTGTGAGCTGTGGCCACCACAGGTGCTGTGGAGAAAGAAACAAGAGGTTCCACCATGGACTTTAATCCTAAATCAGAAATGGGATAAATCAGTTATCTGAATGTATAGGGCATGTTCAGAAAGTGAGACCAGGTTCAGGAAGTTAGACCAAGTGTCTGCTCTGATAAGACTGATTTAAAGGTCATAAAGTGTAGGTTTGGATTAGAGGATGCGTAGGGGTCTAAATGTTGAGGGTGTTTTGGTATAAGAAGGAGGTATTTTCATCATTTTCAAATTCATCTTGCCATGAGAGGTTATTTTAAATGTACAAGAATTATTAGTGGCTCTGGCAGGTTTGGCTCAGTGGTTAGAGTGCGGGCCCTTGGACCAAAGGATCGTGGGTTCAATTCCCAGTCAAGTTCACATGCACCATTGCAGGTTTTCTGTCCCTGGGCAAGGTGCTTGCCGGAAGCACCCAATTGATGTGTCTCTCTCACATTGATGTTCCTCTCCTCTCCTCTCCTCTCCTCTCTCCTCTCCTCTCCTCTCCTCTCCTCTCCTCCCCTCTCCTCCCCTCTCCTCTCCTCCCCTCTCCTCTCCTCCCCTCCCCTCCCCTCCCCTCCCCTCCCCTCCCCTCCCCTCCCCTCCCCTCCCCTCCCCTCCCCTCCCCTCCCCTCCCCTCCCCTCCCCTCCCCTCCCCTCCCCTCCCCTCCCCCCTCCCCTCCCCTCCCCTCCTTCCCTCCCCTCTTCTCCTCCTTCCCTTCCACTCTTCTCCTCCTTCCCTTCCACTCTCTCTAGAAATCAATAGAACAAAATTTCCTCAGGTAAGGATTAAAAAAAAAAAAAAGAATTCTTAGAGAAAGGTTCAGGTGGACTCTCTCATTGCAGCAGGCCAGGAACATATCACAAAGTGTTCCAAGGTCTGTACCAGGAGCAGGAGCCAGTTGTGTGTGAGCTGAATTGTCTGGGAGTCTGTCATTAAAACAAATGAGAAGGAAAAGTCAGGTCCTAAATTTATATGCGTTCTCATTCAGTAATTCAGCACATTGGGACTGGAAATAGCCTAACGGGTCGGCTCCGCGGGGAACATGGAGTTCTCCTCGCTGCTCAGTGAAGCACAGGCTCCGGGACGCCGGTGAACTAACTGAACGGAGCCCGGGCAGCAGTGGCCCCGGGCCCTGGCTCTGGCTCTGCCCTGGGCGGCGTTTCCTTCTCTCTTGGGCTGGACAGGATTCCGATTTCCCTGCGCACTTAGCTAATGTAGTGGCATTTGCTGTTATTCATTTCATTTATTTGCCGTTTTGTGTGTTTTTTCCTTCCTCTCTTGGCTTATCCAGGGGATGGCAATGTAGGAACAAGGCGCAAAAAGAGTCCCTTTCTGAGAGGCAAACCCAAGGACAAAGACAAGCCTCCAGCGGCCCGCCCGGCTTTCTCTAGACGCCTGCGGTTCTGGTCGGCTTCTGTCCTACCAGCCTCCTCTAAATAGCCTCTCCCTTCCTCAGACACTGGAGGTTTCCAATATTTCCCTCTACCAGTGTCTTCTCATGTCCCCTCCTTCATTTCTGAAATTCAAAAAACCCGACACATCAGTACCTAAAGGCCAGATGACACAGAGTGGACCCCTCCTCCTGGCCCCAATTCCCAGCCAAGCTGAGAGCAGCCAGTGTGGACTCCGATTTCAAAGAAGATGAGCTGTCACCCTCTGGATCGTGCTCCAGCGCAACACAATGCTAGGGGAGCCTCGGGACATCACCCACAGGTCCTCGGGCCGGGATGTCCATGCTCAGTCACTCCCCTGGCCAGGTGCTGACCCTCTCTCCCACCGGCAGGCTTGTATGTCCTGCCCGGCCGTGTGCAATGCAGAACTGATCAGCCCGGAGTGTGACTGTATGACCCTGTTGAGGTCCCCTGACATCTTGGATGCAGGTGTTAGAGCTGCAATGGACAGACAGAGCATCAGCACGTGGTCACCGTCAGGGCCGGGACACGGTCCACAGGGGCCACTAGCTCCTGCAGTGTTTCCTGTCACCATCCTTGTGCCATCTCGCGATTTCTGGCATGTCTGTATCACCTCTGTGATTACTCACATATTTTCCCTCCAATCGATTCTTCGCTGCCACTTAAATTTATTTTATGACTTACACCATGTTGAAGTCAGTCGAGTGGCGCTGACTTGGCCTCACGCACCTGCTCTGACTCCTGGGCTCCTGCGTCCTGTCCTCCGTCCACCTGTCTGTCCGCCTGTCTCCCAGCAGCTGTGGGAAGTGCGCGGTTTCTCTGCCATCGCTGCCTCTGCCCATCTCCGCCTCTCCTCTGCTCCTCGTGTCACCTTCACCCAGTGGACGCCTGTCTGACTCACTCCACCAGACTTGCCTTGCTTCCCACCAAGGTTATCTTTCAAAATCCAAACTTTCCCCTGATTTCAAGTTGTGAGACTTGGGTGCTTGAGACTTCCCAGTGAGTCCAGACACTGAGTGGCTGAGGGGCGGGGACAGGTCCCTGGGAGAGGGTGGGGAGGGGCAGGAACCTGACCTTGGCGTGGCTCTGGGTCCACAGCCCATGGGCTGCGTGGAACAGGGCACTGTGCAAAAAGCGCTGTCCTGATGCTCCCAGGAACTTCACCTGCAGAAACTTATGACTTGTACTTGGAGAGCCTGTCCCCTTTCCTGATATTGGGTAGTGAAGATCTTTTTGTTTTATACCTCAATGTTTTTTTAAAATAGGGTTTTATTTAACTTTGAGGAGAGTATGTGTTCACAGTAGGAAATTCAGAAATGACAGAAAAGCACAACTACAAGGTAAATGTCATTTTTGCAGGCGGTGTCACCATGCAGAGATGGAGACATCGGTGTCACCATGCACAGATGGAGACGCCTCAGACAAGTTACTGGGTGGCAACAAACTCCTCTCTCAGATCGTGACGGATGCCTATTGGCAGGGTGCACATTCTGGGCCTTGAGGGCCTTGACCATGGTCCTGAGCAGACACCTACCTGTCAAGGTCCTTTTAATCCAGGGATTCGAGTGACACACAGGTACACAGCAGGTGTGCCCAATAGTTAATGTGTTGGATTTTTCAATGTTTTGTTGAGCCTCTTGAGTTTGTCCTTTATTTTCTCCCAGCTGCTCGGGGCTCACAGTGGGATCTATCCTTGGAGCCGAGGCCGGCCTCCCGGGGACCCCAGCACAGGCCTGCAGCCTGAGCCTCCTGTGCAGACCACAGCCCACGAGGCGCAGCCCAGCTGTTCTCCCTGCGGTCCGTGTGCCCTGCTGCCTCTGCTGTCAGGACTCGGGGTGACAGCCCCGCCTCGGCATGGGATCTTGCGACCCCATTTCTCACTGTCTTTCTCTGCCCCAGGCCCCAGGGACCTAATACCGAAGCCAGTGGCCCTGCACAGAGGCAGCCTTCACCGCACGGAGGCCTTGGCTACCCCCACCATGAAGCCCCGGCCATCAGAGCTGGGCTCCCAGACCTGCTCCTCCTCAGCCATGACTACTACCCCTTCCAGCTCCACCCCCATCTCCTGGGACCAGGCGACACCCCAGGTGAGTCACAGGTCCCTCCAGAAGCAAGATGCATGAGCATCTGGGGCCCAAGGTCATTCCTGGAGACCCCAGCTCTCAGAGGCGGGAGGGGTCTCTCAGACTGAAGGGTGGTCAGCAGATGGGCTAAGCTGTGGACAGATTTGGTGTCACACAGACACAGGTCCTGACCTCAGCTCTGCCTGCAGCTGTGTGACTTTGCACAGATAACATCACCATCTGGAGGCCCAGTCTTCAGCCCCTAGTGGGAAAGCCTAGAACCCACCTCCGCCGTGCAGGAATTGGTGGCACCAAGGAGCTCCAGAACGGAGGTGAGCCAGAGTTTGGGCTAAACTCACGCAGCACTGGAGGTTTATTCTCCAGGGAAGAGACCTAGCAGCATCTCTGAACTGGAGGTCGGTTGATAGAGTGGAGGGCAGGTGTCCTAAACTGAAAAATGGGGGGACTCAGGGAAGGGTTTACAACTTGAACGTCTCCCAGGATGCCATAGCCATGCATGTTCACACCTCAGGATGTGATAGTCAAATGCTCCTCAAGTCACCTGAGTAGGTGGAGAAATTCCCAGCAGAACAGTCTAGTCCCATCTTGCCAGGTGAAGCCCATGAAGGTTCAGAGACCCCAGGCACCTGAGGAGGACCTGCAACACCAGAGAGAAACTAGTGTGAGAGGTGACAGAGTCATGGTCAGAGACAAAAGCTTTAAGATGCCTGGAGCAGGACACTGCAGAGCAGCGCTGTCCTGATGCTCCCAGAACTCCACCTGGATGTTATTAAATGGAACAGTCGGGGAAAAGCACTTAAAATATGCAAACAGAACGGGAAAAATAAAGCTTAAAACTGAAAGAGACACTCTGCTTATAACTTAGAGATGAAAATATCTGAAGACAGCAGGAAGAGCTGAAAATGATTGCCCCTGGGGTGTTAGAAACTGATGAGAACATGAAGGGATATTCGTTTTCATAATGATACCACCCACTGGACTCTTGGAAGCATGGCCTGCAGAACCCTGGTTTGACAAGCCAAGAAAAGATAGGGCCCCTGCCCCCAAGGCAAGCCTAGGTTAGCTCCAGGACCTGGTCCCTGCTGTTTACAAATCAGAAGCACCCCTGGGAGAAGAAGAGTTGGGTGAGCACAGGCAGCCAGACAGTCCTCCTGCGCTCCTGACCAGACACTGAGAATGGCAGTCCCTTACTGTTGGGTGTCAAGGAAACTGTGCCATGTATGGCTGGGCAGCCATGCTCAGGTGTCCACTGTCAGCAGTCAGTAGTCTGCCCCAGTCTCCCAGGCTCTGTGGTTCAGAAACCCTGCCTGGCTGGAGCAGGAGCTGACTTGCACAGCTTGACCTCCCCTCAGACTTGCAGCGGCTTGTGGGACTCCAGGCCTGGCCCTCCAGGCTCGCCCAGGGGCTGTCTCCACTGGGATCCCACCCTGAGCCAGAGCCCACACTTGTTCATATGCCTGCAGAGCCTGTCCGAGGGGCTGTCACACTGCAAACAAAGTGCTGCCCACTGTGATTCCCTGGCAGCATGGTTCTCATGCTCAGGTGGATGCAGAACTGTCTGCAAAATGGGGGAGACCCCGGTGTCATTTTGGAGGAAATCTGGGGCTGCTGTCAGCACAGGGCAGTGTAGTCCTTCCCAGGGAAAGAGCAGTGCCTGGTGGCCTATGGGTTCCGTCTGTTTCTGGTTAGGAGCTGCTGGTGCAGGGCTCCCTCTCTAGGGACCCAGCATCCTCCCTCAGGTGGTGGATTCTTTCCTTCTGCTTCCTCCAGCCACCTGAAGAGAACAAGGCCCCAGGAGAGCTTTGCTTTCACAGCCTCTGCTTTAGGTGTAGCCCCCCTCCCGGTTGGTGGGGCTCCCAGGGTACTAAGTATCAGCTCCTTCTGGTGCTTTATCCTCAGGCCAGACACTGCTTCCATTTGCTGTCCCAGTCATTGCACAGGCAGAGAGCAAGGCTGTCCCAGCAGGAGCAATGGGGGAGGGAGAGTACAGACAAGAGCACAGGCAGGTCCTAAGGATCCACACGTCTCCCTCTTCCAGGCACTGGACACAGCCACCACTCAGGTGCTGGGCAGGAGTCAGAGGTGGCCTCTGACAAAGGACCGCAGTTTCCCCATGGGTGGTCCAGGTCCCCTGACTCAGCCTTATTTTCACCATAGGCTAGAATTCAGATGGCAGCTCTGTGAGTGGTCCCTGGAGCTCAAGTTCACCAGCCACAGGCAGCACAGTGAGTAGTTGGTGCATGTGCCCTTCAGCCTGGGTTCTCAGACCTGTTTCTGTCAATAGGATTTGTCCTTCAAGCTGTTCTCTGTGGAAGTCCACACACAAAATAGGTGGAAGTGGAGCTGTTATGCTGAAGTGGGAATAGGGGACCCACAGTTCCTCAACACTCCTTCCCTGCCCTCCTATGGGCCTAAGCATGCAGCTTCTGCTTACAAACCTCCAGTGATGGGGAAGTCACTACCTACCAAGTGCCCTACTTCTAAGGCTCTGGCTGCCCTTGCTTGAAGAAAGGCCATGTGACCCATGCAGAGACCACTGATTGCATGGAGGTCACGCTATCCTCACCTGGAGTTTAGTTGCCTAGAGTAGCTCCAAGTTGTAAATTCAATCTCAGAAATTGTTAGAAACACTTGCCATCTGATTTCGGCATGTTGTCAATTTCTGCAGAAGGGAAATGGTGAATTAGACCAGCCTTCTCAAAAATTAAGTTGCTTTGGGTTTTTGCAATTTCTGAAAAACAAACTCCTAGAAGGGTGGGAAGCTAAATTTTTAATTAAAACAAAGCCTCAGAGAGTTCACACTGGACTCAGCTTCTGGAGTGATCAACAGTAAGCGTAGGAGCGAGCGTCATCTCCTGCCCTCTCCATTGCCTGAAGCGATGAATGGTGCTGGCACTGATCACTCAGACATAGACACTTACAGCTTCCGGCAAGGGCAGGCTCTGGTGAAACTGCTGGACACCACGGAGCCCTCCCTCCTGGCCCTGGGTGGAGGGTAACAGGACGGAGGAGTCGCCTCCCCTCTTGTGAGCTTCCCGAGCAGCCAGGTTCATGCTTCATCAGCTGAGGAAAGGAGAAGGCAGCAGAGGGCTTTGCAGCAAGGGCTCGGACAAACAGGCATTTTCGGATCCCGTTGATTTGTATCACGGTTGCCTTTCAGTGACACGTCCTTTTCAAAGAGAAAGGTGGATTTTTTAGTTGAAACTTTCCCTTCTCAAAGAGGGGACTTGCTCTGCTTCTATGCGCTTCAGGAAAACCAAGTATTTGGGGCTCAGCCCCACGCGCCGTTGCTAACAGGTGTTTTCCAGAGGCCTGCTGTTTGCAGGGCCCGCCGGCACTTGGGACCTGGGTGCCCTGTGGACCCGGTCAATCCAGAGCAGACTGCTTGGTGGGCTGGGAAGCAGGGCATCTCCTGGTGAGTCCCCGGTTCTCAGTGCAGCTCAGCTCTGCACAAGATGTGAGCAGGGATGATGAAGCGTGTCCCTGTCCCCCAGCTGTCCGTGTGCAGCCGGACAGACACTGATGATACCTGGGGCAGGCCCCTGATTCTGCATGTGCTGGAGAAGTGGGCCAGGAGGGGAGGTCTGCAGGCCTGGAAGGGACAGCCTGCCCCTGGCAGGGGTGGTGCCCCCTCCCTGCAGCTGGTGCTCACCCTCTGACCCGAGGGAGCAGAGGGTGAGCCTGGTTCTCCCAAATCGTCACTGTGAAGGTTGATTTCTTTCCCCTCTCAGGCAGATGTAAACGTGGGACAGAGAGGAGCTGAAGAGCAGCAAACCAAGAAGAGTGCAGACTTCTTTCCTCCTGAGGGCCCTGTCCCCGCCCCCATGGACCACGGAGGGGAAGTGGGCTGCGCACAGCACAGGCTACATTGTCCACACGTGGACACATGACCTGCCATGTCCTGGCCCCTGCCCTCACCAGGCGGCACTTCCCTGGTCTAGGCAGGGTGTCTCCACCTGTGTTCCAGAAAGCTCTTTGCGGTAATAATGGTGGGCACCCCCCAACCCCCAACCCCAGAGCAGACCTTTTGTCTATACTGGAGTTTTGTGTGAGATTTTCTGTATTAACAAAACTGTTTGAGGCCACAGCCCTAGACCTCACACACATAGAAGTTGTTGTTCCTGAGAGCCCACTGTGTGTGGTACCCACCACTCAGGTGAGGCTGGACTCCTCCTGGGAGAGTCGAGAGCAACTCGAAATCTGTCCTTCCTGAGGCCATTTGCCAGAACTTGGGCAGGGTCATTAGTTGTTTTCGGATTGGATGGTTTAGTGTGGGCTGTACTTGGCATCAGCGCTGTAGGTTAAGTGTTGTCATTTCCTTTCAGTGCCCTGGGCAGGTAGCCTAGAGAGCAGCTGGAATTGGACCAGTGACAGTTCCCCTCCTAGCCTGAGGGTAAGTCCACCTTGCCTGCTGTGTGCTTTTCAGCGGACCTGGATCTTTGGTTCTGGCTGTATATTGTTTGTATGATTTAAAAAATACAATTAGTGAGGTTTTTCAAAGCATGTTGCGTTTGCATTCATAGGGCCACATCACGCAACTTCAAGCTCAGGCCTGGGGGTTTGAACAGATTTGGGTTCAAATCCCTTCTCCACTGACCAGCTCTGTGCACCTGGGAAAGCAACCCATTCTCTGAGTCTGAGTCACTTCAGCTTCGGGATGGGGACAGTGCCAGCAGTTCCAGTACATGGTGCGCAGAGGACACAGTGAGTGACTTTGATTCCTTTTTGATGTTTAAAGTTTGTTTATTCGTGCAGAAAGTGGTCTGCACTGTCCCAGGCTAATGAGCATGGTACTTACAGCTGTTGATAAATTAAGCTTTAGAAGGAACTTTCCACTTTTATCCCAAGTTATTTTGTTTTTAAATGCCAGTGTAAATTCTAGAGAATTCCAGAATGCCCTGGACGCCCACAATGCCAGCGTGGGAGAAGTGTGCTCTGGGTTCCTAGGCAGGGTTCTCTCTGTGCTCAGGGAGCCAGAGGCAGCACAGAGCCCACTGGAGGCCGGCAAGCGAGATTAGGAGACTGAAGTGTGTTCCTGTGTGTCCCCTCCCCTGACCCAGTTTCCTCCGATGAGCTCCACTGCAGATCCAAGAGCTTCAGCAGTGAAGACCTGACTCGCAGCAGGGACACAGCCACCCTGCCCCGGGATGCCAGCACCCCAGGACGCACTGCCCTCAGCTGCCATGAGTACCGCCACCCCGGAACTTACCTCTCCTCCAGCAGGGCATCCAGAAGAGGGGTGCGGCCCAGCCCCAGGCCTGGGTGCAGCCCTGTACCTCCCTGAGCAGTGAGATGCTCACCCTGGAGGAGTTCCTGGAGGACAGTGACCAGGGCTCTCCCACTGCTGTGAGAGGCCTGGGAGCACTCTCCTCCCTCACTCCCTCAGATGGACCAGGACCAGAGGTAGGGACCTTGACAACAAAGTCACAGAGAGGGATGGGACTGGGGGTGGTGCAGCCTGGCTCAGATGGGGAGCAGAACCACTAGCCAGAAGATCACAGCGTGCTGTCAGCCAGCCCAGACCAGGAGACTGTTTCCTCCCCTGTGAAGTGAGTGACAGAACTGTGTTGCCAACATGGGTGTGGGAGGGTGTGTGCCCACCCCCGGAGCTCCCCTGAAGACGTGGTCAGCACCCACTTGAGAGTTAGCATCTCCCACTAGGTGTGCGGCAGAGCCCTGAACACCTACCTATTCTGAACCTTCACCAGCAGAGTGTGGCAGATTTTTTTCTGTAAAGGGCCAGATAGTAAATATTTTAATCATTTAAAATGTAAAACTGTTTTTAGCTCACAGGCCATACAAAAATAAGGCGCAAGCCAGAGGTGGCCGCAGCTCGAGCGCCCTGAGGTCTGTGCTGCAGCTCCGCCCCCGGCCGTCAGCTGTGGGGACACCCTCCCGGCTCAGGGCAGCTTCCTGCAGCCGCAGGGGCACCTCACACAGCTCTGGCCAGGAGCTGCCGGGTCACCGCTTCTGGGTCACCCCATGGATGAAATGCGTGCCTTACAGTCTCATTCCCTTAAACACACACAGTGGGACTTTCTCTGGCCACACTGTAAGTTCTGTGGCCTGCGTTAGTAGAGCCCAGTGACACAGCGAATTCAAAGTATCTGTTCAGTCGGTATTTCTGGAGCGTGTCCTATGTGTAGGCAGCCCGGGGGATGCCTGCTCTCAAAACAACAGAGTAAACCGGCTCATCAGCAAGTTTTATCATAGACTCGCCCTGTGCCTGGTCCTGTATCGGCCTGAAAGGAAATATGTATCCTGGTCTCTGCTCTCCAGTTGTTTCTGTCTACAAAGCACTCTGCGCCCGGAGCTGCAGAAAAACCAAAGCCCTGCCCTCAGGAAGGTCACGGTCTGAAGCCGTGGCCCCCACATGCAGGCCTGAGCCACACTCCCCTGGGCTGCCTGGACCCAGGCCGGCCTGCCGTTTCTGAGTCAGGAGCGCAGAGGGGGGCTCCCTGAGAATCTGCATTCCTGCCAAGTGCCCAGATGATGGCTTGTCCTTTTCAGCCTAAATGAGACCAAAGCATCCTCCCTGCAGGAGCCGGTTGTGGAAACGTATGCTCCTCTCCTGAGAGCCGCCCCCACCTCCCTCCATCTCCCCACTGTGCTCACCCCACTAACCTGTCGCCCTCCCCTCCCTGAACAGGCCTGAAGACGTGGAAGTCACAATGGTGCCCGTGCCAGGCCTCCACTCCGTGAGTGTTGATGCTGGGAGGGGTGTGAGAAGATGGGCCCCCTGGGTGGTCAGAGAGGGCAGACTCATGAAGCTGGGTGTCAAAGGTTTAGAAATCTGCAGAGAGGGGCTGGGTGGTGGGAAGGTGGCTGCAGAGTCAGACAGCTGTGGGTTCCAGTCCTCAATCTGTCCCTTTCTCAATGTGGGACCTGCTTGACCTTTGTGACCTCCGTTGCCTTACCTATTACAGGTTGTCCTAGTACAGCCTTGCAAGGGTGCTTTGAGAACTGAATGAGGTTTTGGGGGAGGGAGGGGGGATGGTTTCATTCTCTTACGATTACACCTGTGGCTTCTAGCATAGTGCCTGGCACATGGGAAGCAGCTGATACATGGTACCTGTTGATATTAATGACCACAGGTCTCACTGCACAAAAACCCGGGATATGTGACTCCCAACCTGCACGCAAAACAGCAGACTGTGTCTCTGTCAAGTTGAGTGTCCAGATGTCTTCCTGGGCCAGGAGTTGCTGGTAGGTGCAGGTGGTTCTGGGCTGCTGAGCCGTCCCACAGACAGACGCTCCCAGACATGGGTCCAGCGGGCTGGAGTCTGACTCCATCCTTGGTGAACCCCAACTGCATGCACTCACTGCCTTTCCTCTTCTCATGGTGTCCATCTGCCTCAGGAGACACCTCCACCAGGCTCCTCCAGGCTCTGCTTGGTGGGAATGAGGAACAGATGGAAACCATTGCTGTGCTCAGGCCTCCAGCCCTGACCGTCCCATCCAGTGGAAGCGTCTGTGGAAAGTCCTCTCCCTCTCTGGGTCTGTTTTCTTGCTGGTGAAGTTAGGGGGCTGCCTTGCTTTTCTTCCTGATCCATGTGTGGCCCCAGCCCCACCATCCTGACCATGGGCAGTGTGTGTGGAAAGGCCCAGCAGGAGCCAGAACCTTCAGTCCTGGCCACATGGCCTGCACAGGGGTGTCCTGGGTGAATGAGCCTCTACCAGGACTCTCCTGGCCTTTCTCCAGCCTCTCAGTTCTTCCTCTTTTCTCTGTAGGACACTCTCAGCTGCCGGGATGACCTGCTATGTTACCTCTTCCGAAAGGCCGATGTCCCAACCATCCGAGGCCAGCCCGGGCCACCTGCCAGGAGGGAAGGGGCTGGGATGCCCACCAGCTCTGTAGCCCCACCATCAAGATGGTTGTCAACACCTCCGAGAGGAAGCTCCTGGAACTGGAGCAGCATGTGAAGCCCATCTTGAGACCTGCTGAGGCCGAGGCCCCACCCAGTGCCCCCTGAGGCAGGCCCACCCTGCCAGAGCCTGTCTCTGGGCACACCCCAGCAGGCCACAGTGCCCCCAACCTCCCACATGCCTGCCAGCCAGAGTGTGTCACTGAGCTGGGCCTTCTGTCAGGCCTCAGCCACCCTACTTCTGGCCAGTGGGCCAGAGGCTTGCAAACTGGAGCCCCCTGAAAATCCAGGGATTCTGAGACCTCAGGGCACAAGGGAACATGCAGCCACACCCACAAAGCCCCACACCCCCAGCTCCCACACCCTAGCCCAGGAGAGAACCCCACTTGTGGGAGAGACTGCTAGCTCCTGTCAGGGCCCAGGGCCCTGAAGCCGACCACTGAACATGAGGTGCTTCTTGTTGGCTCCCCCAAAGGAGGAGAGGCTGGCTCCCCCGCAGCATCCACCACAGCCCCAGCCATTGCCACTGGCGGTGGTGGCAGCAACGCCCAGCTCCAGGACTTTACCTATTACAGCTGGCACGATGGGTCCATGAGAGGGCCATGGAGGGGCTCCCTGCCAGGAGCCCGGGCAGGACTCCCCACTTGGCTTCCCATGCCAGCTGGGTCCCTGAGGACTTCAGTCATGGGAACAAGTCAAAGAGCACCAGGCCGGTGTCCCCAGTCCCGGGTGGGCCAACATACAGTGTGGAACAGTATGGAGTACGGCTGTGTACCACGCTCTCCTGGACCAGCAGCTCCTGAGCCTTAAAACCACCCATCCGCCTTCTGACGAAAGCCTTCTTTACATTTGCCCGTGGTGTCCTGAAAGGACTCCCATCAGGAGTCTCACCTGTGAAGCTTTTTGGGGGGACACCCTATAGTTATGTTCCACTGAACTTTGCCACGGGGAGCCTCACCTGCTCCCATGTGTATTTGGCCAGCTTCCTGACACACAGTTTCCTGTTTACTAAAGGTGCTCTTCTTGAACGTACTAAACCTGGTGGTTTTGGTTTTATAAAGATTTTTTTCCTTTTGAGTTCAAATGCTGGGAAAGAAATGGGGTCGATTTTAGGGCCACTTTGGGGTTTGTATTAAATAGCTACTCATGGTGGACACAAGGGTGGGGTTGTAATAATATGAGAAAGAGTGGAATTGAGTCCTAGTTGTCCTCACTGCTCATCCATGGCAGTGTTGATGGGTGTCGGGTTATCTGGGCTCTCGGGACTCCCTGCGTCATCCCCCAGTCTCCTGGCCCCTGGAATCTACAGCTCCGTTTGCCACAAGGTCAGAGAATGTGAAAGTGAGGTTTTCCTGTTCACCATGGAGCGGATTTTTTCTGGACCTGTGTTTAAGTTCCTGTAAGTCAGATACCATTTTGATACGGGATTTATTTCACAGTAGTAGCTCAGCTTAAAGTCATCCTTTGGATTTTTCCAAGGCTCCCCCACCAGGGAGAGCTCGATCTGGAGTTTAGGCCTTGGAGGCGTCTCAGAATAGATGCTCAAAGGTGAGGGTGGGAGGAAGGCATGTAAATATCCTCACCGGGCCCAATCTTCTAATGGTTTTTTGTCCAGCTGCTGCCTCCATGTCCCTTCCTTCTTCACCAAACCTCTTCTGTACAAGTGTCCCCTCCTGCCTCCTTTCCCCTTTCCCGAGGCTCTGCAGTCTGTCCTAGCCGACCGCTCAGCAGGAGCTGCCACCAAGAATGCTTTGAGCCAAACTGAGCAGCAGCACCTGCAAGCTGTGTCCCATGCAGGCTTTTGCAGGACCTGACCCCTGGCCAGTCACTCCTTGGAGCTCTCAGCCTCTCTCTCATGGTTCTCTCCGCTCTGGAACAGCTCTCCAGAGCTCACACTTGCCAGTCGCTCAGTCATTCACTCCTTCCTCCCACAAACATTCATTGGAAGTCCTGTGAGCTCACTCCTGGGTTCCACCTTCCAGGCAGCTCCCTCCATGCCCCCTTCAGGGCTTACCCCACCCTACTCCCCCTCTGTCAGTTCCCACTCTGCCCCTCCCACTATTGAGTGTGAGTGTTGGGGGTGGAGATTAGGATGTAGAAGCCCTAAAGGAGTGATCAGGCCCATTGCTGAGGGGCTGGCGCTTAGTGCCTCTTTGTCCATAACTGGACACAGTGGGCAATTCCAGGGCAAGAGGAAACCCCTCTTCCACACATGCTCAGTCATGGTTCTATTACACTTAAGTTCACACACACACACACACACACACACACATTTATAATCCTCACCTGAGGACATGTTTTTTTGATGATTTTGAGAAAGGAGACATCGATGTGAGAGAGAAACATCCATCAGTTGCCTCCCACACACACCCTGACAGGGGATGGAACCCTCAACCTTTTGGTGTACAGGATGGGCCAATCAACTGAGCACCTGGCCAGGGCAAGTTCACTTACATTTAAAAGGTAATTCTGTTCCAGAGTGGAAAATCAGTACCCCCTGCCCCAAAAGGAAGGTACTTAAATGAAAACAACTACATAGAAAACCAAGGAGTGTTATTAAATTTTAATTAGCACCAATTGCCTGCAGAACAGCCTCTGGGTTACAAGGGAAGATTAACAAGAATTACCGTGGCGCTCAGGACATACTAGCCCCCAAATGAGACTTTCTCCTTAGTGTAAGACGATGGATTAAGAAGGAATTGGACAGAGAATAGCAGACTGTATGGCTAAACTACCTGTCAGCACCTACTGAATGCAAAGTACCACCGGTGCCCAAAGTGATACAGAACAAACCCTCAGTTTATCTTGTATCAACTGAAGGGCCACTTCCTCCAGGAAGCCCATCCTGACATGCCCCCTTAACAAGCTATATGTCTGCTGTAACACTTGTCAAGTTTTATTGCAATGGCATATTGGCCTCCACTGCAGAGTGTAAGCTCCATAAGAAAACCACCCATTCTATCTTACTCCATTCACTGTGCAGGGGCTTCCCACAGGGACTGGAGCACAAGGGTGGACGTGATCCTGCTGGGCCCCTTCCAGCAATGCCTTTCTTCCCTCCTCCTCCCTGTCCAAACCCCACACCCTCCACCCTTTAAAGCCCTGCCCAGGGCCCAGCTTCTCCAGGAGGCCTTTTTCCACCCATGGGCCCACCCTGAGCTCTCCTGCCCTGAATGTCCCAGCTCTGGCCATGCCTGTGCCCAGGGGACACTCAGTTCCGTGGTCTAGTGCGCTCCTACGTGTCCACAGGGCGAGCAGTATGGGTGACATGACGGACTCAATAACTGCTGTGGAGTGACTCACTGTGGTTCTTCCTGCAAGGATGCAGCTGTGTTGGGTCTTGGCAGCTCTATGAGTTCCCCATTGTGCTCGGAACAAATTACCACAGACTTAGTGGCTTAAAACAATCCAGTTTTATTATCTTACAACTCTGGAGCTTAGAAGTGGGTCTTGGGGTGTTGGTACAGCTGAGTTTTTATGGAGACTCTAGGAGAGAATCCATTTCATTGCCTTTCCAGCTTCTAGAAGCTGCCTGCCTTTCTTGGCTCATCTTCTGGAGTGGAGCTGATACGCCATTGCAATAAAACTTGACAACTCCCATCTTCCACGCCAACGGTGGCTGGTTCAGTCTCAGATTCTCTCCCTTTCCTGCCTGCTGCTGTCAGCTTTGTGATGACAGTGGGCCCACCTGGATAACCCAGAACAATCTGCCAATCTTGAGATCCGTAATCACACCTGCAATGGCCCTTTGCCATGTCAGGCAACATATTCACAGGCTCCAGGATTAGGACCTGAACATCTTTGTGAGGGCCACTATTCAGGCTACCGCAACAGCTGTCCCCGTAGTCAGGGCACCGTCGCGGGCGGCATATGAACAACAGCCGACACTGACCGAGCCCGCCTCTGGGCGAGGAGCTGTTCTGCGGATGTCACGCGGCTCTACTTGGCAGGTGAGGTCCCGAGAGCTGAGTCAGGTTGGCAAGTGGCGGGGCTGGGACGAGAACCCAGGCAGTCTGGGTTCCGAGGCTACGCTGCTCTCCAGCACCATTCTCGCCCCAAGACAGCGGCTGACAGCTTTGCGCAGGCCAGGCGAGGTCTGAGGCCCAGCGCAGAGCGGGGATTCACCAAGACGTCCAGGTGAGGCCCCTGTCCAGGTCACAGAGCTTTGCCAGGCCTCCCCCATCTCAGTTCTTTCTCACCATCCTACCTCCACGCCCCAGGAGAGGCCTCACGCTTATCCAGGGGAACTCCAGTGGCCTCCAGGGCTTCTCTGTAGGGGCTCCAGGTAGAGGTCCTGGATGCCGAGTACCACAAACTCACCCTCTCCTCCCCCAGCATCCACATGCCAAAGTAGTAGGGGCCCCTTAGGAGGCAACTCTTATAAGCACGTTGAAGAAAGTGAACCCCATTTCCAAATCTTGGCTTTTCCACTTATTAGAGATATTAACTTGAGATAACCACCTACCCTCATTTGAAACCTCAGTGTCACCTTCTGGGAAATGGGCATAATGGCGGAGCCTGCTTCCTAGGGTGGTTATGAGATCATGCAGGTAAAAGTCTTGCCTTGAAAGCCGTGCAGTGCCCCCCAAATGTCAGCTGTGGGGTTCTTGATGTTTGATCATGCTGGACCCTTCTGGGTACAGTGCACTCTCCAGGGAGAGAAGACTCAGATAACAGGAAGCACAGAGTGGAAAACAGGTTTCATCCTTCCTACCTGGCTGGTCTCAAACAAGGTGCCTTACCTCTGACTAGCCCATGGAAAAAAATGGAAATCATTGTACCCACCTGGCAAAGTTGCTATAAACATAAAATAAAATGACCTTATGCATGATTGCAGCACATGATAAGCCCTTAAGTGACTTTGGAGAAAAATAATGCTTGTGCCCCAGCTACCTGTTGCCTCATAACAAGCCGCTTCCGAAGATGGTGGCTAAGCACTCGTCTGTTCCGCTCATGAGCCTGGGATGTGGGCAGGGTTTGGTGGGGATGGCTTCTCTCTGCTCCTGCAGCATCAGCTGAGATGGTCCAGCTGGGCCTGTTGGTCGTCTTCCAGGGTCACACCACACATGGCGAGGCCCTGATCCTGGCTTCAGCGGGGGCTGCTGGCCAGGGTCTCGGTTCCTCTTGGTGTGGCCTCTCTAAGAGGCCACTTGGGCTTCCTCCCAGCAGGGCGCCTAGTGTTAGGAGCAACATCCCAAGAGACAGGAGGTGGGAGCTGCCCATCTCTTCAGACCTGGACTTGAAGCTGGCACGGTGTGGCTTCCACTTTATTCTTCTGGTCAAGTAGTCACTGAGCCCCCTAGATTCAAGGGGAGGGGACTTAGAACCATCTCTCAGTGAGAAGAGCATCAGTTTCCAACCATCTTGAATCTACCAAAACTTGAAAGTCTTGCTTTTTGCTTTTTTCCTGGGTGCCATGGTAACAAATGAAGTCATCTTTGCTCAAAGACCAGCAGACATACAACTATCCCTGCCTAGGGCCTAATCACAGAGCCTGTTTGGGTGACCACCGCCATCCTCGTCGTCACTGCGTCCTCACTAACATTGATCCGGAACCTAGTAAGTGCCAGGAACTTGCTGGATCTTGTTTCTCTGATTCCCACAGAAGTGCCCTGGCCCTCCAGGAACGCGATTTCTCAAGGTCACATAGCCTGTGGCAGCTCAGGGACATAGCCTCCTCAGTCTGGCCCAGAGCCTCTGCTTTTAACCTCTATCCTGTGACCACAGGGTTGCAGCCATGTGACTGGGCCTTGTGTGGTGCCACCAGCTCAGGGAAGACTCCAGGGTCTACCCTGTGATGTCACCCAGGCTGCCTGGACCTCTGGGGGCCTGTGGGTTCCCTAAGGCTTTGTGTCCTGGGGCTGTAACCCTCAAGTAGCCTCCAGAACAGTTCAGGAAAGTGCACCGGCCCCTCAGAGCTTAGGTCCCTGGAGCAAACGTTTACACTGGGTGCAGACAGGGACACCCAGGGCTCAGGCAGCCTTCAGGTCTGTCATCCCAGGGGGTCTGCAGTGCTTCATGACACTGTCACTGCTGCTGAGAGACAGGTGGGGAAATGAATTCCGGTGGTGGGCTTGGCCCAATTTCGGCCCTTAGGTCTTTGCAGGATGGAAGGAGCCACAGAAGTGTTCCTGGCAGCCCCGTGAGGTCCTTTCCCCTTCACTAAGTGCCCTTCCCTGCTTCACGGGGGCCCCAAGGTTCTGGCACTTTAAGCTTCAGGAGAGAAGTTTGAATGGGGTGAGGGGCCAGGGGCTTCTCTGGAGGCTAAGTTTAGATTACAAAGTCACTGCTTTGACTTAGTTACAGGTTAACTTGGAGCCGTTGGGTGGGAGTGGGGCAGGGATCGAGGTTATGAGTCTCTAGCACCTCTCAGATGACTGCTTGGTGCTATCACAATTTCTCATCCTACCTTCCCATTTTAGATCAAGGATGAAATCCTAGCACCAGAGTAGATCACAGATAGGCTGTTCTTTCTCTCCCTGAGCACGCATTTCATGGGGGACATGGGCTCAGTGACTTGAGTCAACCTGAAACCAGCTTCATCCCTCTGCAGTCCCAAAGGCCCAGCGAGGAGGGAAAGTGAGGCCCTGGCCCTGGACACAGGAAGGCTCCCCATTCCAGACGAGGCAGTGCACACTGTTGGCAGCGGGGGCTGGGCAGCTTGGGCAGCTTGGGAGTCTTGAGGGGGGACACAGTGTCATCAGTGGTCCTTCCAGACATGGATGCCTGTGTGAACACATCCTGTTAGGCTGGGCTGCCATTCAGAGAGATCCAGGGTGCTCTCTGGCTGGCATGCTCTGGGGAAGGCAGGCCTTCACTACTAAGTGGACTCGCTCTGTCAGCCTCAACCCTATGTTGTGATTGTCGATCTTTCCTCTAAGGTGAGGACACCCTGGCCCTCAGCAAGCAGCCTACCTGTTCTGGCAGCTTGATGTCTCAGCCTGAAAACCAGAGTTTCAAATGTGTTGTGTTCTGATGCCTGACTCGCTCCCTAAGTGACTGACTGTCCCCAGAGGAGAGTCTTGGCACCCAAGTGACACAAATGGAAAGGAAGGGGAACATCAACACTTTTCACAAAGGCTCTCTCCGGGCATGATGCAGAAGACCACATGTCTCGGAAAGTTTCTGGGTTTTAAAATGGTACGTTCGGGTGTTTCGCATGCCAGCTCTCAGTCCCCATGGCTTCCCAATAGTGAAGCATTAGCCCCTGAGGTCAATACTGCCTCGGGCGGCCTCCCCGCTGCTCTTCCTGTTATTAAAGAGCAAGAGCGGGGCCTGCCCTGGATGCCCAAGATCCCCCTGTGGGCCACCGAGGACCTGCTCTCTGCTGTCAACTTCACCATCAGGGCCACACTGAGCCCCTCTCCTGGGGCAGGAAGCACATGCATTCTCCCCTCATTTACTTTTTCTGTTACAATGAACAGAATTCTATTAAGTCACCTTCGATTAGAGACTCTTTATTTTTGATTTTTATGTCGCTTGTCGTTCTCTCTGCTGGCCAATTTATTTCAAGGCTGTAGGTGGACTAGAGTGTGATTCTAGGAGCCTTTCAATGCCCCCGTGGGCAGCTGCTGCCTGTCTCCCTGCTCATATCTGCATGTCCGTGTTGTCCCTCTCAGCACTGGCCTGTCTCTCCCGAGGCTCCAGTGGGGGCTCTAGACTGGAGACCCCGAGCCTCCCTCTCAGCTAACGCAGCACCTCCCCTCTCGTGCACTGGGCGTTGTGGCGCCCACTCCCGGGGCTGCTCCACCACTAAATGCTCTCATGTCAGCTGTGATTCTCAAGGGCACCTACATCCCAGAATCTGGTGCAGATTAAACATGGTGACTTATGCAAAGCACCTGCAGGAGGGAGGGCACATAGCAAGTGCTCAATGAAGATCAGCCATTCTTCCTTAGTCTTAAGTATGGGTCCCAAGCAAGCCTGGGACTGGTTACCTCAGGGTCAGGGGCCACTTGCCCGATGGCCGCCTGGAGCAAATACCCCAGTGCTGGTTCCCCAAGGAGGTCACTGTCTATGTTGTCTGCCAGACACTGTCCCTTGGGGCACTGCCCTTCTCCCTCCTTTGGTGACCCTGGTGGGCTGTCCAACACAGAACCCATTCCCCTTCACAGCTGGGGTGGGACTGTGGCCCACGCTAAGCCAATCAGATTTGGGATGAGAGAAAACCCTACATTTCCTTTTCAGCTTTAGTCTTCTTTCCCACGTACCAGTTCAGCACTGGGCTAACTCACCCTGCCACCCTCCCTCCCCCTTCCTGCCCTGGCCAAGCTGAGCTCACATCGCTGTTCTCATGTGCAAAGCAGTGGAAGACGGGCCAGGGAAACAACAGGGAGGACTCCACTCTCCTAACCTGTGCTAACTCCCATATGGAGCGCTGCCCAGGGCCTGAACACATCTAGCAGAACAGTCAGAGGCTCCCCAACATGGTCACAGAGGGACTGAGTCATCCTGCTCCCTGAGCAGAGACTTGGGTGTTTTGTGAGCCCTGCTTGGGGGGAGCTCAGTCCATTCCCTTGGTCTTCACCACAGTTCCTGGTCTCCCAGGGTTTCACCCTCAGTGGGCTCCTCACCCACGGAGCCACAGGTGGTGGGCGGTTTTGCTACTACAGACCACCTGCACTGGCTTCACATCTCAGACAATGGTTGAGTCTCACTGTCCTTCCCATCTGGGCCCAACTCCAGAAACTCACATTTGTTCCTCTGAGAGTCTACAGGAGGCAGCTTACCCGCTAGCTCCAGTTTCTGCATTCGTTAGGATCCTGGCTAACTTCCTAGAAAGGACTGTCTATGGAGGGGACTGTCGCTTATGGATTAAGTTCAGGGAGACCAGGAACCAGGTTTCTCAGCTCCAGCAATCTATCCTCCTACGAAAACCTGCCCTTTGGGATTCAAACTCCAAGGACAGAACATCTAAAAGGAGATGTAGAAATGTGCTCTTTACACACACACCCAAATCTGGGAAATGTTGTGGAAGTGGATTTTGAGAGTGCTCAGTCAATGAGTATGGAATATAATTTGCAATTGGGCTGAATATATGGCATGGCTGCATTTCCCAAAGAGGCTGTGTTCTGTCGACAGCGGGCACAGCTGGCTAGAGCTCTAGCACTTCACGGGATGGCCAGTCCAGAGCTGGACGGCAAGCTCGCCACAGGCACTGACACCAAAAGGCCGTGCTTCCTCTTCCATAATGGGAGTGAAGGAAATCAAACAGAGGGGAGACAAGAATACTGGGCTGGACTTGTTTGCTCTGCCCACATCCCCCAGTCTTCTCTGCTCCCCACAGTCTCCTTCATCCAGGCCTTAAGGAAGAGATTGGTGCGGGAAGTGCCAGGGTATTTTATTTTATTTTTTGGTGGGCCAATCAGAGCCTATTCTCCAGAAATTTGGAATTCAGTCTTAGTCTGATTTACCTTTTTTTTTTTTTTTTTTTTTTTTAATCTTCACCCAAGGCCTTGATTAGAGAGAAAGGAAGAGAGAGGGAGGGAGTAGGAGAGAGAGACACAGAGAGAGAGGAACATCGATGTGAGAGAGAAACATCGATCGGTTGCCTTCATATGGGCCCTTACTGGGCATCAAACCCACAGCCCTGGGGTGCACAGTACTACAGGGCGATGCTCAACCAACGGAGCCCCTCCAGGCTGGCTTTTTTTTTTTAAGTTTTTATTTTAATCCTTCCTAGAGGAACACAGATTTGAATGAAATACATTCACTCTATAAACACATTAGCAGCAAACTCTTCCCACCAGAGTCCTAGCTACCCCAGCCCAGAGGCTGTGCCTCAGCGAGGGGAGCAAGTTTTACCAGCCGTCCACTCACAGATGTCTGCTTCATGCTGAAAGCAGGGTATGCATGGAGACCAGGTGAAAGACCAGATGGATGGAAGAACTAACAAAGCTGGGACCCTGAAAACACTCCCACGTGGTGACCTTAAGCCTTCTGCCTGCCAAATCCTTGGGTATACTCCATGCTTGACTGGTGAGGTCTCCACCAGACTCCTGGGTGGGCCTAACCTCACAAATGCCCCACTGTGTTTGGAGTCACTAGTCCTTCTAGATCCTTCCCAGAGCCTAAGCCAGATGTAAAGGATGATTCCCTCCTTCCTTCCCTAGATCGAGGTACCACTTTGCTCTGGAGCACAGGTGAGCTTGTCAGGAGTTAATGCACAGCCATTATCTGGCTCTGCACCTCCAGGCCCCCTTTGTCTAGGGGCCAGAAGCTCCTGGAGACAGAGATATGTGTAAACCTACACAGTTCTCTAAGGAACAACAACCAGGTCCCCCACCCTGGCTTCCATCAAAGCTAGTTTCTTGGACAGTGGCCCAGACATCTCTCCTTTTCTTCCCTCCATCATGGCCTGTTGCCTGGCTGCTCATTTTTAATCTCCCCTCCAGGCACCTGGTGAAACTTTGGGAAGAAAGATCTACCCTATATTCCCAAGCACATTGAGGCAGGTGGTGCTTTAAACTTTCAAGCTGCAAAGGAGCTGACACTGCTGTACCCAGTGGGCTCCAGGGTGAGTAAGTCACCATGTCCACATAAGTAAAGCACTAGAACCACGCTCAGCAACCGGGGTGACTGTGAGGCAGGGACTGAGGTTAGAGCACTGCTTAGTCATGGGACTGGGAAGAAAAGGGAATCATGGAATAATTTAAAGTAAGTCTGATTCATTTGGGCAGAGGGCAGCTTTGACTCAGGCATAAATGAAACACAAATTATCATGTACATAAAGAACAGATCCCAAAAGTTGACTTTCCTCCCACACATCACTAAGGAATAGGACATGTGCTCTCTGTTCTCAGCCTGTTTTAGGGTTTCCATCAGGACACTCCCGTGAGTGCCTTTCCCATTCCTCTTCAGTCAGCCTCGATAGTCAGTGCCAAGTATTTTCAAGGATCTGAACTGGCTGTTCTCACTGGGCTGTATACTTGCGGGTGGGGGGTTCGGGGCAGGCAACTGAGGGGGTTTCAGGTGGCAGGGAAGAGATGAGGCGCTGGGGGGGGCAGCAGTAACCACCGAGGGTGAGGAGGAGGAGGAATCTGACAGTGAGGGACGTACGACTCCCTCCACGCCCCACCCAGACCTCAGGGGCCTGCACCAGCCCAGAGGCCCTGCCTCCACGACCACACTGGTCCCCCACACAGCAATCTCATGGCTTGGACCCTGAGAGCAGGGAACGGCAGGTCCCTTTAGAAGCTTTGGTTAGCTACCTGTGTGTTACAGGAGAAAAGATAACTACAACAGAAATAGAGGGACACCCCAGTTCAGCTTCTAAAGCTCCAGAAGGCGAGGCCTACTGAAATATCTGCCAAAGCCAAAGCCAGAGGCTTCACTCGGATCCCCGCCATGGAGCACACTCAGCACTTACCTGCCCTACGGGAGTGTCATGAACGAAATCGCTTTCTGGACGGCCCACAAAGCTCCCCTGGTCTGAGCTACAGAGCAAATTCTGCTGCTTGACCCTTTGGTATTAGGTGGAGGCTCTGTTACTTGAAATGTATGTTAAATTGGCTAAATACCTCATTTCAAGGCCTGTGGAAACTGAAACCGTCCCTCAGATTTCTGACTGTTCAAGGCCAGTGTCCTCGCCTCTCCCCTGGTTCAGGGGTTTCCCTCTGTGCTGTCACTTATTTCCGATGCTTTCAAATGGTTTCAAGGCTGCCATCCCCTTGCCTGTCTTACACCTAAAACCTTGAATGTTGAAACAGGGCAAAATCACCTTTGGACTGGGCCCAGGGCAACACTGTGTCCCAAAGAACTCTTTGCAAAGATAGAAAGCAGGCATTGTGACCACTGGACTGAAGACCACTGGACTGAAGATTAAAGACGTCGTTTAGAATTAGCATCACTGTGAATGTTAACCTGCACCGGGGGAGGCGTCTTCCTTCTACTGACGCCATTGCTCCCTTCCCTTTCTCCTAAATACCCACTGCCTCTGTCTCCTAACTGGGACGCAGTGATTGCCTAAGAGCTATTCTTTTTTTTTCTTCTTACTTTGAAAGGCCTTTATTTTTAGACCAACAGTGACTATGACCGTCCTACTAGCAGCAAGGCCTGGTTTATCCATTATCTTCCTTCTCATTCCAGTTCCATTTTCTTGAAAGCATCTCAGCTGCCAAGACTTGTCGATCAGGTGGCATGACTGAAACCTTCATTATCAAGGGCGTGAGAGCCCAGTGGTCCCCCAGCTGGTCTTCATTCTCCAGTTTGTGGGAACCCAGTGGTCCCAGGGCTGGTCTTCATTCTCAAGTGTGTGAGTGCCTACTAGTTCCAGGGCTGGTCTTCAGTTTCAAGGGTGTGATAGCCCAGTGGGCTCAGGGCTGATCTTCACCCACAAGGGCTGGACTTCATTCTCAAGGGTGTTACAACCCTGTGGTCCAAGCGCTGCTCTTCATTCTCAAGGGTGTGAGAGCCCAGTGGTCCCAGGGCTGGTCTTCATCCTCAAGGGTGCGAGCACTCACTGGGGTTGCTATAATTTTTTATTAGCTTTGGTCAGTGGACTTGCTGTACTGAGAGCCATGCTGATGATCCTTGAGTTCCAGAAACACTCTGCCTGCACTGTGTCATGGCAAAAAATAATATCCTCCTTGATAATCAAGATCAGCCACCCTGGCCAGCATGGTCACCCTCTTTTTGGCCTGTTCACTCAGTGATCTGTCAACAGACTACACCACTATGTGGCCCAGTCCATGTAAAGATCAGACCCTTGGTTTAAAAGTCAGGATTTTTAAGAGAGTGATAGCAGAACTTTAAGCCATGGTGTGTGTCTCTAGTTCCTGTGTGCACCATGCAGTGTCATCCTAAACCACGGGCTCCAAGCACCAGTGGAGAGCCTGAGATCGAGAAGAGCTAGGAGCCAGACGTCACTCTCACCCAAACATCACTGGGTCTCTGCAGGGGTCTGCAAATCTAAGTATATAATTTTTCCTGAATTACTGCTTGGGGAATGTGCTGCGGTCTGCACATTGGTGCCCCCCAGATTCCTGTGTTGAAGTGCTGATGACCAAAGCAATGGCATTAGGAGATGGGGCCTTTGGAAGGCCAGCAGGTCAAGACAGTGGAGCCTCATGAATGCGGTTAGTGCTCTTATCAAAGTGACCCCAGGAAGGTCTGCGGCCTGGAAGCGGGGCCTCACCCAACCACACCTCTGCCTGACCTTGGACTTCTAGCCACCAGAACCATGAGAAACACATTTCTGTTGTTCAAAAGCCACCCAACCTGTGGCATGTGTCACAACGGCCCGAACCAACAGAGACAGGATGGAAATTGGATCCTCTTTTGTAGGTGCTGAGCGAGGCCAGTGCTGTGCTTCCTGAGTCCCAGGGGCTCCTTGACCCCTTCAAAAGTGAAGACATCAGAGCCTGGGGGCTGAACTAATCCCTCTCGAAGGCCCCAAAGACAGTTCAAGAAGCAGTCCAGGCAGCAGGTGCTGGGAGCCCCTTGGACCCAATTTCACAGCGTCACAGACCCTTGGCTCATATGGAGCCAAATGAGAAATGAAGACAATGCCTTTTCACCTCGATGCCTTCAGACAGCTCACAGGGAAGAGGGTTTGAGTTTGAACTTTATAATGTGAATCTGCAGCAATTTCATTCCTTGTCTCTGGGAATGAACATATTTGAATTGCAGGCTTCTCTGCCTTTGGAATGTTAGTATTGGAATAGCTTTGAGCATGCATTATCGGAAAACCACTGTTGCTATTTAATCACATTCCAGAGACCTGACGTCATAATCTGGGGCAGGAAATAAAATCAAGAGTCAGTTTCTACTCCTATACTTTATTATTTCATATCTAGTCCATAAATTTAATTATTTAACTCTGCCGACACTTCTAGAACCTTCTGAGGGGTAAAATTGCAGGTCCAGGAGGAAAAAAATGAGCAAGAGTTGGGGATCAGCTTCACGAGGATGGGGAGCTGCCCTGAAGAGCTCCTGAGCAGGGACAGTGGGGATGTTAGTGTCACCTCTCGCTATGTTGGAGCAGTGGTCCTCAGAGCGCAGCCCAGGCCAGAGGGAGCACATCCCCGGGAACCTGTTAGACATGCGGACCCCCAGACCCCAGCCCAGGCCAATTTATTCAGATCCTCTGAGTGGGCCAGCCCGGCGGTGTTTTCAGGAGCTCCCAGGGGATGAGGGTGCAGCTAAGGCTCCAGAAGCCTAAAGTTAGAAGAGGAAATGCAGGGGAAGCTAGGACAGGCACGCTCTCCCCCATCTCTGATGCCCCCTGCACAGGGAGGGAGCTCTGCACCCATGGTGACAGACTTGTCCCCATTTGTCCTGGACTGTCTGGGATTTAGAACTCAAAGTCTGTTGCCCAAGGAACGCCCCCTTCCCAGATGAACTGGGGCACTGCCAAGCCCAGCCACATGGGGGAGAGACCAGGCCTCCCTTCACACTCCAGTCGCTCCCTTGGGGATGGGCCTGGCTGGGGGCTTGAAAAGAGACACGTCCTGTGCAGCCGAACCTCCGGGCTCCTGCCTCACCGGGCTTTTGGCCCCGGGCTCTCTGGTCCTCCTGCAGGTGACTCAGAGAAGGCCCCCATGGGAGGCTGGTGCCGGGTTGCAGGGGTGCGATCAGGTGGGTGTTTGGGGTCCCTTTGTTCAAGCACAGTCTCCAACACCGGCTTGTCTGTAGTGAACTCTAATGACCGCCACAAAGTCTTGGCTGACTTTCTGGGGGACGCAGATGCTGTTTGTTGGGTCCCACCTAATTCTGTCAAACCTCAGAAAAATCCTAAGCAAGCATCAGGGCGATAGGATAAAACCATATTCCAGTGGCGTTTTCCTGACGAAGTGCGTAGTCCCACAGTCAAGCATCCCAGTAAGACAAATGCGATTCAGAAAATAATGATATAAAAATATACTTTAGACTAAGGCAGGAGTGGGAGATGGAGGGGGAAAGGATGGGGGTGTGTGGAGTGAAGGAGGCACTATAGACTGAATGTGCTCCCCCAAACTCATCTGCTGAAATCTAACCCCCAAGGTGATGGTATTTGGAGGCGGGGCCTTGGGAGGTGGTCAGGTCATGACAGTGGAGCCTCCTGAATGGGATTAACGCTCATATAAAAGAGACCCCAGAGAGATCCCTCAGCCCTTCCACCCTGTGAGGACACAGGGAGAAGATACCGGCTGTGGACCAGGGAGAGGGCCCTCACCTGACCATGCTGGCGCCTGAACCTGGCCTTCCAGCCTCCAGAACTCGGGGAAATAAATCTTGGTTGGTTATAAGCCACGGAGTCTGTGGTATTAAGTTATCGCAGCCCAAATGGACCAAGATGGATGGATAAATGAAGGGTGAAATAATCAATTTAATCTTCTCAATTTTTCTGCAAATAATGTTGGCTTGGTATTATAACATACTTCTTGGTATTTTTATAAAGAATCCACATGGTTAACATGCTGCAAGTTCTCAATAAACATGAGTTGATTACGGGATGAGAGCCCTTTCTCCTTGCTCAGAACCTATTACTCTTGTTTCCCCTTTTTATTGAATGTATTGGGGTGACACTGGTTAACAAAACTGTGCAGGTTTCAGGCGCACAATCCCACAAGGCACATGTACACCATGGTCTACTCACCACCCCAAGTCAAGTCTCCGTCCATCACCATTTATCCCTCCCCCCACCCCCCGCAACCACCACACTGTTGACCGTGTCCAGGAAGTTTTTCTCTTTTTTTCTCTTTTTTTGTTCAGTCTTTCCACCTCCTGAGCCTCCAACCCCCACACCCCGTCCTCAACATCTGTTGGCCTGTCTCTATCTTTGAGTCTGTCTCTATTTCCTTGTTAGTTCATTTTGTCCACTAGATCCGCATATAAGTGAAATCATATGGTCTTTGTCTTTGTCTGCCGGGCTTATCTCACTCAGCATAATACTCTCCAGGTCCCTCCATGCTGTCCCAAAGGGTACGAGCCCCTTCTTCTTTACAGCTGCATAGTATGCCATGGTGTGAATGCCCCACAGTTTTCTTATCCACTCACCTACTGATGGGCTCTCGGGCTGCTCCCAGATCTTAGCTATTGTAAATAATGCTGCAGTGAACATAGGGGTGCATAGATTCTTTCTGATTGGTGTTTTGGGTTTCTTTGGATATATTCCTAGGAGTGGGATTGCAGATCCATTTTTAATTTTAAATCCAAAACAGCAGTTCATTTTTAATTTTTTGAGGACCCTCCACACTGTTTTCCATAGTGACTGCCCTAGTCTGCTGCAGTAGTCGGCAATACCACCTGTTGTTTTCTAAGTTTTTAGATGTGGGTGAGTTTGTTTCTGGAGCCTGTTATGTGCCACTGACCCATGTTTCTATCTCTAAGCTGACTCCACACCCTTCTCCTTATCACTTTAGTACATCTTGGTATTTGGCAAGTTCTCTCACTTTGTTCTTAGAGTCTCTTGGTCTGAGAAAAGAAGGGCATATTTTGCTACTTTATTGTAACTGCTAGATTTAACCTGGCAGCTCCATGGGGAACCCCGTGTGTCAGAGATTTCAACATTGACTGTCCTGACAAAATGATTCTCGTTTGAAGGGACCAAGGTTGGCACTGAGAGCACTAAGCCATATTGACATCATGGGCTCTTGATAGGCGTGTTCTCTGTGATATGTCATCCTCTAGTATTGCCCTGTTCCAAACATTCTCGACCTGCGGCCTGAAGGATCTCTTGAAAATGTAAATATGATCATGCCTTTTATTGAAAACAAACAATGGTATCCCATGACCTTTAGAAATAAGTCCAAAATCCTTGGCATGTCCCTCCAGGCCCTCCATGATCTGACCTTAGCTTATTTTTCCAGCCTTGTCTCTCCCTCACCCCTTTCCTCTGGTCACACTTGGGGACTCTCATTGGCATCATCCTCCCCTTCAGCTTAGGGCTGTGACATGTCTTGTGACCCAAAGCTGCCCTGTGGAATAGCTGGAAGACTGCCGACCTTCTTTCAAGCATCTCCCATTTTCCTCTGTGCGCTCTGCTCCCACACTTCAACATTTCCTGCAATACTATGAAATGATGCAACCTTGCCCACCTGTTATTGAAGAAATGCATGGTGGTCTTTCTCCATTGCTAGTGGGAGTGGGGTTCTTTGGGTGCCATTGGAATAATCATTTCCGGAGGCTCCTACTGGAGGATGAGAGTGGTAGAAAGCTTTATTTGCCGTGGGATTACATCCTTGGCTTTCCAAAGTCCCATTCCCCTTAATCCAGTCCTAGGAGATGTGTAGCTGGGCATTTGGTAGAGCTAGAAGCAGAATCAGAGGCCAGAGTTTCCAATCCATGGTGGATTGAGTCCGGTGTAACACCAGGCTGGTTGCAGTCCATCAGTGCATCGTGTGGGGCCCATGTGGGCAAATCCAGGGGAGCCAGGAGAGTGAACCCCCAGCAACAAGGGTCTTAAGAGTCCCACAGGAACCAAGAGAGCTGACTCCTTTGTTCAGGAGATTAAGTACCTCAAATCTTCCCCTGCTAGCAGGGGCCTCACTCACTCTAGCCAGGGACCTGTTCCCAGGTGTGACTGACGGGCAAGTGCTTCTCTGTGTCATCCGGACTTTACCTGGCACGCGCCTCTTCTTCCCCTGTCCAGTCCCTTCCCCAGACCAGTGGCTCCCTGGGCCGTGGTAAGTTGCAGCTTCCCCGCAAAGCTGCGCAAATGAATGCCTATGTTATTTGGCCTTCCTTTGGCTCCTTTCCTTCATTCATAACTGGGCTATTACTAGGGTATCACACCCTCAGGAGTTCTAAGGATCTCACTCACTGTGAAGCTGAGGATTGTAAGCAACACAATACTGACTAAAGGGGCTTTAACAATAGGGATTTGTTTTCTCCCAAAAGAACAGATGCACAGGTAGGTGGATCCAGGGTCGATCAGCTGCTCAGTGATGTCAGGGTCGGCTTCTCTCTTTTCACTGTTCCCTCAAGGTCACAAGATGGCTGCGAGCAACAAGAGGTGGCAACAGCTCCCAGCATCAAAAAGAGAAGAACCCGGCCAGTGAGGCTCAGCGGTTGAACGTTGACCTATGAACCAAGTGGTCGATGTTCGATTCCCGGCCAGGGCACATGCCCGGGCTGCAGGCTCGATCCCCGGTCAGGGGCGTGCAGGAGGCAGCCGGTCAATGACTCTCATCACTGATTTTCTCTCTCTCTCTCCCTTCCTCTCTCTGAAATCAACAAAAACTCGTGTGGTTTTTTTTTAAAAGGAAAAAAGTCTTCACTATTGTGCTTTTCATCAGGAAGGAAAATGTTACCTCAGAAATCATCTATGAGACTCTTTCATGAGCCCGTGGCCAGAACTGTCCCAACTGCGAGGGACATGGGCAGTCTGGCATCAAATCGCCGCTGCAGGCGGCTGCTCGGCCCACGAGGGGCGGTGAGGGGAGTGGCCGTCGGGAGCGCTGACCGTGACCTTCCCGTGCCTGCTGTGAGCACTGATGGCCCTGCCGTTTCTCCCGTATGGACTTGTGGAGGGAAGGTTCCTGAAATTCAGGGACGACTGTTCCAAATCTCTTTGCTAGTGCCTTGAGTCACTCTGTCCACTATGGTCACCGTTATCCACATATAGCTTTCAAAATTAAATTTACATTAAGTAAAATTTAAAAGTCACTTAGAGCTTTAGGTTTCTTTCTCTGGATACCTGGGGAGTGTTGGCTTGGTATAGACCAGCTGGTTTTCATTCTACACAAATGTGCCATGAAGGGAAGGAAGTGTCTCCCCCCAGAGCCAGAGTGTAACAGGAGAGTGGCCCCTCTGGGTGACTCGGCCACACCTTTGCAAGATCCCTCTCAAGCAGCCTTCTTTGGAAGTACTCACCTGCAGGTCGCATTCCAATATATATATTTCTGCTTCAAATTTTTTGACATGCTCTTTTTAATTTTAATTATAGATGGTTCCAGTTGTGCCAGGGAATGAGGGCCCTTCCCGTAGGACTGGGAATGTGACCTCGTTTCCGCCCCGCCCTGGGCCAGTGGAACCATCATCTGTTCCTGAGCTGAGTTAAACCATCTGTTAAAATTGGGCTCAGTGAGGAAGGAAAATGGTGAATAACTGTTTAGTGGAGGGAGTCCTTGGAATTATTTTAGTTGCAACCAAAGCAATGCTCTTTCTATCTCTGGTAACTTTAAATATTGTTAATAGCTACTCCAGTGGTTATCTCTGCTCAAATAACAAACTAAACATTGAGGGAAGCAGAATGTAGACCATCAAGTAATTTTTGCTTTTAGTGAGACCATTTTAAGATATAAAATGGTGCTTGGGAAAGTTTAGAATGATATTAATAAGGACAAAATTATTGAACTTGAAAGACTCAAAGTGTACTATATAAAAGTATTTAGTTTTTCGAAGGTCTTGTGATGAATATATGATCGTTCTACAAAACCCAGAACCTAGACTAAGTAAAAAGAGAAGCAGCCGCCCCTTCTAGGAGGCCCACTGCTGGAGTTTGCTAACACTAACATGCTGGTGTACCCATTTCCAAATTTTATTTCTCAATTTTATCACTTGATATTTAATTACCAGAAATGTTAAATGTTTTAGAAGTTATTTTAAAATGTATTGTATAGTGAGCATCCTTCCATATCTACCATATATATGTATAAAATTATATTTTGTATTTGTACATGAGTAAGTATTGTCTACATATATTGTTATTATAACTTTTTAAAATCTTCACCTGAGGATATTTTTCCATTGCTTTTCAGAGAGAGTGGAGAGAGAAAGAGGGAGAGAGAGAGAGAGAGAGAGAGAGACATCGATGTGAGAGACACAAACCTATTGGTTGCCTCCAGCAAGCACCCCAACCTGGGCCAAGCCCGCAACTGAGGTACATGCCCTTGGCCAGAATCGAGCCTGGGACCCGTCAGTCTTCAGGCTGACACTCTCACCACTGAGACAAACTGGCTAGGGCTACACATATTTTTAATGCACAACTTTATTTCTATTTGTTCCAGAGTACTTAAAGAATTATAGTTTATATAAACAGAGATTATCATATTTTGCTATTATAAATATATTGCTGGGGTGCATTCCTCTTATTTATTTAGGGCAATTGCCTAGAACTCTTAGGACAGCAATAGAGGAGGCTTGGAGGGCAGAATGCAGCCACCTCCAGAGTGGCATCAGGTAGTGCTTCAGGCCAGGCCAGGCCAGGGCGAGGCCTCTCACTGGCACACAAGCAGGTCTTTCTTCTGGCTCCAGAGTGCCCTGGAGCTCTGCAGGTGGATCTGGAGCAGGAGAAAGAGACAGATTCAAGCACATGCCTCCCTTTGCTGTGCCTTCCCAGAGACAGGAGACATGCCACTGCCTTTAAGGGAACTCCGGCCCATGAGCCTCCTCTCCCAGGTTATCATCCCAGACTGGGGTCCCCTCACCTTGTGGCATTGCCTCAGTGGGCTCTAGACGCTCCAGCTCTACCCAAAGGAGGTGAGTGTGGCCCACCTCTTGTGAGGCAGAGAGGCGGACCTGCACCAGGGCCTGCTTCAGCTCCAACCAGGGGCAGCTGAGGGCCTGGCCGAAGCCCTGCACCTGGTCTGGGCAGGTTCCCATCATAGAAGTGATGGCCCTGGGGAGAGTCAGGTGGGCAGTAGAGTTAGAGTCCTGGTCTTTCCTTGCTCACTGCCTTCCCATGGCACCCTTTTTTGTGACTGAGTCTCTGGGCATGCCCCTGCCCATCCAGGGGCCAGCCCATGACACCCCGACCCCTGTGTGGCTATCCTGGGAGTAGCAGGCGTGATGATCCAGCAGGTTTAACACGGAGTTTGTGTGAGTCTCTCCCTCCCACTGACATCTCTGCTGAAGGCCCTGTACACTGCCCAGCCCAGCCCTCCATGCCCCTGGGCATCTGGCTGAGGACTGAGACCGGCATGTGAGCAGCCTGCGCACCACAGTCCTGTTCTGAGCCTGGCCATGGCCGTCAGGAGAGATGCATGTGGAGGGGGGCAGGCAGAGCGGGATGGGACTGTGTTGGGTTTGGGACCTTGTCCCTCCCCAATTTGGGGACAGTGTACAGGGTTGACACAGTCTATGTAAACCACTGACTTCCAAAACGACACTTACGTTTCTTCCTTTTACATTAAAGGGTATTGTGAAACCCTCACTATGGAGACCCCAGATTCCACAAAGAGGCAAATGCCTGGAGACCCCGGACTGGACAACGGCGATCACCAGGCAGGAAACTGAGCAGATGACTTGGAACGGAGCCAATCCATGTGGCCTGTGGAAAGCTGCCAGGTGAGTCAAAGTCCCCAGGAGGCAATTGCCAATGAGGGAACTCTGTGATTGCCTTTGGACAGCTTGACCTCGGATTGGTATAAATGTAAATGAGTGAGATATCCCTTGGCCAGGCTGGGAGCAAGCACAGCTTTTGTTTTGACCCTGGTGATGGTGGTCAGGAGAGATGACTGTGGAGCGGGGCAGGAACAGCACAGTGGGAGTGCAGTGGGGTTGGGATTCTAGCGGACAAGTCAGCCCAGCCTCCCCTTTGGTTCTGCGAGGGCAGGGACCCCATCCACAGTCCTCTTTGATTCCTCTCCTCCTGCAGAGAAGCCACCAGAGCTCAGGCCTCTCTTGGGAATTAGCACATGTGTAAGATCAAGGCTCTGCCAGGCTCTCCCAACCCACAGTGCCCACTCTGCTGACACAGGAGGCTCTCTCTCTGGATGCAAAGGCCACTCACTTTTTTATTTGGTTCTGCGGTGTGTTCTCCTGGTCGTTATAAGGAGGCATGCCTCCAGATGTGGAGAAGACCTGGATGGCATCAGACCTGATGGATGGTGGACAGGACCTGCGAGTGATATGCAATGTGACTGTCTGACTCTCTGACTAGAACTGAGGCCCAGGGATTGTAAATGAACTCCAACCAGAACCATCCCAGATACCTGACTGGGCCTGGGCCCCACTGCTATCTATCGCCAGAGGTCCCTAATCTGGTTACACCAAGGACCAGGACTGGGACCAGCTAGGTGAAATCTCAAACTGCTTTTCAGGCTGTTTTCCCTGTGCTTTTCCAAACTCAGATGCCACAGGCTGCTGATGGGTGAGTCAGGGGACTATTCATGGGACAGAGAGAAATAATTGACACAAACAATCGCAGCATGTCCAGCAGCCCTTTCTGCAGAGCCAGGCAGCAGGTAAGGCCAGCCATGGCTTGTCCTCACGGTAGTCCCTACAAGAACCCTATGAGATTTCTCCTCTACCACCCCACTTGTCAGAGGAACAAACTGAGGCTCAGACAGATGTGGTGATATTTTCAGGATACACAGCTAACAGTGGAGAAAGGCTATCACCAGGCAGGAATCTGAGAAGATGACTCAGGAAGGAGCCAACCCATGTGGCCGGTGAAAAGCTGCCAGGGGATTCAAAGTCCTCCTGAAACAACTGACAATCAAGTAACGCCGTGATTGTGTTGGACAGCACTCAAGTGGTCTTTGAGTCACCAGTGTGCACAAGAGGGGGCGTGTGCTCACCTAGTAAACAGCTCATCCAGGACCTGCTGGGCTCTGGAGAAGGCCGGGTGCATGGGCATGAAGCTGCAGATGTGGGGGATGTTTCCACCGGGGAAAGCTGGTACCATGGATGCCGCCACCTTCTCCAGGCAGCCTTCCTGGAGGGCCCGCATCCTGCAGGCCTCACGTAGGTTAAAAGTTAACTCAGCCGCATACTGGGTGGGACAAGGAGGGACATTCAGTCAATGGCACCACCGTGAATCCCAGGAGGATTCTGGAGCCCACCCAGGAAGTCCCTGCCCCTCAGGGGCGTGTGCAAGGGGAGGGACAGCAGTGCCCAGGCTGAATGAGGTTCTAGGTTTTCAAAGTACCATTTAAAGCCCTGGCCTGGCAGCTCAGTTGGTTAGAGCATTGTCCCAACATGCCAAGGTTGCAGGTTCAATCTCCAGTCAGGGCACATACAAGAATCAACCAACAAATGCATAAATAAGTGGAACAACAAATCAGTTTTTCTCTCTCTCTCTCAAATCAAAAAATAAAAATTTTTGGAAAAAAAATAAAATTATCATTTAAGTTTGGTGGGTGGAGGGGGGATGTTCATACAATTGTTAACATTCTGGGCATGTTTTCTTTTTTTAGCTGAGGAACATCAGACTTCCTTGTATTAATAGTCCATATGAAGAGAGCATTGTCCCCGTGAGTCCTCAAGAAACATCCCCATTATAGAGATGAGAACACAGAGGCTTAAGGATGTCAAATGTCTGCTCAAGGTCATGCAGGTGAGAACTGAGAACTGTCCAGAGCTAGGGCTGCATGACTTTCCCTCTCAGCTACCTGACACTTACCTGCTCCTGACATGGATGGAAAGGGTCTGGGAACCTTGTCCCTCCCCAGTTTTGGACAGTGTACAGGGTAGACATAGCCTATGAAAAGCACTGACCTCAAAAAAGACACTTATGTTTGTTCCTTTTACACTAAAGGGCGTTGTGAGACCCTCACTATGGAGCCCCCAGATTCTGCAAAGGGGCAAATGCCTGGAGACCCCCGACTGGAGGAAGCGGATCACCAGGCAGGAATCTGAGCGGGTGACTCAGGACGGAGCAAACCCAGACGGCCTGCGCAAAGCTGCCAGGTGAGCCAAAGTCCCCGGGAGGCAACTGCCAATGGGGAACACTGCGATGGGCTTGGACAACTTGACATCGGATAGGTCAAACCTTCCGTGAGTGAGAAATCCCCAGGCTAGGCCGGGAGCAAGGCGGCAGCCACCATCAGAGACTGCCGTTGTCAGTCTCACGGCTACAGCCTTTTTCACTTGGAATCTGGCTGCAGATCTTAACATTTTACATGTGAGCCCTGGCTGGTGTGCTCAGTGGTTGGAGCTCCAGCCAAAGGGTTGTGGGTTCAAATCCCAATAAAGGGCACGTATCTAGGTTACAAGTTCGTCCCTGGCCCTGGTCGGGGCATGTGTGGGAGGCAACCAATCGATGTGTCTCTCTCACATTGATGTTTGTCCCTCTCTCTCTTGCTCCCTCCCTTCCACTCTAAAAATCAATGAAATAAATATATTCGGTGACGATTAACAAAAAAAATTTATATGTCCATGTCCTTCCACCAGCAGGGGGGTCTGTCTCCAGCGGGAGATACTACACATTGTGGCCTGAATTGTGTCCCCCAAATTCCATGACTTTGGAACCCTTGGAACTTCAGAATGTGCCTGTATGTGAGCACATAGTTAAGGTTAAGTGGGTTCAGTGGTGTTGGTCTTAATCCAATATGACCAGTGTCCTTAGAAGAGGAGGGGGGGACACACAGAAGCACACAGGGGAGTCCATGTGACAGAGAGAGAAGACGGCCAGTTACAAGCCTGGGAGAGACCCCTCAGGAGAAACAGCCCTGCTGATGTCCTCAGCCCTAACTTCTAGCCTCTACAATTGTGAGAAAATGAATGTCTGTTCACACCACCCAGTGTGGTCCTATGTCCTGGCAGCCCGAGCACCTAGCACAGTCCACAGGGACACACTGAAGTGTTTCCGGCAGCACTGCCGACCTGGCAGCTGAACTGAATTAGGGCGATGTCCACAGCACTGAAAGGCTGCTTCCCTGTGACAAATGACCTCCGTGACTGGACAAGGACAGTGGAGCTGACTGCTCCAAGGAATATTGGGGAGGGTAGTTTATACAACACAGTCAGCAAAATGCAAATGCACTCGTGGTCTACTGTGAAGTGAAACAATATACTTTTTTCTCTAATATTCCTACAAATGCATGAGGAGTGTCTTTCTAGCCTCCAGCGTAGCTGGAGGGAGGAGTGGAGGTCCAGATTCCTTTGCATGGGACTGTGGACACTCTAGGGAGAGCCCTTGGAGGGCCCCGGGGAGCCCCCAGATTTGAGTCTGGGTTCTGGGCACTGCCAGGTCATCTCGGGGTTGTGGGTACCGAGACCCTGGAGGCCAGCTCTCACCTCAGTCCGGCACTGGATGGTGTCTGTGGCCAGATGCACCTTCCCCTGGTCTAGGGAGGTGGAGTAGTTGAACCCACCGACCAGCTCTTGGACAATGTCCTTGTTGAAGCCCTACAGAGAGAGAGCCCGGCACCGGGCCAGGAGGCATCAGGAACCCTCCACCCCCTCTGTGGGTCTATCTCAGGGCAGCCCTGGCAAACTGATACAGTCCATTAGGACACAGTGAGGATGCTCCCCTCAGCCCTGCTGAACTAGCAGCACCATTGAACCATGTCACAGTCAACAGCCCCGAAAGGCTGGGTCAGAGGAAAACTATGTCCTTTACGGGGTGATAGGGAGATGAGCGAGGCCACGCTCCAGACCAGCTGGCCTACAGAGCTTTGCTGAGCTCTGGGAGATGACAAGTTGCAGAGAAAGGTATCCAATACTTTGATCCTCCCATCTTTTTGACAAACCACCCAGTCAAGTGTGATGATATGTGAGGCTCAGAGAAGGTCTCCAAGGACAGTGGAGCTGACTGCTCCCCAGGATACCCGGGCAGGGAGTTCAAACAAGAAAACAGCAAATGTAAATGTGCTCGTGGCCTCCTGGCAAGTGAAACGACAGATTTTCTCTCTCTAATATTTCTACAAGTATGTGAGGGGTGATTTTTTACTCTCCTGGGTAGCTGGTGGGATTCCTTTGTCATGGGACTGTGGACACTGGAGTGGGAAAGCCCTGGGAGAGACCTGGGGGAGTCCCTAGATATGAGTCTGGGTTCTTGGCCCTCCCCAGTCATTTTGGGGTCCTGGGTAAGGAGACCACCCTGGGCCAGCTCTCACCTCAGACCAGCGCTGGATGGGGTTTTCGGCCAGGTGCACCTGCATCCTGACCCAGTAGGTGGCGTAGTGGGGCCCTTGGACCAGCACCTCAATGATGTCCTCCTGGGAGTTCTGCAAAGACCAAGCAGGGTACTGAGCCAGGAGGCATCAGGAACCCTCCACCCGGCCTGCGGTTCTATCTTATGAGGGGCCTAGCAAACTAGCATGCTGTCAATTAGCACACAGTGAGGATGTCCCCAGCAGCCCTGCTGAGCTAGCAGCACAACTGAACCATGTCACAGTCCAACCACAATGAAATGCTGGGTCACTGAATAAAACTTGCTCCTTTATGGGAATAGAGGGCGGTGAGTGAGGCCACAGCTCCTGAGCTGACTCCTACACTGGTTGGCCATGCTCTCTGAGAGGACAAGTGGCAAAGAAATGTATCCAGTACCTTCATCCCTTCCCATTTATTTAAAACCACCCAGTCAAGTGTGATGATGTGTGAGTCTCGGAGAAGGTCTCCAAGGACAGTCGATCTGACTGCTCCTCAGGATCCCTGGGGCAGAGAGTTAAACAATGAAAGGAGCAAAATGCAAGGACAGCAAGAATATTTTCTACACTATTCCAGCAGATACATCAAGACTGGATTTCTACCCTACCAGGGACCTGGTCGGGAGGGCTGGAGGTACAGATGTCTTTGGGAGTGGGCCTTTGAAAATACTGAGGCCCCTGATTTGAGCCTGGGTTCTGGTCCCACCTCAGTCACCTGGGGGCCCTGGGTGTGGGCCACCTCTCACCTCAGTCCGGCACTGGCACTGGAACTGGACGCTTTTCCTGGCCTGGTGCCCTTGCAGCTGGTACCGGTTGATGGCATAAGTGAACCCATCAGCCAGCTCCTCTATGACACCCTCCTTGGATCTCTGCAAAGACAGGGCCCAGTCCTGGGCCAGGAGAGTCAGAGGCCTCCCTGGGCACTGTCAGTGGGGGAGATGGACCACAAATGCTACTCCCCAGATCAGGCACAGAGGGGCATCTGCAGAGACCTCCAGGCAGGGAGGGAACAGGATGGCCCCTGGAGGACTCCTGAGTAACAAGTAGGTAAAGGAGCTTGGTCCCCAGCCCTCAGCTTCTCTTCCTGTCAGCCATGACCTGGGCCATGAACATGACAGTCCCTCGAGGCTTCTGACACCTAACAACCTGCTCCTGCCCAGGATGAGCACCACTTACCACCCCCGACACACACACACACATACCCAGGATGAGGGGTAAGATGTGTGGGGCCCCCCAGGTGGGATCCCAGTTGGGACCTGGCTTGGATGGGCCTGCCCTGGGCTGCTCCTGGCTACCTGAGGGTGCCTCGGGCCAGAGGGCGAGGAGTGTCTGCTGTGGCCCTTGCGCCGATTTCTACAGAAACAGAAACATCTCTCACTCTGGGCTTTTTTGTGCCCAGAGCCTCGGAAGCAAGCGTAGCAACAGAGAGACATCCTCGTCTCCTGACCGACCCCAGTCAAGTGAGCAGGAAAGGCGGTTTTCTCTAGAATGTGGGTACCCGGTTACCGGAGTTCTAATTTCTATTGGGGATCTGTCACCAAGGAAGTGAGGTCACCCCTCAAGGTTCCGTGACCTGGGCCCCTTCCTCCAATCAGAGCCACCCAGAGCCCCTCTGGGCTTCTGCCAGCTCACCCTCCTTGCCAGGTCCTGTCCACACCTGCACCCCAGCACCTACCCCAGCCCTCCCACAGCTCCCTGGGGATGGGCCAGGGCCCTGCTGAGAGGGAAAAGCTGAGCTCACAGCTCCTTTACCCCAGTTCCGTGTCCTGGGGAAGCCTCTGTGCCTCTCAGGGCCTCCCCAGTCTCCCAACCCACGCAATGAGGATGACGCTAAACACCATTTCCCAAGGACACCATCAGGTGTGGATGACACAATGTCCCTAACACCTGGCCTCCCATGTACCTGCTGCACAGTGTAGAGGTGGAAGAGGGACAAGAATGAGGGGACGTGGCAGGGAACCTCCTGCAAATCAGGCCTGGGTCCAGCGTGTGGTCTTGGGGAAGTCACTGCCCACTTTGGCCTCACTTTCAAGTTTGCACCTTTAAGAGGCTGAAATGACAGGAAATTCAGGTACTGTCATTCACTGGCCTAAAACCTTCCAGATCTCTCTCTCTCTTGCTAACCCTCACCTGAGGATATTTTTTCAATTGATTTTCTAGAGCGAAGCGAGGGAGGGGGAAGAGAGACAGAGAGACAGATATGTGAAAGAGACACATAGATCAGTTGCCTCCCACAAGGACCAAACTGGGGCCTGGAGTTGCTGGGGACAAAGCTGCAACCCAGGTACGTGCCCTTGACTGGGAATCAAACCCGAGGGATCCTTTAGTGAGAGGGCCCACACTCTAACCATTGAGCAACACTGGCCAGGGCTAGATCTTTAGATTTTCAGCTCATTTAATTTCAGAAATATATGCAGAGAGAAATTAAAATAGATTCACTCCAAGAGAGGAATGCTTTAACTATGAATTTTGTACAAGAGACTTTTAATAGTGTTTCCCTCCCTACAAGTGAATTTCTATTGCAATTAAAATAAAATAAATTTTAAAGCATCCATTCTCATAGACTTACTGTATTAGTAGCCAGAAGTGAATGACAAAAGTAAAATTCTCCGAATATTATAAATAGAAGTTAGCAGGAAATACAAAGAACAGATTAAATCTGGGGTGGGTGAAGCAGAGCCTGAGGACCAAATATGGCCCCAGCCTGGTTCTGATGGCCTGTGGGTCAAGAATGGCTTTTAAAATATTTTTAAATGGTTAAACAAATTTTGAAGAAGAGTGATATTTTGTGACATAAAACTGTATTCTAGTCCCATGCCCATAAGTAACGTTTATTGGAGCACAGCCTTGCTCACTCACAGCAGAGCAGAGGACGGCCTGCGGGCTGAACACACCTGCTACCTGTGTCTTTCCAGAAAACAGCCGCTGGCCCTGGATGAAACGACAGGTGGTGCCTGTAGTGGCTCATATTCAGCCTTGAAAAATCATGAAAAACTTTATTTGATTTTCCCCCATAACTGATATACTTCTCGATAATATTAGTTGGAATAATGACCTGGGAAAAGCAAATTCTGTCTATTCAAGTTCATTTCCTTTTCAAGGAGTACTTGGTGGGGTGGGGCAGGCCCATGAACGCATACCTATTTATAAATGTCCTTTTCTGTTTATTCTGTGAACAATTAAATTTAAGAAGCCTGTCTTGGTTTGTTTTGAATAATTATCTTGCTGATGTGATGTTTTTCATTCATAAAAGTACAGACCATCATGTGCAAAGCCGTCTGTGCCAGCAGAGAGCGCTATAAAACTCACTGTCTGCTCTGTTCCCCCAAATGCCCCGAGCAGGGATCTCCTGTGACTGCCTTCATTCAATCCCTTCTTGCCTGTGGAGCAGCTGGGCAGATTCAGACTGTTGTCCAAGTTCAAGCAAGGGGCACTCAGACCCATGTGAGTGGCCTGTGCATTCCTGAAGGAAAGGAGAGCAGCATTTCAAAATATAAGCACATGATTTCTTAACTGTTTTCTTTCTGCTGTGTTGCCTGCTCTTTGCTATTCCCCGATTTTCTCTGCCTCACTTCCTCATGCCCCCTCCAGGCCTCTTCCTCGTGCCCCTCTGTGTCACCGCATCCCGCACTGATGCTGCTGCAGGCCACTCGCTCCTCTGGTGTGTCCTGCTCGCCTGGGCTCCTGGTCAGGATCAGCGATGCACCTGAGTGTGGCAGGTGTTGGCCTATATGATGCAACAAAGCAGTTTCTGCTCCTTTCTTCTGTCTCCCTGGTTTCCCACCCTCTATTCTTAGGAATCAGGGTCTCCTTTCAACACAGGGACAGATGGCACCCAACACGAGAGCACTGGGTTCCTGAGGCTGCACGCAGGAAAAGGGAAAGTAGGACCAACCAAAGAACAGGCCTCCCCCACTTCCCAGTTTGCCTGCAGAGCATCCTGTTCCTGGCTTCTGTGCATTTCTCTTTTTAATCCTCAGTCAAGGATACTTTTCCCATTGCTTTTCAGAGAGAGTGGAAGGGAGAGACACAGAGAGAGAAACATCGATGTGAGAGACACACATCGACTGGTTGTCTTCCCACATGTGCCCCAACCAGGACCAGGAATCAAGCCTGCAACTGAGCTACGTGCCCTTGCCCGGAACCAAACCGAGACCCTTCAGTCTGCAGTCCTATGCTCTAACCACTGAGTAACACCAGCCAGGGCTTTGCATTTCTTTAAGACTGTATCCTCTTGATTTTTTATGTACAAGAAAACCAGCATTTGGGGGCATCTGTGGCATTGCGGGCACAGGGGTTAGTGCTGTGCAGCTCACAGCTCAGTTATTGTTACAGTTCTTTATGTGGCGGATGCCTTTGTCCCCATTTTACAGATGAACAAACTGCTCCTCAGTCTGTTAGTAACTTACCCACAGCCACAAGCAGAGACTGGGGTAGCGGGTCCCAAGGCCAGGGGCAGCTGTCTGGGGGCAGCTGAAAAGGCCCCAGCACACAGGTTCGGCCTTCAGGTCTGCATCCCAGAAAGGAGCTGGTGGGCCATGGACCCTAGGGGGCTGGGGAGGCTGTTACAGGGACATCCTGATTGTACAGGGAAAGCTGCTTGCAGAAGTCAGTCAGATGAGGAGAGGTTACTAAGACGTGGTTTTCGGTGGACATCTTTAACTTCTCTGTTTGACAGAGAGGTCAACAGGCCAGAGGTCATGGGAAACGACCTATTGAACCAAGTGAATATATATATATATTCCCCACCAATTACTGAAGTCTGCTATAATATGAATAATGAAATAATCCAACCTGGAGGGATGATTCGAATAACCAAATAGATGTTCACGTAATCGCTTAGAAATTACTTCTTTAAATCTCTTCAAATCGTGGTGGTTTTTCTGGTTCACAAACTATTTCATGCTATGAGTTAGAGAATGGTTTGTAGGCTTCCAAGAATTTCCTTCCTAAAACTCTGTGAGTCTTTAAGGACTTCCTCCCTTATTTTCATATTATCTTCCTATGACCCAGATAATTTCCACGTGCTGCTTTCACTCTAAAATGTATGACATGCCTTCAGGATGACCCGCTGCTGCCTTGCAAGTAAGAGGTGTCCTCCCTGAGCCCTGCCGGTGGCCCGCTTGTGCGCAGTTACTCCCCATGTGGCCCATGTGCTGGTGCAGCCGTATTTCCCTCCTCTCTTGCTGCTGTGGGCCCCTCCCTAACGTGCTCTCTGCATTAAAGCCACACCTCGGCCCCACCACCAGTTAGGGCATAGGTGCCTTTCTCCACTTCTGCACCCCCTGGGAGGCTCCCAGGCCTTCTCCGTGAGCTGGATGCCCGCCTCTCCCGCAATAAAGCCCTCCAGATGCAGCCTCCTCCCCGTGTTCTCGGCAGATTGCCTCCTGCTCTGTCCCACAGCACCTGGTGCCTTGTGTTACAGTAGGTCCTAAACACGTCTGTGCTTTGCCTTGACTGGAAACTCTTTGATTGGAGATCATGTGAGTTCACATCCCCCATATAGTAGTTACCCATGTTCTTTCAATGAATAGATTTGGTTGTCTCTGAAGGTGCAGCCATCAGAAAAATTAAACATATTCAACACCCAAATGAAAGAACCTGAAGTGAAATATGTTAGATCAGTTACAGACTCTTCTCAGTACCAGAGGTGGCAGCAGTCATCCGAAAGCTGGCAGGTGATCTGGGCACCTTGGCAAGACCCTGTGTCTCTTTGAACCTCTATCTCCACTTAAATAAGAAAAGGGTTGGCAGTGTCTGCCTGTCTAGCCCTTCAGGTTCTTATGAGACTGACATGAGATAATACACCAGAAAATGTCCTGGGAATCGCAATATTGCTCCAAATATAAAATTGCATTGTCTTATTTAAGAAAACTATTGGAACTTAGACACAAATTGGACTGTATATTGTGTACCTACAGCAATCTATTTCTGACTTAAATTTAAATTTGTACCTGAATGTACTTTGTGAATAGCTTCAAAGGGATCATCAGACTTTTCCATCATAATCTGGAAAGCCTGTCTATAGTCAATTATACCGACCTGGGAGGTTCTGAAATAGGACCATTGGTTCTGTCAAAGAGAACCAAGTTGTCTTCTCCTGAATTCCTGCTTCCATGTCTCTGGATCTATTTTGCTGCTTGAGAGAGTTTTAAGACAGTTAAGTTACCTCAAGTAACAAAATCTACCCCATTTATCCCATTAGTCATTGACAGTGAGTAGTCATTAACCGACCAACCTTAGATTTTAACGGGGAAACTGCATAACACTGACGATGTTTATAGCTTGTTCTAATTTCCAAAGGCATCAGGTTCCATGCTGTAGTTCTGTTTGGTCATATGGATTTTCCTTGTGTTGAGGGAGACTTGGGAAGTTCAGTGTGGAATTCTTGGATTTAGTGTAAAGGAAACTTTACAAAGAAGTCATCACATCTTGCTGCTTCCCTCCAGAACAGGGTAGTGGAGTCAGGACAGTTCAGAAGGATGGGCCATGCCCTTTTCTCTTTTGAGATTTCTCACTCAGATGCCTCAGGGGTCCTTCGAGTTTGTCAAGAATCAGGCCTCAGGAAACCATTAGGCTAAACTGCTGTGTTAAGTGTGCAAAGGCCTGGCCTTCCAGAGGCACATCCTGTGTTTCCCATCAAGAGACGCAGAGCCATCAAATGTGGTTCTATGGGTGGGGGGCTGCCCCAGAGAGGTCCAGGGTCCACGTGGAGGCCTTCCATCCCAATCCCAATCCCAATGCAGCGGGGAGGGCAAGGCAGGGAAAGGGCAGGCATGGCTGTTCTTTAGGTGTGGAGGCCTGATCACAAGGCAATGCCTGTAAGTCAGAATGACTGTTACGGTCACACATGACAGAGCCTTCCTTGGTAGGTTACATACCCGGGCTCACCCTTAAATCCACACCTGCAAGGTAAGGGGACCTGCCCAGTGGTTTGCCTACCTACTGCTGAAGGATAAGCTATTTCTTTCACTGAACTGGTTGAGTAGTGGGTTGAATTAGAAAACTGGCATGAAAATTATAAATTGTCTCCTAGTCAGTACCCCCAAAGTACAGAGGTGGAAATGTTTTATGGAAGATTTTTTGACTCACTCACCTAGTCTTATCTCTAGGAGAGGTGTAAGGAACTCATGGAATACAGAAAGTTATAAAAACTATGGGCCATGCCCTGGCTGCTGTGGCTCAGTGGTTGGGCATCATCTCATCCACAGAAAGGTCTCCAGTTCAATTCCTCCTGGTCAGGGCACAGGCCCTGGTTTCAGGCTCAGTCCCTGGTGGGGGGCAAGCAGGAGGCAGCTGATTAATGTTTTGCTCTCACATCTATGTTTCTCTCTCTCTCCCTCTCCCTTCCTCTCTCTCTCAAAATCAATTTTAAAAAATAAATTAAAAAAATAAAAATTAAATAAAAAATTCTTGTTCATATTGGAGATGATTTTTAAAAAATATGTGGGCCATACTGTATACAGTGAAAATGATGAATTACTAGAAGGGTGAAGGTTAAAAGAGAGGATTAACATTAAAAATGTAGTCTAGAGGGTGAGTGAAATCCCAAGTAATGGTAAATTAAATATTGAGCTAGAAGAGTTGAGGGGTAGAAAACCTACCATAAAATGTCTCAAAGTAGAGAAAAATTTATAATATATGATTGCAGTCAAACTCTTTGTGTTATTGCCTAGGGCGATAGATTGGAATTAAGTGGAGAAATGACAGTCAAAAAAATAAAGGTGAGATTTTCATTGGATTTTTGTGTTTTCCCTTATAATGAATGTTTTAAGAAAACATTTAAAATTTCTCTTATTAGGCAAAGATTGTTTAGGTTTCAGTTACCTGAGAAGTCCTGCTATTTCCACAGTAGTTCATAATAAAATGACTTACTACATGGCAACTTCCAACATCATTTCTAGAACATGTTAATACAACCATCAAGTATTCGAACACATTTTTGTAAGAAGACTGAAAGTTTCTTCAACGTACCATAACTGGGCTTGGTTAGGGAGAGCTGGCTCTGTGGGAAGAGACCAAGGATGTACTCTGATGGCCTAGTCACTACGCACTTGCTGTGAGGTGGGGTTTAACTTCAGGAAGCCAGTGGGTACACGGTGACCACTTGGCCCTTTATTTTACTTTTGCAAGTAGCAGAATAGATTTAAAATTCTTCATCCAGAAATGATTATTCTTGGCGTTTCACATCAGAAAAAGTGACCTAAAAGCTATTTTCTGGAAAAGAAATATTTTGACAAAGGACTCTGAATTGTTTGAATCTTTGCATCATAGTTTCACTGCATTATTGAACATTTTAAATCTGAAATCTCGAGTGCCTGTCCGCATTGTAGTCGCTTTACTTACCTTGGGACGCTGGGCCAGGGAATCCAGTAGAATGACACACCTCTTTCATAGAACTAGTAATTTCTTCCACCTTTGAATGGCACTGGGTTTAGAAATTCCTATCATACTCGTGCTAATTGCACTTTCTTTTGCAACTTGCAAACACATTTTAAGGTGAATTGGAGTGAAGGCATGTGACTGCTGTGCTGAGCATGCTCGGTACCCTTTTTTGGCTTAAGAGAAATGGGCAGCCACATGGAAAGCAAAGTGGGCCCAGAGGTTAGGCAACTGGTGACCTGAGAGGAAGGTCAACACGCCTCTCTGGATTTCTAAAATGCAGAGCAGCCAAAGGTGTTCTATGGAGTTTGCCTGCTAGTCCCTGACTCCCTCCCCCGCCTGTCCCCACCCATCTCTCTTTCGTCTCCCTTCCTCTCCTGCCGGCCTTTAGGGTGCCTGACCACCCTGTGCTTCAGCTTCAGCTCTGTGGGCTCCTGGGCAGCCTGTTCTAGAAGGAGGTCATTTACTGAGTGGGTGGTTAATACGAAAGTCTGATAAGAAGGAAAGTCCTTCTACATAACAGGAGGCTTGGGTCTGGGTTCAAAGGGCAACTGGTCATTTTGGTAAGAAAGTGCTGAGCAAGGCTCAGGCATCAATTTCTCCAGAAAGATGTCAGAAGCAGTGCGCCTCGGGCATTCGCGAAGTTACTGTTGTGGCTGTTTATTTTTTTGTCATGAAATTGTGGTTTGATATGATTTTCAATGACAAAAGTAACTTAACTTATGCAAGGTGGAATTAGAGCCGTCTCCTCCTCTGTCTGATGAGTTCTCTGGAAGCTGACTTGGGCACTCTTAGGCTTGGTTTCCCTCAGTGGGTTCTCCTCATGATTTAAACTTAATCTAACACTAAGGCATTATTTACACTCACGTCTCCCTGTGTTCAGGAGGGTTTGGCTACAGGCACCAAGAGGGTAGATGAAATTCCCTGTTTCTAACATACTCCTGCTCAGTTTTATGGGGGGATACTTTTTGCACTAGGGAAAGTGTTTGTGTGTGTGTGTGAATGTGCAGAGGTGGGTGTGTGAGAATGTGCACTTGTGTTGTGTGCACATGTGTGTGCATTTCAGGTGCATTTCTGCAGCACTGGAGCAAGAGTTAAGGGAAAGTTTTCATAAGTCCCCCAAAACAGGACACTTCACATCTCAGTGGCATCGGCAACTTTGAACCTCACAGCACTGTAGCAGGGGACAAAGACGTAGCTAAATGATTGTTGAGGTAGCTAAACAAACACATTTCGTCTCGTGTTTTTGGCTTCATTCAGAAAAATGCTCAGAAATAGAACACTGATGACTCCCGTGTCCTCTCTCGTTATCCGAGGACACTGACAGATGCCTCAGGTGATGCCTGAGCTCATCACACCGCAGTGAACTGAGACTTTCTTCCCCGTGGACATTCAGGCCACTTTCTTGCCTTGTCTTTGTAAAAGTAAAACATTACAAATGTTATTAATCTCTTTCTGTCTGGATTTGCTCTGTAGACTAACTGAAGATCAGTTATGTGATGGTCTGTGAGGGAAACACAATTTATACAGCTTGTGAATTCTCAGGTACAGGAGTCATACACAGTTTCTAATTAGGTGTTTTAAGGTATGTTAAGAATGCAGGAAACAGCATATAGAATATTTCATAGTTCTTAAAAACATAGTACAAAAATTAAAAATAGCTCTCATAATAAATGCTACCGTGAGCATGTTTCATTTTGTTAAATTCACTTTATGGACTTCTTTTTAAGAGCAAATGGATAAAATGATGTAATTTGGGGCCTCCCTCACCAACGCCCTGCAGTTTCCTCTCAGGTGCATCATCTCCAAGGAGCTTTATCAAGACACTTGATTTCTGATGGAGGCAACGAACAAAACAAAAAGCCCGAAGAGAGATCTAATCCTCCATTGTTGAAGATGACCAGGGAGCGATTTTAAAAGCCAGTCTCTCCAAATGTCCTCACACATGTTGACTAAAGGTTATCCGGGAAAACTCAGTTCTTCAAAGCACAGGATGGTGGTGGGGCTGGTGAGGCCGGAGTTGCGGCCTCAAGGATAAGATAAGTGCATTCTGGGGGGACGGAGAGTGTGACAGAGGCTCCAAGGTGAAATGCTCGGCCACAGCCCAGGACACCCGCCAGGGTGGTGAGAGAAGTGGTGCCTAGTCTTGGCCTGTAAGCAGCCCAGAGCCTTGGGAAGCGTGAGGAGAGAGGTGACATGATGTGGGCCTGTTTCTATAGTGGTACACGGCTGGAGTGCTCCGCAGCTTCTTACACTGTCACATATAAAACTGGTAACATTTCCTCGGACTCGGGGGGTAAGGCTGGAGGTGGTGACCTCAGGCTCCCTGGAGGCCCCGGGACTGGGAGTCGCTGTCTGGCAGTGGGTGACAGCCTCGGTAGAGACTGGGGTAAGAAGGAAATATGTGAAGATGCCTATATTCTAGTCCAGGCAAGAGAAGGTGGGAGCCTGCACACAGGGCCAAGGAGTGAGAAGCAAGAGAGGGGAAAACAGGTGGCAAAGTGTAACTTAGCCCGCAAGAGGCCTCGAATCTGATGTCATCCCTTACTTTCACTCTCTAAGAAAATCTTAAATAAAACAATTCAAGTTGCAGCTCTTTTTCTCATTTATCTTTCGTCCCCTGAACCTTCGGCCTATGCTTTTAATGATCACACGCAGACATGGAACGGGGCCAAATAGTTTCACAACATTCTTCCATCAGTTCAATTCTAAGCAGTTCAGACCACAGAGAAGTCTCCTTGTTGGGAATGGAAGTTACAGAATTGATTGCCCTTGAAAAAAATCAAAGCAGCTGTTACTTATAAACTGAACTAACTGAGGCGTGGCTTCACCGTATATGTGTAAACACAGACGGGATGGGTATTTTTATCTGCACATCTAGAAATCTGCCGTCACTGCCCACCTGAGGTGCAGATGCCTGGTGCCTTCGATTAAACAGATCGCGGCCACCTAGGTGAAGGGTGTGGACTTTCATTAAGCTGGACTCAGCCAGCGGCGGTTTAACACTCACTCAGCACCAGGACAGGCAGGGAACCAAGCTCAGCAGGCTGCATGCCAGCCCTGTCCTCTCAAAACATCATCCACGAGCCCCACGGAAGGCCAGCTTCACTGGCCGCTGAGACGCAGTCATGGATATGACAGAAAAAGTGTTGGCTGGAATTTTCTATTCGGAAAACAGTCAAATGACAGGTCATGTAAATAGAAAGTCTGACCTCCCCCCACCCCGTCCACATATTAGCTGAGGTGGCATTCGCTGGCCTGAAGTTTTTCTGTGCTGAGTTTAGAGTGACAGAGTGATGAAGAAAACCTCAATTGCTGGTAAATGTAAAAGCCACTGATTATAATGCTTCAATTTCTCTGTCTCTAAGCTGGTGACAATCACCATCCTTTTGTGTTAAAACATAATGTGAGGCCAGATAATGCTGCAACTCCTCCTGGCAGTGCCAGTGCTGAGCAGTGGCTCCTGAGCTCTCCTGCACCCCGGGGCCGCCTTCCCTGACCAGCAGGCCCCACTCTCCTGCCAGGTTCCCTAGGGTCACCCCAGAAAACAACTGTTTGCACCTTGTCTCTAAATCTGCTCCCAGGAAACCCAGACAAGAGTTTAGTGTCTTACCTCCCAGGGACTTCCTGCAGGGACACAGGTGCAATCCCAGCCACCCTGGGACTCTCCTCTAGGCTGAGCAACAGGCCAAAGAAGATTCCTCTACTTCCCCCACCCCCAGTCAGTCAGGGACCACGTCCAATGGCTCCTTTCCTCAGAGAAAGGCAGGCAAGGCAGTCAGCATGGGCACTCCACTGCCCACTGCCCACGTGCACCCACAGGGGCACAACTGTGATGTCCCCAAAGGAGGAAGGGCAGACTAATTAGCATCAACGTTATGCCATTTAACTCTCAGAAAGGCTCCAAAAGCCTGTAAGATGAAGAATCAGAGACTCAGTCAAGCTACGTAAGTTGGCAAGTTCACAGCTAAAAGCTGGGAATCAGACCCGTGCTTTCTGACTTCACAGGTTCGTTTCCCTGCTTGAGTTTGTCTCATTCCCAGTGTGGCCCACGGGCCAGCAGCAGCAGCACAGCCCAAGAAATGGTCAGAAACACATTCTCAGGGCCCGAGACCTGCTGACTCAGAAACACTGTGGGTGGGGCCAGCCACCCAGGGGGACCTGATGGCCACTCGAGGGTGACGCCCAGGCCCTGCAGCATGCTTTCTCCCACTAGGAGTGTCATTTTTCTTTTTTAAAGGCCTAAAAGAAGGAGATTCTACACTTTGATGAATATTAAGATCTCCACGTCATAGTTTGATTCACCTCCATTTGCCTGAACTTTATTGAAAGAAAAACAGGCACCCACCAGGCAGAACTGCTGTTGGGTTGGGGCCTCGCCTCGAGTCTCAGGCATGGCTAAGATAACAAACTTGTCATGAAAGGAAATTTACCTACTCTGTGTCCCCACTTACACAAGTGGGGAACAGCACCAAGCAGGTCTTCTTACAAGGTTGCTGCGAGGTGTGCAGGGCTCAGGAGTCACCTGCTGCACAAATACACTCATCTCACTGCTCAGAGGCCAGTGTCTTGCAAGTGAGTTTCTCAGTCCCTCCATGTGTCACGTGAGAGATTTAAGCTGACAGACGCAAAAATGCTTTGAACGGCAAGTAACATGGACACATTGTTCTGCCAGGTGACTTGGAGCAGCAGGATAAGAGCAGCATGGTGGTTCAGTGAGGGCTAAGAGCTGAGGTTGCCTGTGATCAACCCCAGCACAGCAGGGACTTAGCCTCTGGCTGTTTCCTCATCTGAAAATGAGAGCATAGTAACTACTGTGAGCTATCAATTGAGTGATACCTATTGTTTGAATATCACTGAGAAATTTTCCCTGGCTCCTTTGGGCTGAATTAGAGCTTGTCCCTTGAACTCCAACAACAGTCTAGTCATGTGACCGTTACATTGGGTGCCACTGGAATACAGAATAAAGTAGAATATACCCAGTTAAATTTGAATTTCACATACACTAGAAAAAAAATTAATATAAATATGCATGGGGCTTATACTATATTATAAATATTCTAAAATAAATTTCCAAGTTCAAATTTAACTGGGCACTTTTTTCATTCCTAAAATTTTAACCCTAATTTATCACCCTAATTTGGGGGGGAAAGAACCATGTCTTACTTAACTTTACATTCTCAGAACCCATCAGAGTTCCTGGCACACAGTAGGTGCTCATTAAATCTTTGATAAATGGATGAAGAGGATGTACTTCCAGGAAAGGCAGTACCTCCCTCAGTGAGCAGCAACAATTATTTTGTTGTTCTAAGGAAGCTATGTGGCTTGGTTGTAAGACAAGGCAAAATTTTTTCTACAGAATCCTGTTACCTGAATGAACAGCTTTTGCTCTGTAATTAACACCTGGAAATTATCAGGAGTCTATGTCTGCCCAAATTCCTCACTGCTCATGCATTTACTTTCAGTATAACAAGGGCCACCATATTAGAAAACAGAGCCAGAAATCTTTTAAGTTTGTTGTCATTAATTTTAGAGAGAGAGGGAGAGAGAGAGGGAACCATCAGTGGAAGAAAATCAACATCAGTTGGCTGCCTCCTGCACGCCCCCTACTGAGGTTCAAGCCTGAAACCCAGGCACGTGCCTTGACCAGGAATCGAAGCAGTGACCTCTCGGTGCAGGGGTCAGTGCTCAATCACTGATACATACCAGCCAGGCTATTTTGGCATTTTTAAAGAGCTTCCCAGGTACCATATATTGGACTAACCAGCAACACAAAAACAGAGAAAACACAGTTCATGTCCTTCAACAGCAGGTGGTATCATCTAAACATTAAAGTTCAAAAAGGAAATAAACAGGAAAAGTGTTGGCATTGAACTAAGGGGACTGGTCCTAAAGGGGGTCACATGTTAGTACAAAGGAGAACATTTTTCTCTAAAAGGCAGAGAAAATTCCCTTTCTGTGCAACAGCCTCGCGTTTGCGTCCTTTTAAAACACAGCAACTTGGTTCAGGTTTGTGGAGCTCATCTCCCTCCGGAGACCTCGAAACTCAGCTACTTCACCGAACAGACTTGAGTCAACTCTGGGAATCAACGGCATTCTTTGTACTGAACTTTTCTTATTTTAAGGCGGTGACAAACCAGTCTCTGGAAACTAGATTCTTTCCTGGCTCCATCAAGTCAGGAGCCCTTTGCTTCATAACTCCTTACACTGCTTCAAAAATGTTTAGATCTTGGGTCCTAAAGGCCATGGGAAGAAGGACAGAGCCTAGCAAAGCCATCCAAGAAGGAAGGGAGGAGGGGCCATGAGGACACAGAGAATTTTGCTTTGCCATCAAGACTAATGAGCAGCCTCATCCATGGTGTCCTAATTGTGCTAATCCTCAGGGCCTTGCAGGATCTTGCTTTCCAATATTAATTATATCTTCTCTTCTTGCTCCCCAGTCCTCCTGCCAAAGAAAGATCCCCAGTGTTTCCTATGGGATCCTTTCCCGAGCCCCTGCTTCTGCAAGTACTTAAGGGTGATCCAGCCCAAAGTGTATGAGGAAAACAGGTACTTGTGCTTTGAAATTCAAGTCAGGTGGTTCCTGCTATGCAAGGCCTAGCTCTCAGTGTTCTGCCTTGGAAGCAGAGATGTGCTGGTAAAAACAAAAACAAACAAACAAAAAAATCTGATTTGTAGCAATTGCTCAGTTCCATGGGATAACTGTTAGAACAAGGGTCTGCTAGGTCCGGGCAGCACTTACTAAATGCTGTTCTTGCTAAATGTTAAAATGTAGCAGTATTTTGCAGACTGAGCTGTAAACAGGATAAGCTTGAGGGAACTCAAGCATAAATTAAGCTAAATGCAAAAAAGAAATCAACATGCAATTAACCACATATAAACAATGGCTAAGTCTCCCTTAAAGACAGAGCTTTGGGTATGAATTCCTCTCCTTTTCTTGCTGGAAGTAAATAAAATTACCTGGTGACAACCATGTCTCCTTCTTGAATGGAACACCCCAAGCTACAAACTCCTTGAGTTGGGTGATGTAAATACTCCCACTGAATTGCTAACATTCAGCTTGGGTGAGCCTGTACCAGCTGACCCCGAGGGCACACTCCCTGGCAGCAATGTCTCTCTTGTGAAATTCTTTAGCCATCCACCTGAGCCTGTCCCACAGCGCTCGCCATTCTTTACCATGAATTATAATTGTTTCTGCACAAGCCTTCAGGAACAGCATTCTCATATAGGAATAAGGCACAGGTTCAAAAGGCAGCCCAGCACTCACAGCAATGTGGACACTGAATCCTCAGAGCCTCAATGTCCTCACCTGTTGAAGACAGCAGCAACCCCACATCACAGGGCCGGTACAGAATTAAATAAGATCGCATGGGAAAGCAACTCACATAAACAGAAGTTTAATAAATTCTAGTTTTCTACCCTTCTTAGGCTTTTTACAAGCTGGGAGAGAAGCCATATTATGATTCATTTTTAATTACCCCAGGTATCAAGAACAGTGCCGTGGAAACATAAACTGCTGTAAAATATTAATATTAACATATCCATGGGGAGAATAAAGTAGATAGCAAGGTGAGGGTGGGGCGGATGAGAGCCCAGAACCTGATGAGGGGTGGGGTGGGCTGGGCTGGCTGGAAGAAGAGAGAAGAGAGGAGCACCGAGTGTGGACTTGCCTCAGCCCCAGGTTTCCCTGATGAGCCCGCAGGTCGTCCTCGGCACCTCCTTCCCTCGGGGGTTCACACGGCCACGGGGTACATGCTTACTATTGCTTACTCCGTAATTCTGGCTTTGGTTGAACTGGAAATCAGGGTCTTGGGTCACCGACAGTTTTCTGGGTGGTAATGACGACAGCAGCAGCATTTCCAACTGCAGCTGCTGATGGTATTTCGTATCCTTAACCCAGTGGGGCAGGAGAAGTTGGCCGCAGAGTGCGGTGGCAGGAAGAGGGCTCCACTAGGAACCTGGGCTTTAGGGGGTTTTTTACCAAAATAGCATGCATTTCACAATTTGTGGCCTTGAATTGATAGGTACCTTTCAACTAACTCCCACCGACAACTTAATAGGCTTGGAATCTGCTTACAGCTTCACTGTGACATTTTTAATGAAGGTGACGAAGGGCAGCAGGTTGAGTTTAGCAAACGGCCTGGTGCTGAGAGGTCTGCACACAGCTGCCTGCTGCGCTTTCTCCCTGTGGGGAAGGTCAGCCTGGCTCATCAGCAGCTCCCCAATGCCCCCTGGGGTCTCTCCAGACAACCTAGAGATCTGTGGGGACCCTCTCTGCCCTCCTGGGGACCAGTGTCTGTGGATGGGGCGATGGTGTCTGCGGGCCCCTGACACAGCTCCGAGTGAAGCAGGCGTTCAATAAATGCTAATTGAAGAAATAGATCCAGGTGCCGTCCCTGCAGTCACTGCGCCTCCATGACTCGCCCCCTCGCTGTTAAAACACAGCCACTCGGCAAATTGGGCTGAACCCACACGCAGCCCCGTCAGTGATCTCCGTGAGCCAGGGGCAGCGTGAGTCACCCTTTCCCTTACCCGGTTCGTCCTAATTCCACCACTAGCATTACTTTTCTGTAACAACAGTAAATCCTTTGTTTTTAAAAGACATCGCAGCCGATACAGAGCAGTGCACGGGGTTTGCCGTGAGCAGTGTTTCGGGGATTAGTGATTTTCTCCGCTGCTCCTGTAACTAAAGCCAACAAAGCAGCCCAGGGAGCTGGTCCCTCCGAGGGGAGCCTTCAAAGCCCTCACAGGCGCGGCCTAACTTGGCACAAACGCTTCTTTTCACGGCCTCATTTGAGTGCCCACCGCGGCCACCGGGTGGGTTGGGTTCGGAAACCTGGCGACCAGGGCCCCGCCCTCAGCCTGGAGACGCACCTTCCTGCGCCTGCGCCAGGCGCTGCTCTGGGGAAACACGCCGCAGGCGCATGCGCAGAGCCCGCCCCCACCCCTGCAGCTACATTCTTAGGAAACCGAGGGGAGAGCCGCCCCAGTGCGCCCCAGGACAGAGGTCGAGGAGGAGGTTGGAAGAGCGAGGGAGGCGGGGCTGGGGCGGAGTCGCGCCTGCGCAGTGGTTCCGCCGGCAGGAAACCCGGGGGGGAGGCGGGGCCTCGCGGACGGCCAGGGGCGGGGCTCTCTCCTGCCCCCCGCGTCGCGCTTTGTGCCGCAGGCGGCGGAGGCGGGGCAGGGCCCTGGGCCGCGCGCTCCTGGGGATGGTGAGCAAGGCGTTGCTGCGCCTCGCGTCTGCCATCAACCGCGGGAGGACGAAGCTGCTGCTGGGCATCGCGCTGCTCGCCTAGTCGCCTGTGAGGGAGCCCGGCGGCCAGCGGGGAGCCCCATTCATTCCCGGGCACCGGGAGGCGGTGCGGGGCTGGGAGGGCCGTGTGCGGCCCGAGGGCGGCCCTGCTGCCGGTCGCCGTCCCTGCTGGGATGTGTGCTTCCCGCTCCCACCCTTTTCGGGGGGTCTTCGGGTCCTCGCCCTTTCCGCTTTGGGAGCAAAGCCGCCGTCCAACTTGGGCAAAGACCGTCAACCGGTTAGGCCCGGAGCGGACGCCCGGCTGCCCCGCGGCGGGCCCTGCCCGGAGCTCAGTGACCGCGGGCGGGCGGCCGAGTCGCCACAGCCCTTAGGCAGCCCAACCAGGGCTCATTTGCAAGACCGCTAATCAGTTCTCTTACATAACCACTGTCTTTATTTCATGAATGCGGTACCCTGCTGTATACCATTACACTTATCTTGAAAACCTGTTCTTGGGCTTTATTAGGTCTCTTTCCTTGGAAGTAAGTTCTTCCTTTTTGATGATGTTGATTGTCACACTTTCCTGGATTTTGTGCTTCTGACATGGCTGGTAGCTCTCAATGTCTGTACTGTGTTTGTAGCTGAGATTCCCAATTTAATTGTCCTTTGTCTCTTTGCATATCACCTGCTTAGTGAGGGTGGAAGCTAAAATGGAGTCTCACATTCCGCCTTGTTTTCCTTAGGAGTTGGGGCTAGATAAGAATTTTAGCCAGGATAAGGGATCTCAGCAGCTGGCCTTCTGGGCATGAGTGTCTCCTGTTTTCTCCAGATTTCACTAAATACTCGTGATACCATAGACAGTTGGAGCTCAGGCAGCCTGCAGTGCAATGGGCGTGAGTGGCTGTCCACTACTGAGGGAAGGCTGGCAGGGACCCAGGGTGCCCTGTAACCTACAGCTGGTTTCCCTCGAGGTGTGGGCACTGTGTCCACTGTAGAGAGGCAACATGAGGGTTGCAGCATCTCCAGGATTCCTGATGGCAGGCTCTGCAGTACACTCCCCCACATACACAGTGACCCTGGTGCCTAGTCAGGAGCAGTGGGGAGTCTCCACATGGGGCAGGGGAAGGTTCTGACATTCAGTGTGCCAAAGGTTGAAGATGAATGGATAGGGACTGAGCGCTCCAAAAGCCAGGAATATAATTGGATATAAACAAACAAACAAAAACACCTTCCCCTCCCTATTCCTGTAAGAAGTGTGGTTGAGCATGAAGGGGAGACGCTCTTTGCCATGGGAGTCCTCCCAGGTCCCAGCACCTGAATCAACCTCCTTTTTTCTGCACCACCAGCTGTCTCACCAGTTTGGCTTTGGTCTTGTGGCAGGCAGCCAAACCGAACTTTCAGTTACACTCAGGACACTTCTCTGTCTCCAGCCCAACCTTCTATACTCCCTCCTGCCTGCAGGCAATTAACCCCATCACTCATATTACACCTAAGGGAGTTATATTCTTGCTACTGCGACTGCAGAACTACAATTAATCACTCGGGAAGTCCTGAGTCTTTTCCTGCTCTCAAGTTCATTAATTTTAGATGCAAAACACATTTCATACTGTACCCAGCAAGTATAGTAAGCAGTAATCTGCAAACACTGGTAGGTGAGAGAGCACAGAGAAGCAAACCAAAGCCAGGGCCAGCTAAAGAAAAGCCAGGAGGTCCACACACCAGCTGCAGCCAAGGGTTTTCCCTAATTCCACAGGTTTCTCACTGTGTTCAGTGGTCCCAAGCATTTATTAGATGCAAAATCCAGCCCTTCTACCCTTCTTAGTGTTCCTCAAGTTCAGAATAAAGGATGACCCTATCTCCCCACCCCACCCACCAAGGAGCAAGCTGGTTTCAGGCCCTCATACTCTTTCTTAAAATTAAGTAATTCTTTCCCACGGCCACCAGGGGCCCTCTCTCAGGGCCCAGGCTCTGTCCTGTGTGACGGCATTTGATATTAGGATCTAAAGGAAATATTTGCAGGCTAAGTCCAGGCTTACATAAACAGAAAAGTGCACAATGACAATGGTGCATCAGATCCTTAGACAAGCAAAGGCATTTGGAAACATTTAACATCAATTACTGAGTTTAAAAGCAACAATGAATATACAAATATGCATTGTTCATGGACAGAGGCAGTATTGTTAAGGGGGCTCATTTTAGGCTTAGGGTTTGGGGGGCAGGGGATGGGTGGAGGTAGGCAAGGGGGGGAATGGGGGACATCTGTAATAGTGTCAATAATCAAAATCAATCAATCAAAACAAAAATAAAATTCTCAGTAAACTAGGGATATAAAGAATCTTGAACTTAATGAAGACTCAGAAAACCACAAGCTCACACTGTAAGAAATACCAGAAGTCTTCCTATTAAAGCCAAGATGAATCAAATACCCCTGATTTCACGGATTTCATTTGATGTTCTGGAGAATCTGAGCTATAAGAACTTCATGGAGCGGAGCAGTTACAATGAAAAGGAAAAAAAAGTCATTTTCCACAGGAAATGATTTATACTTGAAAACCAAGAAAAATTAACTGAAAACTAGAGAATTCAGTAAGGTATCTGGAAGAAAAACATATTTGAAGAATGTGTTGTGTGTTGTTTTACCCAAAGAGAGAAAGAGAGAAAAGAAAAGAAGACTTCAGCTTTCCTCTATGTAAGAATTAAGCGATGTTGTGCAGGAAACAAAGATTTCAGTCCTGGAAGAGGGGCGGTAAAAATGTGCTCTGTGCAGGTAGCTGTCATTGTGCATTTGGAAATACTAATAGTCCATTGAAAGTTATAGGCCAATATCCCCGATGCAGATAGTTTCAAACATGCTCAACCAAATATGAGCAAATCAGATCCAGCAGCACATTATAAAGATCATCCACCATGACCAAGTGGGACTTATTCTGGGGATGATAGGTCGGTATAAGTTTTGCAAATCAATAAACTTGATACATCACACACAGAATGAAGGATAGAGTCACTTGCTCGTGTCTTTGGGTGCGGAAAAGGCCTTTGATAACATCAACAGCCATTTATAATAAAATCTCTCAGCAAAGTGAGAGTAGAGGGATAATGCCTCAATGTAATAAATGCTGTATATGACAAACCTACCATCAGCATCACACTCAGTGGAGAAACACTGAAAGCATCAGGAACAAGACAGGGATGTCCACTTTCACCACACTTACTCCACATAATTCTGGAAGTCTGAGCCAAATTCATCAGAACAAAAGAAGATATAAAAGGCATCGTAATAGGAAAGGTGAAAGTAAAACTGTCATTATTTGCAGATGACATGATACTGTATATAGAGAACCCTAAAGAGTCCACCAAAAAACTACTGGAGCTGATAACTGAATTCAGTAAAGTAGCAGAATACAAAAGAAACATCCAGAAATTGGTTGTATTTTTATACACCAATAATGAACTAACAGGAAGGCAAATGAAAAACATTCCCTTTCACAATTGCATAAAAAAATAATAAAATACCTACAAATAAATTTAACCAGAGAAGTAAATGATCTGTACTCAGAAAATCATAAGACACTGAAGAGAGAAATTGAAGAGACAAAACATAAATAAAATGGAAGCGGACACCATGTTCTTGGACAAGAAGGATTTACAATGTTAAATGTCCATACTACCCAAAGCAATCTATAGATTAATGCATTCTCATCACAATACCAAGGGTGTATTTCACGGAACTAGAACAAATAATACAAAATTTTATATGGATCAACCAAAGACCCCAAATAGTCACAGCAACATGGAAAAAGAACAGCTGGAGGAAACACAGTAGCTGATATGAACCAATACAACAAGGCCATAGCAATCACAACAACAGGGGACTGGCATAAAAATAGAATATAGATCCATGGGACAGAAGAAAGTCCAGAAACAACCCACTTAGATGGTCAATTAATAAGGGATGGAGAAGCAGGAGCATCCAATGGGGTAAAGACTGTTACATTAGTGATGCTGGGAAATCAGACAGATACCTACAAATGAGTAAAAGCAGACCACCTTCCTACCCCACATAGGAGAACAAACTCGAAATGGACTAAACAATTGAATGTAAGACTTGATACCATAAAAATACCAGGAGAAAACACAGGCAATAAATTCTTGGGCAGTTCTCTTAGTAATATTTTTTTCTGATATATCTTCCCCAGCAAGGGAAACAGAGGAAAAAAATAAACAAATGGGACTACATCTAACTAAACAGTTTTTGCACAGCAAAGGAAATCACCAACAAAATGAAAGAGAACCCACTGAATGGGAGGACATGTTCCCCAATGAAACTCACATCTGATGAGTGGTTAACATCCCAAATAGATAAGAACTCCGGCAACTCAACAGTAAAAACAAAACAAAAAACAAACAATCCCATTTAAAAATGGGCAAAGGACCTAAAAGGGCATTTCTCTAAGAGGACATCCCGATGGCCAATAGACCTAGGAAAAGATGCTCAATGTCACTAATTGCAAAGAGACGCAAATTAAATTGCCCCTATCACTTTTCTGCAGAAAGCATCTCAAGAACTTCCTATTACAATTAGGAAAAAAATGAACACCAGCCTATGAGGCCTACTGAATCGCTCCTACATAACTGTACAGCTTCAACCAGCATTATTCTGTGTTTTCTGTCCCCAGAACTTCAGCCACACTGGCTTTCTTTCAGCTTTTTGAAATCACAAGCTCTTTCATCTCAAAGCCTCCCAACCCCAACTCCTAGAACGCCTGTCTCTTTCTCAGCCTTCATGCCTCTCCCTAACTGTAGGAATTGGAACAACTGTTTTGGAGAGACTTTGGCAATATTAGTCATCTTGGCTCAGATTCCCTGGAAGCAGAGTGACTTGTGGGAACTGGAAAAGTGCTTACTGAAGCAATGACCTCAGAAGACGATGGAGATGAGCAGAGATGTGGACTCAGCTCATTAAGTTCAGCCTGGTCTTGAGAGGAGATCTGGAACCCAAATTGTACCCAGCAAATCATTCCCACTTGGAGGTAAGGAGCCAGTCTTGTCCACCCAGTGCCAGTCAGTTATTTCCCGCTGGCTTTGCCCCTACATCCCAGGGAAAGGAGGAGGAGCACCTAAGCCCTCTGGCCAGGGAAAGGGCAGTTATGAGCCCTGAGCATACAACATTCAGAGCAGCTGGGAGGTGGGGATGGCTGAAGCAGCCTCTGAAACAGCACCCACGAGTGAAGTTAGGTGTGCAGGGCCTTCCTTCCAGAAAGTCAATCTTAGCAGTACACTCTAGAGAACCGTCATCCATGTGCCCAAAAGGAAGAGTAAAAGAAAGTCCACTTCAGTATTGCTGATAATGGTGAAAACTAGAACTCTCCTAAATGTTCTTCAACAGCAGAATCAACCAATTATAGGATAGACCTATGAGAGCTGTAGCACTAACAGACTTGAGTATGTATGTGTAGGGACATGGACAAATCTCACAGCATGATGTGAGTGAAAAAGCCAGTTTCAGAATACACCCTGGGTGATGCTATGGAAATAAACATTTAAAATATGCAAGACAATGCTAATTATTTCTGTGTGTGCACAAATTTTGTGTAAAATCATAAAAACATATATAGTAATTACCTAGGGGAGGGAAAAAATGGGATGGAATCAGCAGTTCAAGGGTCTCAAATGTCACTCTAATGTTGTAATTAACACACACCCATGCAATGGCCACACTTTGAGTATAAACACAAGTGATTATATTTTATTCTATATACTAGTCTGTGTAGTTGTAACATGCACTTTTTAGAATGACCGGAAATATTCATGTGGCTACACCTAGAGTGGTACTTCCATTTTTGTTTTTCTTGTATTACTGTTTTACTGACAAATGACAACAGAAGACAGTAAACACAGAACTATTTTCTTGTTTTAGGCTCTACCAAGCACTCTTGCCACATTTCATCTTGTCACATGAATTTACTAGCTATTCTGGTAATATATGATACAACTAACATCACATGGGAATGTTCTTGTCAGTGGAAAAATACTCATAAAAAGGGTAGTATCTTTGAGATGGAATTGACATCAAGCCTTGTAACCCACTTTTTCGGGGTTATTTCTTTAGTATCTATTCTAGCAAATATTTCCAGTGGCCCATTTTCATCCAGTGATGCTGACCTGAAGAGCTGGGTTCATGCTCTTCAACACTTAGGGTACAAAGTTGACATTCAAGTTTTCTGAAAAGTGTTCCTTGGTCAGAGCCCTGGGATTTGTTGAGGCTGCCAGCACTAGAGTGGATGCCTCTGGGCTTGAGATATGATGAAGTGTGGGGGTGAACATTTAGATAAGTCCTTTGTATACCCTTGTGTATACAGAGCTAAGAGATGGTTATCACTGTCTGTCACAGCCCCAAACACAAACCTCCGCTGTTGCACCCTGGAGGTGGGCCTCTCAGTGATAACCATGGAGCAGCTTAGCCATGAGCTTGAAAAGTCAAAGAGTCTGTGATGGTCACTGAGAATGGATGTGCTATGTCCACCTGTGGGGACACCAATCACAGAGGAGCACAGCCCTGATACCCTCTCCCCCACACTCACACCCAATACACACTGCAGCCCTGAGACGGAAAGGTGAAAACATGGAAACTGCTTCATGGCAAGTATTTCTTGGTAGAAGGAGTGACCGTGTCTTCTCTTGGTTTATATTTTATACACACACACACACACACACACACACACACACACACACATATATATGCATATATATATGTATATATATGTGTATATATATATATAATGTATATATATATTGATTTCAGAGAGAGTAAGGGAGAGACAGAGATAGAAACATCAATGATGAAAGTCATCACTGATTGGCTGTCTCCATGCAGGACTGACTGGGGACAACGCCCTCAACCCAGACTTGTACCACCACCGGGAATCGAACTGCGATCTCCTGGATCCTGTGATGTTCTCAACAGCTGAGCCATGTCCAGCCGGGCTGGCCCATATTTAATTCTTATTTAACTAATAAACAATTTTTCTAAAACCTTAAAAGCTAAATATTTTATTACAAACTTCTGACTTTACAACTTTTATACTGTGTACAGTAGGAGAGTTTCAAGTCTGCCTGTCCAGGAAAAGAAAGATTTTAAAGGTGCTTCAGAGGCCCAGGCATTTCCGTACCATTTCCAACTCTCACGTCATAATTCTCAGAGTGGTCCATCCTCCAAATTAATGCAAATATTTAATATCGGGGTTTCTTTGCCACACATAATATGTGCTTCTTTGGGATTTTCCCTCCTAATGAAAACTTTTTATGGAACCACATCACCACCAGTCTTCTCATCTCATCCATTTCACAGTCAGACATCAAAGGCCACACATGCTAGGATTCCACTCCCATGAAAATTTGTAATAGGTAAGTCCCTGGCGACACATGAACACCAGGGACTGTCAGGGATTTAGCGGGGAAGGTGGGCAGTGATGGAAGAGCAGGCCTGGGGTTCTCTGGATGAAAATGCTCTGGGGCCAAAGAGTGCTTCTGATGGGATGTGACGGCTGGGAAAATTGTGAATGTACTTAATGATGTTGGAATTTAGAGTTTGAAAGATCATGGCATTAAATCTTGTTTGATTTAAATTAAATTTATTTCTTATAGTATCTTATTAAATATTACTTAAAAGACGTTTTGTTTTACTCAATATTATAAGAGAAAATACAATAACATTCTAAGTGTATGTAAGATAAACACAAAAATTTTACAAAGTACAATTAGCGGGGAGGGGAAGCCCTTTCTGCCGTGGCTGCTGACACATGCTCTTGCCCAGGACCAGGGACCACAGGCCTCACACAAGGTGAGGTCAGTGGCTCATATAGTACAGGTGTTTCTACATCTTTTTTTTTTTTCCTTTTTTTTTTTTTTTAAACAAAGCTGTCTTTTTTTATATATATATTTCTTTACTGATTAGAGAGAGAGGAAAGGAGAGGGAGAGACAGAGATAGAAACATCAATGATGAGAGAGTCATTGATTGAGCCCACCACCAGGACATGTGCCCTGACCGGGAATCGAACCCTGATCGCCTGGATCCTAGGTCGACGCTCAACCGCTGAGCCACTCCCGGCTGGGCTGGTTCTACATCGTGAAGTTCAATGAAAGCTGGTCCTGGAGCCTGCTCTGTCTCTGGAGAAGGACCTCAATTTGGCATTTCCTCTTTAGGTGTTCCTTCATCTTGTTCTGGAGCTGGTTCTATAGACCCGAGAACAGATTATCACAATGAGTGCCTTTTATGTGCCTTCCACAGGAAGGAGACCTCTCATCTCCAGCACTGAAGTCTCAGTTCAAGACCGCATCCCAGGAATTCCTCCAGACTGCAGGCCATGGGACAGTGATGTGAGTGACTCTTGGATCCTGCCTAACCCGTTTCTGGAAGCTCTTCTCTGTGTGACCCAGCCCCATGCACTCCCCACTCACCCACACCACCCACCCCGAGTCCTCCCCATCCCTTGTCTCTGCCTCAGTGGGCTCAAGTAGCTCCAGGTGTGAATGGAGAAGCTGGGCTTGGTTTTCCATGTCTGAGCCTGGAAAGTGCAGCTCTAGGTAAGCCAGGAGCATCATCAGGCAGGGAAATTCTTGGGTCTGATGAAAATCCAGATGCCCAGGATGGAGGAGATGACCCTGGGGAGAGACAGGCGGGCAGCCAAGTTTAAAGACCGGCCTTTCCTTCCATACTTCCCATTCCCCTCACCCCTAAGAGCACCACTCAGAGATCCTGGGGTCCTGTGCCTCCTGCTCCTCCCCATCCAGGAACCAAAACTACTCTTTGTCCATATTCAATCTGGCAAACCTGGCAGAGATCACCTAGTCACCCAGAAGTGGCTGGCAGGAAGCCTTTGTGACTGAGATCCCTTGACCAATGAGGTGACCACCTGTCCCCTCTTTAGGGGAGCCAGGCATGCTCCCTCAGTGTCCCTGCCCCATCCCACTACCCATTCCACTCAAATGTCAATTCCATGAGAGCAGGGAGAGCTGGCATTGGCTCTGTTCATTGCACTCATTGGCACACAGTAGGTACTCCAGGAAGATCTGACCAATGAGCAAACAAACTAACTCTGTCGCCAGCCTTGGCTTCCCAGGACCTTCCTAACACCTCAAACATTGGCTACTGCACCTATGATGCTGCCTAATTTACCAGCTTTCCTGTGTGGTTCTTCTCTTCCAACTGACACTCAACACCCACAGGGTGGGTAGCACCAGCCAAGCTGCCACTATGGAGGTTCTACCAGATAAGCAAGCAGGGTGCTCCTCACACCCCCTGTATGGGTCCCTGGATAGGGGTGGAGGCAGGTTTGGGATTATGCTGGGATGGGGTGGATTTTCTGAGGGGCTGGCTGTGCCAATTGACCTCTCCCATGCTCTCCCACACCACAAAATCAACACCCACAGCTCTCTCTGACTCCTTTCCTTTTTTCTAGGACAACTCCTCAGACCTCAACCTTCTTGCAGAAACCCCATGATGTGTGGCATCCAGGGTTTTGCTAGCACCTTTAATTCACAGTCCCCATCCTGCCATCACAGCTCTGATCCAAAGCCCACTCACTGTTTCTGCTGGTCCTGAGGTTCACCGTCCTCTTGACAACATGGAAAGATTCAGCCATTGGTAGAGGAGGCCAGAAGGACATCACATGGACGATCCTGTGGACATTACCTGCCTGTGCAGCTAGTGTGGCTGAATCACTCCTGGTGAGCAGGAAGCTCTGGGGTGCAGGGTTGGGGTTTGCTCTGTGCACTGGATTATGGTCAGTGCCTAGAGATTTGTTTGTACTGGTCTGGCTTCTAATATATTTTCTGAATGAAGGAGTTCAAACCAGCCCCATCAGAGACAACTGAGTGAGCCTGCAGACCCGCTGCTCATTCCTGGGGTTTCTGTTCTGGCTTCACCCAGGACAGGGACCCTAATGGAATCTCCAATCTCTTTGTCAAATGAGAAGAGAGATTATGCCAAGGCCCAAGGAGAATCACAAATGAGGCAGAAGATTTGACATGAGGAAGTGAAAATGAGGAATTAGCACAACCACAGCCCTTCCAGCAGACCTCCCCACTGTCCAGGACCCCAGAGAGCACTTCCAGGGAGAACCACCCAGTGTGTACAATAACCCTGTGAGGTTGGTCCTTGGTTTACTCAGTGTTCAGAGGAACAAACACTCAGAGAGATGCAGTGGCCTGAAGACTCACAGCAAGCAGGTGACCGAATGGCCACTGTGCTGTGGAGGGGCAGGGTGCTCACCTGGTAAATAGTTGGTCCAACACCTGTAGGGTGGTAGCAAATGTTCTGTGATAACACAGAGAGGTGGGGATGAAGGTAGGGTCCCGGGTCAGGAATGTGGGCACCAGGTATTCAACCAGTTTGTCCAGCTCCCGTGCCTGGGTAGGCTGTACCGTGCAGATCCTTTCCCTTCTCCAGTGAGGTTGGAGTTTATTGGGAACCATGAGTGGGTGCTGCTGGGGCTACTTGGCTGGTTGGACACTGGGGCCCAGGGCTGGGCTGATCCACCTCTCCGTTCTGCTCAGGATGCCCTCAATGGGAGGCCAGACCTTGGCCTCTGGTCACTCAGTTCTGAGTCTGGGCACACACCAGAGCTGGCTCCCCCAGGAAGCAGAGCCCTGGCTTCTAGAAAGGGCAGGTCCCAAAGGCAATAACCCTTTTCACTGGGGTGTCAGGGTCCTGAGTCCAAAACGCACCTTCCATGATTCCCTAGCTCAACACTGCCTGCTTGATATCCCACCCACCAGAGAGGTCTGGTTAATAAGCAGAGCACTTGGGGGCTCCTAGTGGAGGCCACCCTGTTAATTTCCGGATTATGAGCAGATTCTCACTGAAGACTGTTTCTCTTTGTGCTTCCAGAGTCTGTCTCTGTAGTGAACTGAAATGTTAACAGAAAAGCAGCTGGTCCCTCCAGTGCCCGGCTAGAGCAGGTGGAGGGGCAAGGACAAGGGCAGGGTTAGAAGGTGGACTTGGAGAGTCCAAAGATGCAGATGAGGAAGTGCTTGAGGTGGGAGCACCACTGAGCTGCCAGCCACAAGGACTTCACACCATCCCACTCCACACCCTCACTGAGAAGGGACAGCACGTTCTGCGGGAGCTTGGCCATGCAGGCCAGGGGGCTGATGCCTTCCATGCTCTGGCTTTTGGACTGCACGTCCTTGTCCTTGGTTTTCTTGGGAAAAAACATCACTTTCTTCTTCCCCTTGGTGACCACTGTCATGGAAATGGTGGGCGTGGCTGTGGCCTTGCTGCTGCTCCGCAGCCTGCTGACCTGCAGAGCCTGGAAGGTGCACTTGAGCATGCTTTTGCTGGTGGGCAGGTCTTACTTATCAGAGTCTCTCTTCATGTCTGTGAGCTGGGCTTCCATCTAGTAATCCACCTGCAACCCCTTCAGCTTGGAGGGAAAGCCCTGCCTGGGGGAGAACAGGCCCTGACTCACTTACCAAGAGGAGGGTATGTGGATGAGGCTCCCTTGGAGGGCTGGGTGGGTGAAATAATGCTGGAGCCCGAGGGGCCCCCACCACCTGAGTCATAACCAAGGATGTTTCCACTCTTCCAACATTTACCACCCCCTCAAAGGGAATGAACTCCTGTGAGGACTCTTTGTTGGGGCTCTTCCACCTGGAGGTGACCATGGCCTCCAAAATGGGCAGCTGGAGGGCACAGTTGCCAACCACGAATTACTGTGTGATTCTCGATAGGATGTGCACCAAGTCCTGCAAGGCACTCAGGCCCTCCAGCTCATTGAAGAGGTGCCCCCAGGCCAGGTCTTGGAAGAAGTTGTTGTAGAGCTAATCTATGGAGCCCAGGTACCTGGCCACGGGGTGGGAATCTAGAGGGATGACCAGGAAACACATGTAGCCCAGCCAGTGGGGCGTCTTGTGGGACAGCTGCTCCCCAAAAAGCCTCAGCACCTAGCTGAAGTAGTGCTTCACCCCCCACACTACGATCTTCAAAGGCATCGGGGGCTGGGAATTGCAGTTGCATCTCTGTATCCAGGAGATGATGGTGCTGAAGGCCTCCTGGACATGAGCGGCGAGCAGGTGCACACCACGGGCATGGTGACCTGCTGCAGGATGTCCCACAGGCACTGCCCCTGCTAGTCCAGGGTGTTGACAAGGATGACTCTCTTGGGCAGCTGGTAGTCGGAGATGCAGATGAGGGTTAGCTGGTTGTACACGGTCTTACTGGGGATCAGCAGCTGGCTCGGTGGAATCGACCAGCACTGCTGGTCCCGGCGGTTGGCCCTCATGTTCTGTGGCCGCATCATCGGCTGCTCCTTCAGGGATGTGCTCAGGTCCTGGCCACCTGCCTATTTCCCTAGGACCTGGTGGAGGGGAATACAAGAGTGCAGGATGACAGGAGTGACGTGCCCCTCGGTAAGCTGCTTTTTGGTGAACACGTCTCTGGTGGAGGTCCCTGCCTCTGGGCTGTCTTTGGGCTGTGCCTACTAAGCCGCAGGGGTTGGTGTGCTGGGGGCTCTCTTGCTGGGCTTCTTACCACCCAAGGCTCTCATCTTCTGGGGCACATGGGACAGACGCAGAAGCCCCTTTTGCCTCTCAGCACTGGGAATGCTCCCTGTCTCCATCTGGGAGCTGGAATGTGTCAGGCTGTTAAAGGATGGCCTGAGCTTGGGCTTGCGAGTGCTGAGGACACTCTCATGGTCGCTGTCCTCCATGTCTAGGCCACTGTCACTGGGGTTTTCCAGCATGTCATACAGAAGGTCCAGGTCCTCCTCCACCTCAGGGATGTGGTCTGCAGGTTCCTGCTTGAGTCCAGGGCCTTCTCCGCTACTTTGACCCTGCCCAGCCTGGCCAGGACTTTTTACTTGATATCTTGTTGCCTGGTCATGGCCGCCTTTCTTTCTATTGATGACCCCTCATTCTTAGCCTCCTCCAGGTGGAAGTTGTTCTTCTCCAGGTCCTGCCCATGCCCGGCATCATTGTTGGCCTCTTACTCAGAGGACAAGCTCTCAGACTCCCCCTCAGAGTAGTGATCCATGGACTTGTCCTGGGGGCTAGCCTGGATGGTGCTGTCCTCATGTTTGATGTGTTGGCTGAATGGAGAGAAGCTCCAGATCTTGGCCACCTGGGGGGTGGACGTGCTGGAGGCCACTGATTCTGAGACTCTGTCACTGGACTGCTTGCCACCTGGGGCCCAGGTCTTCTCTGGCACATCTGCAAGACTCTGAGGCTCCTCCTGGTTCCAAGTACTGTGGATGCGCCCTGTCTTCATCTGCCAGCTGGAATATGACAGGCCTTTGAAATATGGCTTGCCCTTGGGCTTTCGGGTGCTGATGGCACTATCATTATCCTCCATGTCTGAGTCACTGGGGTTCTCCAGAGTGTCATAGAGAAGGTCCAGGTTCTCCTTCACCTCAGAGACACACCCCTCAGGTTCCTGCTTTGATTCCAGGACCTCCTTAAGGGGTCTGACCCTCTGCAGCCATGCCATGACCTTTTGCTTGAAGGTTGGCTCCTTGGTCATGGCCGTTGTTCTCCCTTTCAAACTCTGCTCCTTCTGTGGCTCCCCCCATGGAAGACATGCTTTTCCAGGTCCTGCCACTGCCTGGCATCATTGCTGGCTTCCTGCTCAGAGGAGAAGCTCTCAGACTCCCCCTCAGAGTAGTTATCAGTAGACTTGGCCTGGGGGCCTCTCTGGAGCCGTCCTCATGGTCGATGGGCTGGCTGGACAGGGAGGAGATCCAAATCTCATCCTCCTTGGGGGAGGCCTCCTTATTGCTGCTGCAGAAGCTCAGCACCTGGCTGCACTAGGGAGGTCACTGCATCACCTGGGCCATGTGGATGGTGCCCTCAGCCAGAGTCTTGTAGCCCAGATACCTGTAGCCCAGGATGGTCCGGCTCCTAAAGCACCTCCCCTCCTGCAACAGGATCTGTAGCTTCTTGCCTTCTCTCTTGAGGAAATGGGGGTATTTCAGAGAGAAGGTCAGCTCCAGGTCGGTCTCCACTTGTCCACTGGGGGGCAGCACAATCTCATGGGACCTCAGGATGCTCTTGGAGCCCTGCATCTTCAAGGCAATCAAGATGGACATAAGCTCTTTCTCCAGCTCCTCGAAAACCACCATCTTCTTTAAGGTCAGGGTGCACAACCTGGGCACACAGGTGGAGCTGGAGAAGTCCACCTCCCGGGGATCAAACTGGTTCAAGGTCACCTGCTTCTGGAGACTGGCGGCGCACTGGCCAGGCCCGTGGGGGGTGATGGAGCTGCAGCTGCTTGCACCTTCAGGGATGATGCTTTCTCCTGTGGTGGGACAGAGGAGGGACATTCCATCAGAGGCAGCTCATGAATTGACAGGAGGGTTGGGGACTGTAGCTCACACCCAAGCCCCAAACACTTAGTGATTGGTGGCAAGATGTGGGAGAGAAGTGATCGAAGGAGTGTGTGAACAAAAGGGGCCACCTGCTAAACGGACTAGCTCAGGGAAGGACTGCATGGTGGCCTTGCAAACTCAGAGACCTAAAGTAAACACAAAGGATGATCTGAAATGAGAACTTTTTAACTAAAAGTAATTGATGATGAGTAGTCATATCTTATGGCAGCACCTTCCCTGACAAAGGACAATCTTTACCTAACTGAGTCTGTCTATAGTCCTTTTGCATCTATGAAAACCGATATTTGGAATGTCTAAGTAATTTTCCTTTTTCCAGACCTCTCAAAGCACAGGCACTGCTCTACAGAGACTACTAATTTCATTGGTATGGTTTCCCAGCTTTGCTTTCTCCCACCTCCCTAATCCATCACCAGGGGCTTTTGTGTAACCCTCATATGTCGCCCCTTTAGATTATAAACTATAAAATAAGGAAGGTGTAAAACTGCCATTTTCCAGAGCATTATCTCAAAGTGTTGATATTTTGCTTCCTGGCAACTGTCGACATTTTGGCTCAAATAAACTCACAAAAATTCTTCACAGGTTTGAATGTTTTTTACATTGACATTTACTTGGTGTAGTTTGGCAGGATTCCACAGAAGTTCACCCAGGACCACCCTGCAGACCCAGACCTGCTGCAAGGATCCAGCAATGGGTCCACTGAGCCCACCAGTTCTTCACCCATTATGTGAACTTGGGTGACTTTTCTCTTGGATCCAGGACCTTCCCTTGCTTGTGGTAGAGGGTATGACTTTATCTGAGCTGTATTTTAAATCCTCAAAGTGGAACTAAGGTTTATGGTTGACAGAATATAGTCTAAGGCAAGATAGTCGGAAAAATGGGTGACTGGTTTTTAACTGTGGCTTTTCAATTGGAAATCCTTTCTGAGGATCTGGGCCAAAAACACTCACTCTATAAATGAGAGGTGAACTCCTTTCAGCTCCAAAGATAACGGGGTATATCCTCCTTGCAGCTCAAATATTGGGTGTTCATAGGTGACTAAGAATGTTAGTGGAGGTCTCAGAGGTCATTCCTTATGATGTGCAGGCACCCCTTAGGGAAATTCCAGCTCGACGCTAATTAAACTGACTGGCTTTTCCTGGGGAGTGCACATATGGTTTTGTCAAGGAACAACCCGAGCCCTTCAGGTTGTTTTAGACAGTCTAGAGAGGAACCAAGGCACGTAAGAGGGTTGAATGGAACTCAAGGGGGGGATCTTTGTGGAGCTCCACCCATGAGCAGCCCATTTCCACCCAATACATAACATCCCTAGAAAATTTGTTCAGCCTCTGCACATATTACAACAAATAAACAAACAAGCAAACCATAATAAAATTAAAATGAGAACTTGTGCATCCAAGGCTGGGACTTTTCAAACCCCAGCCCTCATTAATACTCCTAATAGGAAACAGAAATGGGAAGGTTTAACTAGAAAATATTCATTTATAAATGGCCAAAATGCAGTTGTCTTTGGGTGCTTACAGTAATTTTTTCATGAAAATATTAGAAAACTGTTGGCTTTCAAGTTGGATGAGTGAATGGAACTAAAGAAGACCTTGAATATCTGCAGCCATCTTGAGAAAAAATAACAGAGTGCAAGGGATCACTTTGTTGGACATCAAACTGTCCTACAAAGCCATTGTAATCAAAACGACCTGGTATTGGTACAGCAACAGGCATATAAATAAATGGAACAGAACAGAGTCTACAGAAACAGAGCCACACCATTATGGTCAGTTAATATTTGACAAAGGAGGCAAGAGCATCCAATGGAGTGAAGACAGTCTCTTCAATAAGTGGTGCTGGGAACATTGGACAGATACATGCAAAAAAATTAAGCTAGACCTCCAACTATCACCATATACAACAATAAACTCAAAATGGATAAAAGACTTAAACATAAGTCATGAAACCATAAATATCTGGAAGAAAACATAGGCAGTAAAGCCACAAATATACCATGAAGTGGAATTTTCACTGATACATCTCCTAGGGCAAGAGAAACAAAAGGAAAAATAAACATATGGGACTACCTCAAACTAAAGAGCTTCTGCACAGGAAAAGAAAACACAAAGTGCCTCAAAATACAAAGGAGCCCCATGGTCTGGAAAACATATTTGCCAAAGATGTACCTGATAAGGGGCTAATTTCCAAAGTGTACAAATAACTCATACTACTCAGCAAGAGGAAGACAAACAGCCCAATTAGGAAATGGGCAAAGGAGCTGAATAGACACTTCTCCAAAGAGGACATATGGATGGCCAAGAGACGCATGAGAAAATGCTCAATGTCACTAATCATCAGAGATGCAAATTAAAACCACAATGAGCTATCATCTCACACCTGTCAGAATGGCTCCATCAACAAATCAACAAAGGGCATGTGCTGGCGAGGGTGTGGAGAAAGGGGAACCCTCCTACACTGCTGGTGGGAATGCAGACTGGTGCAGCCACTATGGAAAACAGTATGGAGCTTCCTCAAAAAAGTAAAAATGGATCTGCCTTTTGACCCAGTGATCCCACTCCTAGGATATATCCTAAGAATCCTGAAACATTCATCAGAAAGAATCTATGCATCCCTATGTTCATAGCAGCATTATTTACAATAGCTAAGATCTGGAAACAGCCCAAGTGCCCATCAGTAGATGTGTGGATACAAAGCTGTGGGACATTCACACCATGGAATACTATGCAGCTGCAAAGAAGAAGGATCTCGTACCCTTTGGGACAGTATGGATCAACCTGGAGAAAATTATGCTAAGTGAAATAAGCCAGGCAGAGAAAGACAAACATGCGATCTCGCTTTTATTTGGAATCTACAAACTTAATAAACTGATGAACAGAATAGACTCAATGACATGGAAGCATACATCAGACTGAAGAATGTCAGAGGGATGGAGGGGGACTGGTGGGTGGAAAGGGGGATAGTAACCAGAGAATTTATATGCATATATGCACAACCCAAGGACACGGACGATGGTGGGGAGAGGGGCTGGGGAGGGGGACGGGATGGGGTGGAATGGGTCATTGGAGAGAAAAAGGGACATCTGTGATATTTTAAACAAAAAAAAGTAAATAAAAATAAAAATAATCTATTTCATTGTTTTACCCTCTACTGCATATGGTCCCTATGACTCTCTTTACCTGTGTTTGTTTAGTGACTTCCTTGTCCCTTGATTATACACAGTAAATACTAGTGTAATAAATGAGTGCTTGAAATAAGAAAAAGAAAAAAGAAAGAAAATGGATGAATGAATGCAAAGCATGCCTTCCATTGGAAGTTAGAAGTTTCCAAGGAGAAGCACAAATACATTCTTTAAAAAAGGATGGTAATTATAAACTTTAGGGACAATCTCTGAACTCTCCTGAAGCTAATTATCTGCCAACAGCTCACCCTCCCCCTTCCACATTCCTCCCTGGACCCTCTGTTCTCTGGGCCTCCTCTCCCTATTTGCCCTTCCCCTTCTTTCCCTCCCCTGGGGTCTCCTCCCTACACTCCCTACTGCCTGAAGGGAAACTGAGGAGGGGAATTCTAACAGCTCCCTTTGGAGAAAGGCTGGTCTCAGCCAGAGGGGAACCAGCAATTGTTCCCAATGTTCTCCATGAATCTGAGAGGTTTGCAAAGAAATTTAGCTGTTAGGACATGTAACCCTGGCTCTTCCGACCTACTCCAATTAATATACCTACTGCTTTCTGGGAGCAAAAGCACAGGATGACTCAATAGGGTTTGCAAGACAACTTTCATGGAGACATCTGTCCAGTTTAAGGACTATTGGAGGCTGAAATAAGACTTAGAAAAAAACAAAAGTAGGCTCAGAGCTTCTCCAAGGGTGGTTCTTCTCAGGTCAGTTTGGGAGAAGATGGAATTATCATAAACGGGAAGCCACTGAGGCCCCTGTAGATACTGGGGCTACTTTATTCGCTCTTACCCACACCCAACTAATTGCCTTCCCTTTGGAGTAAAGCTTCTGTACACATATCAGGAATATTTAACCAATGTCTGTTTTTAAATCACAACCTGTTTCCTTCCAACTAGGGAATGTTATGGGATATATATCTGTCTTTGCTCATCAAATCTGGCCGCATTCACCTGACAGGGTGGGATGGGTGTTTTGGGGTGTGTGTGTGTGTGTTGTGTGTGTGCGTGCATGTGTGTTTTAAATGAAATCAGTGATGCCCACCTATGCTTTTACCAGAAGGGTAATATGTCTTTAGAACTAAATGAACCAGATACTGGACCAAAGGGGGGAAATCATGATTTCAAAGGAACCTCCAAAGAGGAAACACATCTGGAGACTGACTGAAGGTTTGCTAACCATCATTTCTTTATTATTATCTTCCATGAGAGCCTGAGAGACAGCTCAACAGGACACCCGCCCTACTCAGAATGGCCCAAAGAGCCCAGAGGCTTGCAGAGATACCTCTAACTCTCTGATTGCTCCATAGATCTCTCTGTAGATGGGAAGCCAGGCCACAGTGCCTTGAGGGTACATACTTGCCATCCGGGTGAAATATGACCCTGAGCCCCTCAAGAAGAAGGCTACTCTTTTTTTGTAACGTGACCTGGTCTTAATACAAAGCAGGCAATAGGTTTGGTCAGTTAATGGCACCACTCATTTTAATACTGTCTTGCAGCTAGGTCCTGTTTTACCATGGGTTTGTGAATGGGTTTGTCATTCCCTTGCCAACATTTGGATGGCAACCCAGTGCCTGAGCTATTGAAAATGACTCTCCTTCTTTTATAACTGAAGTCTTCACAGGGCCAGAGATGTGGCTCTAGAAACAATTCAAAGCCCACCAAATCCTTCTACCTAGCCCAACTCTCTTCCCACCACCAGCCCAGGGCATCTCAAGTGGCTTATAGATAATTGACATTGTGATACCAAAGTCCCAGGATCTTTGAAATGCAAGTACCCGACTTCACCAAGAATGTAGTCTAGGCTTTTTTATTCTTAATTTTTTTGGTAATCCTCACCCCAGGATATTTTTTCCATTGCCTTTTGGAAAGAGTGGAAGAAAGGGGGGAAGGAGGGAGAGAAGACAGAGAGAGAAAAACATCAATGTGAGAGAGACAAGTGGCCTGGTAGCCTACCTGTTGCCTCTGCTGCTCACCCTGACTGGGCAGGGAGAGAACCTGCAACCCAGGTAGGGGCCCTTGACCAGAAATTGAACCCAGGACCCTTCAGTGCGCCAGCTGATGCTCTAACCACAAAGCCACACCAGCCAGTGCTAGGCCAATTTTTAAAATACAAATCTCTGCAAGGTAAATCTTATCAAAATAGAAAAAAATCACAACACACCCTCATCCACCTAGGCAAATCACCTTAACTCATGTCAACTATTCCAAATTAGTGAATTTTATTTAAAATTATTGAATATCTAGATACTTTGAAATAACATGAAATACAGAAACACTGATTTATAGGCAAGTCTTAAGTGCTTGCTTTGGGTTTTTTATTACAGAAAGCCTGTAAAATGGATTTGGAGCTGTTGATGTAATATCTTGTGCTTTGTTGAAGGTGTGTTTTGTGACAGTGAGAGTGTTTAAAATATGTTCATAAATATTAGTTTAAGCAATGCTGGTTGTTTACTTTTTTGGTTAACATTTGAAATTAAGGTTTGTAAGAGATAAAATTCAAGTAGGTTTTATAATAGAAAGCATTAGGTGTGAAGGGTCTTTTATCTGGGAAATGGAAGACAGTGAGTTGTTCCAAGGACAGTTTTTTCTGAATGGGTGAGAAGGTTTGTGAAAGTTGTAGAAAACTGTGTAAAAGGTTGTTAATGGCTACAAAATTTTGTGAAAGTGTTGAATTTATAAAACTATATATTCTGCCCTAGCCTCTTTGACTCAGTGGGTGGAGCATGAGTCTGGGGACTGAAGGGTTCTGGGTTCAATTCCGGCCATGGGCATGTACCATGGCTGCAGGCCCTGCCTGGGTTGGGGTGTGTGCTGGAGGCAAGCAATTGGTTTATCTCTCTCACATTGATGTTTCTCTCTCTCTCTCTCTCTCGTATTCCTCCCACTCTCACTGAAAAGCAATGGAAAAATATCCTCAGGCAAGGATTAAAAAGAAAAATTCTTGCCTTTTCTCTGTAAGAAGTAGTAATTCCAATTCTGTGCATGGTCTTTATGTGATATGTGTTCATCTGTTCATGATATGTTGTGAATTGCCAGCCTGTGTCTAGCATTACTAGGATATAATCTTTTATTATCCCAAAAAGAGAAAATAGTTACATAAATAAGCAGAATTCTATAGTCTGGACAAAATATTTAACATTAAAACTGTTTTGAAGTTTGATTAATGTATTTTAGAGTTATTACCATAAAATGTGTTTGTTTTACCAAAATGGGCAAAAAAAATATGATATAAACTTTTAGTTAAGTATATTTGACAACCTTCCCCAACTTTAAATTTTAAGAGACTTTTTCACTAAGAGATGACTAAGTTATTCCAAAGGGCCCTGGATACCTCAAGGATTTATTCTCCCTCCTTATAAAAGGAACATTTTTTAACTAAATTAAGCATATTGAACATGCTTGAAATTACATGGGAACTTTTGCCAAACAAAACTAAGAACTGTTCTGCTTGTGTACTTATATTTTTATTAAAATACATGTTCTAAAGAGTTCCACCTGCTCTAGGAAGGAACGTACAAAGATTCAAAGCCAAGTTCAAACAGGAAACTCTTAGGGTAACAGGTGACCTGTCAGAGACACCAGGCAAGCCAAGAGTGATGGTTCCCTGTGGGGACATCCCGCAGTTGTACTCCCGATATTTGTGGTCCACACATTGGGAGTTTATGAATTATCTCCAGTGCTCAAAACACACTTCCAATAAGCCATAAACAATGTTTAGAATATTACATATTATTTGTGCTTTATATATTAAAATTGTGTATTGAATCTCAATACATACACACAGACACATATGGACTTCATATTATTCTCTATGTTATGTCACAGTAATTATGATTTACCAAAATTTATTCTCTTGAAATGTTATCTCTTACAAAAGACAAAAGATTTTATCTATTGCATTATAGTCAAATCTCTAACCATGCCGCTTTGTCATTCATAGACAGTCACTGTGTTACCCTCATGCACTGAGAAATATGTTACATCTCTAGAGAAATCCATGAAAAGGGCCCTGGCTTACTCTAAATTACAGGATTATAAGCAGGTCAGATCTCTGAACTGAGTGAAGATTTATAGAACTCTAAGGAATAACTGAATTCCTGACAATACTGGCAAATAATCAGGATAAACAAAAAAAACTGGTGATGGGACTAAATCAACTGACGATTATTATTGTTCTTATGACTCTGTTTTAAATATTGCTGATTTTAAAACCTTTTTGTTTTCCAAATATAAGGAAAACTAAAAGCAGACATTCTACATTGTCATCAATGACTCACTAACTAGGTTGTAGGGACAGATAAATTAGTAGCAGTCATTTCCCAGTCCTCCCAGGAGGTTTTTGTCCATTGAGAGACAGTAATTGAAGACTCTCTCCAACAGTGTTCAAAGGGACTGCACCTTATCAGGGGCCTAACGGCCAATGGACACGGGCCCCTGTCTCTGACACTCGCCCCCATCTACATGATCAAAGACTTTTCAAGGTCGAGAAGCCCCAGACCAGGGAGGCAGACAGCTCTCCCGACGAGGGCTGTATGTTCACAAATTACTGCTGCCCAAACCTTGTTCCTGTAGCACCGAATTGTATTGGTTAAATGTACATAAAATGATTTTTATATTATTATTATCTCCTTCTAGTTTCCTGATGGAAGCAATATCTGTCTCCCTTATTAGATTTTAACTTGGGAACCTGCTGATTTCTCCCACCTACTAGACAATGATATTCTGATGATCGGTTATGAAAATGAAATAGTAGTGTCTTAATTCATCTGGCTGAACATATGATAAGGTACACGTGACAGTGGGTGAACAAGGAAAACATAATTAGCTTAATAAAAATTATGATACTACATGTAAAGGGTTTTCAGTGGTCTGGGTTGCTTATTGCCCTCAGACCCTCCTTGCCCTTGTCTAGTGTTAGACATTTTCTCTTCCTAAACGGTGTTACTGGTTCCATACAGTAGCTTTTGTTCCTGGTATGTAAATGTGATTTTTGTTTTGTTCTGTTTTTAAACATGTTGTTATTGATTTCAGAGAGTGGAAGGGGAGAGAGAGACACATATCCACTGATTGCCATCCGCACATGCCCCTACTGGAGCCTGGGATGGATCCAGAAATGGAGGCACATGCCCTTGGCTGGAATGGAACCCGGGACCCTTCAGTCTACCAATGCTCGAGCCACAGAGAGAAACCAGCTATAGCTGAAATTATAACTTTTTAACTAAAAGCAGTTTATGCTGGGTAGTCATCGCCTACACTGGCTTCTTCCCCAACAAAGGCCAATCTTTACTTTAACTGAGCCTGTCTATTGTCATTTTGCATCTACGATAACGTATCTTAGAAATTTCAAAGTAGTTTTCCTTTTTCCCAAGCCCTCAAAGCACAGGCACTGCTCTGCAGAGACCACAAATCCCCTCATTGCTATTAAATTAAATATTACAAAAGTCTCCCTTTTAATATTCCTAAAAATTTGGGGAGAGCAACTTTACATTTGGTCTGAAGGAGGCTGGACCATGGGAATGAGTGGGGGGGGGCAGGGACAGGGTCCTAGTTTCCTCTGGAAATTGGACTCTAGGAGAGATCTCAGGGGAGTAGCAGGGTGGCTTCTGGAACCCGGGGCCCCTTTGCCTGCATGGGGTCCTGGAGTTTGGGTGAACTCGGCACCTACAGTCCCCCTGACCCTGTGCTGCACTCTTGTGGATGTGTGAGGCACCTGTGCCTCCTGCAGGGGGATGGAGTTGAGGTCGCCATCTGTCAGCTCTTGTCAGTTGTCCTGTGGGGAGCTTTGTAAAGACAGTTCCCAGTCACCAGGCAGAAAGCCTCAGAGCCCTGCTTTTGCTGGTTCCAGACCCCTGTGACCCTCCACTCCAGACACATACACTGTGATCTGCTCAGACTTCCACTGGAAAGGCAAAGGTCTAACAGCCGGAGGGCCCAAGGATCCCACTGGCACAGATCTGAGGCCCCTTGGGAAGCCCCTCCCCACCCGCCTCTCCTGTCCTGGGGTGTGATTGTGACAGGACCTCTAGGTAATCCAGTGCCCAGAAACCTGTTCCTGCACCAGCGGGTATGTGGGTTGCGCAGGGATGGCTCACGGAGGCGGCCTGGCCTGGATTGGTCTCCCCCTGGCTGCCCTGTGTTACCTCAGGTGATCTTCTTGAAAATGGCCAGTGACGTTGGGGGTGAGGGTTGAACCAATGTCGGCAGACACTAGAATAACTCTCTCTGCGGGGTCCCCTGAAGCAGGAGCCCGATCACTGGAAGACAGCAAGAGAACATCTCGCACTCTCAAATGTCTCTCGCCAAGCGAGGTGGTTGTTGGGCTGTTGCTAGAAATTGGGTGCCTGGTAACCGGGGTTCCAAGTTCTATTGGGAAGTGACCTCACTTATGGGATCAACTTCCCTGGGTCCCCTCATCTGATAACAGCTCTACAGACAGTCCTGGGGGCCGCCTAGCCACGCCCGGCCGGGCTGCCTTGTTTCCAACCCCACCCAAGGCCATTACACCTGGAGTGTTGGTGTGTGTGCGCGTGGGCACAGGCCACTGCTCTCATTCTGGATCCAGAACAGAGCGGCCCCACGTATGGAGGAACAGGCGGCAGCTTCCCAATGTGTCAGGATTTCCAATTACTAAACCACTGGTTGGGCTTCTAAATAGAATGACTCCTACTGGACTAGTAACTGAAGTAAACACATTCCCCAAACAGTGTGAAGGGAGGGCTCCGCCAGCTTGCAAACAGGATGCCACAGGGTCCACGTGAGTGAGGATGAAGGATTGAGGTTCTGCAAAAGCAATGGGGAAAGTGTGACCTCAGTCAAGGACAGGTATAACGTTTATATGCCCTGACTTGGGACAAAGCCCAGATGCAATGCAAATAGAGCATCTGGTTGGAAATCTTTGTCACCTGCTCAATAAAGCAGGAGCCCAGTCAGCGTCACCCTCGCAGCCCCGCATTAGGGAGGCCCCATATGCACTTGAAACTGTAGCACCTCCAAGGGTCTGCTCTTCAGACTCTGTCTTACCTGGAGGACGCCAGGCCTTAACCCTGCAGGGCCCGTCAGCAGAAACCACCTGCAGACTCAGATGGGAGGTGACAGCGAGGGGGTCTGCTCGGAGGACAGCACACTGGCTCATCCCAGGGAAGGTGGCTCTGGCTGAGGGGGCCTATGGCAGGTGGTGTCTCAACTGCACCCGGCTGGGGCCCAAGTTGCAGGATGGCAAGTGCCTGTGGACCCACGGTGGGAAAGTGGAAGAGGAGGACTGGGGGATCGAGACCCAACAAAGCTGAAGGGCACAGCCTCCAGCCAGCCATGAGCTCCCCACAGACGCCAGGAACATGACATGCAGGAGGAGGCCGCTCCTCCCCCTCACCTGAGTTCCACACCCACACCTCGGGCTGCGCCTGACGGGTCCACCCCACTTCACCTCTCTGGCTCTCCCCCAAGAGGTGGTTGAAGTAACTCCCCGGGAACCTCCACCACCAGCAGAGACCTGGATCCCGGCCTGGCCCTCGGTCTCAGGGTCTCCTCAGCCAAGGCCCAGGCGCTCACGGGCTCGCTCTCTCCCAATCCTTCTCTCTCCTGGCTGCCCACCCCTTCCTGGGAGAAACACCTGCTCCAAGGGGGAGACTGACCTGGGGCTTCTCCCACAGCAACCAGTAGCCTGTGGTCAATGAGGCCACGAGAAAGAGAGTGGCACCGGCTCCCAGACACACCCAGCTCTGTCTCAGCTTCTACGGCCCACACACAGGCTGCAGGGATGGAGGCGGCCCTGGGCCTGCTGTCAGCAGATGGGGAAGAAGTTTCTAGCACAGAAGCAAACAGATGTTGGGAGTTCCAGAGATATGGGGGCCACAGAGCCGATTTCTACCAGGACATCTTCAAGGAGCGACAGAGTCGGCCGCTAGAAAAGTGCTCCCTCCACCAGCACGAAATGCCTGGTGGGTCCAGGACCCAGCGCGGCCCCACCCCAGGTGCAGCCCCCTGTGGGCTCCCCACCACAGCACACTCTCTGCCTCTCAGGCCTCTGAGGACCCAATACCCAGATGCCCCCTTGCCCAACGCTTGCCTCTGCAGACAAAACGAAGCTAACAAATGACCCAGACATAGCACATCAGGGGTCAGGAGCAGGGGGGCTGGAGGAATGAGGCCTTGTCCAGAGATGGGAGGTGCTCACAGGGTGTCCTGGCGAAGGATCAGGCAGAGCTGTGGCCAGGCTGGGACACTGGGAGAGATAGCTGGTCTGGTGGGCAGGTGGGCAGTGGAACAACAGGCCTGCAATGGTCAGAGCAGTGATCGGCACCCCAAAACTGCTAGGACAGGAGCCTTCTCCAAGACAGAATTGAGGCTTTCCCTGGAGAAGACAAGAAGGGAGGGTAATCAAATGCTGGGGGAAGGAAGGAAGGGAGAACACAGGTGCCCATGGCCGTAGCCCTGAATATCTCAGGACAGGAGGGTGCCCCACACAGGATGCCCGACATCAGACTGCCTGAGGAGTTGGGCATGCACACGAATCTGGTGAACAGAGGCATCTGGAGTACAGGATGGGAGCTGGAGGCAAGTGTCAGCATCCCCATCTTCTCCTGGTTTCCATAGATGCAGTTTATATAAAATGGGCTCAGCTCTGCCCCTCTCCTTGGTTCCAACTGCCACTCTCACCCCTGGAGTCCCTTTGCAGGGTGGGAATTGAGAAGGGTCTCTACTAACTTCACCAGCACAAGCTCAGGCCTTGAGGGGAGCTGGGCCCAGGCCCTCATCAGTTGCAAACGACATGTTCCTCCCCTGTGGCTGGGAGCAGAGGTCCTCCCTCAGGTTGCTCTCACAATGTTTCGGGTGCTGAGGCATCTCTGGGAGGGCACAGCTCATCCCAGAGCCCTGGCCAAAGACATAAGGAGGGAAAGGTGGCCGAGAGCAGAAAGGCAAGGGGACAAACTGAGGACACTCCCTCCAGGGGAGGAAAGCAAGCTCTACATTACGGCCCCTCAACCCAGCTGCTCTGGGGCAGAGAAACCAACTCAGTGAGTCTGGGCCAAATTATCAAACAACCTTCCCATCCACACCTGAGGCCATCTGCTTCCTTCCCCATCCTGGGCCCCAACACAGAGGCTTCAGAAGAGGCCACTGACCCTCCCCTGCTGTCAGGATGTCAGGTTAGCAGGCCATTAGGCCACAGTAGAACAAACATTTGACTCACCTTTGACAGGCGAAGGACTCCTCTTCCATATTAGTGAACCTGTTTCAAGAAAAATCCATACAAGAGTTTTATAAAACTAGACAAAACAAACCCTACTCATTGTAACTTCTGTGCACTCAGCTCTCAACTCTCTGGTGAGCTCAGGAAGGGACCAGAGGCCCAGTAGCAAACTTGTCACAACTCATATCTGTGTGTCCAAGGATGTAGCTCTAATATAGGATGTGGGACGGAGGTGGCTGGCGACCCCCAGGCTGATGCCTTCGCCATGCGGGACCAACAGTATTACCCCAGATCTAAGCAGAGCTTTCCTTCCCCAGCTGCGATGTGTCCCCAGAAGGAGGGCGGGCTTTCTGAGGAGGTTTGGATGTGGGATGCGGGAGGCTCCACCTGCCACCCCCAGACCTCTAGGTTCTTACCGCACTGGAGCTTGCATGGCTAAGCTTATCAAAGAGGAAGTTCAGGTTTGACCTCGGGGAATTTCTGCTCTTGGCATCTAGGAGAAAGAAGAAAGTCTGTGAAAGAGGGCGTTTGGCTGTAGAGGTCAGGAGCTGCTGAGGGGAACTGGGCAGGGAGGCCAGGAAAAGGGGTCCTCCCCTCCACCAGACACTCTAGCTGACTTGCACCAATTCACAAGACCCAACTCTTAAATTTTTAGAAATGTTGTGAGCTGATTGTTAGACACAGTCATTTAAAATTAAATTATATAAGCTTATAATTAAATGATACTCATCAAAGTTAATAAATACCCAGAAGTCATCACTTCCTCATTATTTCACTAACTTTTACTATTACCTATTCTTTTAAGGTTATTTACGTCCATTGTTTCTGTTAGTTCTTCCCAACCCCATGTCACATTGGCCACCTGAGATCAGCAAATGCTACAAATCAGCTTGATCTACTATTTTCCTGTCTAGACTTCAGAAACTACTGGAGAAAACAGTAGTGATACACGTTAAATGTGAAAATGTATTGTGTCTAGGGCATTGTGAACAGCACAACAGACTGAGTAAATATTCTTCCAGTATTTGAAAATGATTCAGATTCTGCAGAGAAGTGGCTCATGGCACTGACAAAATAATGTCAATCCCCATTCATGTCGGGATTTGCATCCTTAAGGTGGCTATGGATACAAAGTTAGGCAAATAATTAGTAAAAGTGTTTTTGTGAGCACCAGTTGGCTATATGGGATTTAGAGTAAAGAGCATTGTATATTTTACCATTATTTGTAAATTATGTGCTTTGAATCCTTTATATCAGTAAAATTTACAATAAACCTATACAGTCGTGTGGTTGGGGGGGGGGGGGCGGCAGTCTGGGGACAACAGGAGAGCCAGTTGTTAATCATTTCCCAGGACACCACTGGCAGGGTCCGGGGGGACACACCTAGCTTTCTGGTTTTCCTCTGGCCCAGGGAGAAAACCTACAGCTCAGCACACTGCACCTGGAGGCCATTGATTTACTCCTGGTGCCTCAATCAAGTGGTTCCTCCTAGTGCCATGAGCACGTACCGGTGTGACCTGCCAACCCCTTCTCAAGGTCCCTGGGAGCCGGTGTGAAAAGATCAATGGTCAGGGCATGTGAGATTATGGAAGGTGCATGTCAGGCCCTTCCAGGTCACCTCCCTCCCCTCAACCCTGTCTCTCTCCAGTCAGCCGAACAGCCTAAAACATGTTTCCAGACCTCTGCAGGGCCAGGGTGGGCCTCTGGTACCCAGAAGAGCTTCCTTGGGGCTAAGGGTGGAAGCCGGCCCCTCAGCATTAAATACTATCAGGGAGAGGGGCCGGTGGTGCAGGAAGCACCAGGCAGGAGTTACCAGGCCCATTCCAAGTGCCCTTCTGTCCTGGGTGACCTTCAGCAAGTCACAGACACTCTCTAAACTTCCTTTTACTCAAAGCTTTACTTATTTTTATATTGAATACCAAATAGGTGCTAAGCTTGGTTCCCAATACTTTCACTCATTCCTTCCATCGTTAATGAAGCCTTGCTTTTTTAAATCCATGAATTTGTATGGCTACCCCACTTCACAGATGAGGAAACTGAGACTCAGAGAGGCCAGCCTGTCAATCGTGTAGCCAGGATCTCAGCCCAGCTCTGCAGCTGCCCAGCCAGGGGGAGCTGAGTGAGAGGAAACACCTGAACTGGCCCTTCCTGTGTCTCCACTGAGATCACTTTCCTGCCTCAGCCTATGGACGTTCTGGGCCAGATAATTCTTCATTGTGGGGTCTGCTGTACATTGTAGGATGCTTAGCAGCATCCCTGACCTCTGCCCACTGGATGCCAGCAGCAACCCCTCCCGCAATCATGACAATCAAAAAGACATTTTGTCCAGACATTGCCCCACGTGCCCTGGGGAGCAAGTTCACTCCCAGGTGAGGTCCACTGATTATACTATCGGTCTGCTCCTGTCACTGGACAAACACCTAGGTTAACATTTGTAAGTTTCTTACAAGCAAACCTCACACAACCACCTCCGCTCTGCTCCCCTGGGTCTCCCTCCCTTCCTGTCCCGGGCGCCCCTCCCCGAGCTCAGCACTTGGGGGTCGCACTGGGGCGCCGCCTGCTGGGGGAGGGACTGTGCGGCTCCCCGTCCGCTCCGCCCCGTGGGAGGAATTTCCAGACCCACAGTCCGGAGGGTGCAGCCCCACTGGTGCCGCCCAGGGGCTCCTGGTCCCCGCTCTAGAGAGGGGTGAGTGGCCCCGGGGGGTCTGGGCGCACAGGTGGGGTTTGGGGAAGGGGGCAGGAGACCTGGGTCCTGCAGGTCCCGCCCGGATTCCCCGCTATCAGGCGGGGGCTGGTGAGTCTGGGCTGGAAGCGGGAGGGGGGCTGGGGGAGGGGACGCTGAGCGGGGTTGGGAGGCGGGGGAGGCGCCCCTAGTGGCTGGGCAGTTTGGCTAACACCTGACCCCTCCGGGATGTACAGGGAGGGGGAATTCCCGCCTTCCGTATCCTGTGGGCTCAGTGGGCAGCTCTGCCCATCGCCTCCTTCCCACTAGCCTGGGTCCCCAAGTTCACTGGGGGGGGGGGGGGCAGCAGCCCACCCTGCGCCCAGGCATTTGTGCTCCATTGTCCTGTGTAAAAAACGCAGACAGGGCATTGCTGGACATTAAGGAGTGTCCGGCAGAAAGACACCCCAGGGGGGATTTACGGAGGCTCAATTCCACACCCTGAGCTTGGGGGGCGCCCCACGGCCCGGGCAATTGGAAACCCCATGGGTGGCAGAGGTGGGAGCAGGCTGTGCACCTCCCGACCCCGGTCCCTGTATTGTACCCCATCTTGGGGCGCCCTCGAGGCCCTGCGGGGAACAGGCGGGGTGCGGGGACCCAGGGGGATGGGGAGATGACACGGGATGACAGGGACAGGAGGGCGCCAGGGGACCCAGGGAGGGCGCGGGGGACGGGGAGACTCTCTGTCCCCCGTGCAGAAGCCGGGATGGTGCATGGGGACCAGTGCTCCTCGGGGCTGCGCAACAGGAGGGCCGGGAAGCGCGCAGGGCGGGCGCAGCGCACAGGCGGCCCTATGTACCCCCTGGAGTCCGCTCCCAACAGTCCAGGCGGGGCACGGGGGCGGGGCCTGAGCGCAGGCGCGGGCGTGCGCGGGCTCTCGGGGCCGCGGGGGGGCTGCCTGGCCTGGCGCCTGCTGAGAGGGGTTGCGTGACCTCACCCGTCGGGCGCTCCGCGGGCCGTGATTGGGCCTCAGGTAGTGAGCGCGTGCCCGCCCAGCCAATCCGCTGCGACGGCGGCTGCCTCGTCTGAGCGTGGGGGAGCGCGGGGCGGGCCGGCCGCAGCTTCCTCGCCGCCAGTAGACCAACCCGCCGCTCTCTGGGGCTTTCCAGCCTCGCATCCTCCTGCTGTCCGCGCCGCCGCCTTCCGCGTGCTTGGCCTGCCCGCCGCCCGCCCGCCCGCCGCGTGTCCGTGGCCCGGCCACAGCCCCAGGCCGCCGAGGAGCGGGAGTCCGACCTGTGCTGCCTGGACCTGGCCCGCGCGCCCTCCGCGCTCAACACGCCGGTGCCCGTGAACCTGTTCGCTACCTGGGACGTGGACGGCTCCAGCCCCAGCTGCGTGCCCAGGTAGGTCGCGCCCACTGGCTGCTTTCTTCCCGCCCACCTGCCGGCCGCCCGCCCCACCCGGGCCCTCGCGCCGGGACCCCCACCCTGGGCCGCCCACCCGGTGTCGCCATCTGGGAACTGCCCCCTCACCAGCCGCCCAGGGCTCCGCCGGGACCTCAGGCGGGGGCCCCGGCGTCTGTGCCCCTCCTTGGGCAGGCACACGCGGCCCCTGCGAGTAACTCCTGGACGCAGAGGGTGCCTCAAGCTCACGTCTCCCGGGCTGTCCCTGGCGCTCACCCGGGTGTCTGCCAGCGGGCGTCCTTGCTCCTGCCTAGTGATGTGCACGCGAAGTTGACCTGGGTGTCTCCTCCTTCCACTGGGTACCCCGTCTTTCCTTTTGCACCCCACCACACTGTGAGGTCTGAGCGGCCTCAGGTCCGGAGGACACAGGGACCTGTGACCACGTTTGTATTCCTTCACGCCCGGGCCTTCTTCATCCCTGTCCTGGGGTCTGGGCCTTCCCGCCTGCCCTGGTTGGTGCCAGGGCCCTTTCCCCGTGTGCACTGTGCTTGGTAACTTAGAGACATCTACTTGCATAGAACCACTACTATGAGTCCTGCTGTTAATTTTGTCATCGCAGAAGACACTGCCCCCCAACTTGGGGAAGCCCCTTCACCCGGTGGTAACAGCTGGACCAAGCTTATCGGCAGGCCAGCATTGTGGCCAGCTCCTCCACTCAGACTCCCAACTTCCCCATTTCTCCCATTGGCTCCTGGCTCTTCTGGTTTCTTCCCCATTCTGTTGTTCTGCTGATGAAGCTTCAGGCTGAGGGGGAGGGACATGCTCTTGCACCAGGGCCTGGTTCTGGAATAGACAGCAGGCTGCAGGGGCTGCGGAGTGGGCTGCGGGAAGGAGCTCTCCCTGGGGAGACCTACTGGCCGGGACCTCAGGAGTGACACCCTGGCACAGAAAGTGGCTGGTGTGCAGCATGGCGGCCACGCACTCTACCACTCTCCTTAAGAAGGTATCTTGGAGTGAAGTGTTGGGGATGCAGAGGGTTTGCATTCCTGGAGTGCAGGGCCCAGAGCTCAGCGTCGTGGTGGTGCTGTGGAGTTGACCCCCAGTCTGACCTCTCCTTTTCCTGTTTTGGCAGCTGCCCCGGTGGGCAGTCCCACAGCCAGGGGTCATCCTGGACCCTCTGCCCTCCCCCGACTTGGGCAGGCTTCTCCTGTCTGTCTCTCTGCATTGTCATCAGAACACCATGGACCTTTGCAAGGCTGTGTTCAATCAGCGCTCCTGTCATCTGTGCTTGCCCCCTCCTGGGCATGTGCACATAGGCATGTTGTAGTCTACCTGTGCTGTGCCTCTCCACCGCCTTCCTGGGCTCCACAAAAGACCATGAAGGTTTAACTGGGAGAGGGGAAATGCAGGAGAGGCCAGGGCTGTATGGGGTCTGCACCCCGTAGAGCCGCAATAGGAAGCCCACTTGGTGTGCATGTGGGGATGTGGGGCTGCTCAGCACCGGGTGTCGGGGAGCTGCTGTTGGAGTGGTCAGGAACAGAGTTGATGGTCAACTGCACTGAACGTGGGCTCTGCTGAGTCCCCCTCGCTGCTGCCAGAGGTGGTCCCTCCAGGGTGGTCTTAGTTGTGCCCTGTGGGGACTTGTGTGCAAGGGTCATGTTTTCTCTGTTCTCTGTTGTGCCTGATCTCTAAGTGTCTGAGTGGTGTCGGTGCTGATGTCTGTCGCTGCTGCCTGGTGCCCCATCAGAAGGCAGCCTGCTTCTGTTGGGACCTGTGGCTTGTTTCCAGTTTTGGGCCAGTGACGATCTTGTTGCCCACGGCATTCGGTCCCTGTCCCTCACATCCACCTCCTGTGGGTGGGTGGGCAGGCCTGTTGTGAACACCTGTCGGCAGTGGGGTTTTGGGGGGTGTGCCCAGCGTTACTACTGGGCAGCTCCCCAGGGTGCTGTGCCAGCTCCGGCCCCCTCGGGCATTTTTGCTGGCACGGCCTGACTTTTAATTTTTGCTCGTCTGGTAGGTGTGATGTGTTGTGGTTTTCATTTGAATCTCTCTGATTCCTAATGTAGGCCACTTAGTCCACTTGTCTGTCCTCATCAGTTAAATGTTTTCCTTTCTTTTACCAGGTTTGCCTTCTTTCGCTGAGTTGGTCTCAGCAGCTTGTTTGAGGGGTGGAAACCCTGTTTTGCCTAGATGTGTTGGGGCCCCTCTTCAGATGAGGTGGCATTGGCTGCACAGCCTGTGATGCTCCCGAGGTCTGTGCCTCTTCAGTCTCATTGTCAACATTGACTCCTTCCTGCTCTTCCCTCTTGGGTGGCAGGGTGGTTCGGTTTTGTGTATTTTCTTGTGGTTACACAGGGTTCCTCCCTGCTGGCCCCGAGCCTCCTGCACCAGGGCCCACCCTCGCCCCCCCTCGTGTCCCTTGTCCCTGTGCTCCAGCAGGGTCTGGGTCACTTATATAGTCCCTTGCACTTACCGCCGCTGAGGGTCACAAGTTAATTGTTAGTTTCTGAGGTCGGACATATGTTTGCATCGTACTGTCCCTGTACACATTTTAAAAATATGTTTTGATGTTTTGAGAGAGGGAGTGAGGGAGAAAGGGAAACATCGATTTGACAGAGAAACACCCATCAGTTGCCTCCTACACGCACTCCAACTGGGATCGAGACCCACAACCTGGGCATATGCCATGGCCAGGAGTCGAACCTTTGACCTTTCAGTGCACAGGCCGACACTCAATCCACTGAGCCCCCTGGCCTGGGTGTTCCCACACAGTTTTCCCCAACCTCCTTTATGTCCCATCGCCCATTGAGGGAGGTCATGGGGGTTCTATTTACACACACAGAAGGTTCTTCACCTGGAGGTGTGGATGTTGACAGCTGCATGCCCATCGGCCACCCCAGCAGGCCAGAAGGTCTGCATCTCGGCTCAGCACCCCAGCATGTCCCGCCTGTCTCACCTGTCCAGGGACTTCAGGTGCATGGCTGGAGGGGGCTCTGGGGCCTGACCTTGCCCTGTCTGCACTGTAGCCCAGGGACTCTTCCTTTTCCCTGCTGTAGGCCATCCCGTTGCAGGAACAAGACACACTCTGTTTAAACCTGCTGCTGGTGGTAGGCGTCTGGGTTGTTTCCAGGTCGGGGCTACTGTGTTCAGAGCTGCTATGACCATTCGGCACAGGCTGTGGGAATGTGTCTTCTCTTCAGCAAGAACTGGCCACAGGGCTGGTGGGTGGCTGTCAGCATCATAAGAAACTGCCCCATTTTTCAAAGTAGTGGCATCACCATCCGCTGCCTCCAGCTATATTACCTTCCTTGTCAGCATCTTTTTTATTTTTATTTTTTTTTTAATCCTCACACGAGGATATTCTTTCCATTGCTTTTCAGGGAGCATGGAAGGGAGAGAGAGAAACATTGATGAGTGAGAGAGACATCGATTGGTTGCCTCCTGTAGGTGCCCTGACTGGGGCCAGAATTGAACCCAGGACCCTTCAGTCTGCAGACCGATGCTGTAACCACTGAGCCAAACAGGTCAGGGCTCGTCATCTTTGTAATTCTAGCTCTTCTGATGGCTGTGTGATGGTTGCTCCTTAGGGTTTTGTTCTGTGCTTACTGTGGACACTGAATGCAATCAGACACTTACCAAATTGACCTCATGTGATGCTCCTTTAGTTGCTGATCTGGTAATTACATAAATGGGTTTCCTGGTTTTAAACTGGCCTTCTGTTCTTGGAAGCATAACTGCATCTCGTGCATTCATTGGTGGGCCTTAGGGTATAGATGTCTGCTCAGGCGTCTGTGTCTGCGTCTGGGGTTTGTGATCCCTGTCATCTGCTGCCCATGTCGGATTCTGGTGCTGGGACAACTTGTGGAATAAGTTGATGACTGTGTCGTCTCTCACTGAGCCACAGTGTCATTTGTGTAAAATCGTAATTGTGTGTCCCAGGAGTGTTTGGGAGAAGTCACCTATAACATAGCCTGAGCCGGGAGTTGCTTTGTGGGAGGTTTGCCCCTGGATTCGGTTGCTTTGGTTGTAGAGCATGTTCTCGATCCCTGCGGGTTACTTTCAGAAATTTGTCTAGGAATTTGACCACTTTGTCTAGATTTTCAGGTTTATTGGCATAAAGCTGTTTTTGAATCCTCAGCTGAGGGTATGTTTATTGAATCGAGAGAAAGGGTAAGGGAAGAAGAGAGAGAAATATGGATGTGGGAGGGAAACATCGGTCAGCTGCCTCCCATATGTGCCCAGGTCGGGGATCAAATCCGCAGCCTTTTTGACATATGGCCGATGCTCCAACCAACTCAACCACCCGTTATGTTGTTTTATTTCTGAGGTATCTGCGGGGCCGGGATGTCCTCTTTAATCCCTACATTGACTCTTTCTGCAGGTAGACACCCCAATCGATCGGTCTCACCACGGGCTCATCAGCTTTTGAAGTGAAATTAGCCTTTTATTGCCTTCCGGTTTTTTTTTCTCCTTAGGTTGACTTTGCTGTTCCTGCTCTGATTTCTTAGGATACACACACAGCTTATTGTCTTTCCCCCTTTCCTTGTGCAAATGCTTGTGTAGCTGCAAAGTAACGCTTTAGCTGCACCTCACATGCTTTTATGCTCCATTTAAAGTATTGTAACATCTTCCCCATGATTCTTTCTTTAATGTGATGAGATATTTCAAAGTTTCTTAACACCTTGCTGACCGGCTACTTAGTGTGGCTGGCTACTTTTCCATCAGCAAGGGGCTTAAAGTTACTTAAAATAAGTGCAGGCACAAGTTTTCCCATGACTGGTCAGCAACGTTTGGACACGGAAAACACATGCATACTCGTGACCAACCAGCAAGGTGTATCCAAACATACAGATTTTTTCCTAGATATTTTTCCAGTGTCAAATTTGTGCTTGTCCATTTTCCATTATAGATTTCTGACTTAGTTATGTTGGGGTCAGAGATGATGGTCACTGTGACTCCAAGTCCTTCAGACGTGTTGGACCTTCTCCGTGGCTGAGCTGGAGGTTGCTTCCGGTGTGCGCTCTGCTCTGTTCGTATTGACGAGGACGGGTCTTTGGTGTCTGCACTCGGTCAAGACCCCCGAGGTTTACTGTGCCCCTCTGTCTGCATCCTTTGTGTTCACGTCTTCTCACTGACGGCAGGTTTGTCCACTTTTCTGGCGGCTCTGTGACTTTGAGACCAAGTTACCAGGTACACAGACGTTTAGAACTACACTGCCTTCCCAATGTGAGCCTGAGCGGCTGTGACTCCCGATCCGTGACGCCTTCTGTCTGGACGTGGACTGGACGGCGGCAGCTCTGTGCGCTGCCCCTGGACAGCGCTGGCCTCACTCCCTTCCACCTGTCAGCTTCCCTGTGTCCTTACACATCTAGATGTGTCTGGTTACTTGATGTGAATTGAGATTCTGTTTTTACTCAGTCTGAGGATCTTTATTTTTTTACCCGGAACCTTCAGTCCTCTGTCATTTACCTAATTGGTGACAGAAGGCCCCACATCTACATTGCCATCCTGTGTGTTTTTCTTTGTCTCTCCTGATTTTGCATTGATTTTCTTACTCCATTTCCCTCCATTAGCTACAGGTGTCACTATCTCTGTCTTCAGTGGCTACTCTGTAAATGGTAATTTGTGTCCTGGTTGTTAAGTTGAAAAGTGAATTGTGTCTTTACTTTCTTCCTGGATGACACAGGGACTATGGTGCTTGCCATTCTGACCAGCCCCTTCATGTTTATAGGCTTTTGTTTAATGTGTGTGTTGTCATCTCCAAACTGGGGGCATATCCCTCTTCCTTCTGCATGAAAGTGCATCTTCAGGGTTTCCTTTAGTGAGAACCTGCTCTTTCAGCAGAAAACGATCAACCTCACTCCTGGGAGTGTGTCCTGGTGTGGAGTTCCAGGTGCAGGTCCCCTCTGCATGAGCAGGTGCTCTGCTGGCTGTGGAGTTCCAGGTGCAGGTTCACTGTCTGCACCTGGAGGATGCTCCTCGACTTTGCTCTCGGTTTTTGCTGTTGAGAATAAGCATCAGACAGGTGTGACTCATTCGAAAGCCTATCCTTTGACCTTTGCAGCTCTGGGAAGCCCTTTCTGTCTGGTCTGTGTGTGGCTTCTCTTGTTACTGCCTGTGTCCATGTCCTAGGCTCTGGATTGTGGACGGGTCATTTTGATTAGTTCTGGGAAGTTCTCGGCCACTTCCTTCAGTTGTGTGTCTACTCTGTTCTCTGTCTCCCCACCTCAAGAACAACGACCAGACATGTGGAGCCTTCTCACTGGGCAGGCTCTGCATGTCCCTGGAGCAGTGGGCAGTTCTCAGCCCTTTCTCCCCAACTATCTGCATCCCATTGCCCCGCCAGTATGCAAGGCGCTGTGGCAGGCAGGGGCTTCGTTGAGGGGCGGAGTCCAGTACCCCTCCTTCTGCCCAGAGTTCCTGCAGAGTAACCTGTAGTTGAACAAAGATGTTGGGTTCAGGATGTGGAAATTGCTGATCTATTTTGAGGGTGTGTGTTTGGGAAAAGGGTGCTGGAGCTGAGGTTGGGCTGACTGCATGCAGGGGCAAGTGAATCGGTGTGGAGTGCGGGGTTCAAGCTGGGTATGGTGTTGGTAGCCTTTGGGGGATGGGCGCTGCCCCAAGGGAGAGACTGAAGACATGGATTTGGGGTGTACCGCCTGTGGGCTGAGTGTGACTGGAGGCCTGGCTGTACTGCTACCCTCTTGTCCATTGCTGTGCGCACTCCTGGGCCAGTCTGCACCTCCCTGGTGCTTGAACTGGGCATTGGTCTCTGTGGGACTTGTGCTGCTACAGCATCTCATCTTTGAGGGCCAGTTCACTGTCCTCATTTCCTGAATGCCCAGTGCAGGAGTGGAGTGTGTATGCCTGGTGGGCTCCGGCACATCGCTGGACAGTGACTCCACAGAGCAGCCCTGAAAGTAGCACTTGCTCGAATTCAGAGTCAGGTTCCTCCTGCCCCAGAGGTGGCACCATGGGTATGGCCTTGGTCCAGGCGACTTGGAAACGGCATAGTGCACAGTGAGAACACCTCTGTCTTGACAATTGTGTGGAAGTCTACTTTGTGTTTCTGAGCATCTCCAGTGAACATCAGCCCTTGTTCACTTGAGGGAGCATTGCCCAGGGTGTAAAAGCAGTGCCTCCTGGCCTGGTGGTCATCACCTGGAGTCCAAATCTGCCATTGAGGGTCATCTGCAGGGTGAGTCCTCTGGGCGGGGCCTGGTAAATGAGGGTAGAGTGGGTGGTGGGAGATGCCAGGAGCCAGCCCTCTTTCTGAACCTGGCGCTCCCAGGTGATGGGCACTTGATACATTCACCTGGGCCCTGTGGGGTGGCAGCCGCGATCCAGTGGAGGGAGGTGCCTTGCCGCAGGTCCCCGCAAGGGACACGAGGCTGCCCATCAGCTGGGGTATCTGAGTTGAGGCCTGGGCTTGGGGCCATCTTTTGTGTCGGCCCCCCTCCTACTTCCCTGCTCTTGACAGGGAGACTGAATGGGACATGCTGGGGTGGCTCCGGGTGACTGTAAAGGTCGTCCTCAGACACCTGGCACAGACAAGGAGTGACTCTGGGGGGCTGAGTACCTGTCGGGGGCCCAAGGGAGAGACATTCACTCCTGGTTTCCCTCTTTCCTGGAGAAGGCTCCCTGGACAAGGCAGAGGCTGGCTGCTCACAGACATCCCTCCCCTTCTACAGCCTCAGGGCACACTCAGCACTTTGGCCCTGGACTGACTGACATTCCATCCCTCTGCCACCACCACAGGGACCCACGGGGGCTGCACAGCTGCCACGACCCTCCAATGCATCTCAGACAGTGCACTGGGCTCATGGTCACCCAAAAGCTGAGTCGTCTGCCTGTCCTGTGCCAGGGCTGCCTCTCAGTGGAGATGTGGGCCCTGTGGTGGGGGCAGGCACAGTGCAGAACCCTGAGTGTGGGCAGGTGCAGCAGCGTAGGTGGGAGGTCCCATAGCCACTTTCCTTAGGAATGAGAAAGTGTGGTTGCCCAGGCCCTTGGAAGGGTCCAGCTGGACTTCCTCCCGCACTCTCAGTTCTGCTGAGCTTCCTGAGGGGTTCCCTGTTCTGCATGTTAATGACCAGAGGGCCTCAGGTGTCACAGGGACCCAGTATTGAGCATCGCAGATGCTTTAGCTGTGGAAGTGACTTCACTCAGGACCTGCCATCACCTTCACACTGGATGAGGCACCAAGTGCTGTTTTCTTCTTGCCTCAGTCTCCAGGTCCCACCCCTGGGCAGTCTCTCCTCCAGCCTCTCAGAGTGGGGGCAGCAGGAGGCTGGGGTTTGCAGGGGTCCTGGGGTGATCCCTTGCCCAAACTGCCCATCCAGACCTTCTCCTGGCCTCTTGCATGTCCTGTGCCAGGCTTGGCACTTACTTTGTTATTCAAGATTTGCTTCCTAGCTACTGTCGCTTTCCCTGCCTGGACAGAAGCCCCCAGAACCAGGCCCAGCTTGCTCTCCTCTGCCTGCTGCTCCCTCCAGCCAGCACCATCCACAGGACTCGACTGGTACGTGGTCGAGGGGGTAACACAGGCCCTCAGGAGGCCTAGGCAAGTCTGGGGTGCTCCGCCTTGCCCCGCCTCTGCAGTGCCACACACCAGGGGCCTGAATATCCTTGGGGGGCCTCTGGTGGTAGGCATGTGGCAAGGCCTCTGCTCCCTTGGGCCGGCACCCATTCCCAGGGCTCGTGTAGTGGCTATTTGAGATCCAGATAGCCCCTTTGTTTGGGGCACAGCGGAAGACACTCCTGCAGGGGCCTTCCCGGACCTGTAGCTCTGGTAACAGACGGGGCCTGTTGTACCCCTCTTTGGAGGTGAGCCTGCATTCCAGGGTGGGTTCATAGCCCAAATGGGCAAGAACCTCTGTAGTCAAACTATTACCCCTGGGACCTGGGTGGGTTCAGAGGGAAGTGAGTGCCCCCCCACTTGTCTGCACTGCCACTCAGCATGGGGAGAGGAGGCTCCAGCCACACAGATGTCCCCTCAAGAGAGGATGGGCTGAGGCAGGATCCCAGATCAGTTGCTCAGCCACTCAGCACCCATGGACAGCACCAGGCAGGATTCTGATTTCAGGGTGGGAAAGCCAGGGGTCCCGACAGGGGACCGCTGTGCCCATGCAGGTGGTGGAAGTGAGCTCTAACACCACCTTGGTGGGACCCTGTCCCTCACCAGTGAAGCCCAGGCACACAGGACCACCTTGTTGGGGTGGCCTGAGGGCCCTGGAGTGGCTGACAAGAGAGGCCCCCTCATCCCTGAGCTCCACAGCACATGTGGTTGAAGGGTGAGACGGCTGACAGCCAGGAGTCCCATCCAGGCTTCTAGAGGAAAGACCAGCTGCTGGTGAAGTGTGTGGTGACTGGATCCCAATTTTGAGAACACCGAGGGGTGTTATCAGTGATGCGTGTGGAGCTTGGTGGTCTGTGTACACAGGAGAATCGGAGAGGAGGGGCCGGGAGGGGGGTGGCTGTCTGGGAGAGGTTGGGAGCTGGGTGGCTGGATGTGGCTGGTATCAGGGTTTGCGTGCTGTGTGGGGCTTCTGCTGTTTGGGTGCAGGCCAGGATGAATGCCATGTGTTTACAGGTGGGAGCAAGAACCTACTGTCCCCCCATCACTTGTTTTTCAGCATAGCAAATGTGGAGCCGGGGAGGCAGGGATGTGAGGGTGGTCCCTCGAGTGGAGGAGAGGGGCCTAATGTCCCTGGACTTGGGCTGGCTGTGTCCAGCATCTCAGGTGCAGAGTGGCCAGGGGGTGGTAGTGGCAGAGCTTAGGGCTAGTATAAGTGAGAATGGTGGTCCAGCCACTTGGAGGTGGCACAGCACGTGAGGGCAGCATTGTGGTTTCTCACCTGTGTAGAGCCTGTGACCCCCAGAGCCCCAGCGTACAGTGGGCCTGCAGCCTTGTGAGCTGGGCTGAGGCCCTTGTAGACCATATGTAGATGTCATAGAGATGCGTGGCAGCCCCCTTTCCCTGCCAGCCTTGTCTGCTCCCCCTCCGACTGCCTGCTGTCCCTGGTTCTGTCGAACCTTCCTTCTCACCTCCGTGTCTGACACAAGGTCACCTAGTGTCTCCCCGATGGCCATGCCCCCACAGCCAGAGGGGCCAGTTCTGCTCTGCCCTGACTCACCAGGAGAGGGTGCCTGAGAGGCTGCCCCTTCCCAGGTGCCCCAGGGTGGCTCTGCTTGGCACAGGTGCACTGGCTCTCTGGAGGATGCCGTGGGCCCTGCCTCCTGGTCCTCATAGAGTCCCACTACTATGTTGACCGGGCTGGGTACTGGGTGTCCTTAGAAGGAAGTCTGGTTATTGCCAGTGCGGCCTGGGAATGTGCCTGGGACAGGCTGTACTGGGGGTGAGGTGGGCCGGCTCTCTGAACCCTCAGGATAGCTGAATGTTTGTGGAGCCGGAAAATGGGGTTCCTGCTTCCAGGCCCATCCCCGAGCATCCCGCACTCCTCCTAACCCTCCCCTGTGCCCAATCAGAAGTTGGAGGAGGGACTGGAGATGGTAGACTGGCAAGAAGCCCAAGGAAGGCATCGCCTACACCCTGTCCAGGCTGACCCTAGGGCAGCTCCAGCCAGGCTCCCGATCTTCTGGCTGTGTCACCTGGAGCCGGGCCATCAGGGCCATCACTCGGTCTCCAAAGTCTGCAGTGGCAGGTATAGTCCACAGGCTGTTCAGCAGGGCCACATGGCCCTACTCAGGTGCTTTCAGGGCTCCCCAGCCTGTGCCTGGGCTTCCTGCAGTGGCTGCTGTCCTGCACCCAGCTTCCCAGCTGGGACTGTGTGTGTCTGCTAAATTAAGGCCCTTTTCAGGGGGTGGGGGATTCTCGCTCACGGGAAGGCCCTGGGCAGGGACCCTGCCCTGTCAGGGAGGTCATGGGGTTCCCTGCAGCGTTGGAGAGGTGTGCCTGCAGCCTGGGGCTGTGATCTGGAGGCAGGTGACCTCTGGGGCTCTGAGTCACCCAAGTAGAGGGTGCAGGCCTGCAGTGGGGGTGTCCTGATGGCTGGGACCAGAGTGGGCGATGGCCCCTGTATAGCAGCCACGTCACTCGCTGGCCGGAGCTGAGGTGATGGCGTTTTCCAGCATTGTCCACACAGCCCCTGGGAACCCGTCCCCCACAGACACACGTGGGTGCTGGGCTGACCTGGCTTCTGGTGGGGAACTGGCCCTTCCATGAGTCAGTTGGTAACTGACAGCCTTTCTCTTGCTGCTTTTAAGGTTCTTTGTGTCTTTCGCCTTTGCCATTTTCATTTTGATGTGCCTTGGTGCCGGCCTCTTTGGGTTCATCTTGTTTGGGACTCTGCACTTTTTGGACTTGTGTGTCCTTTTTCTTCACCAGAGTTGGGAAGTTTTCAGTCATTATTACTTTTAAGGTTCTGTATCCCTTGCTCAACTCTCTGAGGGGAGGCCTGCAGATACCATCAGAGGCACGGCTTAATTTAGCACAAATGCTTCTTTTCAGGCATCATTTGACTGCCCACCATGTGCCATCAGGTGAGTTGGGCTCGGAAACCTGGTGACCCAGGTGCTGCCCTCAGACTGGAGATGCACCTTCCCGCTCGGGCACCAACAGCTGCCCTGGGGAACCACGCCTCAGGCCCATGCCCTGCGCCCGCCCCACCCCTCCAGCTACATTCTTAGAAAAAGGAAGCGAGAGCCCCTCAGTGCGCCTGCGGGGGTGGAAGCGCAGGGTGGACATTTGAAGAGTGAATGAGGCGTGTCGGGGGCGGAGCCGCGCCCCCGCAGTGGTTCCCTCTGCAGGAAACCCCGGGCTCGGAGGCGGGGCCTCTCAGCAGCCGAAGTGGCCGCGCCTTGTGCAGGAGGGTGAGCGAGGCGCTGCTGAGCCTGGAGTGTGCCCTGCACCGCAGGAGGAAGCTGCTCCTGGGCATCGCGCTGCTCGCCTCTGTAGCCTGTGAGTGAGCCCCTGCAGCAGGGGAGAGGGGCTCTTTCATTGCTGGGCCCCGGGATGCGGTGCGGGGGTGGGAGCGCTGTGTGCGGCCCCAAGGGTGGCCCTGCTGCCCCGGAGGCCTCCCCGCCGGGAGGTGCGCTTTATGCTCCCACCCTTTTCCGAGGGCTTTGGGTTCTTGTCCTTTCCACTTTCCCCGCAAAGCAGCTGTCCAACTTGGGTCAAGACCTTCGACGGGTTAGGCCCAGTGCGGACTCCTGGCTGCCCGGCTGCGGGCCCCTGTCTTGAGCGCAGTGACTGCGATCCCACTTGGTCGAGGCGCGGCTGTCCTTGGGCAACCTCCTGAACCGAAGCCCCAGTCCACTGCCCCAAATACCCGCTCCTGGAGGTGTGGGGCTGCTGTCCCCATCGCCGGGGAGTCTGCCAGCCCTAGGGGAGCCTGCTGCGCGGGGACACCCTGGGGAATGCGCTGCCCTGCCCTGCTGGTTAAGTAGGATAAAAATACTGTTGCCTCTGGGATAGACCCTGCTAGACTTTGCTCCGCAGGAAAATTACTCAGCATTTAACTGTTGGGGAGCCAAGTATTGCCGACCCTCCCCGGCCAGCAGCAGCTCCCAGGTGTGTGGGCGCTGGTTCAGGGGCTCCGCTGTGGGCTCCCCTTGCCCAGCGCGCAGGCGCTTCCCCATGTGCGGTTCTCATCGCTGTGGTCACTCAGGGTGGCACCCGACCTAGGGCAGCTGTTGGACCCTGTGTCTTAGAGGCAGAAACCGTTGTGTTTTTTTAAAATTTAGGAGCTGTTTGATGGGAGTTTATTTTAAACATCTATTTGATTGGAGGATATTTTAATTGTTGTTATTAATACCTTACCAAGTACAAAAATGGAACCAGAAGTAGCTCCCAATGTGAGCTCTTTGAATCCTGGTCACGGGACACACACTGAAATAAAACCACCTGCTAACGGGTTGAGTTACAAGATCTGATTCCAGAGGTGAGAGGGGACCTGGGAAAGCACTAGGAAGACTTGTGTGGTTAGACCCTGTCTGTCTAGTGGAGCCCAGCTGCTTGGGAGATGGAGCTGAGGACTCTAGCAGGGCTTCTGGTTGCTAGGCAAGGTTTCAGGCTGGGGTGGGTGTTAGCTGTGGGGAGTTTGCAAGGGAGGAAGTGTGTGTTCAATTTTAAAAGAGCTGGCACCTGAGGGGAAAGACCACTTAAAGCTGCCTAATTATTGTTATGACAATAATAATACCAAGATTTGCTTAGTGCTTCCCGTGTATGTGCAGGCATGAGTCTCTTTCATTGTGTCATTTAATTATCTCAACACTACTAGGAAGTAGGTACTGTGATTATTCCCTATTTAGAAGTGAGAAAATTAAAGTGGAGACAAATTGGGAAAATTTATGGATGGTTACACAGATGATAAGCTCTGGAGAGTCAGGTGTGGCTGTGACTGGTTACTACATCCCTCAGGGTGGAAGGGTCTCATCTTCCCCAGGTGTCAGAGTCACCTGGGACACTTAAAGAATACTGACAGCCCTGGCCCCTGTCCTGGGATTCTGAATGAGGAGGCCTGCCTGGGTTTTATCAGTTGGGACTGGAGAATGCAGAACCCCCCTGCACTGCTCCACCCTCACCTCATTCTTGGCATTGTTAGGTCCTGAGAGCCTTTTCGAGCTAAAGGGCACCGTGGGTTAGGAGCCTTTGCTGTAACACCACAGGCTATGTGGCCCCTGGCAGTGACTCAATAATAAGTGTTCCCATTTTGAAAAAGAGACCTGTGTTTGTGGGGGTGACTGTCTCTGTCACCACTGTGCAGCCTGCCGTTGCTCCCTATCCGGAAGGACTGTATCTTTGTGATCTGGTCAAGTTCCCTAGTGTCTCATTGGTGTCCAGTGCCCCACCTTTTCCTGCTGGGGGGTGGGGGGGTTAAGCTGTTTCTTCCCTGTAGTCCCAGGTGGACCCCTACTGTTTCTAGTCACCCACGCCTTACCTCCTTTGGGATCAGTCTTTTCTGGCAACTGCTCTTGGGGTCCTCCCTGTACCTTACATGCACGTTGCTTACCACAAGCATGATGTTTTTTGCTCAGGGTCTTACCCTGCGTGCATCCGTAGGCACCAACTTTGTTAGGTGGATGGCTGGTAGATGAGTGAGGACGGATTTTAGGAAACACAGAAAAAAGGCGAGTCCCCCATGGGTTCCCCCATTCAGTAAACACTAACATCACTATGGCAAGTTGGTGAGCCCTGGTGCATGGATCAGCTCAACAAGGCCACGCCTTTCATACTGGGTTGGTTTTGCAGTCAGGGCCTTGTTGAGCTGATCCATGTACCAGGGCTTGTGTTTGTCTCCTAAGGCTTCTGTGTGTGGCTAGGTGGGTTGTTCCCACCCCATTTAAAGGCTCTCTGTTTATTTAATTGGAAAAACTCCATTTTGTACTAAATCCCAGGAAAGCCCAGCAGTCAGAATTGTACTCCTGTAGACACACCCCTGCTTTGAAATCCCTTGTAGGGTATTATGTGAAAGCAAGATTATTTTATTTAATAGAAACAACACTAAGGCAGTAGTGAGCATGCGAGATGGATTTAGGGTATTTCCTTTCCCTGGTTGACCTATTTTCCACTAGTGCACCCCCTTCCTGAGGGAACTGGCACATATGACTGATATTTGGGAAGGATAGGGAGGTGGCCTGCAGCCTTTGATTTGTGTTGTGGAAATTTGTTCAGAAATAACTATTAAAGTCATAAAGCCTTTCAATTAATCTCAGCTTTGTAGCTTCTATTCAACAGGTCCATCCAGGAAAATGGTGAAATAAAAATTGAAAGGAAGATTGGAGAGGTTAGTCTCGTCCATATTTTGATTCTATTTTTTCTATATATTTATCTACTTTTGTTGCTTTCCTTGTACTGATGTGTTTATTGTAGCAGCTTGATGCTTATCCACGATTTTGAGACAATCTCTCAAAAATGATCCCTGCCCAGCCACAGTGGCTCAGTTGGTTGAGTGTCATCCTGTGCACCAAAAGGTTGCCAGTTCTATTCCTAGTCAGGGCACATACGTGGGTTACTGGTTCGATCCCCAGTTGGGGCACACACAGAAGGCAACTGATCAGTGATTCTCTTTCATAGCGATGTTTCTGTCTCTCCCCTTCCACTCTCTAACATGTCCTCAGGTAAGGGTTAAAAAAAAAGATCCCTTATTTATGGATTTTTTTTTTTTCCTCTCAGAGGAAGGGAGAGGGAGAGAGAGCTACAAACATCACTGATGAGAGAGAATCATTGATCGGCTGCCTCCTACAGTCCCCCTACTGGGGATCAAGCCCACAACCCAGGAATGTGTCCTGACCAGGAATCAAACTGTCACCTCCTGGTTCATAGGTCTGTGCTCAACCACTGAGCCATGTCGGCCGGGCTGCTCCCTTATTTAATAGGAGGCTTAATAATTCTTGTTATGCTACAGATACATCTTTGTGTCAGTCTTTGTCCATTTTATAAGTCTTAAAGGGAAAAGGAGTTTAAACTTTTATGTGATTTTTTTGGGTGAACCTTTCCAGAATTTCTTAGAGCAAGGGAAGTGATTACTTGTTCAAGGGATGGAGGCCAGTGCCAGCATTCACTCACGTGAGCAGATGCTATAAGGAAAAATGCCCATCTCAGATGCTCAGACTCAGGGTGTCCATAGGCACAGATGGGAAAGTCACACACCTCCCTCAGTGATAGCTAGCTCCTCTGGTTGGCAATACACCTTCTATTTTAAAGTAATTTCTTATGTTTTAGTCAAGTAAGTGTAGATATGGATAGGCCATTGTACCGTGCACCTGGGAGGGGATGAGGAGTTCCTCATTTTCATTTGAAGCCAGGTGCTGGATTCCTGGGGAAGCCCTTGTTCTGTCCAAGCTCATGGTGTTAACACACATAGATGGGGATTGCCTCATAGCCTGTGATTTCTCTGCTGGAGCTGATCCCTTGGAGATAATATGCAGAAGCAAGATGTTAAGCTTTTGTGGGCAGCCATTAGGGGGTTTTTCGTTTCTGAAAAGACACCAGTGGTGGTGAGCTGCCTATTTTTTGAGCCTGAACCACCTTTAATATTGTTCATAGTAAGTTGGGAAAGTAAAAAGATTATTTTTCTCAGAGACTTATGCATCTATGGAGAATAATTCCAATGTGCATTTAACTCTCTTGATTTTAGAGTTGTGATTGAAGTGTTATAACTTAATTTCAAACAAGAAGCAAATTATAGGAGGAATTGAAATCTGCCATGCCTATCTGGAACATCAGAGTGAGGGGAAAGTGGTGGAGCACTGTGTTTTTGCTTTAGAACTGATACCAGTTATTTTTGTTTTAGATTGTTGAACCACTTTGAAAATAAGAGGTTTGGAAAAAAGGTATGTATACTTTTTGTTTTGCTTTAGGAAAAGGTTTATGTCTTATATGTTTATCTCAGCTGAGTAATTCCTTAGTATGATAAATATACGGCACTGTCAAGACAAGAACCTTTTTACCACAAGGTAAATTTTTACTCTAAATTTTGGATGCAGTGTTCTTTAAACCTTTTTTTCTTTTGCAATTAAGAACTATTTTATTTTAAATTATTATTTTTTATTTTTTATTACAGCTCATATACATTATTATATTAGTTTCAGATGTACACCCCAGCAATAAGACATTGCATAGCTTACTAAGTGATCATCCTGATAAATATAGCACCCATCTGACACTGTACGTAGTCATTAGAATATTATTGACTAGCCCTAGCCAGTTGGTTGCAGGCTTGATCCCCAGGGCACGGGAGGGAACCAATCGATGTGTCTCTCTCACATTAATGTTTCTCTCTCTTTCTGTCTCTCTCTCTCCCTCCCCCCTTCTACTCTCTCTTAAAAGCAATGGATGAAACAGCCTTAGGTGAGGATTAAAAAAATATATATATATTATTGACTATATTCCTTATGCTGTATTTTACATCCCCATGACTATTCTGTAACAGCCAGTTTGTATTTCTTAATCTCTTCACCTTTTGCACCCTTCTCCGAACCTCCTCCCATCTGGCAATCATCAAAATATTCTATATTTCTGAGTCTGTTTCTGTTCTGCTTGTTTGCTTATTTTGTTTTTTAGATTCAACTGTTGATAGGCATGTATTTATTGCTATTTTATTGTTCATTTTTGTAATCTTATTTCTTCTTAAAGAATACCCTTTAACACTTCATATAATCTGGTTTGGTGGTGATGACCTCCTTTAGATTTTTTTGTCTAGGAAGCTCATTATATGTCCTTTGATTGTAAGTAATAGCTTTGCTGGGTAGAATAACCTTGGTTATAGGTCCTTGCTTTTCATCACTTTGAATATTTCTTGCCATTCCCTTTTGCCCTGCAAAATTTCTGTTGAGAAATCAGCTGACATAATTATGGGAGCTCCCTTTTAGGTAACTACAGGGTAACTGCTTTTCTCCTGCTGCTTTTAAGATTCTCTGTCTTTAAACTTTGGCATTTTAATTATGATGTGTTTTGGTGTGGGGCTCTTTGGGTTCATCTTGTTTGAGACACTCTGCACTTCCTGGACTTGTATGTCTATTGCCTTCACCTTGTTAAGAAAGTTTTCTGTCATTGTTTTTACAAATAGGTTTTGATTTTTTTGCTTTCTCTTTTCTGCTTCTGGCATTCCCATGATGTGAACGTTGGTTTGCTTGAAGCTGTCCCAAGGCTCTTAAAGTATCCTCCTTTTTTTTGGATTCCTCTCTCCTTTTACTGTTCTGATTGGGTGCTTTTTCCTTATATTGCAAGTCACTGATTTGCTTCATGGCTTCATTTACTGTACTGTTGATTTCCTGTAAATTATCCTTCATTTCAGTTAGTTTATCCTTCATTTCTGACTGGTCCTTTTTTGTGCTGTTGAGGTTGTCACTAAGTTCATTGAGCATCCTTATAACCAGCGTTTTGAACTCTGCATCTAGTAAATTACTTGTCACCATTTTTTTAGTTATTTTTCTGGAGTTTTGTTCTGTTGTTTCTTTTGGAACATGTTTGCCTCCTCATTTTGGCAGTGTCCCTCTGTTTGTTTCTATGTATTAGCTTGAGCTTCTGTGTCTCTATCTTGGTAGAGAGGCTTATAGATGTTCTGTAAGGTCCAATGACAGAGACTAACTGATCATCCAAGCTGAGCTCATAAGGTGTGCCTTCTGTGTGGGCTGTGTACACTCTCCTCTTGTTGAGCCTGGATTGCTGTTGGCATGTCAGTGGGAGGCCTTTACGTGTGAACTGATCAGCTGCAAGGACTGCCTGCAACCAGCTACCTCTGTCCTCAGACCGTGGTGGAGGATCAGCAGTACAGGGGCCCACCCACAGAACAGTACTTACTTCAGCCAGGCTCTGGTGCCCACTTAGTCTGCCCCCTGAGCATGTCACTTACAGAGGTGGTTGAGGGGTCCTTTAACATGGTATAAAACTGTCCACTGGGTACACCTGCTCTGTGGCCTCTCTGTAGGTGCAGGCCAAGGTCAGCCGTCACCTGTGTTCTGCCTGGGGCCATCCAGCATGAGCTACAAAATGATCTGCAGATGGCTGTGACTTGTGCTGGCCTTGGAGGTGCCCTGGTGAGTCAAACCAGTGAGCCAAGACTGGCTGCTGCTACTGCTGGGCCTGTCTCTTACCAAGAGATAGGAGGCTGATACTGCTTGTTTGAGAGATTTTAGGATGATCTGAAGCATGAGCCAAGACAGGCCATTCATATGGAAAAGCCACTGAAAACAGCTTGGGTGGGCCTGAAAGTTGGGCAGGTTGCGACCTCAGGGAATCTCCAGAGGTGCAAACAGTGTTAGCCATGTTGACAGCTATAGAACCTGATATAGAACCTGCCTGCCAGCTCTATGGGGTGTTCTCAAAAAAGGAATAGTGGCCTCTCCCAGCACTTCAGTCTGGGAGAAAGCTGCCCCCCCAACTCTCACCCTGATGCCAGACAACTCAGTTCATACCCATATGTCCTTGGTTCCTTTCAAGCTGCTGTCTCTCAGTGCTGTAGCTCAAGAGCTGTGAGTCTGAAGTAGTCCCTTTAGAAGCAACTGCCTAGGACTCCTGAAGCATCTGGCTCACTCACCACACTTCCCACTGTTTTTTACAGCCAGAAGTTCTGGGGACTTCTCCTGGAATTGGAACCCTGGGCTGGGGGGCCTGGTGTGGGCCTGGGACCCTTTATTCTTTAGGGGGGGACCTGTGGAACTGCGATATCCCTCCCAATTTTTATTCACTGCAGGTGGGTGTCTAACCAGCCTTTTCTACATCTTCGCCCCTCCTACCAGTCTTGATGTGGCTTCTTTTTTCATTCCTTAATTGTAGGATTTCCAGTCAGTCAGATTTTAGTCTGTTGTGAATGACAGTTTTTCTATAGTTTACTTGTCAAGAACTGTTTTTCTTTTAGAAGTTGTTTTAATTGATTATTTTAGAGACAGAGAGAGGAAAGAAGAAAGAGAGGGAGAGAGAAACATTGATGTGTTATTCCACTTCTGTGTACATTCACTGGTTGATTCTTGGATGTGCCCTGACGGGGCAGCCAACCCACAACGCTCTTGCATCAGGACGATGCTCCCACCAACTGAGCCACCTGGCCAGGGCTGTCAAGAACGATTTATGATGAAAGCTATGGATTCTCTCCATCGCGGAAGATCATGGGTGTATGTATGTATGTATGTATGTGTAGATGCATGTGTGGATTTATTTTAATTTATTTTTTCAGGGGTCTTTGTGAAGCCCAACCAAAGATCCTATCTAAAAAGTTCTTCCTCTAAAGACTCTGTGAGTTTGATTCTTACAAACTATGATGATCTAAGCCAATGTCTATATAAATGTTTTTGTTTTTCCCCATTTGAGTAATACCCAAGTAGTCAGAACATTGGTAGAAGAGACGGTCTGGGTCTGTTGAAATCCTTCTTTTCTAAACCCTGTGCATTCCTAAATTCCTGCAATTTAATTGCATTTAAGTGAGGCTGAGCCTGTGTCTTAACTTTTGCAAGGCGGTCAGATGGTTTCTAGCCTATATTAATTATTCTAAGAGAATTATTTCCAAAGCAAGAAAATATTTTAGAGGGTATAAAACCAAGTACCATATGTTAAGTTCTATAAGAAGTTATGGTCTGTGATATCATGTTGAGCCATTTATTTGCTTTTATCACCAAAATACATCAGGAAGTTTTCAGAATTCAGTCCAGGTAATGAGTGAGGCAGTGAAGAATTGTGTCCTATGGTGGGAACTTGATTTAAATCAGATTGCAAAGAAGATTTCTCCTCACCCTTTGCATTGGTGGTTCTGTTGCAATTTTCCTCTCTGTCTTAAACAGTTGAGCTTCAGGCACTACGACTTTTTCCTTGACTGTATTTGGAGAACTATGTTTCTGGAGTAACAGTTGGGTCTTAGAGGTTTACAAATGAAAATTGATAACATTCATTAAAGTTTCTGTTTTTTTTTTTTTATAATCAAAATGTGTTTATTCATTTCCTTCATGTCTTTAATTGGTAGCTTATATGTAGTCAGAAAAACTATTAATGTCAGCTTTTACTGGAATAAAAATTGTATTTTTAACAGATTCAGTTAGTTACAAAATACTCTTATTTGTGCTTTAAATCACTTTTGCCATGATTTGGTGCTGGAATTATGCTGCTTGTATAATTCCATGGGATGAGAGCCAGAATTTCTGCCTTCAATGACTGGCATAATTTGAGATTTTAATTGAAGCTTAAAAAAATAGAAATAACCCACTACAGGCTTTATGTTTGTCCCCCCTAAAAAAATAATCTGTCCACAAGCAATCATTTTATTTAGAGAATAGTATTTATTTATCTGTGAAAAGTGAATCAATTAGATTATTTCCCTATAAGGCAATGGCTTACACACATGATATCTTTAAGTTTGAGAATTACAGAATTCTCTTTGATACTTTCTTGATATTCTTTGTAATTTAAAAAAATTGTGATAAACTTGGCACATAATATTTTATCAGTTTAGGTGCACAACTTAATAATTCAGTATTTATGTACACTACAGAGTGATCACCACAGTGAATGTAGTTAACATCTATCCCATGTGCAATTGAACCCCTGCCCCCATTACACCCAAGGCCAAACCCCCTTCCCGTCTGACACACATCAGTGCGTTCTATGTATGATTTTTGTTCTGTTTTTTTAGTTTCCACATATGAGTGAAATCACACACAGTATTTACCTTTCTCTGCTTGACTTATTTCACTTAGCATAATACCCTCAGGGCCCATTCCTGTTGTCACAGATGGTGAGATTTCACTCTTATGGCTGAGTAGTATTGCATTGTATATATGCACCACAACTTCTTTTTATATTCATCTATTGTTTTCATATCATGGCTATTGGAAATAATGCTGCAGTGAACATAGGGGTGCATATATCTTTTAATTCGTGTTTTTCATTGTTTTAGGATAAATACCTAGAAGTGGAATTGCTTAATCACATAGTGTTTCTACTTTTAATTTTGGGAGCAGCTCCATACTATTTTCCACAGTGGCCGCTCCAGTTTACTTTTCCATCAACAGTGCACAACCATTCTCCATACCCTCCCCAACACTTATCAGTCTTTTTGAGAATAGCCATTCTGACAGGTATGGGTGAAACCTCATTGTGCCTTTGAGTTTCATTCCTCTGATGACTAGTGACATTGAGCATATTTTCATGTCCCTGTTGGCCATCTGTAGGTCTTCTCTTGAAAAATAACTATTCATTTTCATATACTCTGCAGATTTTTTAATTGGTTGGTGTGTTTTTTTACTGAGTTGTATGAATTCTTTTTATATTTTGTATTTAATCCCCTATCAGAGATATGATTTGCAAATAGCTCCCCTTTTGTTGGTATCCTTTTCATTTTATTGTTGGATTCATTTGCTGTACAGAAGCTTTTTAGTTTGAAACCCTATTTTATTTATTTTTGCTTTAGTTGCCATTGATTTTGGAGTCAGATCCCAGAAATAATTGCCAAGACCAATATTAGAGAGCTTACTGCCTATATTTTCTTCTAGGAGTTTTAAGGGTCCAGGTTTTCGTTCAAGTCTTCAGTCCATTTTGAGTTGATTTTTGTCTGTGGTGTTAGATAGTGGTCCTTTTTCCTTTTTTTTTTCTTTTTTACATGTTGCACTTCAGTTTTCCCAATACCATTTATTGAAAAGATTGTCTGTTTTTCATTGTATATTCTTTCTTCCTTGTCCTAAATTGATTGAGCATATATTCTTGTGTTTATTTCTTGCCTCTATTGTGTTCCATTTATTTGTGTCTGTTTTTATGCCAGTGCCATACTGTTTTGATTATTATAGCGCTGTAGTATAGTTTAATTATTAGGGAGCATGATGCCTCCACCTTTGTTCTTTTTCAAGATTGCTTTGGCTACTTGTGACCTTTTGTGGATCCATAAAATTTTGGATTGTTTTATTTCTGTGATAAATGTCATTGAAATTTTGATAGAGATTACATTGACTGTAGCTTGTTTGGGGTAATATGGCTATTTTAACACTATGAAGTCTTCCAGTCCATGCACATGGAATATCTTTCCATTTATTCGTGTCTTCAGTTTCTTTCATCATTGTGTTACAGTTTTCAGAGTACATGTCTTTCACCTCCTTGATTAAATTTATTCCTTGTTATTTTATTCTTTTATTAGAGTTGTAAATGGGCTTGTTTTCTGAGTTTCTCTTTCTGCCTACTATTCATTGTTAATGTATAAAAAAGGAAGAGATTTTTGCATTTTGAATTTGTTCCCTGCAGCTTTACCAAATTTATTTATTCTAACAGTTTATAGTGGTGTTTAGGGTTTTGTATTTATAAAACATGTCATGTATAAATAGTGACAGTTTTACATCTTCCTTCCCTGTCTATGTGCATTTTATTTCTTTTTTGTACCCAATTGCTGTCTAGAACATCCAACACTATGTTGAATGAAACTGGGAAGAGTGGGCATCCTTATCCTGTTCCTTGTATTACAGAAACAGCTTTCACCCTTCCAGCATTGACTCTGATGTAGGTGTGGGCTTGCCATTTGAGGCCTTTATTATGTAGAGGTGAGTTTCAACTTTGCCCACTTTATTAAGACATTTTCTTTGTAAATGGATGTTGAATTTTATCAAATGCTTGATATCATCATGTGATTTTTGTCTTTTATTTTGTTAATGTGGTGGATCATGTTGATTAATTTGTGGGTGTGGACCCATCCTGGATTCCCTGGAATTTTCACTTCATCATGGTGAGTGATCATTTTAATATATTGTTAAACTAATTTTGCTAATATTTTGCTGAGGATTTTTACAAATGTATTCATCAGGTATATTGGCCTGTACTTTTCTTTTTTGTGGTGTCCTTTTCAGGTTTTATAATTGGAGTAATTTAGGCCTCCTAAAATGACTTTGTAAACTTTCTATTCTCCAATTTTTTAGAAGAGCTTGAGGAACATGGGTGTTAAATCTTTTTTGAATGTTTGAGAGAGTTCATCAGTGAAGCCATCTCTTCCTAGACTTCTTATTTTTTATTTTATTTTCATTTTTTGTTAATCCTCACCTGAGGATATTTTTCCATTGATTATTAGAGAGTGGAAGGGAGGAAAGGATGGGGATGGGAGAGAGAGAGAAACATCAATATGAGGGAGACACATTGATTGGTTGCCTCCCGCATCAGCCCCCACTGGGGCCAGGAGTGGAACCTGCAACCCAGGTTAAGTGCCTTAGACTGGGACTTGAACCCGAGGCCCTTCATTGTGTGGCCCACGCTGTAACCACTGAGCCACCAGCCACAGCTGTTTCTGGACTTTTAAAAAAGTTATTAAAATGTTTTTGGGATATATTGGGGTGACATTGGTTATTAAAAATACATGTTTCAGGTGTATGATTATATAATACATTATCTGTATATTGTATTGTGTGTTCACCATCCTAGACAGTGTCTCCTTCCAACACCATTTACCCCCCTGCACCCTCGTCTACTTCCCCCTACTACACTTTCCCCCTGATATTCACAGTAATGTCTTCTTTGAGTATAAGCTCCGTTGTGTGTGTTTTTAAAATTTATGTTTTTCTTCTCATTGATATTTTTCTTAAAGATAGAGGAAAGGAGAGAGAGAAACATCAATGTGAGAGAGAAACATTGATCAGTTGCTTTCCATATGCACCTCAATCAGGAATCAAACCCATAAATGGGCTATGTACCCTGACTGGGAGTCGAACTGGTGACCTTGTTGTGCACAGGAAAACACTCAACCAACAGAGCGACACTGGCTGGGGCTATAAGTTGTATTTTTCCCCCTTAATATCTGTACACATTTCATCCCTCTCCTCAACCCTGACAGCTTACAGTCCATTCTCTGTCTATGAGTCTGTTTCTATTTTGTTTGTTTATTTTGTTCATCAGACTCCACGTGTGAGTGGAATCATATGGTAGTTGTCTTTCTCTAACTGTGTTATTTCACTTAGCATAATGCTCTCCACCTCCATCCATGCTGCTGCAAAGGGTAAGATTTCTGTCTTTTTTATGGCCAAGTCGTATTCCATTTGTAAATGTACCACAGCTTTCTTATTCACTCATCTACTGATGGGCATTTGGGCTGCTTCCAGATCTCAACTAGTGTAAATAGCGCTTCTATGACCTTAGGGGTGTATAAGTTCTTGGTGTTTCACGTTTCTTTGTATATATTTTCAGAAGTGGGATCACTGGGTCAAATGGCAGTTCATGTTTAATTTTTTGAGGAAACTCCACACTGTTTTTACAGTGGCTGTACCAGTCTGCATTCCAACCAGCAGAGTAGTAGGGTTCCCTTTTCTCCACATCCTTGACAGCACTTGTTGTTTGTTGATTTATTGATGGTAGCCATTCTGTCAGGTGTATGGTGATACCTCATTGTAGTTTTAATTTGAGTCTTTCTGATGATTAGTGACATTGAGCATTTTTTCATATGTCTCCTGGCATCTGTTTATCCTATTTGGAGAAGTATCTATTCAGTTCCCTTGCCCATTTTTTAACTGGATTGTTTCCTGATGTTGTGTTGTATGCATTCTTTGTATATTTTGGAAATTAACCCGTAACCAGATGTATCATTGTAAAATATATTCTTCCGTACAGTGGGTTCCTTTTTCATTTTGTTGGTAGTCTCTTTTGCTGTGTAGAAGATTTTTAGTTGGATGTACCCCATCTGTTTGTTTTTCCCTTTGTTTCTCTTGCCCTTGGTGATCTATCAGTGAAAATTCTACTCTAAGTGATGTCTAAGATTTGACTGTCTACATTTTCTTCTAGGATTTTTATGGTTTCATCGCTTACATTTAAGTCTTTTATCCATTTTGATTTTATTCTTCTGTATGGGGTAAGTTGGTGGTCTAGTTTTATTTTTTTGCATGTGCCTGTTCAGTTTTCCTAGCACCATTTATTAAAGAGACTGTTTTTACTCCATTGTGTGCTCTTGCCTTCTTTGTCAAATATTAATTGACCATATTGGCATGGGTTGATGTCTGGGCTCTCTGTTCTCTTCCATTGGTCTATATGCCTATTTTGTGCCAGTTACCAGGCTATTTTGATGACAGTGGCTTTGTGGTATAACTTGATATCCAGTACTATGATTCCTTCCAACTTCTTCTTTCCCAAGATTGCTGTAGTTCTTTGGGGCCTTTTTAATTTCCATATAAATTTTTGAAATAATAGTTCTAGGTCTGTGATATATGCTGTTGGTATTTTAATAAGAATAGCATTAAATCTGTAGATTGCTTTGTGTAGTATCGACATTGTAATGATGTTAGTTCTTCCAACTCATGAACATTGTATATGCATCCACTCGTTTGTATCTTTCTCTGTTTCCGTTTTCAAAGTCCTATGCTTTTCCAAGTACAGTTCTCTTAAATCCTTGATTGATTCCCAGGTATCTTTTGTTGTTGTTGTTGCAGTGGTAAATGGGATTATTTTTTAGTTTCTCTTTCTGAGAGTTCATTATTGGTGTATAAATATGCCATTGATTTCTGGATGTTAATTTTGTATTCAGCTATTTTGCCGAATTTATTTATTAAATTTAGCAGTCTCTTGGTGCAGTCTTTAGGGTTTTTTGTATAGAGTATCATGTCATCTGCGAATAATGACTGATTTTCTTCCTCCTTTCCAATTTGGATGACTTTTCTTTTTGTTTTCTGAATGCCATGACTAGGACTTCCAGTAATATGTTGAATAAGAGTCATGAAAGTGGACATTCCTGTCTTGTTCTTGATCTTAAGGGCGACACTTTCTGGTTTTGCCAATGGAGTATGATGTAGGTTATAGGTATGTCATATATGACCTTTATTATGCTGAGGTGTGATCTCTCTGTTCCCACTTTGTTGAGAGTGTTTATCATAAATGGGTGCTAGATTTTGTTGAATGCTTTTTCTGCTATCTAATGATATGATATGATTTTTATCCTTTATTTTTTAAATGATTTATCGTGTTTATTGTACCAGCTTTGTGTCCCTGGAATAAATACCACTTGGTCATGTTGCATGTTCCTAATGTATTGCTGGATCCAACTTGCTAATATTTTGTTGAGGATCTTAGTATCTGTGTTCATCAAGGATATTGGCCTGTAATTTTCTTTTTTGTAGTATCTTGTATGATTTTGGAATCAGGACAATGCTGGTCTTGTAAAAAGAGCTTAGGAGCCTTTTTTCTTCTTGAATATTTCAACTAGTTTCAGAAGGGTAGGTGTTAGTTCTTTTGCGGTTCCGTAAGATTTTCCTGTGAAGCTATTTGGTCCAGGACTCTTGTTTGTTGGGAGGTTTTTGATGACTGATTCTATTTTGTTAGCAGTAATCGCTATATCCAGATTTTCTGTTTCTTCTTGATTCAGTCTTGTAAGATTGTATCCTCCTAGGAATTTATCCATTTCTTCCAGTTTGTCCAATTTGTTGGCATATAGTTTTTCATAATGTGTTTGTATGAAATCCTTTGTATTTCTTTGGAGTTAGTTGTTACTTCTCCTCTTTTATATCTAATTTTATTTATTTGGGTCCTCTTTTTTTCTTGATGAGTCTGGTTATAGGTGTGTCGGTCTTATCTTTTTTGAAAAAATATTTTTATTGATTTTTAGAGAGAGAGAAAAACGGAGAGGGGAAGAGAAAGAGAAACATTAATGTGAGAGCTGAATAGTGTTGGATGTTGATGAGCTGCCTTCTACACTCCCGCTAACATGGTGATTGAGCCTGCAACCCAGACATGTACTCTGACTGGTAATCAAATCTGCAACCCTTTGGTGCACAAGACGACGCCCACACTAGCTAGGGCAATCTTGTTTATCTTTTCAAAGAACCAGCCCTTGGTTTCATTGATCTTTTGTATTGTTAAACTCTATTTTCTTTTTTTCTGCTCTGATCTTTGTTATTTCTTTTCTTCTACTCACTTTGCCAGTTGTCGTTTTTCTAGTTCCTTAACATGAAAAGTTAGATTGTTTGTTTGTGATTTTTCTTGTTTCTTGAGGTAGGCCTGTAATGCTATGAATTGCCCCCTGCTGAGGACTGCTTTCACTGAGTCTCATAGATTTTGTGTTGTTTTATTCTAACTTTTATTGTTTCAGCATATCCTTAGATTCCTTTTTTGATCTCTTTGTTAACCCATTCATTGTTTAGTAACATGTTACTTAGTCTCCATGTCTTTGTATTTTTCAACATTTTTTTTCATTGATTTCTATGTTTTTAAACAATATATATTTTTATTGATTTCAGAGAGAAGGAGGGAGATAGAAACATCACTGATGAGAGAGTCATTGATCGGCTGCCTCCGGCACACTCCGTACTGGGAATGGATCCCACAGCCTGGGCATGTGCCCTGACCGACAATTGAACCGCGTTCTCCTAGTTGCTAGGTTGCTGCTCAACTGCTGAGACATGCTGGCCAGGCTGATTTCTACGTTATACTGTTACAGTCGGTGAAGATGCTTGGTATGATTTCAGTGTTCTTAAACTTATTGATGCTTATTTTGTGTCATAACATGTGATCTATACTAGAAAACATCCCATGATCTCTTGGAAAGACTGTATGTTCTACTTTAAGGTGAAGTGCTCAAGAGATATCAGTAAAATCCATCTGATCTGTGGTGTCATTTAAAGTCTCCATTTCCCTGTGGATTTCCTGTCTGGGCAGAGTTAGCCATTGAAATAAGTGGGGTGTTAAAATTCCCTAGTATAACGCTGTCCTTTTATGTCCATCAGTATTTGCTTTAAATACTTAAGGTCTCCTATGTTGCCTTCATACGTGTTTACAAGGACTGTATCCTCCTGTTGGATTGCTACCTTTATCATTATGTAATGTCCTTCTTCGTCTCTTATTATAGCCTTTGTTTTAAAGTCAGCCATGCTGGTTTGGCTCGGTTGGTTGAGTGCTGTCCAGTGCACCTGGCGGTTGCCGGTTCATTCCCATTCTGGGCACATTCTGGTTGTGCGTTTGATCGTCAGTATGGGGCATGCTTGAGGCAGCCAGTTGATGTTTCTTCTCATCAATGTTTCTGTCTCTCTCTCTCCCTCTGCCTTCCTCTCTCTGAAATCAACCAAAACAAATAAAAGTAAAAATGAACTCCAGTTTGTCAGATATATCGGTATCCCAGCTTTTTTTTCTCTTTCCATTTGCATGACATATCTTTTTCTGTTCCTTTGCCTTTAGTCTGTGTGTATCTTTCGTTCTCAGGTGCATCTCTTGTAGACAGCATATATATGGGTCTTGTTTTCTTATTCATTCAGCTACCCTATGTCTTTTCATTGAAGAACTTACACTATTTACATTTAAAATAATTATTGGTAGGTATGTATTTATTGCCAATTTCTTCTTTAAACTATGAGTCTTTGCCTTTTGCTTTTTTCTCATTGTCTTTCTTTGCCTTTTAACCTTTCTTGTAATACGGGTTTGGTCATAACAAAGCAATATTTAGGTTTCATTTGTTTTGGAAGCTCTGTGTTTCTTCTATTTTATATGCTAGTTTTGCTGGGTAAAGTAGTCTTTTTGTAGGTTTTGTAGGTCCTTCCCTTTCATCACTTTGAATATACCACTCCACTCCCTTCTGGCCTGACTTATTTCAGTTTAGAAATGAGCTAACAGTATTATGGGAGCTCCTTGGTAGGTAAGTAACTTTTATTCTCTTGCTACTTTTAAGATTCTGTCTTTGTCTTTAAGCTTGCCATTTTAATTATGATGTGGTGGTGTTGTTGGCGTCATTAGGTTCATCTTGTTGGGATTGTCTGTGCTTCCTAGACTTGTGTGTCTTTTTCTTTCACCAGGAAAGATGATTTTCAGTCATTTATTCTAATAGTTTCTCCCTTCTGTGCTCTCTGTATTTTCCTTCTGTCACCAGCATGATGTGAATGTTGTTACACTTCATGTTGTCTCTAAGAATCATTAAACTTTTTTTTTTAAAAATATATCTTTATTAATTTCAGAGAGAGGAAGGGAGTGGGGGAGTGAGAGAAAAATCAATGATGAGAAAGTCATTGATTGGCTGCCTCCTTCACGCCCCCAACTAGGGGTCAAGCCCACACCCAGGCCTGTGCCCTGACCAGGAATCGAACCTTGATCTCCTGGAACCTATGCTGATGTTCAACTGCTGAGCCACACCCGACCAGGCTAAACTAGTTTTATTTAAAAAATTTTGTTGTTCTTGTTGTTCCTCTGATTGGCTGGTTTTTCTTCTCTTTCAAATCAGTGACTTGATTGTCTGCTTCATCAACTTACTGTTTATTCCCTCCAGTGTTACGAATTAATCTGAATTTCTTCTAGTATTAGAATGAATGTGAAATTAATTCTTCATTTTATATATTGTGTTCCTAATATCTGACTGGTTCTTTTTTTATGGTTTTTATGTCCTTTTTCATGTTGTTGCAGTTCCACTAAGTTTCTTAAATATCCTCATAACTATTTTTTATTACTCTATACCTGATAAATTGTTTACCTACATTTTATTTAGCTCTTTTTGAGGTGATTTTTCCTATTCTTTCATTTGTGGCATGCTTCTTTGTCTCCCATTTTGGCTGGATCTTTGTGTTTGTTTCTATATTTTAGTCTTGGGAGGGTGGTCTTACTTTGTAGGTATCCTGTGGGTCTAGTGGTGCAGTTTTCTTGATCACCTTAGCTGCTCCAGGAATGTCCCTTGTGTAGGTTATGTGAGCCCTCCTGTTGTAATTGAGTCTTGATTGCTATTGGCTCATTCATGTGTGGTGTCAGCCCTGAGTCTGGATGACTGAGGATCAGCCTTGACCACAGTTAGGACATGCTGTGCAGGTACTGATTACATGTAGCAGAATTCACCTCAGCATGGACTGTTGCCTGCAGAGATCTCCCTTTGGATTTATCACTTGCGAAACTAATTGGATGCTGTTCTGATGTCATCTGAATCTGGCCACTGGTTGTGTTGGTTCCGGGGCCTCTTGGGATGGACTGTATTGCATGCCAATGTTAGATGCCACCTATGACGAGCCATGGACAACGTTTTGGAACAACAAATGATGTAGTTTGTTCTGGCCTCTGATTGGCCTGAATGTGTGCAGGAAGGACCAAATTTTGCACCAAGGCAAGCTTTTATCAGAACTAGGCCTGAGGGCAGGTTATCAAAAGACTTAAGGCACCCTGAGATTCACCTCCACCTGCCTCTGCCTTCGGCTGCCTATTAAGCTTTAGACATTGAAAGAGCCTCTGGTACTACTTGAGTTGCATGAGTTAGGTTCTCAGTGAGTTACCAGGTAGGGGTGAATGGTGTTCACCAGATTGATTCAGGATCAAACTTGGTTCCAGTGCTGGGTCTCAGGCCACTCAGCAAATGTCCTAGAGTATACTATACCCAGCTGCCACCTGCTGGGTGCTTACACGCCTTTGTGTTGGGGAAAGGTCTCAGAGTGATCAGGGTGAGGCCAGCAGAGTTTTTCAGGCCCAAAGAGACCACGATTTGGCCATGCGAATGGAAGGCTCTGCTCCAGTTGCATTGCAAGGGAAAAATGGCCCATATGCTAGAGCCATACACTCAGCACGTCACAACTTGTGCTGGGTAGATACTGAGCTAGAAGCAGCTGTTGTGGGTTGGGAGGATGGGGCCACTGGATTTCTTATGTCTGAGAAGTGCTGATCAGGATGGGGAAGGTGAGGGGAGTGGCCTGCTTGCCAGAGCCACAGAAGTCACTCTGCAAAGATCCTGTCCAGATCTAGGCAGGGCAGAGCCAGCAGGAATCTAGAAAGTGAGGCCACTAGGAGCCCATAGAGTGAGGCTCATGGATCTCCCATGAAGGTAAGTACCAGTCAGGTTCACGGGAAAGTGGATTGAATGGCCCCTGCCTCAAACCCACACAACTCAATCACTGACACACCCTGAGTCTGCCCAGACATCTACACCCCAGCCCATGGGGTTGACTACTCAGCAGGCCACAAGCTCCTCAGAGTGGGCCAATGTGGAGTCTAGAGAGTAGGGCTGTTGCATTCCATGTGGCTGATGTCATATGGTGGAGAGTGTTCCTCCCAAGAAGATGGAGTCTGCAGTGTGGGAGAGGAACTCTTCTCAGGGAACTCTTCTGGTGGCTGTTCCTCCAGCTCTCTCCGCAGAGCTACAAATTCCAATCTTGCCTCATGGGATTCAAGTCTGCTTTGCCTTTTCCTCTTCTAGAGCCTAGGGTGAGTGCCTGTGAATGAGATTTTGTGCGTTTGCCCTTTTAGAGGGTATTTGTGTCTCTGGTGGGCTCCTTTCTCTCCCTGAAGGACAGAAACCCCATGCTTTTCACAGCCAGAGGTTATGCCGGTGCCTTTTCCTAGCTCAGGTATTATAGCCGGGGTACCCGGCATGGGGTTGAGACTGCATGCTTCTCAGGGGCACTCCTGCTACTGAGATATCCCTCCAGAACCTCAGCCACCACCCATGGGAATGGGGCCAGCCCATTTTTGTCTCCACGCTTCTAACAGTCTCGATATGGTTTTTCTGTAAACCCTTGGTTATAAGAGTTCTCCTCATCTAGTCTTCAGTTCATTATTTAAGATGAGTGTAGCTTCCACCTACTCTAACACCATTTTGGATCTCTTCCTGGATATATTTTTGGTAACGAATTTTTTTATTACTGATTCAGTCTCCTTACTAGTAATTAGTCTGATCAGATTTTCTGTGTTTTTCATGATTCAGTCTAGGAAAATACATGTTTTTAGGTATTTAGCATTTTTCTTTATAGTTGTTCAGTTTGTTGGTGTATAATTGGTCATGGTGGCATTGTATGATTCTTTGTATTTCTTTGATATCAGTTGTAACTTTTATGATTTTATTTATTTGTGTCTTTCTTTTAGTTAGTCTAGAAAAAGGTTTGTAAACTTTTTGGAAAGCAGCAGCTCTTAGTTTCATTGCATTTTTAATTGTCTTTTTTCCATGCTGATCCTTATTTCCTTTCTTCTACTTTGTTCTTCTTTTTCAAGTTTCTTTTGGTTTAAAGTTACATTGTTTACTTGAGATTTCTTTTTGCTTCTTCAGGTCGTCTGTATGGGTTATAAAATTCCTCTTTAGAGCTGCTTTTGCTGTATTTCATAGATTTTCAAGCTTTACATTTGAATTTCCTTTTGTCTCAAGGTATTTCTTATTTCATCTTTGTTTCTTGTTGATGGATGTGTCAAAGAATTTGTAGTTATGTTTTATAACTTCCACAAACAATAAAACTTAGCTAAAATTAAGGGTATCAGCTCCACTGTATTAATTTCATATTTGACCTGTGTCAAAATAACATTGTAATTATTTTAAAAATATGTTTTTATTGATTTCAGAGAGACAGAGAGAGAGAGACACATCAAGGACGAGAGTCATCTATTCGCTGCCTCCCGCACTCCCCCTGCTGAGGATGGAGCCCTCAACCTGGGCATGTTCCCCCTGCCTGGGAGTTGAACAGTGACCTCTTGGTTCATAGGTTGATGTGCAACCACTGAACCGTATCGGTTGGCAACATTGAAACTTAATATCTTAATTATTTATGTGATCAAAATATGGGAAGAAAAATGTGAGCAAAAACACGCCCTCCTCAGATCCCTTGTTCTACATCTCTTTCCATGCTGGTAAGACCTGCACCCCAAAAGGCTACATTTATTCAACTTCAGCAGGGCAACAGTGACCTAGAGCCCATGCTGAGAGGACCACCAGGCTTCCTCTCCAGGACCTGCCAAGACACTGTTAGATACTGTTCACTTTTAACAAAAAGAGGGACTGTCCAGGGCCTGCAGTGGCTCAGGAACACGACGCCCACTGATTCAAGTGCAGAAGGGCTTATGCCCAAACCAAATGGCATTGTTTTTACAGTCCATCCGGTTCAACATACCAGTGACAGGATTTAAGACTTCCCATTGCAGGCCCTATGTAAAGAGTGTCCTCAGTGACCCCATTTTAACCCACATCCATCACGCTTTCTTCTCCTACCACCCCGCCCCTTTTGCCCCTTTCAGCCTTGTCCCCAGCAGTGGCTTATAATATGCTTCCCCCCCCGCCCCCAGTCCACCACACAGACCCACTTCAGAGATGGCCCCCTCCCATCCACTCTGACTTCACACAGACTGCCCAATATTCAGACACCTGGTTGGCCCCAGGATACCCTGTGACGGACAGTGTGCCGTGAAGTGGCCTCATCCCAGTTTCAGGGCCAGAGGGCCATGCGTTCATTTCCCATTCCGCAGAGACTGACAGCATGTGCTGGAATCCACACATGAGACCAGGACCCGGGACATGTCGCATGGCACCTCCGTCAAGGACCCTAGTGCCAGTTAAGGGTCTGACCACTTTGGCTCTCAGCCACCCAGGAGCCACAGCAGGGCTCTGCAGTCAAGCACTCTGGTGTCCTTCAGCTGAACCGTGACTCCTGCATGTACATGCCCTCCTGCCCCAGAGCCCGGAGTTTGGGTTCTCCTTGCTGCCTAAGACCATTCCGTGTCCCTCCACCCCAATGTCTCCATCTTTAAATCTTACGTTCCCAGACTGTACCAGCCCTGCCTGCTGCGGGCACCCACAGAACCCGAGGTCTCTCTCGTCTTTGACGATTTCAGTACTTGCATCGCTGGCACCCCCTTTACCCCGTCTTCGTCATAACCCTTGGTTCAGTGCCTGTCATGACCCTCCAGCACTTACAGATTCTAAGCCCCTGAGCCTCGTGGCCTCCATTCAGTGAAGGCCAACACGATGGAAATGCAAGTGCCCAGCTCCTGCCCAGCTGGGGGACTGGGATGCTGCCTGTGGGAGAGTCCACTCAAATGCCCCGATCTCAAGGGAATCACAACAATTGTAGTTTCCTGGGCAGCACAGGCGGTGTCTGGAAGAGCCCCCATTCGCAGTGCTGGCCCGGGTCCTGGGCGGACAGGTGCATGGCCCTGTTGCAGGCAGGTGGCCCCTTTAGAGCATGGAATGAACACGGTGCACTGCACTTGATTAACTAAGGCCAGTTAAACAGGGACACATGCTGCCCAGTTAGTTACAGGAGGGGGACACAATGGCGCCAGCAGTAAGGTGAGAATGTGCAGCACAGTGAAAGATGTTTCATGGAAGGGCTCCAGAGAGGCCCGGGGCTGGGTCTTTGACTTCCCTTCTGTAAGGACACTGGGGACACTTTCCCTCTCAGTCGGGACTTGCCTAGAACGCTTCAGACCCGGAACCCAAAAGGGGGCTCAACTGGGGATGTTTATATCTTGCTGGTCATCTGTGCGCATCCCCAGGTTGGCCCCAACGATCACCTCGACCACACAAACCTTCACATCATCTTATATCCAGCATGGACTCATCCCACTTGTCTCTCTCTGTACCTTTTGTTCAGAGCCCCGGCATGTCCTGACTTGACGTTATGTATGTGTTGGCTGCTGTGACTCTTTCCTGCAAACTCGCCATCCTCACAAGCCCTTTGGGTTGAGCACTGAGCTTCTAGAGCCTGCCCATAGGAGGCGCTCTGCACACACCTGTTAGGGGAGGGAGTGCACCACGTCCTCTTAACACAATCTACAAATTTAAGGAGATCCCAATTGGAATTCCAAGGGAACTTGTTCAAGTGATTCAAAGTTCATACATACTAAAATTTAGAATGTGTGTATTTTTTAAACAAATTTTATTTGCAAGAAATTATTAAAAAATGATTGAATACCTGTTCAGCGACACCTATACAGTGATGATCATCAGAGAATTATTCCTAAAGCAGAAAGCTAAATAACATTAAGTCCATTAACTAGAGCCAAATAACGCAATTCATGACGCAGCAAGAGAAAAGACACTAGGAGGTATTCTTTTTAGAAATATTTTTAATATTAGAATATATTGTCACATAAAAATATAACGGATATATTACAAATATGGATAGGTGTATATTCACCTACATGACTAGCACATATGAAAGAATATATAAAGATCTGTACTATTATTTCCAATTTAGTGTGTGCATAATTACTTATTTTAAACCTTTACCTTTTCTGCCTATAACCCTGAGTTATTTTTATAATAAAAAAATCTATTTTTGAAAAGTAAAATCAGTTGCAATTGCTTTATTGTAAAGGTTATGAATTGTGTGCATTTGTGTATTGAAGGTGGGGACAGAAAATTTTGTCCAGTACAACTCACCTGGAAAGACAAGCAGCTTCGGTTTTCCCTGAAAGTTGGGGATTGTTTTAATTTTATCTGAACCAAATTGTACTTGAAATAAATCACATGCCTAGCAAGCAAATTGCATTGTGGCAAGAAACCCAATTCGGAAGTAGATACACTCGACTAACTGTAGGACAGAACATGAGTGCAGCAAAGTACAGACACACAGACCCCTGGGTTCTGGTCCCTCCTTCACCCCCTCGCAGGCTTTCTCATTTCTCTGCAGGTTTGTCTGCTTTGTTTGGTTCTCAGCATAGTTTTAGGATCCTCTGTGCCTTGCTCTCCACTTACTATTTTATATTTATTTCTATCTCCACTGTATCCAACCTTGTCTGTCCATTTTTAAGCTTCTTGCTATTCTTTCTTCATGTTTTTCTTGTCTTTAAATCTCATTGGAACATAGTTGAGAAAAAAAATTCATGTCCTATAAAAAGTCACAACTTCCCACTTATTTTAGTTCTTACGTTTCCTTTGTACAATTTCACTGCTAGGAATGGACACATATCAGGCAAAATGTCTGCTACGTGTTGTGCTGCTCGTAAGAGGAATTTTTGTGTTGTCTGACTTTAATAAACTTCCACCTAAGACCTAAGAGTTTCCGTGAAGAGAGATTTTGTATTCAAACATGTTTTCTTACTTTTTAAAACAATTTATTACTGACACTATAACAGAGGTCCCCTTATATCACCCATGATGCCTCCCCCCCTGCCCCCAATCCCCCCCAGGCCTTCGCCACAGTGTTGTCTGGATCCTTAGGTTACACGTCTCCAAATAAATTATTTGCTTAATCTCTCACCCCCCACCCCCACCCCCTTCCCTCTGTGATCATGGCGTCTGTTCCATCCTTCTGTGCTTTCAGAGAGGGCAAAGCCCATGAAAATGGGATCCTGTTAAGATTCATTTCCTCTTTTGCTGTCTGTCATTCACTGGCTTCCTTTGGTCTCAGAATAAGTTCTGAGTGTTCAGCTGGCCAACTAGGACTGGGGCTCCAGCTGGCAGGACAGGAGGTAACTGCAGGACAGAGTGCCACCTGTGAGCTCCCTGGAGCCACACCTCAGGTGTCCCTCCCAGTGTCAGGTGACCTAGGAGGTGCTACACAACAAGGCATGGGGCTGACCAGGGAGCCATGGACACAGGTTCCCTGGACTGGCCACAGGGAAAGCCCACCCCTGCCCTCGCCAACTCCTGCCAGACCTCACCTCTCCTTCTCGCTGAGCTGCTCCAGCGTCCGGAACCAGGTCCTGAATTGCTCCTCGGGCTCTATTTCATAATTCTCAGCAGCCTCCTGCAGCTCCACGATCTCCTGCATTACCTCCAGTTCCTGGGTCCAGAGGGAGAGAGGGTGCAGACACAGTGCCGTTTGGGGGCGGGGAATGGGGCAAGGGAAGAGTCCTGGGTCTTTGCTGACATGGGCACTGTCCTTCCCCTAATTCCATCCAGGCCCTACCTGGGCTCAGAGATGAGCATTGACAGCCCTTCCTCCAGAAAGCTGTCCTTGATGCCATCCCCCTACCTGAGCCACCAACTGGAGGGGTCTCCCACCTCTGTTATAAAAGCCTCCCAATAGATGTAAGATGCAGGGGATGGAGCCCAGGAGTGTGCTGGCCTGGGCGTCCCTGATCTTCACCCCTCCCCTGTCCCCAGGAAGTGCCACAGCTGCTCACCTTCCTCTGGTTTTCTTTGTGGATCCGACTCCCCTGTAAGGCAGAGATCCCAAGTCCATCAGAAAGAGCTCCCCATCCATGGCTACCCCTGTGCCCACCCCTTCTTATGTTGAACTACTGCCAGGTCCCAGGAGGGGGTGGGAAACATGGAAAGTCTGGACTTGGACCCAGCCCAGTCTCTGAGCTGCAGAGGAGGGGCACATGGATCGGTATGATGGGGAAGACACCCCAGCTTCAAAGGGCGGCTCTGCTGAGAACTCAGGGCTCAGTACTGGGGCTCTCTCCCCAAAGGTCAATCCCGGCGATCCCAGCCTGGCTCCCAATCACCTACCTCCATATAATGCTCCATCACCGTGTCCAGCATCTGCAGGTCAGTCAGAAACTTCCCAAGGAAGGGGACACACTGGGCAAACAGAGTAAAAGTGGGATGAACCCCTGCTCTCAGGTGTCCTCACAGACCCTCCCCTCAGAGCCTGCCACCCTCAGTCTCCTGGCCCACCCCAGGGATCCCACAAGGACCATTAGAGCCTCCCCTCAATGGTCCCTTCCCTCACTCTCCAAGAACTCCTCCTAATCACCTGCCAGGGCCTGCATTTAGCAAATCAAAGGTCTGTGGTTAGAGGCCGGCCCCACCCCATATCCTAGCTGCACCCAGCTCTCCCAGTCCCTCCTCTTGGTCACCTCTAATGACTGGTCTTGGGTTCTGTGGGAATGGGGCAGATGCAGGAGGAAGACCTCCCTCTCTTCGCTTGGTGGCCTTCAGCTGGGAGGACAGTGCCCCCTGTCCTCTGCCCCTGGAGCACTCACCAGAAAGGCTCACTCACCTTCTGCTGCAGCCTCTTCTGAGCTCCACAGAGGGTCAGCATCAGAGTGACAAGCCTGGAAGGCCGCTTCTGCCAGGGTCCAGGACAGGGTCATTGAGGTCATACTCCCTTCACCCCACTTCCCCCTCCACCCCAACCTCAGACCCTGGACATGTGACCCACCCCAGCTGGTACCAGGGCTACTGTCCCTCCAGCATGTCTGATTCTAGATGGCTCCCAGCTACAACACTCACTCAGTGTGTGACCTTGGGCAGGGGCCTGGCCTTTCTGACCTGCTTCCTCCTCTCAAAGTGTGAGACCTCCACCTAACTCACAGGTCCTCTTAGGGACTCAGTGTCATTACTGTCATCACTGATCTCGCCCTACCCTTCCAGATGGAGCAGTGCAGGGGCTCTGCAAAGGCCTTTCTTTCCTGAACCTCGTGAGCACCCCATGATGCCTGCGACACAGGATGGTCATTCCTCCTTTTCTCTCACTAGCAGGCAAGGGGCCCAGAGAGGAACAGTGACTGGCTCAGGGCCCACACAGGAGACACCACTTGTCTCTCCCAGCCAGAGGCTTTGTCCCTTCTGCCCTCATCTCACCCCCAGCCCCATCACTGTCCAGACCCAGTCCTCTGGCTCTCAGGTTTATGCAGGTCCCCACTGGACCGAGCCGTCAACGAATATGTGTCTCGGGAACCTGGCGGAGTTGCCCTGCCTGCCCCACCCCACTGGAGTCTCTGTCCACCAGACCAGAACCAAGACCATGCCTAGCCTTCACCTCCCCAAATGCCCAAAACCTTCCCCTGGGCAGCAGTCTTTCTCCATCCTCAAATAGGGACCCTCAAGGTGCCCCATCTGACTGGCAGGGTAGTGGGTGTCAGGGCACTTTGCCTCCTAGTTGACATGTAGGATCTGAGGTCTGTGCAGGAAGGGGCCACTAACAATGCCCCAGTTCCCCAGACACTTCTCAGAAGCACCCTGGCCCGTGTTAGTGCCCACCAGGCACCAGGTGAAAATCCTGACAGGGACTGACTGGCAGTGAGTGCTCCAGGGGCCAGTGGGAAGTCACAGAATGCACACCTCTCTGTCTCTAGTCCAGCAATTGGGGCCCGAGGCCAGCCAGACCTTTTGTTCACCTGCCCCTTGGGAATCCCCAGCAGGGCCCCTCCCTGGGGCAGGCAGGCTCGCTCTCCTTGGAGGTGTGATGAAGACAGAAGGAGCAGCAGGCCCTGGCTTCCTGAGGACAGGCTGGGCTGGTTTGGGGCGAAAAAGTGCCCACCCACCCCATTCACCCCACAGCCTGGAAGAAACTAAGTCCCAGTGAAATGGACCCGCATGAAAGCCAGAGATGCACTCAGTCTGCCAGCCCTGCACCCTGTCCTGGAGCAGCCCAGCCACCACCACTCTGTGCAGTGACTGGGCCTCTTGCCCCTGAAACTGCCCCCCACCTGACCAGGGACCAAACAGATCTTCCTGTTCATCATGACAGAGGGTGAAAATTTTCAGAGAATCTTTAGGGAACAAACTACCAAAGCCACATCCTGCACCATCCCCGCTTCCCTCACCCCTTCCTCTCTTTCCAGACCTCCAGCCTGCTCTACCTTCATAAGCTGCTCCCTGCTCGCTGGATTGTCCTCCTTGCATAGTTTTTTTAGTGTGACTCTGCTTTTCCTGAGGGGAGGGACAGAAGAAAGACATGTCTAGGAATGATAGGAGAGAGGCACTGAGGGCAAATTCCTTTTGACAATCTAAAGTTTCAAACTCCTAAGGTGAGGGTCTTGATGGCTTCCTCTGAGCAGAAAAGTCTCCATGGAACTTGGGAAACACTCATGCTGGTCACCAGGGCCCCCATTCCCATTGCTACTGAGCAGTTTTTACCACTTCTGGTTTCAGCTGGGCATAGGGTTCTGTTTCTGGAAACACTTGCCAATCTGCTATTTGGCTCAGTGCTGTCTCTGACATTGAAGGAAACTGACTCCTGAAGTAGAGCTGGTGGCCTGAGGTCCCAGGGAGGCCTAGAGACTCTGCCCACCAACAAATCCCTGCCCTGAGGGTTGCCTGCATTCCAGGATATGAGGATACATTTGGAGACATATGGGAGACACCCCCCCCCCCCACTCTGGGCCTATGATGGGAGAAGCCTACACACCTGGAAACTTTCTCCCATGTCTTCTTCAGACGATAGATGGACACACTCTGAAGGGCTGACAGGATCCCATGTAGGGAGGAAAAATTCCTCAGGGATCGGCACTCCTGGGAAGGGGGGAGATGCACTGTGAGGTGGGGAACTGGAGCTCTAGTTTCAGTCCCCCTCAATTGGCACCCCCCTCTTGGTTGAGTCAGATGCTCAGGGTAGGCACGTTTAGCACCCAAAGACCAACACTCACAGAAAGGAGGGTCTTAGCTCAATCCAAGGAAGGAGCCAGGTAGGAAGTGAGCCTCCCACCACTGGGACCTGAGAGTCAAGGTCACCATGCCCCTAGAAGAGAGGACCTAGAGACTGTTGGGGCTCAGACCTGAGGCCTCAGTCTTGAGAGCTGACAAAGCAGTAGAGGCCTTTTGCAAGGCTCCGTGTAGGGACTCCACTGGGCCTCCCATAACATACCCTGGCCACCTTAATCCAGTGGTTCAGGACTTTGGCCCTGTCCTGGGCCCTCATGCTTGGGTCTCCAAGGCAGGTGGTGATCACACAGGCGGCCACAGAATTGAACTGTGTGATTGTGGCACGCACAGTAGATGCCGTGTGTTCGTTGCCAGGCTTGTCCCTCTGGGACCAGATGGAGCCCAGGCACTGGTATGGCAGCACCTTTTTGAACAGCTCCTGGGAGAAAAGGGAGTGTCACCCAGCCCTTCCACACCCCAGGTCAGGGTCCCTAACCTCTTTCAGGAGCCACTGGTCAGGACTGAAGGCTAGGAAGCTGAGGATGTGCCCTGAGCCTTGGGGTCCCTGGGATTCATTCTCTATTCACAAAGGGCCCCCTGCACAGGACCCAAGACTGGAAGGGAAGGGACGCGAGCCCCTGCCTCCAGCCCATCCTAATGACTAGCTGCAGGATGCTGCTTAAGTCTGCTCACCCCAAGGGACATCAAACATGACCTGATCACCAATCTCATCCAAATCCCCATTCTGTGCATATTCCCCTGTAGCAGCTACAACCACAGGCTGTTTGTCTCCCTTGTAGTAAAGCACATATCAGGTGCCTAATAAGTGCTGAGGTCGCTGAGTCTCATGGGCATAGGGCTGGGCGACCACGCACCTGGCTACACACAGTGAGCTCCCCTCCCACCTGGCCAGGCCACACCCAGCTTTCTCTGTGATCCCCCTCATCTACTCTGCACAGCCCCTCTGTGCAGCTGGTCTCCTGAGTGTCTACCTTCACCGTCCGCAGGTGGACAGCCAAGGCTTGGGGGTTTAGAAGGTTGTCCAGGACCCATGGGTGGTAATAGATGGAGCTGTGATTTGCATCCAGATCACAGGAGTTCAGATCAGGGAAAGGCAGGGTCCCCCCTACCCCGGCCTGAGAGCCTTCTGCTCACCAAATCCATAGCTGTTAGTTGTTCTGCCACCAGCCTTGGAGGGAAGGTCAGGATGGTACACTTCCCCTCCCTTCCCAGGTGTTCTGTGGTCACAGACCGGGGGAAGTTGGGTGCTGGGGCTGAAGCTAGCTCAGTGCTTGTTGGAGCAAAGACTAGAGCTGGTGGCCTAGGTGGCTCCACCTCCACAGCTGGCCCTGGGGCTGAAGTTGAGGTTGGTTCTTGCTCCATGTCTGGAGGGGTTGATGGAGGTGTCACTGGCTCCAGCACTGGCACAGCTGGACCAGGCTCTAGCCCTGGAGAAGGCCCTTTTTCTGGCTCCTGAGTACTCTCGAGCTCTGGAGGTGGTTCTGAAGCAGGTTAGAGAGACTGGTTCATGCACATGCCTCACTTTCCAGTGTCTTCCCAGAGACAGGAAAGATGCCACTGCCTTTGAGGGTCCTCCAGCCCATGAAACCCTGACCCCACAACCCCCAGTTCATCTTCCCAGACTGCAGCTCCCTCACCTTCCAACTCTGCCTCAGTGGGCTCAAGATGCTCCAACTCTACACAGTCACTTTGGGTGCTGTGCACCAGGTGTGATACAGCATGTTTCTCCTGCACAAAGGCCTGCTTCAGGATCAACCAAGGAAAATGTAGGGGCTGCCTGAAACATTGCTCCTGGTCTGGCCAGGTTCCCATCACAGAAGCTATGGCCCTGCAGAGAGTCAGGTGGGCAGAAGAGACAGAGTCCTGGTTTTTCCTTCCACACTGCCCTCCCATGGCACTGTTGTTTGGGACTGAGCCTCTATGGCTGCTCCCACCCATTCATGGGACAGCCCCTTGCTACTCCAACCCCTGTGTGACTGTCCTAAGAGTAGCAGCCTGGTGACCAAGCAAGTTTAACACCGAGTCTGTGAGTCCCTTCCTCCCAGTGACAGCTGGGTTGAAGTTCCTGTACACTGCCAGCTCAGGCCTCCATGCCCCTGGGCATCTGGCTGACGACTCAGACAGGCATGTGAGCAGCCCGCACACCAGAGTGTTCTTCTGTCCTGGCCATGGCCCTCAGGAGAGATGCATGTGGAGAGGGACAGGCAGAGCTGGATGGGCCTGTGTTTGGGATCGGAGTCCAGGGGACAACTCATTCCAGCCTCGCCTTCTAGGGAAGCTGAGACCCAATTCACAGTTCTCTTTGACCCCTGTCCTCCTGGAGTAGAAGCCTCCAGACCTCAGCCCTCCCTTGGGAATCAGCTGATGTGGAAGATCAGGGCTCTGCCAGGACTGTTCACCGTAAGCCCCAATCCCATAGACACAGGAGGCCTCCTTCTTCTGGACCCAAGGGCCACTCACTTTTTGATTTGTTCCTCTGGTGTGTCACTCTGGTTGTAATATGGTTCTTTATCTCCACATCTGGTGAACACCTTGATGACATCCGATCTGACGGATGGTGGACGGGACCTGTGAATGATGTGCAGTGTGACTGTCTGACTCGCTGACTTGGACTAAGGCCCAGGGATTGTGTCTGATTCATTCACTGAGTTAGGCTAAGTGTCTCTAAAAGTGCCTGCTGATAGTAAGAGCCTAATACACATTGTCCAGTAAATGAACTCTAACCAGAACCATCCCAAATGTCTGAGTGGGCCTGGGGCCCCCTACTATCTGCCCCTAGAGGTCCCTAATCTGACTTCACCAAGGACCAGGACAAGGACCAGCTAGGCAAAATCTCAAACTGCTTGGCAGGCTCTTTTCTATGTGCTTTTCCAAACTCAGATGCCACAGGCTGCCAATGGGTGAGTCAGGGGACTATTCATGGGACAGGAAAGAAATTGCCATGAACAACTGCAGCATGTCCAGCAGCCCTTTCTGCAGAGCTGACAGCAGGTAAGACCAGCCATGGATTCTCCCACAGTAGTCCCTACAAGCACCTTACGAGGTTCATCCTCTATGACCCCACTTGTCAGAGGAACAAACTGAGGCTCAGACAGATGTGGTGATATTTTCAAGACACACAGCTAGCAGTGGGCAGAATCACCGCTCTGCCAAAGACGGGGCACATGCTTACCTAGCAAACAGATCATCCAGGAACTGCTGGGCTCTGGAGAAGGCCGGGTGCACGGGCATGAAGCTGCAGAAGTGGGGGATGTTTCCACCTGGGAAAACTTGTGCCGTGGATGTCGTCAACTTCTCCAGGATGTTTTCCTGGAAGGCCCACATCCTGCAGGCCTCATGTAGGTTAAGAGTTAACTCAGCCGCACACTGAGTGGGACAAGGAGGGAGATTCAGTCAGTGACATCACCATGAATCCCAGTAGGATGGAGGTCTGGAGCTCCCCAGGAAGTCCCAGCCCATCAGGTATGTGAGCAAGAGGAGGGACAGCAGTGCCCAGGCTGAACGAGGTTCTAGGTTTTCAAAGCACCACTTAAGTTTGGTGTGTGGGGGGATTTTCATACAACTGTTACCTTCTAGGCATGCTTTCATTTTTTTAGCTGAGGAACATCAGACCTCCTCGCATTAATAGCTGTACGAAGAGCATTGTCCCTGTGAGTCCTCAAGAAACATCCCCATTATAGAGATGAGGTCACAGAGGCTTAGGGATGTCAACTGTCCCAAGATCATGCAGGTCAGAACTGAGAAATGCCCTGGGTGACATCCCCACTCAGCTAGCTGAGACTTACCTACTCCTCACATGGATAAAAAGCACCTGGGAATATTGTCCCCCCCACTTTGGGGAAAGTGTACACGCTAGACATGGCCTATGAAAAGCACTGACTTCCAAAAAGACACTTATTTCCCCTCATTTTACATTCAGGGGCATTTTGGGACCCTCATTATGGAGACCCCAGACTGCAGAAAGGCGATCACCAGGTAGGAGTCTGAGCAGGTGACTCAGGAAGGCACAAATCCAGGTGGCCAGTGCAAAGCTGCCAGGTGAGCCAAAGTCCCCGGGAGGCCATTGCCAATGAAGGAGCACTGCAATGGCCTTGGACAACTTGTTATGGGATAGATAAAAATTTCAGTGAGTGAGAAATCCCTGGGCCATCTGCGAGCAAGGCAGCAGCCATCATCACAGAGTGCTGTTGACAACCTCACTGCCACAGCCCTTTGGATTTGGAATCGGCCTGCAGCTGGGCAGGTTTTACATGTGCATGTTCTTCCACCAGCAGGGGGCGTCTATCTCCAGCGGGGCAAAGTAGACATGGTGCTCTGACTTATGTCCCCCAAATTCCATGACTTTGGAACCCTTGGAACTTCAGAACATGCCTGAATTTAAGCACGTAGTTAAGGTTAAGTGGGTTCAGTGGGGTGGGTCTTAATCCAATAGGACCAGTGTCTTTGGAAGAGGAGGGGGGACACGTGGAAGCACAGAGGGGAGCCCATGTGACAGAGAGAGAAGGTGGCTGATGACAAGCCCAGGAGAGACCCCTCAGGGAAACAGCCCTGCTGATGTCCTCAGCCCTAACTTCTAGCCTCTTGAACTGTGAGAAAATGAATGTCTGCTGTTCACACCACCCAGTGTGGTCCTGTGTCCTGGCAGCCCGAGCACCTAGCACAGTCCACAGGGACACACTGAAGTGTCCCTGGCAGCACTGCCGACGTGGCAGCTGACCTGAATTAGGGCGATGTCCACAGCACTGAAAGGCTGCATCCCTGTGACAAACGACCTCCATCACTGGACAAGGACAGTGGAGCTGACTGCTCCATGGGATATTGGGGCAGGTAGTTTATACAACACAATCAGCAAAACACAAATGGGCTCATGGTCTACTATGAAGTGAAACAGTGTTTTTTTCTTTTTTAATATTCCTACAAATATGTGAGGAGTGTCTTTCTAGCCTCCCATGTAGCTGGAGGGAGGAGTGGAGGTCCGGATTCCTTTGTCATAGGACTGTGGACACTCTAGGGAGAGCACTGGTTGGGCTCCTGGGAGTCCCAACACTTGGGTCTGGGTTCTGGGCACTGCCAGGTCATTTCGGGGTTGTGGGTGCAGAGACCTTTGAGGTGAGTTCTCACCTGAGTCAAGCACTGGATGGTGTCTGTGGCCTGATGCACCTTCCCCTGGTCTAGGGAGGTGGAGTAGTTGAACCCATGGAGCATCTTTTTGACAATGTCCTTGTTGGAGACCTACAGAGACAGAGCCCGGTACCGAGCCAGGAGGCATCAGGAACCCTCCAGCCCCTCTGTGGTTCTATCTCACAGCAGCCCTGGCAACCTGATACAGTCCATTAGGACACAGTGAGGATGCTCCCCTCAGCCCTGCTTAACTTGGAAGAACTGAATCACATCAAGGTCTACAGCAGTGAAAGGCTGGGTCACTGAGGAAAACTACGACCTTTATGGGGTGATAGGGAGATGAGTGAGGTGACGGCTCCTGACCAGCCGGCCTACAGAACTTTGCTGAGCTCTGGGAGAAGACAAGTTGCAGAGAAAGGTATCCAATACTTTGTTCCTCCCATCTTTTTGACAAACCACCCAGTCAAGTGTGATGATGTGTGAGGCTCAGAGGTCTCCTTGGACATTGGAGCTGACTGCTCCCTAGGGTACTCGGGCAGAGAGTTCAAACAAGAAAACAGCAAATGTAAATGTGCTTGTGGCCTACTGGCAAATGAAACTACAGATTTTCTCTCTCTAATATTCCTACAAGTATGTGAGGAGAGATTTTTCACTCTCCCATGTTGCTGGAGGGAGGAGTGTAGGTCCAGATTCTTTTGTCATGGGACTAAGGACACTCTGGAGGAAAAGCCCTGGAGACCCCCAGATGTGAGTCTGGGTTCTAGGCCCTCCCTGGTCATCTTGGGGTCCTGAATGTGGAGACCAACCTGGGCCAACTCTCACCTCAGACCAGCACTGGACATGGTTGTCAGCCTGGTGCACCTGCACCCTGACCCAGTTGGTGGTGTAGTGGGGCCCGTGGTCCAGCACTTCGATGGTGTCATCCTCGGAGCTCTGCAAAGACAGAGCGGGAACTGAGCCAGGAGGCATCAGGAACCTCCAGCCCCATCTGTGGTCCTGTGTAACAGCAGCCCTGGCAAACTAACACCGTCTGTTAGGACACAGTGAGGATGTTCCTGACAGCCCTGCTGCACTAGCAAGAACTGAATCCCGTCAAGGTCTAACAGCAGTGAAAGGCTGGGTCACTGAGGAAAACTCCCTCCTAATGGGATGTGAGGGCGGTGAGTGAGGCCACAGCTCCTGACCTGGCCTCCTCCACTGGTTGGCCGTGCTCTCTGAGATGACAAATGGCAGAGAAATCTATGCAGTGCCTGCATCCCTTTCCATTTGTTTAAATACACAGCATCTGTCAGTGTGATGATGTGTGAGGCTCAGAGACAGTCTCCAAGGACAGTCGTGCTGACTGCTCCCCAGGATCCCTGGGGCAGGCAGTTAAACAATGAAAGGAGCAAAAAGCAAGGACAGAAGAATATTTTCTCCACTACTCCAGGAAATACGTGAAGCCTGAATTTCTACCCTACCAGAGACGTGATCGGGAGGGCTGGAGGTACAGATGTCTTTGGGAGTGGGCCTGTGGAAACACTGAGGCCCCAGATTTGAGCCTGGGTTCTGGTCCCACCCCAGCCACCTGGAGGCCCTGGGTGTGGGCCAGCTCTCACCTCAGACCAGCACTGGCACTGGATGGTTTTCCTAGCCTGGTGCTCCTGAACCTGGTACCAGTTGATGGCATAAGTGAACCCATCAGCCAGCTCTTCTATGGCACCCTCCGTGAAGCTCTGCTGAGACAGAGGCCAGTCCCGGACCAGGGGCATGAGGGGCCTCCCAGGGCACTGCCAGTGGGGGACATGCCTACCACAAAAGCTGCTCCCCAGATCAGGCACAGAGTGCCATCTGCAAAGGCCTCCAGGATGGGAGGGAGCACGATGACCCCTGGAGGACTTCTGAGTAACAAGTGGGTAGAGGAGCTTGGTCCACAGCTCTCAGCTTCCCTTCCTGTCAGCCATGACCTGGGCCATGAACATGACAGACCCTCGAGGCTTCTAACACCCAACAACCTGCTCCTGCTTAGGATGAGCACCCGTCACCACCCCCGAAACACACACATACCCAGGATGAGGGGTAAGATTTGTGGGGCCCAAGGTGGGAACCCACTTGGGGACTGGCCTGGATGGGCCTGCCCTGGGCTGTCCCTGGCTACCTGAGGGTGCCTCAGGCCAGAGGGTGAGGAGTGTTCGCAGTGGCACTTGCACCAATTTCTACAGCAATGGAAACATCTCTTACTCTGGGCATTTTTGTGCCCAGAGCCTCGGAAGCACGGGAAACAACAGAGAGACATCCTAGTCTCCTGACTGCTCCAGTCAAGTGAGTAGGAAAGGCAGTTGTCTCCAGAATGTGGGTACCTGGTTACCAGAGCCCTACATACTATTGGGGACCTGTCACCAAGGAAGTGAGGTCACCTCTCAAGGTTCCGTGACCTGGGCCCCTTCCTCCAATCAGAGCCATCCAAAGAACCTCTGGGCTTCTGACCACTCACCTTCCTCGCACATGTCATGTCCACACCTGCACACCAGCACCTACCCAGCCCTCCCACAGCTCCCTGGGGATGGGCCAGGGCCTGGCTGGGAGGAGAAATCTTAGCTCGCAGCTCCTTTCCCCCCAAGTTCCGTGTCCTGGGGAAGCCTCTTTGCCTCTCAGGGCCTCCCCAGTCTCCCAACCCACACAGTGAGGATGGCGCTAAACACCATGTCCCAAGGACACCATCAGGTGTGGATGACATAATGTCCTTAATACCTGTGGGCTGGTCTCCCATGAATCTGCTGCAAAGTGGAGAGGTGGAAGAGGGACATGAATGAGGGGACATGGAACGGAACTCCTCGCCAAACAGCCTTGGGTCTAGCTTGTGGTTTTGGGGGAGTCACTGCCCACTTTGGCCTCACTTTCAAGTCTGCTCCTTTAAGAGGCTGAAATGACAGGAAATTCAGACATTGTCATTCACTGTCTTAAAACCTTCCAGTGGCCTCTTGTTAGGCCCAGAATCAGACCAAGTGCCTCATGACTTACTCGGAGGCTCTCATGTGGTGGAGCCTTCACAGCGGCTTCTAGTGATTCCAGCCTCTTGCTAGGAACACCCTTGTGTATCAGCTGAGGGCTCAGTAACTGGCTTCTGAACAACATACAGCACAACCCAGGTGATGGGATGTGAGGTCCTGTCACTTCTCTTGTACTCTCATCCTTGAGTTACCTTCCTTTCTCTCAGCCTCTATTTCACTTCCTCTCTGGATGTGTCTCTCTGTCTCTCTGTCTCTGTCTGTCATATCTCTGGAACAGGGAGAGAAAGCACCCATGGTTTGAGCTGCCCTATGTAGAGGCCCCTTAGGAGAGAATCAAGGGAGGGTCCAGGCCAACAGGCAGGAACCCGGGCTCTCAGTCCAAACTGCACCCTGATGAACACCAGGCGAGTGATCCTGGGAGATCTCTCCCCAGTCGAACTGCAGTTGAAACCCATCTCCTGACTCACAGAGACCTTGAGGCAGAGGTACCCCACCAAACCGTGCCCAGAAGCCTGGTCCATAGCAGTTATGAGGTGTCAATACTTGTACTTTACAGATGCAAATTTGAGAGCAGTCTTATTTGTGCCTCGGTTTCCCATCTGAACTCAGCAATAATAAAAACTTTACACTCTCTGAGGTTATGGAAAGTGTTAAGAATTAATGGTGGGAACACCTGGCAAATCACAAGGGTGGTGGTTACATGTTATAAATCAGTTTGAACATTCCTCTTCCAGTGTCTGGAAGCACCCTAGGGTGGGGACTAGCGCCTGGCCCAAGGTAGGAAGCACTCCTCAACATACAATGAATACATGAATGGGAGACACTTTGGAAGCCTTGCAAACGTTCCCTCCTGCCCTGGCTTCACATCGCCCATGTGAACAGCTGGGTCAGACCACAGATCTGTGTGTGTCTGTTCATGGTTTGAGGCCAGAACTTCTCAGGGTCCCAAGGACCTATGGAGAAAGGTGGGACCCCCTGGGTGGGGGTGGGGGTGGTCATCAGGGTCAACCAAGCCTTCTTGGGGGAGGGCAGGAGCACTGAGCTGAAGACAGAACCTGCCCCAGCCCTGGGCCTGGAAACCAAGAAAGGAATCAGACACTGCCCAGGATGCTCAGATGGAACAGGTAGTGGCTAGGAGGAGACTTTTGGGTTCCATTTCACCAGCTACTCCTGCCACATGGAAGGACCTGGGCAGAGATATTTAAATGACCCCCTTTGATGCTAGAAATTCAACTTTTGTTTAAAATTACACATGTGCCTAATATTTAAACTAGCTGAGTGAAAGCTGCAGGGCTGTCAGGGGGCCCAGAGCAAGGACCTCCTCTCCCAGGGGAGCGGGAGCTCTGTTCCTAATACCCAGACCAGGATCTTTATCTGCTGGATGGGAACCTGAATCCCTGCAGGAGCAAACCGAAGCCCCCAAGGAAGGAGCCCAAAACAGGTTCAGTGGGGAGGCAGCTGCCAGCCCCTTCACCCTCTCCACCTTAAAACTACTTTCTCCCACAGTATTACTAAGCCCTAAAAGGAGTGGAATTCGGATAGACGCCAGGACCGAATGCATGCATCTGGAGGACACTATGCTAAGGGAAGTGAACCTACCACAAAAGGACAAATACAGATGATCCTACTTTCATGGCATCCTATTTGCATCACAGTCCCAGGCATGAAAAGTGGAAGGGAAGCTGCCAGAAGATGGGAGGAGAAGGAATGGGTAGTTAGTGTTTCATTTTGCAAGATGAAAAGATTTGTGCAGGTGGGGGTCATGATGGCTGCACAGCAGATTGAATATACTGCATACCAGTGAATTGTAGACTTAAAAATGACTAAGATGATCAGTTTTGTATTACATGTATTTAACCCCAAGTATTATGTTTAAAATATGCTTTTATTGGTCACAGAGAGAGGAAGGGAGAGGGAGAGAGAACAAGAAACATCAATGATAAGAGCAAGTCATTGATCAGCTGCCTCCTGTACTCCCTCTGCTGAGGATCTAGCCCACAGCTTGGGTATGTGCCCTGACTGGGGATCGAATCATGATCTCCTGGATCAAAGGTCGGTGCTTACCACTGAGCAGTGCCAGCTGGGCTACAATTATTATTATTTCTTAATTTAACTTCATTGTTAAAAGTATTATGTGTCCCATCCCCCCCCCATTTACCCCAACACCTCACTCCCACCCCCACCCCAGGCCTTCATCCCATTATTGTCTGTGTGTCCATGAGTTATGCATATATGCATATAATTTCTTTGATTAATGTGTTACCACCTCCCAAGCACGTTCCCTCTTCCCTCTGAGATATAAACATCTGTTGCATGCTTCAATATCTCTGGATCTATTTTGTTTGTCAGATTCTTTTGTTCCTTGCCTTCTTCTTAAAGAAGACACTTTAACTTTTCATGTAATACTGCTTTGGTGGTAATGGGCTCCTTTAGCTTTTTCTTATCTTTGAAGCTCTTTATCTGACCTTCAGCTCTAAATGATAGTTTTGCTGGGTAGAGTAATTTTGGTTGTATGTTCTTGCTTTTCATCACTTTGAATATTTCTTGCTACTCCCTTCTGGCCTGCAACGTTTGTTAAGAAATCAGGTGACAGTCTTATGGGAGCTCCCATGTAGGTAACTAACTACTTTTTTCTTGTTGCTTTTAACATTCTCTTTGTCTTTAAACTTTAGTATTTTCCTCATGTGTCTTGGTATGGGCTTCTTTGGTTTCCTCGTTTTGGGACTCTCTGTGCTTCCTGGACTTGTAAGTCTATTTCATTCTTGCCAGTTAAGGGAAGTTTTCTGTTATTATCTTTTCAAATAGCTATATGATTTCTTGCTCTCTTTCTTCTCCTTCTAACTTCCCCATAATGTGAATGTTGGGCTACTTAAAGTTCTCCCAGATTCCTTAGACTATCTTCATATGTGGTGAAGGCCTTGGGTGGGTGTGGGAGGCAGGCGGAAAGGGTCAATGGTCTTCATTTTTGCCCTTTTGGTTGGGTGGTTTTTTCTTTCTCATATTCCAAATTGCTGATTTGATATTCAGTGTCCTCTACCCTACTGTTGATTCCCTATAAATTATTCTTCATTTCATTTTGTGTAGCCTTCCTTTCTGACTGGTTCTTTATTATGTCATTGATGATCTCAGTGGTTTTCTTAATAGTCTTACTAAGATCCCTGAACATCCTTCTAACTATTATTTTGAACCCTAGTAGCTTGCTTGGCTCCAATTAGTTCTCTTTCTGGAGATTTCTTCGCTTCTTTCCTTTGCGACATGTTTCTTTCCTCCCCATTTGAGCTACTTCCTGGTGTTTGTTTCTATGTCTTAGGAAGAGCTGCTATATCCCCCGAAATTGGTAGAATGGCTTTGTGTAGTAGATGTTCTGTAGGGTCCAGTGGCTTAGCCTCCCCAGCTACCTAAGCTGGCCCTTCTAGGTGCTTTCTTGTGTGGGCTCTGTGCAATTTCCTGCTGTAGTTGATCCTTGGTTGCTATTGGCGTCCCTGGGAGGAATTCACCCTCAGGCCAATCGACCTTGAGAACAATCTGCAGCTACAGCTGAAGAGCTGGTGTGCTGAACACACACCTATAGAGCAGGATTTACTTCAGTGGACCTTTGGTGTTCACCGAGTCCACCCCTTGAATGTGTCACTCATAAATGTGGTAGGGTTGTACTGTAGCATGGTCAAAGCTGACCACCAGGTGCATTGTCTCTGGGGCCTCCTGAGAGATGCAAAGTTAGCCTCTGCCTGAGTCTTGACCAGGGCCACTCAACTTGAGCTACACAGCAAGCTGTAGATGGCTGCTATTGTGCTGGGCTTGGAGGTGTCCAAGAGAGTCCAAGCTATGAACTAGTGCAGGCTTCCACTAGTGCCAGGCCTGGTGTCACTTATTGAGAGGTATGGGGTACACAAAGGCCCACTGTTGCTTGTTTGAGAGATTTTAAGAAAGTCATAAAAATGAGGCTAGAGAGGTCACTTGCATAGAAAAGCCACTGGAAATGGCTTGGATGAGCTTGCAAGTAGGGAGGGGCGGGGTCTCTGGGAATCACCAGAGTGGGGCCAAAGTTGTGAGTCAGGTGCTGGAGATTCAGAGAAGTGCTTGCCTGCCTGACTGCCTGCTGGCTCTGTGGGGGGAGGGCTTGCCAAAGGAGCAATGGCCTCTGCCAGCTGTTCTGCCTGGGGGCAAGCTGCCCCTCCACCTCTCCCCCTGGCTCCAGGCAAGTTAGTTCCTCCCTGAATGTCCCAGATTTCTTTCCAGCTTCTGCATGACACTGGAGCTCAGAGGGAGCATGTCCGAGTTAGTGTTTAGGCCCCTTAAGAAGAACTGTCTGGGACTCCCGCAGCCTCTGCTCCCTCAGCCACAATCCCCCCTGGTTTTCACAGACCGAAGTTGTGGGACTCCTCTTTTCAGCCCTGGAACCCTGGGCTGGAAACCTGGCATGGGGCTGTGATCCCCACTCATCCAGGAAACTTCCACAACTGAGTTGTCCCTCCTGGTTTTAAACCAAGGCATCCTGCGTGGGCCTGTGGCACCTCTCTCGGATTCAGCCCCAATCTGCCCGCGTCTCCCCCCTCTGACTGTTCTCAATGCTTCTTCAGTTCCCTGGTTGTAGGACTTCTGTTCAGCTAGATAGCAGGAGATTCTGAGTGAGGGTGGTTCTGTATTTTACTTGTAATCTTGATGTGGTTGCGAGAGGCGGTGGGTTCTGCAGTTACCTAGCTGCCATCTTCTTGTCTCCCCACAATTATTTTTTATTAAAACTAATGATCTGGACCTCTCAGAAGCTGTAGCCACATGGATACCCATCTGGGAGGACATGTCCTAGACATCCCTGGCCCCTGGAGCTGAGGCAGAAATATTTCACCCATTGCTCTCCAAGGCACAGGAACTTCCCTGGGGTGGCTCCAGGGACCTGGAGTGGGCTGCACTGGGCCTGGGTATGCATCTGTGGACAAAGCAGAGGGCTGACGTCCATGAAGGCCTGGGTCAGGGACAGTTCTTCTGGGCGTTAGAGTGTGACCTGGAGGAAGCCCAAACTATGTACCGACCAGCTACAGGACTCCTGCCCCCAACAATTCAAGATGCAGCCCCAGATCTCAGGAGAACACACCTTCTCCCTAGTGCTTCCATGGACTGTGACACTGGGATCGCATCCAAGGCCTTTGGGGAGAAAGCTCAGTAAGTGTTTCCTGTCCTGGGACCCTGCTCTACTTGCCAACTTTCAGAGCATTGGGTCAGCTCCAGGACAGAGACAGACCCAGTGAGATCATCCAAATGACAACTGGGCAGCTACTCCTCAAGCTTCAAAGTCCACGGGCACCTCATGCTCGCACCCTCCTCAAACACTGTCACTCAACCCCAATGGTGGCTCCTGATAAGATACCTTAGAACCCACCCCAGTTACCTGAACCCATTCACCCTGCCCAGGAACACATCTGAAGCCAGCAGGAAAGCACATGTGCCCCATGATGGCACTGACACAGTGACGAGGTTCACTCACAAACCCTGCAGAGCCCATTTTGCTGGGTTGCTGGCCCCATCCTTTGTGGACTGTGGAGTAGCAAGTGGCCATATTGGGGAGCCCCATGAGTCATGAAGCTTCCTGTGGACTCTGGGAGCTGAGGGCGGCCTGTAGCCCCAGCCAGCAAAAAATCCAAACTCTCAGTCCTCCACCTGCAGGAAACTGGATTGTGTCCACACCCGTAGGGACATTGCCTCGTAGACCTGAGAAGGGAGCACATTCTCAGCCAAATCATGGTCTTGTGTGACACGAGTCAGTGGAACCACTGATGCCATGCCCTCCTCCTGGCTGTAGAGGCTGTCAGATAGGCAGGAGTGTGTATTGTCACTAGGTTAGTGGTGATATTGCTCCACAGCAAGAGATGACTAAACAGGATCATTTATGAATGAGGTCCCATCCACCCTGTGACCTCAGCAGTGGTGAAGGGAGGGAATGACCTGAATTAAACCTTTGGGTTAGAGACTATGATAATCCCCATTCTGTAATTGGGAAAACTGGGGCTTGGGGATTGAGATAAAAACACCCAGGGGAACTAGAGCCCTGAATTTTATGCAAATCTGGATCTTCATCACTCTCTTCCCATGTGCCCACCTATATCCCTTTGAGTTTCCTGTTCATATCCTAGACTTAGATGTCTGTGTGTGTGCCCACTTTACAGATAGATGTCTCTGTGTGTGCTTATTTTAGAATTTAGATTGTCTCTTCAATATTTGAGGGCTCTTTTTATATCAGGGATTGAAATCTTCTGTAATGTACAAATTGCAAAATTTTTGCTACAAGTTTGAATTTCAGGCCTAACTTTTAAATATGCTTACAGTGGCTGCCATGACAATGTCACCATCCCACCTACAGAAGAAAGGCAGAGTCACAGAGGCCCTCGGGACTCCAACTTAGCTTTCCCTCTCTTTGGAGGGAACTGGGCTGTTTCAGTGCCATGGAAATTGCTAATCCCACTGAGAATATTCTCAGCAGACAGTGGTGCAAACATCTCTCTACATCCCTTTTTCATGTGGCACTTCTCTGCCCTAGCATGAGACTGTACATGCTGTTTTCACACACTGCCTAAGGGGCCATAAAATCAGCATTGAAAGCCCTCTCCCCGCAAGTTACTGAAATGCTAACAGAGCATGTTTGGCAAAGATGAGGTATCTAGATCCTAAAGACTGAATTTCTACCAAGTTACCCACTTGGAAGGAACATATAGCCAACTTACTTTACAGGATCAGGAGTCCCTCTGGCATCAAAATGTTTAAGGAACACCCACAGCTTCATTCTCCTTTTCACCTGCTGACTGGGAAATGAAAACTTAGATAGAACAGCCTCAGAAACAGCCACCTTTATAAGCACATACCAGGTCCTTTTACAGGAACAAAGTTAGTGTTCACTTTAGACTAAACACTTCTCACAGAAAATAAAGTGAAGCACAGGGGTTCCTTTGTACTCACAGAGCTCCTGGTGACGTGCAACCCCATCCAGTTAAATTGCTCCTGAAATTCCCTTCACCGGGCTGAGGATGTGGCAGCTGGTGCTGAGTCCCCTGAGTGATACGTGTGATGGAAAGAGCCATGTCACGTCCACAGCACAGCTCAGGAAGCCTTGTCTCCCTGATAGATAAGCAGATAAATGAACAAGTTCAATTGTTCCATGGTTTTTCCTGCTCAGAACTTTGTCCAACTGTCAACTGTCAGTGGCCACTGGGGCCCACCTGGGGGCCCTGCTCCTCTCCTGTCCTTCCCACACTACACAGATGGATGAATCTGCCTTAGAGAAATGAAAGGATGGCACACTGCCATCAGTGCAGGAACAGGGGGCTCTCTGGGTTTCCATGAGGCCCAGTATGTATGCTACAGCTTTCAAGTTATTGGACTATGGAGAGAGATAATTACTATCAGAGACCCACACCCACTGGTTCAATAGTTTATATGATGTGAAGTTAATCCAAGTTTCCTGTGTTCCCTTTAAAAGATCATCACCCTGCCAGGGCCCTTCCTTAGAACCCTCATTCAGGCGGTTACGTGCCCTCTGACTCTAGGACGGAGGGAAACTGCTGGGGATAACTTATGTATTTCCTGGCAGGTACCTTTAGGACTTGAGGTCTGGCTCTGGTGCCACTGCTTAGTTTCAGAATATAAGTAACTGACACCACATTTGAGTTTGTTTTTCTTCTTTGACAGATTTTTTGGGTTTTGTCACAAATCACTAGCCAATAGTAAGATTTTCTGCTCTTGCTCAGTAGTGCCCTGTACTTTTTTCCCTTTTCCCCCCTCTTCCCCATTTTTACCACCCCTCACCCCTGGCAGCCACTAATCTCTTCTCTGTATCTATGAGGTTGTTTATTTTTGAGGCTCCCCATAGAAGCAAGATCATACGGTATTTGCCTTTCTCTATCTGACTTATTTCACTCAGCATCATGCCCTCAAAGACCACCTATTTTGTTCCAAATATCAAAATGGCATTCTTTTTCGTGGATGGATAATATTCTATTGTGTATGTACCACATCTTATTTATCCAGTTGTCTATCAATGGACACTTAGGTTGCTTCTACATATTTGTTATTGTAAATAACGTTGCAGTAAACACAGGGATACATATATCTATTTTGTATTTTTAAATGCTCAACTAAGGATTTCTTTTCCTTTCTTTTTAGAAAGAGTGGAAGAGAGGGAAGGAGACAGAAAGAGAGAGTGAACCATTGATGTGAGAGATGCACACCAATTGGTTGCTTCCCTCACACACCTCGCACTGAGTGAAGCCTGCAACTGAAGGATGTGCCCTTGGCTGGAATCGAACCCGGAACCCTTGAGTTTTGGGGCCAAGGGTCTAACCACTGAGTTAAACCAGCTATGCTCACATATGTTTTTGAATTAGGGGAAAATACTCAAAACTAAAGAGAAATTTTATCAATATACATATCTATGTCAATATGCTTCCCCAAAGCTAATAAAATTCCAAAAGTGCCCAAAGAAAATCCATAGAATTAAAAAACAAAATTACGATGAAAACTCATGCATACAGGATGCTGTAAAAGTACATTTACACCTGTGATTACATAAAGTTTATTTTTGTATTTTTATTTATTATTGTATTATTTTCTGTACGAACAACTGTAAGTCTACTTTTGTCCCACAATGTATACATATAATGTTTTTAACAAGCTATCAGAGAACTCCACTAATGAAAATATGGAGTAAGAACATTCCATGCTATTCTTCCCACTAATTACTACAACAAAAACCTCTGTACCATGCCTTGGCAATTTAGCTCAGTAGTTAAGAGCATCAACCTGCGTGCTGAAGGGCATAAGGGGGAAATGGAGGGAAGGAAATGGACAAAAGGAGTTTCTAAATATGTGCATGAAATCCTGGGCAGGCCCAAGTTCCTTGTGTGAAACTAACAACAAGGACACAGTAAAAGATATGAGAACTAAACACTGCTCTGTAACACCATTCGGGTTTCAGACTGGGCTCTGGGTTTCAGGTAAGTTCAGGCACAATCTCATCATAGGAACAGCCAAAAAACTAGGCCCAAGAAATACTGCTCTCCCTGAGCAAAGGATCAGGAAGGGGATAGCCTAACAAGGGAGAAACCTTTTAGACAATAACCGACCTCCTCCACACAAACACACGGAGAAGCCTGGGCTCCGCCTCTCAGCCCTGTCAGCAAAGCCAAGTGCGGCACCTAAACTTCCCCAAGTCTAAGTGTCCCCAGGAGGCCTTCTCTTAAGGACGGCAGTGACAGAGGACTGTGCCTAATGCAGTGCTAATTAGTGTTAACTAATGCCATCTGCAAACACTGTACTTTCAAATAGGATCCCCCTCTGAGCTCCGGGGCATCCTTGAGTTTCGGGAGGATGCCACTCAGGTGTGTGCAACTGTAACTGTGGAACTCAAAGTGGGGAGAAGACACGGGGGAACTGCCTGGAAATACAAAGGTCCACAGAGCAATGTCTGCGACCAGGATTTCTCAACTTGTGTGCAAAAGCCAAGGAGTCGATTAGTGCAAACTTAGCCCCGAACCAACGTATCTGACGTGCATTCAAAAGCCTCGCTAGGTGGACCTGCTGCAGAACGAGTGTTAGGTGCAGTAAGAAGGTGTCAACCCCGTTTCCATCACGGGTGTTGTCCTCCGAAGTCACACTGCAAATAACAAGGGGCTCCCCTCCGGCTGAGCTCACCTGCTCCCAGGCCGCCCGGCACCCACTGCTAAAACGGGAACAAGGTCCCCTGAGAAAGGCCAGCAGCAGCACCCGGGATCCTGCCCCTGAGTGAGGGGAGGACACCGCGTGGGAGCCTGCGGGGCAGGGGCAAGATCTCCCCAGAACCCACCCAAGTCCCAAGCTGCTGAGCTGCTGCCTGGAGAGCAAAGGGTAGAACAGCAGACCTGTGAGACCTTCCCCTGAGACAGGCACTCACCAAACACCTGGCTCGGAAAGCCTGCGGCTCTGCCCACAGGAAATGAGAAAAGTCCGAGCTGGGCTGCAGGGCGCTGGGAGGCTGAGCATCCAGAGCCCCGCATTTAAGGGGCCCACGGCTTAAATGGCCCACCTGCTGAAAGGGCCGGGTGTTTAAAGGGCCCCTTCTGTGAAAAACCCACCGGTTATAGGGCCTCAGGATGGAGGAGCAGCGCTTGGCCGCCCTCCTGGGCCAGCGCGGAGGCTGCGGTTTGGAAGCGCCTCCACGCCCTCCCCGGCCTGACTGCAGCCCGGGCGCCACAGGCTCCCTTCCGGAGGCCCACTTCCCGCGACCTCTGACCCACTCCCTGCGGTTCCGTTTCCGCCCTGGCCTTGCCCTGCAGCCTGGCCCCAGCGGCGCTTCTGTCCTGAAGCCGGACCCACAGGACTCCACTCAGGTACAGTCCCTGAAGTGTCCCGCGTGTACTTACCTGCTGGTTCAGGGGCTCCTTTCAGAGCTTGTGGGGAACGCGGGTCAGGGGAGCCCGAGGGTGGGGCCTGAGGGAACAGGGGTCTTCCGGAGACGCAGACTCTTCCCAGGGAGAGAACAATTACATCTGGGCAGCTCCAGGAGGAAAGGCCAGGCCAGGGCATGGCCGAAATCACGCCCGGGAAGGAGCGGCGTGCCCCACCCGTGAGCTGAGGGGGGGCGTCCTGGAGGCGGCGCTGCACAGAAACCTGCTGCAGAAGGTTTTGAAAGCTTAAAGTCCCAAATGCGTTCAGCTTGAGGTACAGGGGTTCCCTGGGTGGCCCTGAGCCAGGACCGGGGGGCCTTCAGAAGCGGGGTTTCCCTGACAGGCTCCAGAGGAGGTCAGAGCTCTGACCCACTGGGAGGTGCCACCCCGGGAGGGGGTGCCATGCCGTGAGGATCTGTGACACGCCAGGGGGCCCTGAAGCTGTCTTTTAGATGGAGGGGCCATGATGGCGAGAAAGGTGGGCAGTCGTCAGGTCCAGCAGTGCCGACCTCAGTTCTGACCGGGAGCTGAACCCTGCCCGCAGCTCAGGATCTTGGAGGTGGCTTCTGACATAGACCCTCCAGTACGAGCGGGCTGGACACCCCTATATTTCAGCTGTATTAGACCCCCAGCAGAGAACCAGGTAAAACCAAGCTGGACGTATCACCCGGGGTGACTGTGAGGTAGTAAATGTTTTAAGCCACTAGTTGTGGTCATTTGTTATGCAACTATTGGAAAGGGGACGATCCAGACAGTAGGGGATTTGTTGGGGAAGGACAGGAACCTCAAGTATCTCATCCAAAGAATGAATATGTCGGGATGTCTTAGAAACTGATTGACAGCAACAGCCTTCAGTAAGAGCCCATAGAAGGTCTTTAGGTTTTGGGTTCGTTCTTGTAAACTCGGGATCAACCAGCATCCGTGGACTCTAAGTTGGCCCTGTTACAGACCCCTTCCTCACAGGGAGGTGACCACTTGCTCCCTGTGGTTTTCAGCTCAGGGTCCTTGATCTAAGCTGGAGGATGCTGAAGGATGGATGCTCAAAGAAGCTACAGGGCCAAAGTGTCCTACTTCTAGCAATAACTAGGTTAATTCTGTCTGTAAACCATAGCATAGGCGATTATGGAACCAGCTAAACTACTTTGGGCACATCCTTTTCCATGGTATAAGCCGTCTGGTCCTCAGGAGGTAAGGCTGTTGGTTATATATGGCTGGGAACCAGATGTAACCCTGAGAAGGGTTAGGTAAACTACCCAGTGTCAGACTGCTGTTACTTGGTAGAAACAAAGTGAGATGCTCATTTGCATTGCCTTTTACTGTGCTTGTCCTTCTAGAGAAGGTTACTGCTTCCTGGTGGAGGAGTCTCCAGGGAATGAGACAAAGTGGTCCATTAAATCATTGATAGAACTCTTCTAGAGAGGAATCAATGTTTAAAAGGCTTTTATTATTTTATTAGTATTTTCAGCCAGTCAAAAGTTCCGGAAATGGATAGCAAACAGGTTGCACAACTTTGTGAATGTACTTAATGCTACTGAATTTGTACACCTAAATGGTTAAAATGGTAAATTTTATGTTATGTATCTTTAACCACAATTAAAAACCCACCATAAAATGCCATGAAATAACTAGTAATTGCTTGTCAGGCGTGCCAGTGAAAGTGAATGGCATCTCCCAGTTTATATTTTGTAAGGTGAAAGAGAAAGGGTAGTTTCTCTAAATATTTTTCTAAAGTGAGCCTAGGAATGTCTAAGAATGATAAGACCATTAAGTAAGTCTGGAGATTATAAAATAGCTCTTCTGATAATCTTTAGTTTTATATAAGACATACAGTCTAATACAGGTTGATCCACTGTTTGAGGCCACATTTGTAGATTTTTATCTACTACACAGAAGCCTTCCCTTTTCATAAAATTTATTGCACACATAGTTTATCTTTCCTTATATTATTATTAATTAGTCTAACTTTATTTAATCTTGCTCTTTTTTGTTCCCATGTGCATGTGTTGAGCTGATGAGGAGACAGTTTTCATGTAGTTGTCATTATTATTTAGATATCATTCATTAATGGGTTATTATTTATATACAGATTTCTTAGGTAAGAATTTTGTTTTAATTTTAGGCATTGTGTTGTTACTTCGTTATATCACAGGATAAGTCTGAAAAAGCCTACAGTAAGTTTCTTTTTGAAATTTTATTGTACTTTTTGATTCCCAATGTGTATCTCATTTTTTTGTTTGTTTGTTCAAAATAAGTAGCCACTAATAATAGTGGTTTTGCCAAAGCATTTTTTATTGCTTATTAAAGAATTTGTGTTATTGGGAAGTGTATTTTGTGATTGCTGGGATTTTGTGAGGGGGGAAAAAGCATACACCTTGTTATATCCTTTCTTGCAGGTAGTGCTGAAGTAGAAAAATGTATATGTGTATTGCAAAGCTCATGTATCAACATGCATAAACTCATGTATCAATATGCATAGCATAGAAGGAAAGGATTACGTAGCTTCTTTACGTTTTCAGGTAAACTTGAGTGTTTCCATGTTTTTGTGTTTGGTTGGAGAATATTCTTGAATTAATTGATTTCAGAACTTTTGCTAGTATTATGTCTTATCAAGAATGTAATTTTTCTCTAATAAAATTTAGCAGATTTAGTGCTTACCATTTTTCCATTTGCAGAAAAAGTAATTTAGTGGTGTGAATTATGAAGTCTTTTCTGAGGTTTCTTTTCATCTGAAGTGATTCATAGGAAATAAGTTTGGTTATAGTAAGCACATGACAGTATTCGTCTTTTTCCTCTTTCTCATCACCTTTTTCATGCCTAGGGCTAATGTTGAAGTTTTATCACATTGTCACTTTGTTTCTGATACTTGCTGACTCTGGCAGGAAATTTAGATTGAATTTTTCCTTAGATTTGAGTTTGTCTTACATTTGCTCATTAGAATTACTTTTTAAAAATGCTATAGTTAACGGTCATGTTATTTTGTGAAGCTCTTATTAAATTGGAAGAACATTTAATGTTCTATATTGTTTCCTGAAAACATGTTACAAAGAGTAACTTTCTTTACTTCTGTTTTTCCCGCCCTTTTACCTGGCAGGTTGCAAATGTTTGACCCACCAGATATGGATTGTTGTTCGAACGAATCAGTTCTGCACATGAGGTACCTCAGGTCCACCCAGGTATCCAGTTTACTCAGTTCCCAGTATTATTACTTGGGCTTTTTTGTGTTGGTTTTGAGGTGAAAATGCTTCCCTATGAGTGTGAGATGATGATAATTTCCATGGTACCAAAGTAGACCTATGCCATTTTCCCTCATCTCAGTGATGCACACTCTTGAGTTCTACTCCTCACTTGATACTGAGCCATCTACAGCTTTTCCCAACAAGTTGCAAAATTGAACAAGCATAAGGCTTAAAGGTAACAATACTCAGTTCTTGTTCTGCCATCTTGTGCTGCTTTGAGTAAAACATTAGAGCTTTGTTGGCTTTAGTTTCATTATCTGTTACAGAAATACTATCACTGTCTTGGCCTGTTTGGCACAGTGTCTCTCATATTGATGTCTCTCCCCCGCCCCCTTCCTTGCTTCCACACTCTAAAAAGTAAATGGACAAAGGTCCTTGGGTGAGGATTAAAAAAGAAGAAGAAATACTATCACTCAACTCTTAGAATTTATGAAGGATTCAATGAGCTAATGTGTATAACCTTTGATACGGGGCTTAGTAGGCATTAGAAGCACAAGAAATGGTAGGTGCTCATTGATGGTATGTTTTCCTGCCTCTGGAATCAGTTATGAGGTCACTGAAGGGAAGGGGCATACAGTGCCTCATTAACAGTGTCATGCTATATTTTTAGAAAATTGCTTACAGATTTTAATTTCTTTCTGTGTTTAGGTAGAAGGCCTGCCCCTTTCCCTTTTTCAACCACTCCTTAAAAACATGCACACTCTTTATTGACTTGAATTTTTTTTTTTTTCTTTTTAAATGCACTCCTGTGTAAATAGGTATAGGAGACAAAATTGGTCTCTTAGCTTCCAAAGACACAGTGCTCCTAAGAGAAGTTACAAAAAACAGACGGCCTTATGCCCATTACCCCATTGGTTCTGCTGTTCCCTGGGCTGCATTGATTCCCCTGGGTGTGTGTATGTGTAGAATCTCTTGCATAAGAGGGATTTCTAGGAATGAAGTAGAAGAGACTGTGAAAAACAGTATGTAGAAAATATAGAGGTTTTCTTTTTGAGAGGGTAGGTTTCTAATTGCTAGACTCTGTTCCTCAGTGATTAATAAGTGAATGAATGATACTTAGACAAATTAAAATTCTTTGTTACTTTATTTGAAGAAATAGATTCTTAGGCCTATAGTGTGTAAATGTTAATACTTCATTTTCCCTGCTCATAATACCCTGATTTCCTAGGGCTCAGAACTTTCAATATTTGCTGCAGGCATTTTTGGATGTGTATTTTAAAATTTTCATTGTGGCCAAATATGATAGATAATCATGGCTAACAAGGATAGAAAGCTAAAAAAAATTCATGTTTTACCTCTTACTTTTAGGACTTTATCCCAAGCACATATTCTGGAATATCACAGAGGTGTTTGTCTTCTATGTCAGGGCTTGCAAACCGTGGCCTGTAAGGCTTAAGAGCTGAGATTGTTTTTTGCCTTTTTAAAGGGTGTAGAAAACAACAGAAAAGATTCTGCAGCAGAGTCAGTATGTGGTCCACAAAGCCTAAACTAGTTATCACTCTTTGGTCTTTTACAGAAAATAGTTTGATAATTCTATATTATATTGCTAACTATTATAGACAAACTAAATAAACATGTTAGCACCTGTGACTGAATTGTATGTAGCCATTATTGATCATGTTTTTGAATAACGTTTAATATCCTTAGGAATTGCTTATTCATAACGTTAAGTAGGATATAAAACAATACAAATCGATTTTGATTGTGTAAAGACCTAAGAAGTGGCTATTTTGAGATGGTGGGATTATGAGTGATTTTAAGCTTTTTAATGAAATACTTAGTTTTATAAAATAATTGTATATTTTTATTTTCTAATTTAACTAAAAGGGGAACATTTAGGAGGTTGTCAGATAGGGACAGAGAAGTCAATTCATGGTACTATAGAGGGATAAACTGAGCTCACTAGGAAAGCCTTCTTTTGTGTGTATAGTCACAAAAGCAGGAACAGGTGTACTATTCAGCACTGTTCGAATGGTGATTATAGAGGACAGACTTCATACAGAAGAAGAGAACCAGTAAAGGAAGTCAAAATTTGAAGAATAGTTGATTGAAATTGGTAAATAAGTTGGTTATTGGAGTTGTGGATCGTTTACCCATGGCTCATAAATTTGATGGTGGATGAGCACACATCTTCACCTTTTAATAGCGTGTATGTGAAATTGAAACTGGTAGCACTCTCATCTTTAGTGTATTCTGAAGAAGTTGATGTCCAAAGTACACTTATTAACAATACAGGGTTAATGAATTAATATAGTAGTGGATATTGTGCCTTCATTCGCCTGGTTTCTCTTGATCTTTAGGAACTGCAAGAAGTCTTCTTATAAAGAAAGTTTTGTAAAGTCCATTGTTTAAAATCTGATCATTTCTATTTTATCTCTAAGGTCTTTTTGGTTCATCACGGGTGCGATATGTTGTAGACCATGCGACAAAAATAGTTTATCTCAGCACTGACCCCTCCATTGTAATGACCTATGACACTGTTTAGAGTTTGCATTCTGTGTGGGTTCTCCGGAAAGTCAAAGCAGAGGTAAGGATAAATGGTAGTTAATACTGAAACCCTTGGCATATTTTTGTGAAATAGAGCTTCTTAGGGAAAAAGAAAGATTGCGTCTGTAACAACTCGAATCTACCTGTAACTTTCACAAGGAAATTGCCCTTTTTATCTAATTATTATCTTTCCTCCCTTATCATTTTGTCTTGAGGAGAATGCTGTTTTAAAATTCTCTGAACCTGGGTGAACGCCTCAGAATGTGGCCCTGAGTAGCTCCCTTACAGGGAACCTCAGCAGCCTCTTCAAAGGAGATTCCCCGTGACCTCCCCTTTCCAGAATGACTCCAACATCCAGTCAGAGTCGCTCCACCTCCTCTCCCCGTCTGCACTCTCGCTCTCCTTCTATCTACAACATGGTGGCTCCAGTGTGGGAATCCAGTGTGGGGTGTTTCCTAGTTTTACCAAGATAGCCCAAGAAGAAGATAACCTTTTTGAAACTTTCTCTTAGATTTGAGGGATTTGAAATTTCTGTAGCTTGCCCTTGGGTAGCTTATGGGGAAGATACCTGTTACTCCAGTTGTATTAGTAAGACTTCCAGGTCTGTACTGTTACTCTTTCTCAAGGAGTCATATTTGGAGGCTGCCTGCGTTTGTCATAAAATTGGTTATCTCATTTGTACTAAGTGGCAGCAGTTTGATGAATATTGGTTGCAGAAATATTTTTATATTGGCTGTGATGCTCTCTCTCTGTTTGTTTTGTAGTTGTGATCATTCCCCTGCCTTAGGAGTCCACTCTTTCACCAGGGTGCAAAGCTTCAACCTTTCAAGACAATCAATCTCCATGGAGACACAGTATTTCTCGTTCTCTAGATGGTAATTCAAATAGCTCTCTTCTTGCACCAGAAACTGAGCGAATTGTCCCTGAACTTTGTATTGACCATTTATGGACAGAGGCGATTACTAATACAAGGTTTGGAGTACATATTTTTATATTCAAAGAAAAATGTTGCTAAAAGTTTTAGAACATACTTGGTATTTTGCTTAAACTCTCTCTTAGTATATTCAGTTATTAATACTTTTAAAAACATATAGACATGTATTGAAGTCACCTCTTTTTCAGTAGAGGTCATAAATTATATTAAAGTGATCTTAAAAATAAATTTTTTTGTTATTTTTTTAACTTAGTGATAATCTCTCAGATGGAGGTGTTTGATGGTATAGGGAGAACCAACTAATTTCTGTAGAGTAGGGAACTTGGGGTTTTGGTAACATTTTTTTTTTTTTTAGACATTCACTAAGCATTTATTAACAAGCAACGACACACTGTCATTCAAAGCCCATCTCAAATGTTTTTTTTTTTCCTCCACAAAGTTCTCTGCAATCTTCCCCAAATAGGTGTGCTGTCATTTTAGTTCCAAATTCCCAAAACCACACTGTGCCATGCTCATGTCTTCCATAATTTATATTTCTGCCATAGATATAATATGCTTGTTTTATCCATACTTTCTGAAGCCTAAGCCCCTTCAAGTAGGAGGCTATGTTATATTCAGCTATTTAAGGCCCCTTTTAAATCCTAGCACTGCTCAAGAATCTTTGCTGAGTTCACAAGAATCAGATACAGACCAAGGAATGTAGGGATATGAAAGCACCTTTGAGAAAACACAGGGGCAAAAAAGGCAGCAAGGTTTATAGAAATTCAGAACCAAAAGCCTCCCTTTGGAAAATGCTTCCTCATTTTCTGATGTTTGGTGGGCACAGCAAAACAGCATCATTTGAAAACATTGGCTATGACTGAACAATACATTAAACGTTCTTTTTTATTATTGGCAGTTAAAAAGCATTAAAAAAAAAAAAATGTTAGTTGAGTGTTGGCTGTTCCTTTTAGGAAACACAGTTCAGATCTCTGTTCCCTGTGACCTTTCTCTTTTTATGTTCTCGTTAACTATGCATTTTTTAATTCTGCCAATCTCAGTGTGTGTGCTAGTGGCTGTGGGTTAGCAGGCAGATTAGTCACTGTCCATGTCCTCAGACATGGAAGGTTGGTGACACAGGAGACAGTCCCTATTCTGCAGGTAGGGCTTTGGAAAGATGGAGAAGGCACAGTGGTCAGAGGGCATCAGAACAGAAGTTCAGAAGGAGGAGTGTTTGGAATGTTCAGGAAACCACAGATGTGTTCACGCTGCTTGTGCCAGTGCCGAGAGAAAGAGGAGATACTCAGAAAGAGATTCCCTTTAGGGCTGTTCCCTTTGATAAGAGCTGTAGGAAGGTGTGTTTTTTTAAAAAAAAAAAGTTTTTATTAATTTCAGAGAGAGAGAGAGAGAAACATCAATGGTGAGAGTCATTGATTGGCAGGCTGCCTCCTGCATGCCCCCTACTGGGGATGGAGGCTGCTTGTAGGGGTCAGGTTCCTGGGGGCCTGTGGATGAGGTTGGGGTTGCAGAAGGTCTGGTAAACCCCTAGAACTGTGCATAGTAGTTGTGTGTATGTGTAGTGTGTAGGCCTTTTCCTAAGGATAGAGTTTCACATTCATTAGAGTCTCATAGTGGGCCTGTGACCTCCATATAGTTAAAACCTGGTGATGTGGAATCAGAAGAGAGCTAGGGACTGAAGGCTTAGAGACTTAAACTTTTGGAGGTGAAAAAAAGAAAAGAGAGAGTTGTTGCAGAGAGCAAAGCAAGAGAGGTCAGATGGGAGAAGCAGCAGGAAAGAAATGTCGTGGAACCCAAGAAAAGAGGCTTTACAAAGAAAGTGCCAATATTGCTTGTTGCTGGTAAAGTGTGGCTTAAGACATACCTGGAGGGCAGTGATTTCACTGGTGACTTTGGCTAGAACACTTGGGGAGCAAGGTGGTAGAGTTGAATGGGGTGGAGGAAGTAAGTGGGGCTGAGGAAGTGAACATGGACATAGGTACTGTTTTAGGGAGATTGCCTTTGAATGGCCATGGGGATACAAAACCAGCCAGCCAGAGTCTTTGGGTCAAGGGAGAGCTTTGTTTATGCTGACCAACTTACAGAAAGTTTGTCTTGATGACTAGGTACCTCCGTGTGTGTGTCTAAAATGTAAGGACAATTCCTTACCCAACCACAATACCATTGTTACACCTAGTGAATTAACAGTAAGTCCTTCATGTCATCTAATAGCCCATCTTCATATTTTAAGACTTTTATCTGAATATGAGAGAGTAGCTTTTAAGGAGCATACCCAAAGCAGGGAAAGCATTGAACATACAGAGGAGAGGAAATGGCCGATGGGTAAGGAACCAGCAAGGAGCACAGGTGGAGAGGTTGGCCTGGGGAGAAAAGGCAATGTTTATCAGACAGGCAGGGGCTGAGCCTCTTGTCTGAGACAGAGGCAAATGCATGTTCTTAGAGGGGCTTTGGAAGAAAGTAGAGGTGAGAATACACTGTTCAAGCAGATTCTCTGTTTCGGTCCTCATATATAAAATAAAAAATTCCAACCTTTTAAGACCTATTGGTAAGTTGAATATACTGCAGATCCCTATTTTACAGATTTCTGGTTTTCTGCACCATTCTATGAAGACATCTTTGGCAGTTAGAGGTATGGACTGACAAAGAGAAAGGAAGTAGAACCCAATCTGAGAGAGAGGAGAGATAGGAAGGGCATGCTGGGGAAGGTCTGATTCCTTGAAGGGATAGGAATTCACATCTGTGTTACTTGAGCAGCAGGTGACTTTCGTACTATGGAAGTGGAAAGTGGATTAATGTTGATTAAATTTATTGTGATTTTCATCCCCCAAAAGCTGTGGAGTGGACTCAGATGCAAATAGCTGAAAGGAATCTCAGCATCATGAAATTGAAATCCTAGAAGTGTTTTTGGGTCTTCAAGGTTATTGCTTGGCCCATGTAGTTTTTAGGTTTTTTTACAGAATACTTTAATACTTCTAATAGTTACCTTGGTAGATTTTTGAACCAGTGCTGACAGTTACTGCATTTATGTATCTATTGCAGGGAGAAAAATTCACAGGCCTCAAAAGTGTTCATTACATCTGACCTCTGTGAGCAAAAGTTCTGCTTTTTAGTAGAGACCCATTTCCGGTTAAAGGTAAGTGCATATTCCCATTGATTCTGCATAAATGTAGGGCTGCTCGCTCATCCTCCCTCGCTCCCTCCCTCTCACCCTTCCTCCCATCCTCCCTCCCTCTCTCCCTCCCTTTATTCATTCCCAGCTTTATTGCAATAATATGCATACCGTACAGTTGAGATGTTTAAGTGTAAAATTAAACAACTTTTAGTAAATTTACAGAAGAGTGCAGCCATCATCACAGTCCAAGTTTTTTAAAAAATATTTTATTGATTTTTTTAGAGAGACTGGAAGGGAGAGTGAGAGAGAAAGAGAAACATCAATGTGAGAGCAGAACATTGATCTGCTGTCTCCTGGATGCCTCCTATTAGGGATCGAGTTTGGAATTCGGGCATGTGTCCTGACTGGAAATTGAACCACCAACCTTTTGGTTCATGGGACGATGCTCTAACCAACTGAGCCACACTGGTCAGGGCCACCACAATCCAGTTTTTAAAATTTCTCTCATCTTAAAAAGAACCCCTTGTGCATGATGTGCAGTCAGTCTCATTCCCAAACTCAGGCATCTGCTTTGTGGGCTTTTGGCCTTTGTGGATTTGCCTTTCCTGGACATTTTATAGAATCATACAAAATGTAGCATTTTGTGGCTGGCTTCTTTCACTTAGCATGTTTGCTAGGACCCACCATGTCATCACATGTGTTAATGCTATAGTCCTCTCTGTGTGTCGTCCATTGTGCAGATGCACCATGTGTGGTTTATCCCTCAGCAGTTGATGGATATTTGGTCTGTTTCCACTTTTTGACCATTGTGAGTTGCTGTGCTATGAACCTTGGGTCTAAAATCTTTGTATAGACATACATGATTTTTTTGTCCTTGGGTAGATACTTAGGAGTGGAATGGTTGGGTCAGTGGTACATTCATTTTTAACTTTTTAATGAATTGCCAGACGATTTCAAAATAGGTTGAACTATTTTACATTCCCACCAGCCACGTTTGAGGGTTTCAGTCTTTCTCCTTGACAAGTTTGGATATTGTCAGTCTCTGGTTATAGCCATTCTCCTAGGTGTGAAGGGGTTTTAATGTGCATTGCATTAATGACTTACGATGTTGATCGTCTTCTCACGTTCTTACTGTCCATTTATTTATCTTTTTAGGTGAAATATGTATTTATGTTTTTGCCCAATTATTTTTCATTTTATTTTGAAATAATTATAAATCAGAGGAAATTGCAACATAGTTGAGAGTCCTGTGTACCCTGCACTCTTTGCTCCAGAGGTAACATCTTACATAACTTTAGCAAATGATTTAGTACATAAGAAAAACTAGGAAATAGACACCATTACAATCTACACACCTTATTCAGGTTTTATCAGTTTTACATGTACTCATGTGTGTGTGTGTGTGTGTGTGAGAGAGAGAGAGAGAGAGAGAGAGAGATTGATTGATTGATTGATTGATTGATTGATTCCAGGAAGTTTTCTCATGTGTATAGATTCCTGCATGCATCACAATCAAGGTACAAAACTACTTTATTCCTCAAGGATCTCCCTTGTGCTTCTTTATAGTCACATACACCACACCCACTCCATCACTAATTCCTCACAACCACTAATCTATTCTCCATTTCTATAATTTTGTCATTTGAAGGTGTTATATAAGTGGAATTCTACAGTATGAAACCTTTTAGGATGGGCTTTTTGCAGTCAGCACAGTACCCTTGAGATCCGTACAGGTTCTTGCATGTGTCAATATTTGGTGTATTTTTCAATTTAATTTTTAGCTGTGTAAAGTTTCAAGAGAGTAATGATAGGACCCAGCTCATTTTTGGCTCCATCACCAACATACAGGCAAAGGATGCAGCGCCAGTGGAGGTAAATGCAGTCACTTTTCTTGAGAAATTGAAAATCGTTACACTGTGTAAATTGCACAGACTGTAAAATAAAATCTGTGCCCTGTTTTAGAAGATAGAGACCATGCTGGTCCTGGAAGGCAGTGGAAACCTGGTGCTGGACACAGGAGCGGTTCGGGTAAGAAGCAGCCTTTGGTGCTTTTGTAGGGCTGCCTCCTTAGGTACGATTTTGTAATGTTGCTTTAGTTTGATATTTAATATTTATTACTTCTTGTCTGTAGGCTTTGGCAGAAGGTTTTTTCTAAGAGTTGAAAATGAAGTCTCCAGTTTAGGTTGGTGGCCCTAAGTTGGAGGTCTAGGACTCACTGCCATTCTATGGATTGCCACTGGGAACCCAGCACAGATGGGGAAGCCTTAATGAGTAGGGGTAGATAGATTTAAAAAAAAAAAAAAAAAAAGTTAAGCCCGGCCGGGCGTGGCTCAGCGGTTGATCGTTGACCTAGGATCCAGGCGATCGGGGTTTGGTTCCTGGTCAGGGCACATGCCGGGGTTGTGGGCTCGATCAATGACTCTTTCATCACTGATGTTTCTGTCTCTCTCTCTCCTTTCCTCTCTCTGAAATCAATAAAGATATATAAAAAATTAAAAATAAATAAATAAATAAATAAATAAATAAATAAATAGTTCAGCTAAAGTTTTACAAATGATGTAGTTTTGAATTTTATATATTCATAGCTTAGGTAAGTCTCAAATTTTTGTAAAGTTTCATTATATTAAATGTGTGCTGTGTTGGCTGGCTCTTTTATCAGTTGTGAAATTTATATATGAGTAGTGTGTTACAAATTTAAATTATGAAATTTAAACACATAGACACAGTGTGAGGAATAATGATAAGAATATTCATGTTAGCTGGACCCGGGTTAAAAAATAGGTGCTGCTAGTCCCCTTTCTCTCCTGGGTGTTCTTTCCTGACTGTATCTTCATATTCCCACCTCTCCCAGATAGACATGGTCCAGGTTTTTGCCGTAAATCAGTCCCTTGTTTTTATTACTCATTGTTTTACAATTTTGTATGTATCACTGAAGAGTGAATTGTTTGGTTTTCCTTGTTTTGAATTTTTATGTAAAGGACACCATGTCATATGCTCATCTCTGACTTGATTATTTTGCTCAACACTGTGTCATTTTTAGATTTACCTGTGTGGATGTGTGGCTCTTGTTTCCTCACTCACTGCTACATGGTATTACATTGTATGGTGATACCAAAACCTTTACTGTTTACCAGTCACTAAGGCTGTTTGTGTTGTTTCTGCTGTTCTTCTAGTAAACAACACTTTAAAAAAATCCTTATGTATGTCCCCCAGCCTCTGGAGTACATGCATATCCACCTTGGCCATGTGGTGCCAAATCATTTTCCAAATTGTAGGTTGTACAAATTTACAGCATCTGTAATTGCTACTGGTTTATAATTCTTTCTGAGCAGTGCTCTTTTATCTTGATGACTTTTGGGTGGGCTGGGGGGTGGGTCATACATCCCTGCCATTTATTAATGAATGCAAGTTGCTAATGAGGGTATAAGTGGTCCGGGACCTAAAAGCTTTCCATTTCAGAGCAGTGATGTAAGAGGGAAATGGGAGACCATTTTGTTAGTAAATGCCCCCCAACTTTGTTTTGCTCAGTAGAAATACATGTTTTCAGTTATAGTGGTCTTTTAAAGTATCATCATGAAATTATAATTTGTTGTGGATTTTGTATTCCTGATGACTGGAATAGCAGTTTAAAATTTTCTCATATTCTCATTTTACCAGCTGCTTCCTAATTTGAAAGCTTCCGATCAAATTATTTTAAGTTTCAGGCTTCTTAGCAGGCTTCCCAGTTCAGTTTGAATATGGGTTTTATTTTTTGTCTACGTGGCTGCATCATTGTTTGGCAAATAGCCTGCCCTCCTCGCAGCAAACAATGCTTAGGTCAGTTTTTCTGATTTTCTTCAAAAAATCCAGTGTCAAGTTGAATATTTGAGGTTCTCAGGATTAACTGTAGAACTATTTTACCTCCAAAAAAATTTTTTTAATATTGCTTTTTAAAGTTTTAAATATGAGAGTTATTATTTTTACCTTATGTGAAGAGCATTGAGTTCATTATGTTGCTCACATCATGGCAAAGCCTTTCTTTTATTTTATTTCCCTTTATTTTCACATTCTGCTTCTATTCCCTTCTCTTCAGCAGGCAACCAATTTCTTTAGTCTAAAACTTCAAATGTAAACATTTACATTAAGTAATAGTTTTATTATTGTGATACAATGATCTGAGACTTAATCTTAAAAGTCAAGTGATTTTTACAACCTCATTTTAATGTGAAATTTTTAAAAAATAAAATAAAATGGACTACAAATGTAGATTCCTTTGGGGCCTTGGGTACAGGAGAGGGGAATTTGGGGAAGGACTTGTTTTTATCCATTTCTTACTTATAGTCTGTATGGCCCAAGGGAACATTTAGAATAGGATAAATATGTTTAGAAAATTTCAAGCATTGTCTTTTCAAATTAAGCAGATTTTCTTACTAAGATTTTTCACAATGTAAGTAACTTCTGTGGTTTTTGTGTCTCTATGGGATGCAGAGTACTCATCAGTAGCTCCATACCTTAACCAGCCACCTGCAGTGGTTTACCATGGAGATGACGGTCAGCGACGTTTGAGTGTGCCTTAACCCTTGCACTGTTGCTCTCTTCTTGTTTGTTGGAAAGGAATGAAGCATGTTTGGCATGAGGGCCCCCCCCCCCGTGTTCAGCTCAACTCCGGTTGACCGGTACCATCAGGTTCTTCTTCCAGCTCTCCGCTTGTGCCAGGTCGTCCTCACGTCTAGCATGACCCAGCACTTGCAGGCAGCCGAGCAGGTAAGGGGAACCTGAGCATAGAAATTGGCTTGTGCCAAATCCTCATGTTGCAAATGCAGAAAGCCTAGGCCTAGGCAGCAAGAGTTAATTTACCACAGTTACCTGTTTGTGGCCCACCCCGGTATCGAAAGCAGGCTGCTGTACTTTACTCTGCACTTCATCAGCCTGTTTTTATACTTCCGTTTGAATGGAACACCACAGCTAATAAATAGAGCAGTTAGATAGAAAGCAGGAGATCTAAATTTGTTCTTCAGTAAAAGGAAGCTGTTGTCGTGATAGGAATAAGCTGGCTTCTAAAATGTAATTTAACTAGTATTTATTGATAGAAGGCTATACACTACCTTAGGCCTTGCAGAAAATACAAAAGATAGATGATACACCACATTTTGTTATTTAGAGAATGAACGGATTTAAGTAAGTGAATTTTCAAACTCATAAAAAAATTTTGAGCACCAGATATTAGTTTTATTTTCATTGACTTTTGGTGAAACCGTCAAAAATACATATATAGGGTATCCCTCCAAAATCTATATACACACACTTTGAATAAGTATGAAGGGAGTGTTTATTAAAATACATTTCATTTTTAAAATTGAGCTCTCAGCTATTCCAGTGTGTATACATTTTTGGGGGACACCTGCATTTCTTTATTTCTTTAATAATGCAATGTCTTTTAGCCTTTCACTGATTAATTAGGCTCATCGTTATGAACCTAGAGTCTTACTGTATTGCTCTCAGGAACTGTGTCCAAATGATTTATGGTAGTTTTGTCTGCTTTTCCTGCCATCAGGTGAGGCTCACCTTGCCAAGATAGAGCACTGCTGTGCCTGACATGGCACCTTATTTTATACTCCATCAGTCTAGGTGACAGCCTTTCCCTTTCATACCAGGCCTTCAAGCCAGTTCTTTGAAACTCAAAGACTTCCCTTGTCTTCTACTCCAAGATTAAGATGTTTTCGTAGAAGTTGGCCATTGTGGTATAAGACATTGGTTCCCTGATACCAGTTTTTTACTGACTATAGCAGAATCTCCTAAGGAGCATCTTTGAAAAATACAGATTAATGTATTCCACGTCCAGTGATTATGGGCCAAGACCAGGACTCTGAATTTAAAAAATAAAGGGGCCACAATTCCTGAGTGATTCAGATGTTCAGCTTGTTTGGGCATCGTCTCTGTGAAGCATTTATGAAAAAGTTGAGGAGACTAGTATGTGAAAACAATTAGCATCCTCCATGGTGGTTCACTGTGAAGGCCAGGTGGAAGGGCAGAGTTCAAAGGTCAGAGTTTTTCTCGCACTTCACTTTATCCAAAGAAGTAAAGAAAAGCTTTTATGTGATTGCGCCCAGGTTGCACTAGGCAGGCTGTCATAGAGCAACTTCAGTAACTCATTTTAATATCTGCTCATTTAAAACTCATGTTCTAGTTCCATTTGGACAAAAATAAGGGTCAAATGATATTTTTCATATACTAGTTCTAAGTTATATTATATTCTTATACGGTAGCCTCTAAATATGTCAATTTTTAAAATGTATTGATTGATTTTGAGAGAGATGGGGAGGGTGAGGCATTGATTTGTGATTCCACTTATTTACGTGTTCATTTGATCCCGTGTGTGCTCTAACGGGATCAAACCCACAACCTTGACGTATCGGGACAACACTCTAACCAACTGAGCTACGCTAAATATATTAGACTCTGAAATAACCCCTTAGCTTTCTTAAGAATTTTAGGTAAATATTTGCTACTTGAAGAAATGATCTATGTAAGCACAAAAGACAATTGCTTGTCTAATATTCATCTTCATTACATTGAATTGCTTGCTTCAGAATTTATGTTTTACTCTCTTGCCTCTGTGTCTTTGCTCCTCCCTTGTTCTTGGCTCAGGTGTTGCAGTTATCATTTCACATTCCGATGCCACACAAGCCATTCTGTGTTGCCAGGACGTCAGCCCCGGGTCTCAGCAGGAACTGGCTCTGCTCACGGGCCTTACCAGTAAAGCAGCACTTCCTGGTGAGTTGAGCATGTTGAATGGATTTTAATTATTCTTTACAGACTGACATACACACTTAATAGAATGAAGTTTTTATTACTCTGTAGCACTATGTGACATATGTGAAATTGGTACTAACAGAGTTCATTGCCTTTTTAGAAGTAAAAGTTTATGTTTATAAAAACGATATCTGCTCATATAAAAAATTTAAAGTCCAAGGTAATAATTAACACTCAAAATCCTACTACTTAGAAATTACCAAAAGTTAACATTTGGTAAGTAGCTTTTCAAACATTGCTCTGTTTTAACAATGCTCATATGTACATAGAGAAAGAAATGGAGACATACAGAGGTAATTTATAGGAAAGGGATTGCCTTTTACATGCAGTTTTAGTAAAGAACTAATTTTATATACACTGAACAGAGAAAAAACTAATTGAAGAGAAACTGAAGACGTTGCTGAATTTCAGACAAATGTATCTTTAGTAAAAGAGTACAAGAGATACTAGTTCTAAAAAAGTCACTATAATTAAGAAGAAAAAAGATTATGAAAAATTGTTAAGCTATTTTGGTCATTTTACAAATTTTAATTTTTTTATTGCATGAAGATTTCAGTCAGTTAACTCCTGTGAAAGATGAAATGACGAATTCTTTTACGGTCCTCTTCTACCTTCAGATTATGTTTGTTTTTATTATTTTTACTTTGTCAGGTTTTATAACATTTACATTCAGTCCAGAAACCATGATACGTTCAGCTATTTGGTGTTACTTGTTTGTTTATATGCATTCACTGAAACACACCAATTATTTTTTTTCCTCCCAAGTTTTCACCATTCCTGATTTGGTTCTTTGGGTATATCTCTTGGTATTTTTAATTTGTATTGAGATCCCCTCCCCTAAGGAAAAGTATATTATAATCCCCGAATTCTCTAATGTTTATGAATGGCTAATGTCTTGAGTGACAGTGTGGCAGGTTATAATTTTCTTTCTCTCAGAAATTCTCATATCATTGATAATAGCTCATAATTATTAAGCATTTATGTGCCAAATATTGTTTACACACTTAGCATGTTAATTAATTTAATTCTCACAAACATCTTATGAGGTATAACTATTATTATCCACATTTTACAATGAGGGAACTGAGGTACAGAGAGGTTAACTTGTCCAAAGTGACATAGATAATACTGGTAATACAGAGTCTCCCAGGCAGGATGCCTTCTGAGCCTGTGCTTACCTACCAGGCAGTACTTGCTACCCCCATTTTATGTGGGAGAAGTCTTAGACCAACTCCTGATTCCACCCCCTGCCCCCAACATTTTTTTCTTCTTCGGGGCTATTTTTGCACTTGAGCAGAGTGTTTGACAGGGCAGAGTGTGGTACCTACAGAGGCACTTGGAGCCCGAGCTCCTTCTGGGGAGCTTCCAACCTCCACTGCACCCATCCATGGGGTGTCTCAGTCCTGTGGGCTTACTATGCTCATTTTCCCAACTCAGTCCACTGACACCGAGTCAGACCACCCCTTTGAGGCCTGGAGAGTTGTTGAGTGGCTCTCCTCCTAATGGTTTCCCCCTTGATTTCTCCAGGACTTACCTAATTACTCCAAAATGCTTCTGTGCAAACTGCAGAGCCTCCATGAGAACTTACAAGAGGTTGTTGGTTTGTTTTCTTTTCTCCATACTGCTTCTGAGGGTGGATAAAGGTCATGAGCTGAATCATGCTGCTTACTCCACCAGGATTTTCTCTGTGTGTTTTTCTCTTAGCCACCACTGTTCAGTATTTATGGCATAAGTTGGCCCTTTTCCCTTTTTGTTGAATTTTGTTCATTTTGTAGGTTGACGACAGGAGGGACATTTCTATGATGCTACTTCATTTTACATTCTTAACCCAGAAGCCCTAAGTTAGGTTTAAAGAGACTTACCTTTTATTAAATCCTCTGGCAAGGTGACTTGATTGATGAAGTCTCCTTTCATTAATTTGTTAAACATACATAAATTCTGTGTTTTGCTAATAGCATCATTTGACTCTCTCAATGTATTAAGATTCTATTGAGAAAAACACAGGTTTTTTTACATTTAATTTTTTTTGTTGTTTTAAATATTACTGATGTCCCTTTTTATCCCCAATGACCCACACCACCCAGTCTCACTCCCCTCCCCAGTTCCTCCCCCCACCATTGTTCCTGTCCTTGCTCTGTGCATACATGCATATGAATTTTTGGTTACTCCCTCCCCCTCCACCTCCAGCCCTCCTCTCTCCCCCTGACATTCGTCAGTCTGATCCATGCTTCCATGTCGGTTAATCTATTGTGTTCATCAGCTTATTAAGTTCTTTAGATTCTACGGATAAGCAAGATCATGTAATGTTTGTCTTTCTCTGCCTGGCTTATTTCACTTAGCATAAGTGAACAGGTCCATCCATACTGTCCCAAAGGGTACGAGATCCTTCTTTACAGCAGCATAGTATTCCATGGTGTGAATGCCCTACAGCTTTTTTAGCCACTCACCTACTGATGGGCACTTGGGCTATTTCCAGATCTTAGCTATTGTAAACTGTGCTGCTATGAACATAGGGGTGCATATATTCTTTCTGATTAGTGTTTCAAGATTCTTAGGATATATTCCTAGAAGTAGGACCACTGGGTCAAAAGGCAGCTCATTTTTAAGTTTTTGAGGAATCTCCATTCTGATTTCCATAGTGGCTGCACCAGTCTGCATTTCGACCAGCAGTGTAGGGGGCTTGCTGTTTCTCCACACCCTCACCAGCAATGTCGTTTGTTGATTTGTTGATGGAGCCATTCTGACAGGTGCAAGGTGATAGCTCATTGTGGTTTTAATTTGCATCTCTCTGATGATTAGTGACGTTGAGCATTTTCTCATGTGTCTCTTGGACATCTGTATGTCTTCTTTGGAGAAGTGTTTATTGAGGTCCTTTGCCCATTTCTTAAATGGATGTTTTCTCTTCCTCTTGCTGAGGAGTATGATTTCTTTGTACACTTTGGAAATTAGTCCCTTATCAGTTACATACTTGGCAAATATGTTTTCCGGACCATGGGGTTCCTTTGTATTTTGAGGCTGTTTCCTTTTGCTGTGCAGAAGCTTTTTAGTTTGATGTAGTCCCATATGTTTATTTTTTCTTTTGTTTCTCTTACCCTAGGAGATGTAGCAGTGAAAATTCCACTATGTGGGATGTCTGTGACTTACTGCCTATGTTTTCTTCCAGGATTTTTATGGTTTCATGACTTACATCTAAGTCTTTTATCCATTTTGAGTTTATTTTTGTGTATGGTGAAAGTTAGCGGTCTAGTTACAGTTTTTTGCATGTATCTGTTCAATTTTCCCAGCATCACTTATTGAAGAGACTGTCTTCACTCCATTGTATGCTTTTGCTTCCTTTGTCAAATATTAATTGACCATAATGGTATGGTCTATATCTGGGGAACCTGTTCTGTTCCATTGATCTATATGCCTGTTGTTTACCAATACCAGGCCATTTTGATTATAATGGCTTTGTAGTACAGTTTGATATCCAGCAAAGTGAACCCTCCCACTCTGTTCTTTTTTCTCAAGATGGATGCAGCTATTTGGGGTCCTGTTTTGTTCCATATAAATTTTCAAAATATTTGTTCTAGATCTGTGAAATATGCTCTTGGTATTTTAATAAGAATTGCATTGACTTTATAAATTGCTTTGGTTAGTATGGACATTTTAATGATATTAGTTTTTCCAGTCCATGAGCATGGTATATTCTTCCACTTGTTTAAATCTTCCTCTGTTTCTTTTTCCAGTGTCCTGTAGTTTTCCAAGTACAGGCCTTTTACATCCTTGATTAAGTTTATTCCTAGGTATTTTATTTTTTAGTTGCCATGGTAAATGGTATTTTTTTTTTTTTTTTAGTTTCTCTCTCTGAAAGTTCATTGTTGGTGTATAAGAATGCCATTGATTTCCGGATGTTGATTTTGTATCCTGCTACCTTACCAAATTCGTTTATCAAATCTAGTAGTCCTTTAATGGAGTCTTTAGGGTTTTCTATGTACAATGTCATGTCATCTGGAAGTATGACAGTTTTACTTCCTCCTTTCCGATTTGGGTACCTTTTATGTTTTCTTCCTGTCTGATGGCTGTGGCTCGGACTTCCAGTACTATGTTGAATAAGCGTGGTGAAAGTGGACATGCTGTCTTTTTCCTGTTTTTAAGGGAAATGGTTTTAGTTTTTCCCATTGAGTATGATGTTGGCTGTAGGTTTGTCATATATGGCCTTTATTATGTTGAGGCGTGATCTCTCTATTCCCACTTTGCTGAGAGCGTTTATCAGAAATGGGTGCTGGCTTTTGTAGAATGCTTTTCCTGCATCTAATGATATGATCATATGATTTTTGTTCTTCATTTTGTTTATGAAGCACAGTTATTTTAACATGCTCATAATAAGTTCAAACAAAATAAATGAACACAGTAAAGGTACCCTGACAAGCAATTCCTGCTGTCTAAAAGGAACCAGATGTCAATTTATTTTAGTTTTCTAGAAATTACTGTGCAGGTGTGTTTACAATGTCTTCTCCTTACACAGGTGAAATCCTACCATACACACAGTGCTCTGTAACATTTTTTTCATTGTATGTTTATCTTTTCTCATCAGCACGTATAGCTCCTACCTCATTCTTTTAATTAGATGTGTAGCCCAGCTGCGGCCCACTGGTTGCATGTCAACACATGGACCCGGAGGTCATGGCTTGATTCCTGGTCAGGGCACATGCCTGGTTGTGGGCTCAATCCCCACTAGGGGGCATGTAGGAGGATCAGTGATTCTCTCTCATCACAGGTTTCTCTCTCTCCCTCTCCCTTTCTCCTTTGAAATCAATAAAAACATATTTTAAAAAAAATTAGCTGTGTAGTTTTCCAGTTGTGACATACTTAACCAGACCTCTGTTATTTAACCAGATCCCTATGACATGTTGACTGTTTCCAGTCTTTTAAAAATTCAAGCAGTGTGTCATTTAATAACCTTTTATGTATTTGTGTGTGTGTGTGTGTGTGTGTGTGCGCGCGCTTTTTTATAGATTTGAGCGAGTAGGCTTGATAAATTTCTGGCAGTGTTTGGTCAGAAATATATATACTTAAAACTTTTGGAAAAAAGATAAACCCTCCCAAAATTTTAAAACTCTCTTCACTCCTCTCAAACCCTATTCTGTATAGTTCGTCCCTTGGTTGCATATTGCTTTGTGTTATTCAATAGTGCTGTTTTTGTCTTAAATGTTCTCATTAAATTGTAAGTCCATTTATAACTTTGTATTTCCCATATTGCCTAGCACAGTACTGGATGTTATACCTCCTCAATACTTATCATTATTTTGGAGTTGAGAGTGATAGGTATGGTACATAGACTAGTCAGGTGGCATTTAACAGAAGTGTCTTATAGAAACTGATAATCGGTGGTCTTTTAAGTCGAGGCAGCAGTTAATGTGCAGGGTTTAAAAAAGAGAGAATGGTGAATAGCAACACATGTTGAGGAGTATAGAAAGTTCGAGGACAAAGAGGGAAAAGCCAAAGTTCCATGATAGCGGTAGGTACAAAATCCAGCTCTGAAGGGGTTCAGATGGGAAAGGAGGGCATGAGAATTACAAGCAGCAAATGCAGAAAAAATATCTCAAGAATTTGATATGAACCAGGTTTCTGCCTTGTTTTGGAGTGCCAGAGAGACCTGACGTATTTTCCAAAAGTGAGGAGAAATGATCACTATTTGGCAGGGTATATTTTAGTGTGCTAGAAAAGATGCAAGGAATAGATTCAGTCTGAGGAAGGGACTAGAATGGGTGTCACTAACTACTGATGTTTCTGGACTTCTAGATACGAGCTCTGAAGTGTGAAGCTGAAGGCATTTAGATAGCTTCCTGGCTGTGCTGGGGGACTGGGCACAATGTCCGGAATGTGTTCCATTCAGAAGCAGACAGTTTCAGGAGAGCAACTCCTGACTCAATCCCCAGTGGAATGAACTTAATTACACAGGATTGAACCAAAGTTATTTACTTTAGCATATTGTTTTTTAAAATATTCTCTTTCTGATAGGTATATGAGGAAATCTGTTTTTCTTTTAATTTATCTCAAATTTAGCAGACTATATGCTTTGGCAAGCCCATCAACACCGAGCAAACTTTTCCAAAACCTTAGCACACTTCTTTGAAACTTTCAGACTCAGTATTTGCAAGTTATATACACTAAGTTAAATAAAATTTCATTTCTACAAACCTACAACCTTCTGTATCCAAGTTTTCTGTTTCATTATTTCCTTTTCCCGTTCTAAAACAGCCAGACACTTGAGGTCAAAACCACCCCTGGGTTCCCTTGAGACACATCCCCTTGTCTTGAATTTCATTGCCCTTACTCCTAGTATATAGTCTTAACCATTAAAACATGTAGCCAAAATCACTAAATTCTACTTTAAAGCCATAACTGAGAGGTAGGTGGGCAACTGAGAGTTACTTGTTTAACACAAGCATTTAAACAGATCAAAACCCTCAGAAGAACAAAGGATATGACCCACGTGCATTTGTACCTTCTCAAAGGAACAAAAAGGAAGACATCCATTAACATCTCCCAAAGATGCAGCCACTCTTAACGTAGAATCCAAAGTCAAGTATGTCCACTTATATATTAAGAATATACTCTGTAACCAAGGTTTATGTATTCTAGTTTCCTTAGAAATTACACAGATGTCCAAAAATTATTCATGAATTACCTCAATTTTCTATTAGTCTATGACTTTAAAGTTCAAGTATTGTGAATTATCTGCAAACTGACATGCTACAGTCATAAATGCTGTTGACGTAAATGGTTTGTCAGATACAGAATTCATTTTGGTTGTAATTTTATATTTTCCACAATTCTAAATATTATGTAGGTGTAACATTAGCTATTAGCATCAGTGTAAATTAGTGTAAAACGTTTTGGACATACATAGTAGCTGGTCTGTTCATGAAAAACATACCCAAACCTTACTTTTAAAGTGTATTACATTATACCCCATACTGATAAAACCAGAGGAAATTATATATATGTAAAAAACTATTATTAAGCCAAAATTATTCAGCCTGATATGCCTAAGGATTGATCTCGATTCCTTGAATTTAGATTCTTCATGAAAATACCTCTTAAGTAGCATTTACTATAAGAAAGTATTTTTGAAAATCATTTACACTATTAAGCTCATTTAAAATAGTAGAAATTCAGTTTCTTTATTTTGGGGGAATTCTTAGAATATTATTTGTGTAAGTGCTTAAAATTTCTCTGAAATAATTAAATTTAACAGACATTCTAATCTAATCTATTTATACCCTCAGGGGGAGGAAAGTATTTTCCATAATGATACTTTTCTTTACTGCAGACACACAAGCCTACAGAGAACTTGCAGCGTCAGTTCTGCAAACTCAGTCATAGGTCAAAACAGACACAGGAACACAGATATTCACCGGTCAGACCTCCAAGGGTGTTCTTTCTTTGTATTTTTTCAATCCTCACCTGAGGATGTTTTTTCCATTGCTTTTCAGAGAGAGTGGAAGGGAGAGAGAGAAACACTGATGTGAGAGAGACACATTGGTTGCCTCCCTACCAGCCCTGGGATCAAGCCTGCAACCGAGGTATCAGTCCTTAGACTGAAATCGAACCCGAGACACTTCAGTCCACAGGCTGATGCTCTAGCCACTGAGCCAAACCGGCCAGGGCCAGGGGTGTTCTTAATTCCAGGAAGCACAAGATACTTTCTTAGTGGATTTGAGGTCACCAAGGCTGAAAAGACTCACAAACTGTATTCTCTGTTGTTACCTACCCAACAGAAAATGGATTCCATCATCCCAGTAGAAACCACCCAATGACCAGACATAAAACTGTAGCCCCAGTCATTGTGGCCAGCAGTGTTGAATGGCGTGCTGGTAACACTCAAATCAGAGCCACAACTAAAGCCAGTCAAGGATTAGAAATAAAAATGGAATTGGGTCTGAGGGGTAGGGGGAGAGAGAGATGGAGGGCAGGGAGGGCAGACAAAGTTTTCTTTGCCTTTGGGATCCATCTAAGAGTCAGACAGTTGAAATTATTGCAGTTTTCAAAAAGCTAAAAATATACAAAATATAGAATGAACATGTCTGAAAGATTTACTGACAAGGCAACCAGTAAGATGGTAAAGCTAATTAAAGTTGCATCAGGGGAACAGTTTATGCCACTCCCCCTAAAAGGTATTCTTGATTAAAGGCAGTTAAGATAATGTTGTAGGCAGTTGTGGTAATGTGGCAGACATTTATTATAATGTGGTAGGCAGTTATGGTAATGTGATAGGCTGAAAAACACACTCTAGTGCCCAGAACCTGGGGAAATGTTACCTTACAGGGCAGAAAGGATTGTGGAGATGCTATTTAGGTTAAAGATCTTGAGATGGGGAGGTCCTGGATGATCTTAGTGGGCTCAGTGTAATCACACAAGGCTTTACAAATGGACAAGGAAGGCAGAGGGCAGGTCAGAATGAAGCCATATGAGAAGGACCTGTTGCTGGCTGTAAAGTGTAGGAAGGGGGCCATGAGCCCAGAAATGTGGCTTCTTCTACAAGCTGGGTCTGGCCCTCAGCTTACAGTCAGCGAGAACATGGACCTCTGTCCTGCCCCTGGGAGGGACTGAATTCTTCCAGCAACTGGAATGAGCAGAGAAAGGACTCTCCCCTATGGTGTCCAGAAGGGAACACAGTCTGCCTACAACTTTATTTAGCCTGGTGAGACCTGTACTGAACTTCTGATCTCCAAAACTAAAATAATACATTTTCATTGCCTTAAGCCACAAATTTGTAATAATTTGTTATGACAATAGAAAACTAACACACTGAGACAGAGGTCAAATCTGTTAACATCCTGCAGGCCATTAAAACTATAACCTTGTATATCTTTTCTAACAGATAGATACCTATGTGTGGTGCATTTTTACTTCACACGAGTCTGATTTCATAAGTATAGTAAATAGAAAAATTTTGCACATTACTCTAGATAAACCACCTTTGAGTGAATCTGTTGACAGTGCCCCAGCTGACCTTGAAAGGTCATGCTTCTCACCTTTTTGCCTACTCTTAGTTCTTTCTTAATTGCTGAGGCAAGGAAGCGTCATTTCGTTGTATAGACTACAAGCTCTGTGAAGCCATCACCTTACTTGTCATAATTCATGTTCTTACCACCATGCCTCACCATAGCAGGTGCTACACAGATGTTTGTTGAATGGGTGAGTAAAACTTGCAACCCCACAGCTAAATTTCCCCTGTTGTGAGATCTATGATTCAGCCACACTCAACTCCTTTTCTTCTATTGTGAAGAGATCACACTCTGTCATAAGGAGACATTTGCATTTGCTTTTCCCTGTGCCTGGAACCCACACCCACTCAGCTTGGGTAACACGCAATCCTAAGTTAGACCTCTCCTCTGGGAAGTAGTGTGTGATTGCCTCATCTTTCCCCACGTGATTCTCTCCACTCTCACAGCCTCTGTACTTAACACCACAGCAAATATAACACATTATATTTGCTTTGTACAGACAACCTCCCCACTCCCAGATAGTCTAATGCAGCCAACTATTAATAGTTGAAGCATCAACTCTAGTCAGACTGCCAGCGTTCAAATCCTGGCTCTAAACTGACTAGCTGGCAAGACAACTGATCTTTCTGTGACACAGTTTTCTCATTGGTAAAGTAGGCATAATAGTAATACATCCACCACATACGGCCGTGGTGAAGGTTAAATGTTAAGGGCTTAGGACAGAGGTGGTATATGGCTAACATATGGGAAGCTGTTGCTTCGTAAGTTCCTTGAAATCAGAACCCGTCATGCTCCCCATGGTCCTCGGTTTCTGACACAGACTTAGAGTAGGGGCTCGCTTGGTGTTCTTTGGTAACTTGAACTGAATTGTGATCCAGTGAGGATCATCCGTTTGTGGGGCCAGAATTGGAGATGAAAGAAAATGTCTTGATGGTGAGATAAACTACCCAGAGAGGCTCACTGCACAGCCAGGAAAGACCCTTTGCCCTGAAATGTCTGGGAGTCAGTGTCCTGGCCTCCGTGCTCCCTGGCAGGGGCTATAGACTCAGCTCTTCCCGTACATATGGCTCATCACATCACAGATGCAAGCAACCTATTCCCCAAAGGACATGGATTCTCAGTAATGGCAAACTCTTCTATTCCTCCCTCCTCAATGCAGCACACACCTCCCTTTATCCCACCACGATTCTTCCTGGACCGGGAAAGTCTCCAGCTGTCTTTAGTCCCCTTACATTCACCCTAGGGATCACCTTTGAATTTTCCAACAGCTTACTCAGGCCCAGGGTGTCCCTAGGAGGAATATAAAAGAGCTTGCTGTGGTTAAGGGAATGTAGGATCACTCTTATCCCTGTTTGGTTATTGGGGTTGGGAGCTGGGCTGTCACACTCTTTTTGGTGCACAGACTGAGAGCTTCCCTCCTTCAGCCCTTCTGACCAGTGGGATCTGGAGACACCAGGAACCACACAGAGCCACCCGCACAGGCCAGAATCTGTAGTGACTTAATCAAACTCATACTCCTGCAAGTATCTGTGTTCATCCCACACAGGAGTGAAAAAAGAACATAAATTATGAGAAAGGGACAGTCACTATGCAGAAATTGCCCTGCACCAGCCTGGAATTTGTACATGGACAGAGACTGAGATTTGGTATGAATGTTTAAAGGCCTGGTCTTATTAGGTGTTGAATGGGTGTGGGCTGCACCCTGATGAGCTATGAGGAAGCCTCACCAATTGCCTACACCCTCCTATTTTCCATGTGTTATTGAACAAGGTTTTATTATCATTGCAATTCTCATTTTAATGTACTTGTTTCCCTCAACACTGAGGTGCTTGAAAACAGTACATAAACATAAGCATTGAAAAAGGTAATAAAGCAAAATGGCATCCCCTTGAATTGTTATGTCTTTGCCTTTGAGAAAAGTGAGCCAGAAATGGTTACTTACAGTCATGTACCATGAGAACCATAGAGAGCAGACTCCCAGGTTGCAGATTTCTGGAAACCGCACCTCATCTCGTCCTGTCTCTGGGAGTCAGGCACTGTTACCTCACTGCTTTACAACTAAGGACACACTGTCTTGAGTGCCTGAGCCTGGATTCTGAGTAGGTATTGGATGAAAGTTTAGTTGGAATTTGCACACCAGGATGACTGAGAAATGTCTTATTAAAAATAAAGGCATCCAAAAAGCTTAGCAGTATCTGCAAAGGGAGTTCCAGATGCCATGTGCAGGCTGACTGGATCCTCTTCTCTCCAGGAGAGTGCTGTGTTGACATCTAAAGGGTCACTGTCCCAAAAGGCAGCTTGTATGGGACCACAGGCCTGCCGGAAATCGCAAGACCAAGTTGGAAAAGACACGAAGTTCTCCCTTGGACTCCAGGCACCTCCTGGCTTGAGTAAAAGAGCATTCTAGGAACACTACACTGCAATGTCAAAGAATAGGTTGGCATCATCCCTTTGAGGACTCTTGCCTTGTGTTTATCTTAGGAAAGAATGAGAAGTAGAATTTTTTGAAGTCCACTCTCAGCCTAGTGCTTCCATCCTGTGCAGCTGGGCAGGAGGGGAAACAGTGATGCTGCAGATGAGTCAAGGCCTTACCTTGGTAGGTGAGGAGAGTATACTTTGCCAGAGGCTCCCTTTCCCGGGCTCTGGCCTGCAGCATCTCACTGCTCCCTCTCTGCCCCCAGGAAAGCCCTGCTGGGCAGAGCCCTGCTGCCAGACCTTTGCCATCTTTGCCACCGCCCTCGCAGCCTTCCCTGTGGAAAAGACTCACCCTGGCTTGTTTCCAGGGAGCCCTGAAGCGGCTTCCTGGTGGGGTTGTGATCTGCTCCCTGCGGAACTGTGAGTAGCTGCTGTAGGCTAGTGTGCTATACTACCAGGTAATGGATGTATTCCCGTTTTAACAGGGCTTCTTGAGATTTTTTTATTTTGTTTTTTTGCCTTTAGAAACTTAGTAAATATTTTACTTTGACTAAGAGAAATTTATAAAATTTATAAAAGAATAAAATCATTGGGGCTTTTATGTTATTATAATTAAACCTATTTATAATAATTAGAATTAGCATTGTTAGCTTTCCCCTCTGTAGATCAAATGATTACAGTTCTAAAACCATTCCTTTAAAGCAACCAGTTTTCATTTTTTCCCTTTGTTGTGATCGATTCTCTTCTGTGAGTTCACCAAGAAAGTCTCAATCTAACTAAAATACTTCCCAACAGGACCCTAAAATATGTACAATCTGATATATGCTTTTGTTTTCTTAACTTTTTGTCTTTATCACAGCTTTCTTGATATTTATGACTAATGTCTAATTAACTGATTGACTTTTTTAAATGATGACATTCTTATTGTATTTATTTCTATTTTTATTTTATTGAGTAATTATTGACATACAACAGTATATTACTTTCAGGAGTACAACATCATGATTTGGTGTTTGAATATGCAGTTGACTGTTGAACAGTGCAGGGCTTAGGGACACCCCACCCTCTGCAGCCAAATATTGATATATAACTTCTGACTCTCTCAGATTTAACTACTAATAGCCTACTGTTGACCAGAAGCCTTCACCAAGAAAATATAGTCAATTAACTCATATTTTGTATGTTATATGTATTACATACTGTATTCTCACAATAAAGTAAGCTAGAGAAAAGAACACATTATGAAAGTCAGCCCTGGCAGGGCCGCTCAGTGGGTTGGGCACCGCCCACGCACAGAGGGTTGTGGGTTCTGTTCCTGGTCAGGCGCAGACCTGGCTGTGGCTGGATCCCTGGCAGGGGCTGTGCAGGAGGCAGCTGATCGATTAGAGTTTCTCTCTCCCCCTCTCCGTCTCCCTTCCTCTCTGTAAAAATCAATTTAAAAAATCGTAAAACAAAAACATCACAAGGAAGGAACAACACACAGCATTGTACGTACCTATAGATACTGTAGGGTTATGTCTGTTTACAAGATGTAAAAATATGCATCGGGTCCTCAGTCTGCCTGAGCATCTGCCCTCAGAGCAAAGCCAGAGTCGGGATGGTCAGAGGCCAGGAGAGCAGAGTGGAGGCTGGAGCAGCAGCAGCCTGGGGGCTGCAGGAGTGAGCTGTGCCCCTCTGCTGAGGCAGAGGCCAACTCAAGGCCATCAAGTGGGAATTAACTGGCTGGGCCAAAAGTGTGGACTCAGATAAAATCATCAGTGTATATGGTAATCTTTAGATTCTGAATTTTGTGTTATGGGTCATGAAACTAATACAATGTATAGTCCATACCATGAATAGTATGGGAATGATTGAGCAGTTCAGTAAAGGCAGGGGCCTTAAAAAGGGGCTCAGCTGTTGCCCCAGGAAGTGCAGACATTTCAATGGGAATATATTAGAATCGATGTTGAAATCAGTGTCTTTCTGAAATATGCTTCTTAAATCCATTCTATAGAAAGTGATGGTGCAGTAGTTGTCCTTAGCAAAGAGTGCCAGTTACAGATAAGATTGCTGTAGGCTTTAAACAAAAAATATTTCCTGAAAGCCTCATGTGACCTGAAGATACTAGGACACTAGTGGGTGGGATACATCCGCTGTATACAAGTGACAGGCAACTCACCAAAGGGGAAACGCACTGTGAGCTGTGGTCAAACTGTGTGAGCAAAAAGTCACAAATGCAGGTATTGTCAGGTTCCTGATTCATGTCACTAGGACGTTTTTCCACTATCCAAAGCTGGAGTAGAACCTGAAACTGGTATAATAGGTTGTATTTTACACTAATATGCCTGCACCTTAGTTAGGAAGCAAGTTAGTATTATATATTCAGCCACAAAAAATGATTTAACCTTTTGGTTTAGTGATCTGATTTTCAAGGTATTTTGTTAACACTCACCTGAGGATACTTTTTCCTTAGAGGTTTTTGTTTTGTTTTGTTTTAGAGAGAGTGGAAGGGAGGAAGGAGGGGGAGAAAAAGAACAAAACATAGATGTGAGAGGGACATATTGATATGTTGCTTCCCAAACGTGTCAGAGAACGGATCAGATCAAACCTGCAACCCAGGCATGTGCCCTTGGCTGGAATTGAACCCAAGACCCCTGAGTCCATGGGCAGCCACTCTACTCACTGAGCCAAACTTGCTAGGGGCAGGCCTACTTCTTTTTGGATTCTCATACTTACTTTTCCTGCACTTCCCATTGAAGAATTTTAATGAAACTTTTTCATGCATAGGCACTGATACATAATATGGCTGCAATGGCAAGGATTCTGCTAGATCTCTTTTAGATTCAAACGCAATATATTGGCTTTATTTTCTATAGGGAATATTCTTGAGTCCTTTCATTAGTCTGAACTTAGAAGGCAGCTGTCACTTTTGTACAACTGAATTAATTCCATTTGCAAAATAGATTACATGGTTTCACTTTTCAAATATGTGGCAAGAAACCTTTAAAATAATTTTCTGTGACTTTTACATAAAAATGTTGACTAGAAAAATTTCTCCACAAGCAGTTTAATAAACTTGAAATTCAGTGCAGGAATTTCCTTGGAGAGCAAAGCAGTTGGTTTGGCGTGTACATTTCTAATGCTGGTGATTCTGTTCAAATGAATCAGTCAGATTCCTGTGAACCAGGAAGCCACACATTAGGTTTGTGCAGGAATCTAACTATTACTTGGAGGGAAAAAAGGATTCTAGGTAGGTAAATTTGTGAAGTGCTGGTAGATATTATTCATTACTTGATTGATTAATTTTTAACATCAGGGAGCATTAAGGCCTATAAGAACCAGAGATAGAGCATATTTAGATTTGACCAACAACCCCCCTTTTTAAAAATATATTTTTATTGATTTCATAGAAAGAAAGGGACAGGAAGAGAGAGAGAGATGGAAACATCAATGATGAGAGAGTCATTGATCGACTGCCTCCTGCTTGCTCCCAAATGGGGATCGAGCCCCCAACCTGGGCATGTGGGAATTGAACCTCGATCTCCTGTTTCCTAGGTTGATGCTCAACTGCTGAACCACGCCCACTCGGGCAAATTCCGTTTGAAAAATAGAAGCATTATTGTGTTGTTTGGAAAATAGTGCCTTAGCCATTAATCTAGCAGGATATTGCTCCACTTTCTTAAAGATGGGCTAAGTGGTTTGAGATGGAGATTACTGAGGAGAATCATAAGGCTATTTTATTTTATTTTTTATTGTTATTTTATAATTTTATTTTTGTTCAAAATATTACAAATGTCCCTTTTTCTCCCCAATGATCCGTTCCACCTCATCCCTTCCCCCTCCCCAGTCCCTCTCCCCACTGTTGTCTGAGACCTTGGGTTGTGCATATATGCATATAAATTCCTTGGTTACTCTCTCCCCCTCCACCCACCCACCCGCCCTCCTCCATCCCTCTGACATTCATCAGTCTCATCTATGCTTCCATGTCACTGAATCTATTTGTTCATCAGTTTATTAAGTTATTTAGATTCCATGTATAAGCGAGATCATGCGATACTTGTCTTTCGTTGCCTGGCTTATTTCACTTAGCATAATATTCTCCAGGTCCATCCATACTGACCCAAAGGGTATGAGGTTCTTCTTCTTTACAGCTGCATAGTATTCCATGGTGTGAATGTCCCACAGCTTTTTTACCCACTCACCTACTGATGGGCACTTGGGCTATTTCCAGATCTTAGCTATTGTAAACTGTGCTGCTATGAACATCGGGGTACATATATCTTTTCTGATGTATGTTTCAGGATTCTTAGGATACATTCCTAGGAGTGGAATCACTGGGTCAAACAGCAGCTCCATTTTTTAATTTTCTGAGGAACCTCCATACTGTTTTCCATAGTGGCTGCACCAGTCTGCATTCCCACCAGCAGTGTACTAGGGTTCCCCTTTCTCCACACCCTCGCCAGCACATGTTTGTTGATTTGTTGATGGCAGCCATTCTCACAGGTGTGAAGTGATACCTCATTGTGGGAGGGATCATATTACCAGACTTCAAACTATATTACAAAGACACTGTAATCAAAACGGCCTGGTATTGGTCCAACAACAGGCTTATAGATCAATGGAACAGTATAGAGACCCCAGAAATAGACCCACGACACTATGGTCAGTTAATATTTGACAAAGGAGGCAAGAGTATCCAATGCAGTAAGGACAGTCTCTTCAATAAGTGGTGCTGGGAAAATTGGACAGATACATGCAAAAGAATGAAACTAGTCCACCAACTTTCACCATACACAAAAATAAACTCAAAATGGATAAAAGACTTAAATATAAGGCACGAAACCATAAAAATCCTGGAAGAAAACAGGCAGTAAAATCACAGAAATCCCACATAGTGGACTTTTCACTGATACATCTCCTAGGGCAAGAGAAACAAAGGAAAAAAATAAACATATGGGACTACATCAAACTAAAAAGCTTCTGCACAGCAAAAGAAAACAGCCTCAAAATACAAAGGAACCCCACGGTCTGGGAAAACATATTTGCCAAGGATGAATCTGATAAGGGGTTAATTTCCAAAGTGTACAAAGAACTCATAGCACTCAGCAAGAGAAAGACAAACAACCCAATTAAAAAATGGGCAAAGGCCTTAAATAGACAGTTCTCCAAAGAGGCCATACGGATGACCAAGAGACACATGAGAAAATGCTCTACCTCGCTAATCATTAGAGAGGGTTATTTTTTTAAATTACACCTTTATTATTCCACATGGTCTATACTTTGTTTTATGAACATATATCTGCCTGCTTTTTATTTCTGCCTAAGTAGAAGAGTACCCCACCTGGGTGTAAGGTGGGCTGCAGGCTGACCATCCTCTACATTGGTATAGCAAACACTTTTTACACATAGCCCTATGCTTAGCTCCAGAAAGCCTTCTATTTGAAGCCCCAAATTAATCACGTGGCATGGAAGAAAGAAGTGACACCTTAGCTTTGGAAATACAGGGCAAAAGTTAAAAACCACTTCTTCGAAAGAATTAAAAATTACTATCTTGGAAGTGTGCTGTGGATTGGAAGTGAGGTTCCATGCTAGCATTTAAATGTACCATGTTGAATAGCCCCAAAGTAAACCACAGCTCACCAAATAAGCTCGTTTGTTGAATATAGTTAGAATTAGCCTAACTGGCAATTTTCAACTGGTGTCTTGCAAGAACTTTTAAAACTTGCAATACCTGACTATTTAGATGGGACATTGACCCCTTTTCCCTTATATGGCTAAATTAGACACATGACAATGGCCAACTCATTGAGAGAGGGGAGACAGGGAAGGGAAAGCTACCCCATGCCCCCTCTCTGCAGTCATGAGGGATGTGCGCCTGCGATGCCCAGCCCACGTAACAGGAGGAGCATGGGAAACAAAGATCAGCCCAGACACTCTTGGAGCTTTTACTCTTCTGGCCTTTGTGAGAGCAGGATGACTTGTATGCTGCAGGCATGTTCACTCAGGTGACCACACTCATTTCAAATTCAAATTTAAAGAGGTCACTTTTCAATGGAGCAGAAACTCTCTTATGTTTTTTATAAGGGATTTTAGTTGATTACCAATAAGTGGTTCGGGATGCAGCCAGGGATGCTGGTGCATCTAGGGGTTAGTGCCTGGCCAGAAACTGGTTCTCAGAGCTTCCAACTGTGAGGTCCTGGTGACTCAAGTGAGGTGGGTAGAAATCAATGTAGGATTAGAAACCACTACTGGTGTGAGGCCCAGATATGCAAGAGGCAAACTTTTCTATTAGGTAAGTCACTCCCCTGCTCTGATGGGCTTTGCTGTTTTCTTCTGTGCTTGGATGTTCTTTCATTTGCATCTAATAGAGAATATCTGTTTGGTCAGAAAGTAAAACTTAGTTTTTAGATTTTACTTTATGGAACTCATCTTTCCAGGTAATTTAAATTATAAATTTTGTTGGATATTATAAACAATTGAATAAAATTTTGTATCATTTTGTATGTTAGTAATCAATCTGTCGTAATCAGCAACTTTTATTTTTCTGTGATATTTGTATCAGAATTGATCAGTTACATTTTTTCTATTCTTAGAGCAAGAGAAGAAGAAGACCCATGATGTAATTCATGTAAGTGAACAGTTGAAAAGTTAAATTAATGGTTTGATTTAAACATCATCTGTCATGATTTCTAAAAAATATAGTGGACTTCTTTTTGTTGATTTTCTAAATGTCTTCTGTTTTTCTAATGTTCAAACATGCATATTCAGGAATGTCTTTGGCTTAGTAATGCCCTTTTTTGTTTGAAGTTTTTTCACATTTAGGTTAAGTTTCTTTTTTATAAAAAAAAATGGTTATATCAATTTTAGTGAGAGAGGAAGGGAGGAGAGATAAAAACAAAAACTTTGATGAGAGAGAAACATCAACATCAACACCAATTGGCTGCCTCCCGCATGCATCCTTCTGGGGATGAAGCCAGAGCCCTGGCATTGCCCCGACCGGGAATTGAACTGCTCACCTCCTGGTGCATGGGCCCATGCTCAACTACTGAGCCACACCAGCCAGGTTGGGCAAGATTTCAGTAAGATGGTTGCGATATAAAGATCTGCCTTTTTGTGTTTTGCCCTAATTTTTAAACTTATTTTTTAACAAAAGCATGATAGCTAACTTAATGTTTAACACTATCTACTGACTTCCTGTCCTAGCAAGAAAAAGCTTAGCTTTCTCACTCCACTGCACCCTTATTTCCCTCCCTCTGCTCCCTCACATGTATCACAATTTTATTGAATCAGAATGAATGCTAAATTATTATGACTGTGCAAATATTGTTCCCTGCCGAGTCATGTAGTTCTGTGGCTGCGCCTCTTTCTTGTACACTCTTTATTCTCTTTCTCAAATTTTACTGACTTCTGGCGCTTTTCCACTTGTCCAGGATAATTCAGTCCCCCTCTTTGTAGCCAACATGAGCTCACGTAACCAGATGCAGTAAGTAGGCTGTTTTTTCCTGGTTGCAGAAACAAATTTTTGTACCTAACAATCTAATAATCAAGCACAGAAAGATGACTATTAGACAGAAATACTACATTTATGCTACACTAACTTAATATTTAGTAATTCTTTAATTTGTGTGTGTGTGTGTGTGTGGAATTAATTTCTGGACTATATTCCCTTGCCTGTTTTGAACAACTCTTTTCCCTCAAATGTAGTAACATCTGTCACATGCCTATCAAAAATATTTTCCATCTATGAATCACATCCGTTTTGCCTGGCCGGGTGTGGCTCAGTAGTTGAGCATTGACATCGGATCCAGGAGATCGAGGTTCAATTCCTGGTCAGGGCACATGCCCGGGTTGGGGGCTCGATCCCTGTTGGGGGCATACAGGGGGCTGCTGATCAATGATAACACTCTCATCATTGATGTTTCTATCTCCCTCTACCTCTCCCTTTCTCTCTCTGAAATCATTAAAGACATATTTAAAAATAAGTAATTAAAAACACAACATCTGTTTCATATTTTTCTTGGAAACAATCTTCCCGGCCTTTTGTTATCTGGCTGTAGTATGACTGGGTTTCCCTAGGCCTGCTCTGTGCCCGTTTTCCTGGCATGACTCTTGAGTCATCTGGGATCTCACAGAACTGCTCTCCTGTGTTGCATCTCCTCTATACTATGTCCCATGCTTCCCTCGGTCTTGTTATACTCCCTTGTTTTACTTGATCGCATATCCCTGGAAAGTGGTACATGGGCAGACATTTGTAGAGATCCCACCCCACTGAAATGCCTATATTATAGGATATAGAATTCTAGGTTGAAACTGTCTTTGGGGGTTTTAAGACATTTCTACTGTAAAGACCTATTTTAAAGGACCTTTAAAATAATGTTAAAAGTTTGATGTAACACTTCAGTGTTTTTCCAGGCCAGCATAGCTCAGCGGTTGAGCGTCGACATGGGATCCAGGAGATCACGCTTCGATTCCTAGTCAGGGCACAGGCCGGGTAGTGAGCTCGATCCCCAGCGATGGGCATGCAGGAGGCAGCTGGTCAATGACACTCACATCATTGCTGCTCCTATCTCTCTGTCCCCCTTCCTCTCTCTGAAATGAATGAAAATGTATTTTTTTAAAAAAAAAGATTTCAGTGTTTTATTTTCTTAAGCAATAAAAAGGAGCTAAGATTTTTCTATTCCTATTATTGACTTACTACAATAAAATGTAATGCCCTATAGAATACTGAAGGATGAGCATTTTATTGCAGTAAATGAAAGCCAATAATAAACATTTGTCAAATTTGAGACAGTGTGACAAAACAAATGTATTCCAGGAAAGGTGTGTGTGAGCACAGGCTGCCCATTTGAGAACAAGCTGGGGGCTCGCGGTCTCTCTGGGCCTCAGTATTGTCATCTGTTGAATAAGAGTGGTGGAAAAGACTCTCTCAGATCCAAAAAACAGACAGAACAACTTTAACCAGTTAACTCTCACTTCATGCTTTAATGATATTGGAATTACATTACTCAAGGGGGAACCTCAGAGAATACTTTCCATTCATTTCTAAATATTAACTTTATTTTCTAAGCCATGTGGCACCCATCACCACCGCGCCTCACTCCTGCTGCTCTCTGCCCACAACGCCCTCATCTTTCTTCTGGTCCCGGCAAGCCGCCCCTCCCGCACCCCAATAAACCTGCAGGATACCTTTGCCAGCGGCCCAATACCAAGCTCCTCCCTTTCTGTGCACTCGCAGGTCTCAGTTCCCACCTGCTACAAGGTAGCAGTTGCTACCGGGGCCTCCCCCATAAACAGGGCGCTTCTCTAGGGAAGGCAGGACTCCCTCCTCTCCTCCCTGCAGCTGCTGAGCCACAATCTGGGACATGCCTGGAGCTCAACAAGTGTCTGACACATTATTTAAACTTAATGACAACGGAAAGGGCAATCTTCCTACAGAGACAGATTCACATTCCTCTGTAGCGGTATTGGAGAGGTGACAATAACTTTTTGAGAACCTCTAGAAAATAAACTATCTTTAGCCCAGCTTAGAAGTATCCATTGATTTTTGAAGTGTCCCTTGATTTGTAGAGAGCACAACACTATAGCAAGGATCAAAACCGAAATAGCCTACACGACGTTAGCACAATTCTCTTCCTTAAAGAAAGCCAATATCTAATCCCAGTCCCTGTAAGAAGCTGAAAGTAATATCGCTTTTTCATAACACAGAATACCAACAGTTTTAAATGCTCGGGTTTGTGGTATGTTTTTAAAACTAATCCAGGTAGGTTGGCCTCCTCTTATTCCTATCAACTCGTTTTCATCGAGCTGTCATTCTTTCCCATCAGTGTCCCCGCAAACACACAAAAGATGGGGCAGAGGGAACATCTCCTTGATGCCCTTTAAAGTTCCGAGCATTGCTCAGGGTTTCCGTTGGCCTGACAAAGTCAAACGACCCATCCACGCCAGCTCCCAGCATCTCCTCCATTTGTCTTCACCGGCGGCAGGGACATGGAAGAGACAGTGCATTTTATTGGCAAGTTCCAGTGAAGCTTTGTCTTTGGGGTAAGACAGGACAATGCACTTTCTGAAGTGGCCAACTAGCCCCATATGAGAGTCTGCGTGATCGGTCCGGTGCAGGGGACACTCTGACCATCAGTGTTCACACGAAGCCAACCACACGGTGCGCCTGTGGCTGGACTGGGTGGAGGTGGGGTGTCCTCAGATTCCCGGCCGGGGCCCAGACTCTCCCTCAGGCCCCCAGAGCACTGCGCTGGAACCAAAGGCCTTCAAAGGGCATCAGAGTATCTTTGCAGCTGGAAATAAGGTGAAATTAGTGAGGCCCCAGAGGGGGGAGTGTGTTTAGGGTGCTGTGGGGGTGGAAGCGCTGGGAGAGCCCGGCCCCTGCCAGGAGGCACTCGGGCGCCTCTGCGTCTGCTTCCCGGGGCCATGAGCCTGGGCCAGGGAGGGTCATGGAAGGAGGTTCTAGCATCAGCATCAGGCCCGTCAGAGCACTCGGGGTGTGCATTCCAGACGGGGTGTTTACAGACACATGGCACACGGGTGGGGTCACGGGGGACCAGCTTGCTCTCACAGCTGGTCTTCAATAATGACGGCGTTCATTCATCATCGTTCTCATCCCAAGTGGGGCTCGGGCTCTTCGGGCCTCTTTCCAGCAGCTCCCCTAGATCTCTGAGGACCCTCGCTCCTTTCTCCAGGTGTTTGTCCATATTATCTCTGATCTTCCTTAACTCTTTAAACTTATCTCTCAGCTCGGACAAAATATTATCAACACTCCTCTCTTCCGCCGCAGGCTGAGCACCGTGTTCAGCTTCTGGAGGAGAAACTTGAGCAGCGGATTCTCCCCTGGGGCTCAGGCGGCCTGTGGCCCAAGTGTGGGCACCTGTGTGGTGAGAGCCAGTGGCCTCCAGAATCCACAGGCCTCCTCGCAACACAACTGCGCTCCTGCTCAGCTCCAGCTCTTCCTCCCAAGGCTCCTGCTCAGGTTTGTACGCAGGCAGCAGCTTCCTCGTGGTCTCGCGACTCTCACTGAGCTCCTCCCAGGAGCAGAGCGAGCCCGAGATTGGAAAGGAGCTGCACGTGGAAAAGAGCTTGGGCTCGGTGACTTGGGGGTCTTTGGAGGCTCCAGGGGCCACCCATTGATGCTGACCTCTCCAGAGCTGCTCTGGGAGGGCTGGGGCAGCAACCAGGAGTTGGGGGTCAGCTGCGCCTCCTTGTTACCACCATAATGGCCCCGTGGGGTGAGCGAGCTGCAGGGGAACACAGATCGCAGTTCCCTTGGCTTCTTCAAGTTCTCAAAAAAGGACCTGATGTAGAGCTCATCCAAGCATGGCCAGCTGTCTGCGGACTTGCAGGATACGGTACTCCCTGATGTTTCCAGGCCATGCTTGGTGTTTTCCCTGCTCTCAATCTGCACAAGAAAAGAAAGGGAATGCTTAGTAGACTTAAGGTTCTTTGGCAAAGGCTAGAAAAACAATCATACTAGAAGCCTAACAGGTCACATCACAAGCTGTACAATCAGAGGTAAAGGAAACTACCCTACCCACTGTGCCCACTGCCTCATCTTAACCCAATAAGAAATAAAGCTGAAGTTTACTTTTTTGTCTCCATTTTTCACAAGACAAATTTGGCATAGTAAGAATTAATAACTTACTTAACCTAAAATTATCTGACCCTTTGTGCATTAATGAAAACTGCTCCATCTCTGTTGCACATTAAAGGGACACAATGGCAGGGTGTGTGGTTTTAAGAGAATTCTTAATCAAGGCTTTAGTAAAAAAGTGTAGTACGCTAGTGACAGGTATAACCAAAAATATTATCTGAATTTATATTATGACTTATGTGGAATTAAACCTTTCAACTTTGATTTACACTTCAGATATAGTTTCTAAGTGTGTGTTAAACATGGAGGCCACAAATCCATTCCTTCTCCTCTTCCTTTTAGAAATATCTCATGAAAATTAAAAACATAGCCCAGGCCAGTTTAGCACAGTGGATAGGGTGTCAACCCACAGGCTGAAGGCTCCCAGGTTTGATTCCTGTCAAGGCTGTGGATATGGGTTGCAGGCTCCACCCCAGCCCCTGTCAGGGTCGGGGCACGTGCAGGAGGCAGCCGATCCATGTGTATCTCTCACATCAATGTTTGTCTCTCTTCTCTCTCCCTTTTGCTGTCTCTGAAATGCATTGGGGGAAAAATCCTAAAGTGAGGAATAAAATAAAAAAGTTTAGAGACATAAAAAAGGTTTTTCATAATATAGTATATGCATCAGATGATTTTTAAAGTTTCAAAGCTGAAAACCAGACAGACCAGAGGTAACTGATGTGGCAGAACTCAGGAAACACAACCTTGGTGCCTGCAAATAGTGGCTGGGGCAGGAATTTGAGAGCTGGTGTTCCTGAGAGCACTCAAGGCAGCTTCAGAATTCAGAGGCTTCGCCCCCAGATCCTTGCAGTGACGCCTGTCACTTAACACAAGTCCTGCCCACTCCTGGTGCTTCCAATTAGACCCAAGGGACAAGCAGGGGCCACTGCACATCTAGGGAGAGCCAGCTAGTAAGACAGATCAAAACAGGAAGAATACAATGAATGGGAGAGAGAAAACTCAGAAGCAAATAAAAACCTAAAAACAATAGAATCCTTACTCAGCTTTAGAAAGGCCAAAAGTGAAAGAACCAAATGCCATTAAAAGAAGAATGACAGGCTATCAGAGAACTCTCTCAATTAAAAACAACACAGACCAAACAAAGAATTCAATGGAAGGGCTGGAGCATAAAATAGAAAATCTCCAGGAAGTAGAAACAGACAAAATAAAAACAGGAGGGGAAAGACTTAGGCATCCATAGAGGAACACTGGCCTAAGAGCTCCAACTTCTGAGTAAGAGGAGTCACTAGACAAAAGCGTAAGTGGAAAAAGTAACAAAGAAACAAAAACAATTTGCTGAGAGGAGAGATGATCTGCAGACTTAATGATCATAATAAAATCAAAAGCTGCATGACAAACTATATCATAAAATTTCAGAATCCCAGAGATAGGGAAGGTACCAAAAGCTTCTGAGGTCCTAAGAGACGAAAGGTCTGGGGTGAAAATGACTAAAATGGGTCCTGTACAAGGCACCAGAAGATGACAACAGACTTAAGAGCAACACTAAATGAGCAAACAGTAGAAACGTCTGAAAACTCCCCAAGTCAGTTTCAACCGAGAATTCTATATCCTATGAAATAGGAGGCATTTCAGTGAGGCGACATCTCTAAAAATGTCTGCCTATGTACCATTTCCCAGGAAAATGTGCTCCAGGAAAACAACGGAGTATAACGGGACCGAGGGCAACATGGACTAGAGTAGAGAGGAGATTCACCCCAGAGGAGCAGTTCTGCGAGATCCCAGGTGACTCCAAGAGATAAGCCAGGGAAACGGCCCAGAGCAGGCCTAGGGGAAACCAGTCATGCTGGGGTCGGATAACAAAAGGCCGGGAAGGCTGTTTCCAAGAAAAATATGAAACAGATGTGTTTCTTTCTTTTCTTTTCTTTCCTAAATATGTCTTTATTGATTTCAAAGAGAGGAAGGGAGAGGGAGAGAGAGATATAGAAAAACATCAATGATGAGAGTTATTGATCAGCTGCCTCCTGCACGCCCCCAACTGGGGATCGAGCCCACAGCCGGGCATGTGCTCTAACCAGGAATCCGACCTCGATCTCCTGGATCCTATGTAGGTGCTCAACCCCTGAGCCAAGCCAGGCCGGGAAAAACAGTGTTTCATAGATGGAAAATGTTTTCAATAGGCATGTGAAAAATGTCAATAATTTGAGAGAAAACAGCTGTTCCAAACAATCAAGGGAATAGTCACGGAATTAATTCCACACACACAGACAAGTGAGCAATTACTAAATATTAAATTAGTGTAGCATAAATGTAGTGTTTCTGTCTAATAGTCATCTTCTTGTACCTGATTATTAGAGTGTTAAGTACAAAAGTTTATTTCTGCCACCAGGAAGACCAGTCTACTTACTGCATCTGGTTATGTGACATCATATTGGCTAGAAAGAGGGGGACTGAATGATCCTGGCTAAGTGGGGAGTGTTAGATGTCAGTAAAATTTGAGAAAGACAATAAAGGGTATACAAGGAAGAGGCACAGCCGCAGAACTACATGGCTCAGCAGGGGAAAACATTTGCATGGCCGTAACACTGTAACATTGATTCTGATTCAATAAAATTGTGATACATGGGAGGGAACAGAGGAGGGAAATAAGGACACGGTGGAGTGAGAAAGCTGAGCTTGCACCAGCTAGGACAGGAAATCAGTAGACCGTGCTAAACATTAAGTGAGCTAGTGTACTTTTGTTACTTTTGTTAAAAAATAAGATTAAAAAATTAAGGCAAAACAAATTAAGGCAGATCTTTATATCACAACCATGTCATTGACATTTAGGCCAGGCTGGCTGGAGTGGCTCAGTAGCTGAGCATCGACCCGGGCACCAGGCGGCGAGCAGTTCGATTCCCAGTCAGGGCAAGTGCCAGGGCTGTGGGCTTGACCCCCAGCAGGGTGTGTGTGGGGGGCAGCCAATCGGTGTTGATGTTGATGTTTCTCTCTCATCAATGTTTCTATGTTTCTATCTCTCCTTCTCCCTTCCTCTCTCACAAAATCAATACAAACTGTTTTTAAAAAAAGAAATTTAACCTAAATGTCAAAAACCTTTATAAAATAAAGGGGGAAGGGGGCGCATTACTAAGCCAAAGGCATTCCTGAATACGTATGTTTGAATTTTCGAGAAACAGAAGAGATTTAGAAAATCAACAAAAAGAAGCCCATTTTATTTTTTACGAATCATGGCAGACAACGTTTAAATCAAACCACTAATTTCTTAACTTTTCAACTGTTCACTTACATGAATTACATCATTGATCTTCCTCTGCTTTTGCCCTAAGAAGAGAAAAAAATTAACTGATCAATTCTGATCCAAATGCCACAGAAAAATAAAAGCTGCTGATTATCTGACAGATTGATTACTAACATACAAAATGATACAAAATGCTATTCCATTGTTTATAATATCTGACAACATTTGTCATTTAAATTACCTGGAAAGATGAGTCCCATAAAGTAAAATCTAAAAACTTAGCTTTACTTTCTGAGCAAACAGATATTCCCTGTTAGATGCAAATGAAAGAACATCCAAGTACAGAAGAAAACAGCAAAGCACATCGGAGCAGGCGAGGAACTTGCCTAATAGACAACTTTACCTCTGGCACATCTGGGTCTCCAGCCAGTAGTTGTTTCTAATCCTACATTGATTTATACCCACCTCACTTGAGTCACCAGAACCTCACAGTTGGCAGCTCTAAAAACCAGTTTCAGGCCAGGCACCGATCCCTAGATGGATCAGCATCCATGGCTGCATCGCAAGCCACTTATTGGTAATCAATTAAAGTACCTTAATAAACAAATAAATGGGTTTCTACTCCATTCATAAGTAACCTCTAAACTTGAATTTAAAATGAGTGTGCTCGCCTCACTGAACACTCCTGCAGCACACAGTCATCCTGCTCTCACAAAGGCCAGAAGGAGAATAAAAGCTCCAAAGAGGGTCTGGGCTGGACTTTGTTTCCCACGCTCCTCCTGTAGCATGGGCCGGGCATCGGGGGCACACAGCCCCATGACTGCAGGGACAGGGGCATGGGGGGCTTTCCCTTCACTGTCTCCCCTCTCTCTCTACCTGTTGGCTGTTGTCATGTTTTTCATTTGGCAACGTAAGGGAGAAGAGGTCAGCGCCCCATCTAAATAGTCAGGCACGGCATGTTTTAAAAGTTCTCACAGCTCATCAGTTGAAAATCGCTGATTTAGGCTAATTCTAACTCTATTCAACAAACGGGCTTATTTGGTGAGTTGTGGTTCACTGTGGGGCTATTCCAGGGGGCAAATTTAAATGTTAGCATGGAACCTCCCTGTTCTAACCCACAGAAGGCCTCCAGGAGAGTGATTTTTAATTCTTGTGAAGAGTGGTTTTTAACTCTTGCCCTCTATTTCCAAAGCTGAGGTGTCACTTCTTCCTTCCATGCCACCTGATTAGTTTTAGGCCACAAATAGACTTATTTCTGGAGCTAATCACAGGCTATTTGTAAAAAACTTTTCTACACCAGGGTAGAGGGTGGTCTGCCTGCAGCCCAGTCTACACCAAGCTGGGATAATCTTCTATTTAGGCAGGAATACAAACCAGGCCCTTATATTTTCATACAACAGTGTGCACCATATGGAATGAAGCTGTCATTTAAAAAAATAACCCTGTGACACTCCTCAGTAATGTGCATGTCAAACCACTTCGCCCAGCAGGTAAGAAAGTGGAGCAAGGTCCTCCTACATGAATGGCTCAGGCGCTAGATCCCACACCACGCAGTAATGCTTCTACTTTTAAAAGGGAACGTGGCCCAGCTGAGCATGGCTCAGCCACTGACCATCGACCTGGGACCCAGGAGATCGAGGTTCCATTCCCGGGCCCCACTTTCCTCCGCAGTCAGCTAATTCCTCCCTGATGGCCCTGAGCTGGCCTCTGCCTCAGCGGAGGGACACAGCTCCCTCCCCCAGCCCCCAGGCTGCTGCCGCTCCGGCTTCCATGCTGCCCTCCCGGCCTCTGACCATCCCGACTCTGGCTTCCCAACCATTTCTCCAGCTGCCTCTAACTTGGTTCTCAGTCTTGCCTATTTTTAACTCCTCAATCCATGCTGTCCTCACTGGGGCTCAGATGTGACATTTCACAGAGTAAAGCACACCTTTCTTGATGTATTTCTTAAGGGGATTTTGCTCAGTGCCTTGGACTTTTAAGAACATTTCTGAGTTGCAACTTCCATTTTATTTTACGTTGTGCAGTGTTGCCATTTTAACCCTCAGTTTCATTATTTTAATACATTAAAAATATGGGAGTGAAAAACATTTAGTATCCTGAAAGCTGATCACATGATGGATCATTCTATAAATTCTTTTCCTATGTGTCATGTATCGGGAGTTTACATTTCTGCTCTATCGGGTTTCGTTTTTCAAGTCGCAGACAACTCCTTTCATACCGCTCAGAACCCATCTTCTCACATGTAAAACAGATAGAGTTTCTATACCACCTAACTCAAAACATTTGTGAAGATCAGATAAAATGCAAGCGCAATCCATGTACTGTATCTAAAGCACAAAAATGGCAAAACAAAGCTTTTCCAAATTGACTCAAAGCACAATGTGAACATTCAATATTTTACTGGAAAGTGTCTGAGTTGTGCACTCATTCTAAATTTCTCAGTGGCATCTTAATTAAATATGTTTTGGCTACCCACTAAAGGGAAGGAAATGATAGTTACACGGTTAGCAAGAAGTACTCCCAGTGGGTTGGGTGTTTTTTTAAATAAAGAAATATGTACTGCCTGCCAGTGTCAAGCACATTACTGCACCGCCTCTCTCTCTTTTTTGTTTATGTAACGTAACCTGGAGATCAGCACATAGTCGTAAAGACTTACCATAGTGATTTGATAGCTCCACAGTTTTATACTGTGTGGGTGGAACAGTTTATTTTACCAGTCATTCACTGGACATGAGTTATTTCCATTATTATCCTTTTGAAAATAATGCAACAGACACTTTGTGAATTCCTGGTTCTATATGTGTGGACCACGTCTTTGGGATAAATTCCTAGAAGTAGGATCTCTTTATCAATGCATCCGCATTGTTGTGAGGTTCTGCCAGCGGTCCCTTCGTGGGGTCAAACAGTTTTTCCTTTCCAGCAATACATAAAGGTAGCGGTTTATTCTCGACCTTACCAAAAAATTAAGTGTCAAGTTTATGGATCTTCTCCCAATAGCTGAAAAAATACAGTGTATTTATATTTCCATTTCTCTTATATGTGTAGATGTGCTTAAAGGTAATTTGCAATTCCTTTAGTGACTTGTGTGTTCATATCTTTGTCAGTAGCTTCAGATTAATTTAGTTTCTTTGAGTCAGCCTAGTTTAGGCCCTTATTGATTGTTTTGTCCAAGCCCCTGCTGGCTCTCCCCTGAGCTACTGCACCAGCCACTAACTGGTGTCCCCGCTGCCACCCTATCCTCACACTGTCACTCAGTTGCTTCTCTGTTTCCCTCCCACTCCCTTTCTCTTTCTCTGTCTAATTCACCTAATTCGCCTCATGTCCTTGCAAATAATCCTCCAATGGATTCCCATTACAACTCGGCTAAAATCCATGTTTCTGTCAAGGCCCAGGAGGCACATGCGGTCTTCACCCAGCACATTCCTGCAGGCGTCCCTCTCGCTGTGCAGCAGCCACCCCTGGGCCTCTCTGCTCTTTCCTGTGCTCAGTGTTCTCCCCCTGAGATGCTCTGCGGGGAGCCTGTCCCCCCACCCTCTCCCCTGGCTCCCTCTCGTGTCCGGGACTGCTCAGTGTCGCTGCAGGACAGCGGCTGTCTGCAGCCACCCTGCCTCTCCTGAGGGCTCCTGTGCTCTCTGCCCCCAGCTCCTCTAGAATGAAAGGGCCTGAGGGAAGGGGAATTTTGGGGGGTTGTATTGTATTGTGTTGTTTTGTTAATCCTAACCCAAGGATATTTTTTCTATGGATTTTTTGAGAGACTGAAAGGAGGGGGAAAAGGGGCAGAGAGAGTGGGGGGAAGAGAAACATCCATGTGAGAGAGACACATTGAATGGTTGCTTCCCCCACATACCCAGACTGGGGTGGGAATCGAACCCACAACCCAAGTAGGTGCCCTTGACTGGGAAAAATAACTCTGGAACCTTCAGAGCACCAACCAGTGCACTAACCACGGAGCCACACCAGCCAGGGTGAAGGGAGAGTTTTGTCCTGCGCATCCCTAGTTTTTCTGCACCTGGAATGATGCCCAGTGAACCTCTGTTTCCGGAACCAGAACCAGTTAAGTTTCTCTCAATTTCCCTATGTCTTCTAAGATTTCCTCTAAAGCTATATTTTGATTTCTCGTGTAAGATCAGCATTACTTGCAAATCTTAAGAGTAGTCATTCCAAATTAAAGACACGAGATCCACAAAAGTTTAAAAGGGGAGTTGTAATGTCCCATAAAAAAATAATGGTAACTTTAATTTGAGATAAGAAAATTTCATGTTAAAATACTTTAACTACAAAATGACATCCTAATTAGGTTATAGGAGAGTATACCAGAAAAGTGCAATGCCTCCATTTTATCTGTGTCCTTAGAATAGAGCATTCATGGGGACAGGAATCGTTTCTCCTTAAAGAGGGCCAACCATGAAGGGTGGTGCTGATGGCTCTGCGCCACTTGCCAGGTCAGTCCCACGGGAGAGCCGCCTGCACTGCTGGAAACACACCCCGAGCGCCCTCCAGTGGGCAGTCCCAGCCCCTGGAGATTAAGTCCATCACTTCACTTTTGAACAAAACTTTACAAAGCAGCACATAGACAGTGTAAAATAAACAAGATTTTGTTGATATGCATACACAAGATTCACAAAGGATCAACATCCAAATATTACTTAAAGTGCTGGATATACTGAGCCTAAGTGAATGACTTTTCAATATTTTCTAAATCTTTCCCATCAAATCATTATTAATGTTATTACCAAAAAGGAGTGTTTAAAATAGCTGCTGGAAAGAGAAAAGATCTGTTGCTCTGAGGTTTTTCTACATAATATTGCCAGTTCCTCCCCACTCACTCCTCAGGGGAAGGGGAAAAACCGGGCACTTGAGAGAACATCTAGAGCCAGCAAATTAGGAAAGTTCATAGGGTCATAACATAAAAGGCTGTGGGAAAAGTTGATGAGCAGTAATAAAATCGGGTAACAGGACTTTAGCGTCTTTATTGAGCTACTGATACTACACCAGTTATATTAGATATAGAGATAGATAAAAACAAGGGAGTGGAAGCATTCCTTTAACTTGATCTGAAATTTGTACGAGGTTATTACGAATAGCTTCTTTGAAATGCCTAAAGAAATCACGCTGGAACAAGACACAGCAACACTCATATGATTTTGTGTGACCAAATAATTCAGTGCCCTATTGTAGAAAATCAGAAATGTTTTACATCTAAGTAGGTATTTCTCAGTCTCCAGACAAACTGATATAAAATTGTCTGAAATAAAGACATTCAAAGCAAACTTTCAATGGGCTTGTACTTGATATTTTCGTGTTGTGACCTTGTTTCTATGGGAACTTCATAGGCAAATGCTGAAATGGAGGCTTCTTGTATTACTTTATCAAATATCTCCTAAATATTCAAAACAAATTGAAATGAAAGTGTAACTATCATGTTCAACATAAGAAGGTAAATTCTGTTCTCGTAAAGCCTGTTTGTTAACTGTTCCGACCGCACACTATTTATCACAGCCCTGGGCTGACTCCACTTGCCTCACCTGCTGCCAGGCCCGGGTCTCCTGAAGCTCCTCTGTCCAGGGCATTCTCGGCTTTAAAGGAAAATCATCAGAACAAACTCATTAAAATCTAGCAATTTGTTTAGCTAGTAAATTCACACTATTTCCTGACTTCTACTTTTATTCTTATTCACTCCAATGAGCTTATAAACATAGGGCTGAGAGGTATATGTTGCTTCTGAGTCCTGCACAGTCATTTTGGATGGAAATAATCAAAACTGGAGCAGGTTAAGACAGACCCGCTTTATGGGGAGATTCTAAACTATGAGCTGTGTTCTAAAGTTCTGTAAGCACCACGACAACTGCATCTGGCGTGTGTGTCACCTGCAAGTCAGCCCCTCCTACTCCATAGCTGTGCTCCACCGCGATTCACATTTCTCAGCCTGGCCTGTTCAGCGGCAATATAGGGACAGTTAACACGGGCCTCACTTGTAGTTAAAGGGGCCACATGATATATCCATCAAAGGGAGTTGTAAATTTTAAAAGAATTTCATAAAGGTCCTATACTGGTCTCTGGCACTATTATCTCCTAACACTTCCCATCTATGTTAAGGTTTACCATACAGCACCATGCAGGGCACATGTTTTTCCAAATTTTTATTCCCTTTCTGTTTAAAGCTACAGTTAATGAATTCACGTCACTTTTTCACAATATTTAACTGTTATAAAAAAGCGGATTTCCCAGTTACAAAGTCCCATGAACCATCTGGGTCAATCCATAGGCTTCATTACTACAAATCTTAATAAAATTAAGAGCTTAACTAAAGTTTAAGTACAATAAGAGCTTTAAGACATTTCATCTATGAAATAATGAAATAATATGGCATTTATTGTTTTCAAAGATTTTTTTATTGAGTTTTTAGAGAGAACTAGGGATCAGCTGCCTCCTGCCCACCCCCTACTGGAAATGGAGTCTGAAACCCAGGCATGTGTCCTGACCAGGAATTGAATCAGCAACCTCTGAGTGCATGGGATGAAGCTCAACCAACTGGGCCACAGGGGCCAGAGCGAATCTGGCATTTAAATGAAACAAATGGACAAATATATTTTCACAACTTTATGAGAGAATGGTTTCCACTTCAAAGAATAGTGTTCATGAGCCACATTGTTACCCAGAATTATTTTAAATCAACCATTTCCTCTCTTTTCCTTGTCTCCTCCATCTTCTCTGTGCCCCACCCCCCCCAACACCACCCATTTGGTCTTTAAAACTTTCACCTCAACAGTCTAACAGGATTCTATTGGAAAGCAGGGATGGGGGGATGGTCAGAGGTAACCATGGAGACATACATTCTTGGGCAGGATCTGACATCTTAACGCCAAAAATTTTAAATTGCAAATCAAAGTCTAAATTTGTTTCTTTCTTTTTTGCAAAGGTTGAACAACAAGCAATCTTATGAACCACACCACCTCTCTTTAGAAGAGGCAATGTAAAAACAAAATCTCTTAAGTCACTAAAGACTAAAAGTGGAAAAGTAGAAATTTTCAAGTAATCGAACTCCATGGGTTCTCCTCTGGGTAAAAAAAACAAACAAATGAATAAATAAAAATTATGATCTACAGTGCTAAGGGTGACATTTCACATTGTTCACTTATTTTATGTTTTATTTTCCACAATATTCTTTCCTTCTGTGTTCAAATTGTAGTTGGAAAGGTTGAGGCAGCTCCATCCATAAAAATGAAAACAGCTCACTTAACACCATATAGACCCCTGTGTCAGTGTCTACCTTGAATTTAAAGAACAAATTCAAAGTTGTTTGCTCCTGAACTGTCCAGAGTATCAACTACCTTAACAGGTGGGGGCAAGGGTACCACCAAGCTTTTATCTGGTTCCTTCACTTAGGGACCATCTGGAAAGTTAAGAGTGGATACATAAAATGGATACTCCAATGGTGAGGTATTCAAGTTTTCATTGAGAAAGGAAGAAAACATACCTAAAACTATTCATAAAATCTCACGAAAAGCTAAGTAGGGCTATAAACAGGAATGGCTGAGGACTGGAGTGACTGGGGCAGGGATGAAAAATGAAAATAAGGGAAAGACCTGAGCATTCAGGCAGTACAGAAAGAAACCGACTAGACTCGAGGGGGACGGAATAAGGAGTGGGGTGGCAGGCCTAGCCAGCCTTGGTCCCTGGTGGCCAGCCCTGAAAAAGTCAGCGTCAGGCAAAAAGGAGCCTCAGGCCATAGATCCCTCCCAAGGGACCCAGGGGGCAACTAAATCCAGAGGTACACCTGAGAACAGACACCGCCCACCACCTCCTTACCTTGGAGCATCAGCAGGTCAGTGAACTGCTGTCGATGTTGTTGCTCACTGCCTCCAACATCCAACTTGGCCTTCATGGATGTGGGCGATGCTGCTACAGCCACCATGTTTCCAGCTGCCACCTTATAAACTTCAGACTCGTAGTCTGGTTCTACTGGCCCTGAGCTTCGGCCCAGCTTCAGGCTGGCATTGGGCTTCAAGCAGCAGCTAAGCTTATTGCCCATTGTGTACCTTCACTCCTCAATTCTGTCACCACCTTTACTTGTCACCCACCTTCCCTGCCTTCAGCAGTCTCTCCTCCAAAACAATGACACAGCTGGCACCCTTCAAGCAGGCACAAACTAGCTTTCTGATGGCCTGGCTGCCAGGCACAGGGCCCGACAAGGGCTCAGGGCCCCTGCCACACACCCTCTGCTTTGCTGCTACTGCCTCCTTTTAGTTGACTAGTATGTGAGGATGGCGACCAACCAAACTAATTCAAAAGGGGTAGGGAACAGACTAACACTGAGAACTACAACCACTTCCAGAAGAGAACACAACCAAAGCTCCTCCTCCTTCGCAGCCAGTTCTCAACTGAAGAGCATTCTCCTGGCTGGGACCAGCCAACCAGAACACATTCCGTGGTCACCTGGCTACCAGAGACCAATCACGCAGAAGTCTCGCTATGTGCCCGCCTCACAGAAAAAGCATATGATTGGCTGGTGGGCATGGCTCAGTGGTTGAGCATTGACCTATGACCCAGGAGAGGGAGGTTGGGTTCCCAATCAAGGCACATGCCTGGATTGCAGACTCATCCCTACTAGGGGCCTGCAGGAGACAGCCAATCAAGGACTCTCGTCATTGATGTTTCTCTCTCACTCTCCCTCTCTCTTCCTCTCTCTGAAATAATAAAAACTCTAAAGAAAAATTAAAAACATGTTTTACACTGCCTGTCCCCTGCTCTCCACCTCCCAAAGTCCAGACTTCTGTTCTTCTTCACCGCATCAGTAGATGTGCCACAGACTCAGGTTTCCATTCATTACTGGGGTGGGGAATGTCTAGCCCACTGGCTGTATGCTGCTTGAGAAATAATTTGATCTGGCCCTGCCACGTCAACCGCAGGTGGAACTTGAAATTCAATAAATCTAGGAACATTTTTAATAGCTAATTTTTAAGTTGATGATTTTGTATGGCGGGAGAATAATGTTATAAATATCCAAATGGCCCTTGGCAGATAAAAGGTTCCCCAACCCTACATGATTGCAGGCTGCCTGGAACTCTCAGGTTGTGTGCAAAGTACAGAAGGCATTTGCTAATGCAAGCAAGCCGCTGTCATTAGCAACTCAGTTTCTTTGGGTCTGACAACTGAGTACTTCGATGTGTTTCTCACCAAACTTATTTACACCCTGTTGACCACTTTCCTAAGTAAATGCTCCTCCTCTTTTCCTTCCACAAACTATTAGTTTTCACCTGCATCTTGACCTTAGCAACCCCTGGAGCCCCGGGCCTACTCTTGATAAACAGACTGTAAATGAGGCTCAAAGATGCCTTACCCTTCCACTTACTCAGGGGTAGAATAGGAACCAAATTCATCCCTCCCAGTTCAGACATGCAGGAATTCACCGATTTGCTTTTCTCATTTCTGTTTCTCCCTACCACAAAGAGAGTTTCCAGTTTTTCTTTCTTTGCCAATAATAAAGCTTAAAGCACGATTTTCTCACTCCAAATTGAGAAACTCAAAGTGGGGAACCACTATCCTGATTTGATGAAGACGATGATAATGATGGTAACATTTGGCAAACACCTACTGTGCTCCCAATCTTCTTTCAAGTGAGATATCTATTTAACCATCCAAAACAATCCTCATTTTACAGACTTTGCAGAAGAAATTGAGACACAGAAGTAAAGTAAAGCTTCTGAGGGTCACATGATTGTTCATGGGTGGAGCCAGGATATGATTCCAGATAACGTGGGATAAGGACTTTCTATCAAGATTTTTTTTTTTTTTTTAATGTGGATCTTTAATATATTTTCTGTCTTTCAACAGTAAGTTTCTCCAATGTGCCAGACACTGTATGTGTGAAACACTCCCGCCTCCAGTGAGTCCAGCAGATAAAAAAAATCGAAGGCTTAGAGAGTGCCATGGTCTGAGGCCACAAATTGGGAAAGTACTTTAACCTGGGACTCAAACCTTGGTCTGCCTGACCCCAAAGTACATTCTGGTGTAAAGAGTCGGAGTTTTATTCTGGAAACACAGACCAATTGATGCTTGGAAGTGTGTGTGAGGGCAGAATGGCAGGAGATGAGGTCAGAAGAGTGGTCCCCAAGTACCCTGCAGGCCTTGGAAAGGACTTCACATCATAGCCTGGAGGAGCAAGACAATCATGGAGAACCACTGAACTTGATATTTTAACAAAGGTCCTTGGCTCCTGTGTAAAGCCTAGACTAGATGTATCAAAATGTTTGCAAACCTCTTATTAATAGATATAAACTCATTTAGCAGGACATCTTAAAGGGTTGGAGTAAGAAACAAAGGAGGACTATCAGGGGCCCTGGCCCCAAATCCGAAGCCCTCTTGGTACCCTTGCCTTCCCACTTGGCCATCCTAATGACCCATCTGATAAACTAAATGAAATGTCATTTTAAACAAGCCTCAGGCTGATCCATGAGCCCTTTACCCCAGGATCATTCAGTCGACATCTCTTCCCCAAATTTTAGGCCAACTGGTTGCTCCCCCATCCCCTCCCTGATGTCTGTTTTCTATTTCTATGTCTTGCACCCAAGTCCCCAGTCTTGAGGCGCCATCCACCCCAACTCAAGCCTCACTGCTACCAACTGCCAACTGGTTCCAACTGCCAACTGCCAAGATTTCACCTTACTCTCCTTTCTTGCTCCCCTTCCCTCCTCTATCAGTTATTTTTTCTCTCCCTCTCCCCACTTCCATTCCTGGCGAATGGAAAAATGAAAGCCTCCTCTGATATCTACAAATAAAATTTCAGGAAAGTGGGCAATCTCTATTAGTCAATTATGGGAACAAAGTTAATGGCTATCCAGCCCAATCTGGAAACTCCCAACGTACTATCAAATCACAGGTTATGGCTGCATGAGCAGAAACATAGTTCAGTGTTGGATCAAACTGGGAGCAGCATGCTCCTCTCAGAAGGCTTTCGTTAGTGTCCAAAGCCCTCTTACGATGCTGAGGGCTCCATTCTTATGGAAAGAGCCCTCATCAGTCACTTCCCTAAAGATGCATGTACTGCTTGGCCAGCATGGCTCTGTGGTTGAGCTTCAATCTATGAACCAGGAGGTCATGGTTCGGTTCCTGGTCAGGGCACATGCCCATGTTGCGGGCCCTGTCCCCAGTAGGGGCCGTGCAGGAGGCATCCGATCAATAACTCTCATCAATTGATGTTTTTTTCTCTCTCTCTCCATGTCCCTTCCTCTCTCTGAAATCAATAAAGACATATTTAAAAAGACATATTCAAAACAACTCATTTTTTCCTCCTACTTGTCTTTCCATGTCCTCCACAGGCCCCTACCCAAGGCCTATTGACTCCATCAACATTTACCTGTCCTTCTTCTATAGGCCGCCTTTTGATTATTATTATTATTGTTCCTTGGAAACAAAAGACCAAACTGGTTCTCTTTCTCCAAGAGCAATGGACCCATTTAACAAATTTCAAAACCCTGCGTTAGGTAAGTGTGCCAGTTCAGCCCAGACTCTTGGGCTGATCCGCTCACTTGACCACAGTTAGGAACTGACATTAAACATTCAGGAAGTGGTGCTTCTATAAGCTGAGTACAACCTACATGCCCAGGGCCTAGGAAGAGCAACAACAGTAGGGCCGCTGGCCTGAGACCTCACTGTCAACAAGGGCTTCAGTGCCCGCAGATTATACCTATCGTTACAGAGAAGTGTTGGCAGGTTGGCACAAAGATGATATCACTGTCCAACTTAAGTCGATACCTGTTATCTCACTACCGGGCCATATCTGTAATGAACTATGGCCCAACACTTTTAACAACTCCTCTGATAGCTTCCTTCATCGCCTTGGAAATAGTGTAATTACAGTAAACCAAATGTGTACGGGCTGCACGTGTGGGTTGAATTGTTTACTTCTTAGATATTGACATTTAGATTATACCAAGGGCCTGGCTGGTGTGGCTCAGTTGGTAGGCTGGCGTCCCATGCACCAAAAGGTTGGCAGTTCAATTCCTGGTTGGGGCACAGTTTCAGATTTGCTCCCAGTCAGGGTACCTCCCTCTCTCTCTCTCTCTGTCTCTCTCTCTCTCTCTCTCTCTCTCTCCCCCTCTTCCCTGACTCCATTCCCCTCTCTCTAAAAATCAATAAAAACATATTAAAAAGAAAAAATAAAATATATCAAGGGGCAGTGGATGAGGGACACCTGCAATAGTGTCAACAATAATTTAAAATCAAATCAAATACACCACAGAGGAGGATTTGAGATCTTGCTCCCCAGCAAATGTTCCCAGTTTAGCTCAAATAAACTCTTAAAATTCTAAAATATATATACTACCAATGGTGTAACCGTATTTCTGAATTTTCTTTTCTTTCTACCCTTTTTCTTTTTCTCGGTTTGGTTTATTGTGAAGGCCGCCTGAGTGTTCCTGGACCTCTGAAAGTCCCTCTGAAGACCCAAAACAGAGCTAAGGTGGCAAAGCCGGCCTGGCCAGCACTAAGAGTTCCCTCATTTTACTCCCTTCCTTAGACAAAGAAATGTTGTAAAGTCCCAGAGCCACAAGTGTTCTTCCCAGGCTAATCAGGTTTTGAATTCTTGGATGATAAGGCTTCCAAAGGGGGCCATCCACACACGAGTGACAGAAGTCTAGATGTGTAACTCTTACTGGGACTCTAAATTGTACAAAGCTATGAAAGTTTTTATCCCATCGCCTTTTATCCCCTCTGCCCCGTTCCACCTCCACCCAGCCCCCACCCCTGCCGTCAGCACACTGCTGTCCATGGCCATGAGCTCCCTCCTTTTCCTTTCTATTTTGCTCAACCCCTCCTCCCCCCGCCCCCACCCCAGCTGTGGGCCTGCTCTCTATTTATGAGTCTGTCTCTATTCTCTCTGGTACTTCAGTTTTGAACATTTCTTTAAGTGACCCGAGTGATCAGTAAGTTTTTAGGGGCCTGGTTCGTGATTGTTCTCTAGAACCTTTCAAAAGCTCTAACCTGCTACCCAATGTATGTCTGTTTTGCGTCCTTCATCCCTTCAGGAAACTGCTGCATCCATTCTTTCAACACACTTATTCAATACCTGGGCATTTGGGTTGGTTGTGTTCCCATTCTGATTTGTTTCAATGTCTTTTTTATTTCTTTCTTGATCTCATTGTTAAGTAGCATGTCGTTGTATAGTAACATGTCGTTCAGCCTCCATATCTTTGTTTGTTTTTCAATTTCCTTTTTGTGACTGATTTCTAGGTTTGTATCATTATGGTCAGAGAAGATGCCTGATATGAGTTCAATCTTCTTAAATTTATTGAGACTTGTTTTGTGTCCTAACATGTGGTCTATCCTATGTGCACCTGAAAAGAATGTATATTCTTCTCCTTTGGGGTGAAATGCTCTGAAGATATCAATTACATCCATCTGATCTAGTGTGTCATTTAAGGCTGTCATTTTCTTGTTGATTTCCTGTCTGAAAGATCTATCCATAGATGACAATAGGGTGTAAAATTCCCTACTGTGACTGTATTTCGGTCAATCTCTCCCTTTTTGTCCATCAATATGTGTTTTACATATTTGGGTGCTCCTATGTTGGGGTGCATAAATGTTTACAAGGGTATATCCTCTTGCTGCACGGCTCCCTTTATGATTATGTAGAGTCCTTCTTTCTCTCTTCCTATAGCCTTTGTTTTAAAGTGGATTTTGTCAGATATGAGTACTACCATCCCAGCTATTTTGTTCTTTCTATTTGCATAAAATATCTTCTTGTATCCCTTGACATCTGGTCTGTGGGCGTCTTTCGTTCTGAGGTGGGTCTCTTGTAGACAGCATATATATGGGTGTTGTTTCCTGATCCATTCAGTTACCCTATGTCTTTTGATTAGAGCATTTAAGCCATTCACATTTAAAGTGATTACTGATAGGTATGTATTTATTATTTATTGCATTTTATTCGTTTAAACATGTTTCTCACTTCCTGTTTCCCCCTTCTCTTCTTCGTGCCCCTTCTCCTTCTCCTTCTTCTTAAAGAAGGCCCTTTAACATTTCTTGTGAGAATGGTTTGGTGGTAACAAATTCCTTTAGCTTTTACTTCTCTGGGAAGATCTTTATTTCTCCTTCAATTTTCAGTGATAGCTTCGTTAGATAGAGTAATCTTTGCTGTATGTCCTTGCTTTTCATCACTTGAAATATTTCATGCCAATCCCTTCTGAACTGAAATGTTTCTGATGACAAATCAGCTGACAGTCTTATGTGATCTCCCTTATAGGTAATTAACTGTCCTTCTCTTGTTGCTTTTAAGATTCTCTCTTTGTCTTTAACCTTTGCCATTTTAATTATGATGTGTCTCAGTGTGGGCCTCTTTGAGTTCACCTCTTTGGGACTTTATGTGCTTCATGGACTTGGGTGTCTTTTTCCTTCCCCAGGTTAGGGAACTTCTCTGTCATCATTTCTTCAAATAGGTTCTCAACCCACTGCTAGCCTTCTCTGTCTGGTACCATTATGATGATGCTCATGTTCTTACTCTTCATGATGTGCCAAGGTCCCTTAAAGTATCCTCATTTTTTAAATTCTCTTTTTCTTCTTTCTGCTCTGAATAGATCTTTATTTTCTACTTTTTTTCCACATCTCTGATTTGATCCTCTGCTTCATCAAGCCTACTGTTTCTTCCTTTCAGTGTAGTCTTCTTTTCAGATCTTGTATTCTTCATTTCTGATGGGTTCTTTTTTATGGTTTCTGTGTCCTTTCTCATGCTGTTGAGCATCCTTATAACCATCACTTTGAACTCTATAACTGATATAATGTTTGCCTTCATTTCATTTAGTTCCTTTTCTGGAGATGTCTCCTTTTCTTTCATTTGGGGCTTATTTCATTGTCTCCCCACTTTGGCTGCCCGTTTGTGTTTGTTTCTATGTATTACATAGATCTGCTATGCCACTCAGTCTTTTTTAAGTGGCCTTATATAGTAGGCTTCCTGTGGGATCTAGTGGTGCAGTCTCTTTGATGACCTGTGTTAGATGCTCCAGGAATGACCCCTGTCCTTGAGCTATACAAGTCAGTTTGTCCAAGATTCTGTCTGGAGGAAACAGAGTTCAGCAGGGTGTGGCTGCCAGGAATAGGGAGGATGGGGTCAGTAGATCTTCCATGAGGGAGAGGTGGGAGATGTGGCCCCCACCAGAGAGTCACACAATTCAGTCTGTCCCAAATTTTGCTCCCACCTCAGCAAGATGGAGCCACTAGCTGTCATGCAGGTGGAGCTGCTGGAGGGTGGGGTTAGTAGATCTCCCATGAAAGGGAAGCACCATAAAAGTTCACAAAATCATGGAGAGAAGGGCCACCCACCCTAAAGCCACACTACTCCCCTTGAGTCTGCCCAGACCTCTGCACCATGGCCAAGGCAGCTGACTCTTCAGCTGGGCATAAGCTCCACAGGGTGGGGTGAGAGAGAGTCCAGAGGGAGTCCAGAGGGCGAGACTATTGCTTTCCCTCAGGCTGATGCCACATGCAGGGGAGTGCTCCACCCGAGAAAGATGACATCTGCTGCATGGGAGAAGAACTCAGCACAAAGGTCCTGGTGGATGTCCTTCAGATCTTTCCCCAGAGCCACAAACCCCATATTCTCCTCACTCAGCTTTTACCCACTCCTCATTTTCTCCACCAGAGCCTAGGGTGAGTAGTTGCAAATGAGATTTTGTGCATTGGCCCTTTAAGAGGGTGCCTGTTGCCCTGGCTGGTGTGGCCCAGTTGGTTGAGCATCATCCTACCCACTGAAAGGTCACTGGTTTTATCCCCAGTGAGGGCACATGCCCAGGTTGCTGGTTCAATGCTGGGTAGGGAAGGTATGGGAGGCATCCAATCGATGTTTCTCTCTCTCCCTTCCTCTCCCTCTAAAATCAATTTTAAAAACATACTGAAGATGGTGCCTGTCTATCATCCATAAATCAGCACACAGTTAGAGTTGGTGAGGATGTGGAGAAGAGAGAACCCCTGTGCACTCTTAGTAAGAATGCAGACTGGTGCAGTCACTGTGGAAAACAGTCTGGAGTTACCTCAAAAATATTAAAACCAGAACTGTCTTACCACCCAGAGATTCCACTTCTGGTAATATACCCAAAAAACCTGAAACACTCATTTAAAAGAAGATATGCACCTCTGTGTTCACTGTAGCATTATTTACAGCAGCCAAGATTTGGAAGCACCCAAGTGTTCATCAATACACGAGTGGATAAAAAAGCTGTGGGACACTTGCACAATGGAATACTACTCGGCCATAAGGAAAAAGGAAATCTTACCCTCTGTCACAGCTTGGATGGACCTGGAGAGCATGGCGTTAAGTGAAATAAGCCAGCCAGAGAGAGACAAATACCATATGGTTTCACACCTATGTGGATCTAATGGACAGAATTAACAAACAAAATAGAAACAAACTCCTAGATATAGAGAACAGACTGACAACTGTCAGACGGGAGGACGGTTGCGGGCTGGGTGAAAAAAGTGAAGGAATTAAGAAAACAAACCTCAGAGACAAAGACAACAGCCTGGTGATTACCAGTGGGAAGGGGGTGGGGGAAGGTAGAAGAGGGTACCGGGGGGATAAATGGTGATGGAAGGAGCCCTGATTGGGGTTGTGAACACACAACACAATGTACAGATGATGTATTATAGAATTGTACACCTGAGACCTATATAATTTTATTAACCAATGTCACCCCAATAAAGTTAATAAAAAATAGATAAAAGTTTAAAAAAGAAAAAATCGAATGTGTGATCAAATTGTCTATACTTTGAATATAATCATAGTTTATTTTTAATTGTTTAGCTCATTACTATCTTTACAACACTTTATGTGAAAACGTTGATAACAACACAAGTAGTAATTATGCTTAAGTGAAAGCACAAAAATAGTTTGTGGAATACACTTCTAAGAATTTATGGATCGGGTACGTCTTTATGTTGTCATTCTTTCCACCTTTCCCAGTAGAACACCTACACCTGCATCACACAAATACAGTCACCTGTGATATTTGGCCCACTTTCACTTAACGGGAACCACCACTTTTCACATCTTTCTATGTGTTATGAAATTATATCTGTTATGCAGAAGAGTAGAGTATATTTTATTGAACAGTATGCTAGCTGCTTTTATAACTTTAAATATTTAGACATGTGGTCCATGAGTCTCTCTTTGTGTTCTTGTCCTGGCCTCTGCAAACATTAGGAGGAGGAGTTTTTCCAATGAGGAAAATTCTAACAAAATCCAATTAAATTTAAATGCAGATACACTCTAATGCCAGTAGGGGACACACTGTCACTTCCTCCAAGAGTAACTTCCAGGTTGATGGCTGATGAAGGCTTTTTTTTTTTTTTCGCCCCCAGAAACATCCAATAAAGGCACTTTTTATTTTCTTTATATTCAACAATCTTAACACCAGAAATTCAGCAAATAGAAGCAAATACTTTTTTTCTGGGATTTCTTGTTTGCTAACTGGCTTTCCCTTCTTTCAGCAACTCAAAGGTTAAAATGGAAATTAAAAAATTCATGATTAGGTCTTTGAAATTAATATATACTTGACACTAGTTTACCAATCTGATCACTGAAAAGGACAATCAAATGACTGGAAATTTTTTTAAATTTTTTTTAAATTTAAAAATTAATTTTAAAAAATGACTGGAATTATGTGTGGCTAGGGTGCTTTTAGCATGAGGGGCTCTGTCACTCAACCCTTGGCAGCCTAGCTGTCCTCACCATTGGGCTGTGGTTCTAAGATCAGGCTGGTTGACTGTGCTGTCATCTAGAAATATTATTGAGTGTGAGATACACTGTATAGTAAGGCTCCTGGGGGCTACAGGAAGGGTGGGAGAAACAGAAGAAAATGTCACAGTGAGTTCCTATAAAAGTGTGTTTTTTCCTTACTTAAAATGTCAATCACTTAAGCATTATAATTTTTCTCATGATCCATGAGCTGCTTGAGTGCAATGTCATGTGCAGCTCTATGATAAATTCGTTAGCTACTTCAACTTGTAGTGATGAGATTTGAGGAATGGGTTACAATGCTGTCCTTAATATAATACCTATAATCAAACCCTGTAAAGACCTATTATAAAGGACCTTTAAAATAATGTTAAAAGTTTGATGTAACACTTCAGTGTTTTGCCAGGCCAGCATAGCTCAGCGGTTGAGCGTCGACATGGGATCCAGGAGATCACGCTTCGATTCCTAGTCAGGGCACAGGCCGGGTAGTGAGCTCGATCCCCAGCGATGGGCATGCAGGAGGCAGCTGGTCAATGACACTCACATCATTGCTGCTCCTATCTCTCTGTCCCCCTTCCTCTCTCTGAAATGAATGAAAATGTATTTTTTTTAAAAAAAAGATTTCAGTGTTTTATTTTCTTAAGCAATAAAAAGGAGCTAAGATTTTTCTATTCCTATTATTGACTTACTACAATAAAATGTAATGCCCTATAGAATACTGAAGGATGAGCATTTTATTGCAGTAAATGAAAGCCAATAATAAACATTTGTCAAATTTGAGACAGTGTGACAAAACAAATGTATTCCAGGAAAGGTGTGTGTGAGCACAGGCTGCCCATTTGAGAACAAGCTGGGGGCTCGCGGTCTCTCTGGGCCTCAGTATTGTCATCTGTTGAATAAGAGCGGTGGAAAAGACTCTCTCAGATCCAAAAAACAGACAGAACAACTTTAACCAGTTAACTCTCACTTCATGCTTTAATGAGATTGGAATTACATTACTCAAGGGGGAACCTCAGAGAATACTTTCCATTCATTTCTAAATATTAACTTTATTTTCTAAGCCATGTGGCACCCATCACCACCGCGCCTCACTCCTGCTGCTCTCTGCCCACAACGCCCTCACCTTTCTTCTGGTCCCGGCAAGCCGCCCCTCCCGCACCCCAATAAACCTGCAGGATACCTTTGCCAGCGGCCCAATACCAAGCTCCTCCCTTTCTGTGCACTCGCAGGTCTCAGTTCCCACCTGCTACAAGGTAGCAGTTGCTACGGGGGGCTCCCCCATAAACAGGGCGCTTCTCTAGGGAAGGCAGGACTCCCTCCTCTCCTCCCTGCAGCTGCTGAGCCACAATCTGGGACATGCCTGGAGCTCAACAAGTGTCTGACACATTATTTAAACTTAATGACAACGGAAAGGGCAATCTTCCTACAGAGACAGATTCACATTCCTCTGTAGCGGTATTGGAGAGGTGACAATAACTTTTTGAGAACCTCTAGAAAATAAACTATCTTTAGCCCAGCTTAGAAGTATCCATTGATTTTTGAAGTGTCCCTTGATTTGTAGAGAGCACAACACTATAGCAAGGATCAAAACCGAAATAGCCTACACGACGTTAGCACAATTCTCTTCCTTAAAGAAAGCCAATATCTAACCCCAGTCCCTGTAAGAAGCTGAAAGTAATATCGCTTTTTCATAACACAGAATACCAACAGTTTTAAATGCTCGGGTTTGTGGTATGTTTTTAAAACTAATCCAGGTAGGTTGGCCTCCTCTTATTCCTATCAACTCGTTTTCATCGAGCTGTCATTCTTTCCCATCAGTGTCCCCGCAAACACACAAAAGATGGGGCAGAGGGAACATCTCCTTGATGCCCTTTAAAGTTCCGAGCATTGCTCAGGGTTTCCGTTGGCCTGACAAAGTGACACGACCCATCCACGCCAGCTCCCAGCATCTCCTCCATTTGTCTTCACCGGCGGCAGGGACATGGAAGAGACAGTGCATTTTATTGGCAAGTTCCAGTGAAGCTTTGTCTTTGGGGTAAGACAGGATAATGCACTTTCTGAAGTGGCCAACTAGCCCCATATGAGAGTCTGCGTGATCGGTCCGGGTGCAGGGGACACTCTGACCATCAGTGTTCACACGAAGCCGACGACAGGGTGCGCCTGTGGCTGGACTGGGTGGAGGTGGGGTGTCCTCAGATTCCTGGCCGAAGCCCAGACTCTCCCTCAGGCCCCCAGAGCACTGCGCTGGAACCAAAGGCCTTCAAAGGGCATCAGAGTATCTTTGCAGCTGGAAATAAGGTGAAATTAGTGAGGCCCCGGAGGGGGGAGTGTGTTTAGGGTGCCGTGGGGGTGGCAGCGCTGGGAGAGCCCGGCCCCTGCCAGGAGCCACTCGGGCGCCTCTGCGTCTGCTTCCCGGGGCCATGAGCCCGGGCCAGGGAGGGTCATGGAAGGAGGTTCTAGCATCAGCATCAGGCCCGTCAGAGCACTCGGGGTGTGCATTCCAGACGGGGTGTTTACACACACATGGCACACGGGTGGGGTCAGGGGGACCAGCTTGCTCTCACAGCTGGTCTTCAATAATGACGGCGTTCATTCGTCATCGCTCTCGTCCCAAGCGGGGCTCGGGCTCTTCGGGCCTCTTTCCAGCAGCTCCCCTAGATCTCTGAGGACCCTCGCTCCTTTCTCCAGGTGTTTCTCCATATTCTCTCTGATCTTCCTTAATTCTTGGAACTTATCTCTCAGCTCGGACAAGATATTATCAACACTCCTCTCTTCCGCCGCAGGCTGAGCACCGTGTTCAGCTTCTGGAGGAGAAACTTGAGCAGCGGGTTCTCCCCTGGGGCTCAGCCTGCCTGTGGCCCAGGTGTGGGCACCTGTGTGGTGAGGGCCAGTGGCCTCCAGAAGCCGCAGGGCTCCTTGCAACACAACTGCGCTCCTGCTCAGCTCCAGCTCTTCCTCCCAAGGCTCCTGCTCAGGTTTGTACGCAGGCAGCAGCTTCCTCGTGGTCTCGCGACTCTCACTGAGCTCCTCCCAGGAGCAGAGAGGAGCCCGAGACTGGAAAGGAGCTGCAGGTGGAAAAGAGCTTGGGCTCGGTGACTTGGGGGCCTTTGGAGGCTCCAGGGGCCACCCATTGATGCTGACCTCTCCAGAGCTGCTCTGGGAGGGCTGGGGCAGCAACCAGGAGTTGGGGGTCAGCTGCGCCTCCTTGTTACCACCATAATGCCCCCGTGGGGTGAGCGAGCTGCAGGGGAACACAGATCGCAGTTCCCTTGGCTTCTTCAAGTTCTCAAAAAAGGACCTGATGTAGAGCTCATCCAAGCATGGCCAGCTGTCTGCGAACTTGCAGGATACGGTGCTCCCTGATGTTTCCAGGCCATCCTTGGTGTTTTCCCTGCTCTCAATCTGCACAAGAAAAGAAAGGGAATGCTTAGTAGACTTAAGGTTCTTTGGCAAAGGCTAGAAAAACAATCATACTAGAAGCCTAACAGGTCACATCACAAGCTGTACAATCAGAGGTAAAGGAAACTACCCTACCCACTGTGCCCACTGCCTCATCTTAACCCAATAAGAAATAAAGCTGAAGTTTACTTTTTTGTCTCCACTTTTCACAAGACAAGTTTGGCATAGTAAGAATTAATAACTTACTTAACCTAAAATTATCTGACCCTTTGTGCATTAATGAAAACTGCTCCATCTCTGTTGCACATTAAAGGGACACAATGGCAGGGTGTGTGGTTTTAAGAGAATTCTTAATCAAGGCTTTAGTAAAAAAGTGTAGTACGCTAGTTACAGGCATAACCAAAAATATTCTCTGAATTAATATTATGACTTATGTGGAATTAAACCTTTCAACTTTGATTTACACTTCAGATATAGTTTCTAAGTGTGTGTTAAACATGGAGGCCACAAATCCATTCCTTCTCCTCTTCCTTTTAGAAATATCTCATGAAAATTAAAGACATAGCCCAGGCCAGTTTATCACAGTGGATAGGGCGTCGACCCACAGGCTGAAGGCTCCCAGGTTTGATTCCTGTCAAGGCTGTGGATATGGGTTGCAGGCTCCACCCCAGCCCCTGTCAGGGTCAGGGCACATGCAGGAGGCAACCGATCCATGTGTATCTCTCACATCAATGTTTGTCTCTCTTCTCTCTCCCTTTTGCTGTCTCTGAAATGCATTGGGGGAAAAATCCTAAAGTGAGGAATAAAATAAAAAAGTTTAGAGACATAAAAAAGGTTTTTCATAATATAGTATATGCATCAGATGACTTTTAAAGTTTCAAAGCTGAAAACCAGACAGAGCAGAGGTAACTGATGTGGCAGAACTCAGGAAACACAACCTTGGTGCCTGCAAATAGTGGCTGGGGCAGGAATTTGAGAGCTGGTGTTCCTGAGAGCACTCAAGGCAGCTTCAAAATTCAGAGGCTTCGCCCCCAGATCCTTGCAGTGACGCCTGTCACTTAACACAAGTCCTGCCCACTCCTGGTGCTTCCAATTAGACCCAAGGGACAAGCAGGGGCCACTGCACATCTAGGGAGAGCCAGCTAGTAAGACAGATCAAAACAGGAAGAATACAATGAATGGGAGAGAGAAAACTCAGAAGCAAATAAAAACCTAAAACCAATAGAATCCTTACTCAGCTTTAGAAAGGCCAAAAGTGAAAGAACCAAATGCCATTAAAAGAAGAATGACAGGCTATCAGAGAACTCTCTCAATTAAAAACAACACAGACCAAACAAAGAATTCAATGGAAGGGCTGGAGCATAAAATAGAAAATCTCCAGGAAGTAGAAACAGACAAAATGAAAACAGGAGGGGAAAGACTTAGGCATCCATAGAGGAACACTGGCCTAAGAGCTCCAACTTCTGAGTAAGAGGAGTCACTAGACAAAAGCGTAAGTGGAAAAAGTAACAAAGAAACAAAAACAATTTGCTGAGAGGAGAGATGATCTGCAAACTTAATGATCATAATAAAATCAAAAGCTACATGACAAACTACATCATAAAATTTCAGAATCCCAGAGATAGGGAAGGTACCAAAAGCTTCTGAGGTCCTAAGAGACGAAAGGTCTGGGGTGAAAATGACTAAAATGGGTCATGTACAAGGCACCAGAAGATGACAACAGACTTAAGAGCAACACTAAATGAGCAAACAGTAGAAACGTCTGAAAACTCCCCAAGTCAGTTTCAACCGAGAATTCTATATCCTATGAAATAGGAGGCATTTCAGTGAGGCGACATCTCTAAAAATGCCTGCCTATGTACCATTTCCCAGGAAAATGTGCTCCAGGAAAACAACGGAGTATAACGGGACCGAGGGCAACATGGACTAGAGTAGAGAGGAGATTCAACCCAGAAGAGCAGTTCTGCAAGATCCCAGGTGACTCCAAGAGATAAGCCAGGGAAACGGCCCAGAGCAGGCCTAGGGGAAACCAGTCATGCTGGGGTCGGATAACAAAAGGCCGGGAAGGCTGTTTCTAAGAAAAATATGAAACAGATGTGTTTCTTTCTTTTCTTTTCTTTCCTAAATATGTCTTTATTGATTTCAAAGAGAGGAAGGGAGAGGGAGAGAGAGATATAGAAAAACATCAATGATGAGAGTTATTGATCAGCTGCCTCCTGCACGCCCCCAACTGGGGATCGAGCCCACAGCCGGGCATGTGCTCTAACCAGGAATCCGACCTCGACCTCCTGGATCCTATGTAGGTGCTCAACCCCTGAGCCAAGCCAGGCCGGGAAAAATAGTGTTTCATAGATGGAAAATGTTTTCAATAGGCATGTGAAAAATGTCAATAATTTGAGAGAAAACAGCTGTTCCAAACAATCAAGGGAATAGTCACGAAATTAATTCCACACACACAGACAAATGAGCAATTCCTAAATATTAAATTAGTGTAGCATAAATGTAGTGTTTCTGTCTAATAGTCATCTTCTTGTACCTGATTATTAGTGTTAAGTACAAAAGTTTATTTCTGCCACCAGGAAGACCAGTCTACTTACTGCATCTGGTTATGTGACATCATATTGGTTAGAAAGAGGGGGACTGAATTGTCCTGGCTAAGTGGGGAGTGTTAGATGTCAGTAAAATTTGAGAAAGACAATAAAGGGTATACAAGGAAGAGGCACAGCCACAGAACTACATGGCTCAGCAGGGGAAAACATTTGCATGGCCATAACACTGTAACATTGATTCTGATTCAATAAAATTGTGATACATGGGAGGGAACAGAGGAGGGAAATAAGGACACGGTGGAGTGAGAAAGCTAAGCTTGCACCAGCTAGGACAGGAAATCAGTAGGCCGTGCTAAGCATTAAGTGAGCTAGTGTACTTTTGTTACTTTTGTTAAAAAATAAGATTAAAAAATTAAGGCAAAACAAATTAAGGCAGATCTTTATATCACAACCATGTCATTGACATTTAGGCCAGGCTGGCTGGAGTGGCTCAGTAGCTGAGCATCGACCCGGGCACCAGGCGGCGAGCAGTTCGATTCCCAGTCAGGGCACGTGCCAGGGCTCTGGGCTTGACCCCCAGCAGGGTGTGTGTGGGGGGCAGCCAATCGGTGTTGATGTTGATGTTTCTCTCTCATCAATGTTTCTATGTTTCTATCTCTCCTTCTCCCTTCCTCTCTCACAAAATCAATACAAACTGTTTTTAAAAAAAGAAATTTAACCTAAATGTCAAAAACCTTTATAAAATAAAGGGGGGAGGGGGCGCATTACTAAGCCAAAGGCATTCCTGAATACGTATGTTTGAATTTTAGAGAAACAGAAGAGATTTAGAAAATCAACAAAAAGAAGCCCATTTTATTTTTTACGAATCATGGCAGACAACGTTTAAATCAAACCACTCATTTCTTAACTTTTCAACTGTTCACTTACATGAATTACATCATTGATCTTCCTCTGCTTTTGCCCTAAGAAGAGAAAAAAATTAACTGATCAATTCTGATCCAAATGCCACAGAAAAATAAAAGCTGCTGATTATCTGACAGATTGATTACTAACATACAAAATGATACAAAATGCCATTCCATTGTTTATAATATCTGACAACATTTATCATTTAAATTACCTGGAAAGATGAGTCCCATAAAGTAAAATCTAAAAACTTAGCTTTGCTTTCTGAGCAAACAGATATTCCCTGTTAGATGCAAATGAAAGAACATCCAAGTACAGAAGAAAAGAGCAAAGCACATCGGAGCAGGCGAGGAACTTACCTAAGAGACAACTTTACCTCTGGCACATCTGGGTCTCCAGCCAGCATTTGTTTCTAATCCTACATTGATTTATACCCACCTCACTTGAGTCACCAGAACCTCACAGTTGGCAGCTCTATAAACCAGTTTCAGGCCAGGCACCGATCCCTAGATGGATCAGCATCCATGGCTGCATCGCAAGCCACTTATTGGTAATCAATTAAAGTACCTTAATAAACAAATAAATGGGTTTCTACTCCATTCATAAGTAACCTCTAAACTTGAATTTGAAATGAGTGTGCTCGCCTCACTGAACACTCCTGCAGCACACAAGTCATCCTGCTCTCACAAAGGCCAGAAGGAGAATAAAAGCTCCGAAGAGGGTCTGGGCTGGACTTTGTTTCCCAAGCTCCTCCTGTAACATGGGCCGGGCATCGGGGGCACACAGCCCCATGACTGCAGGGACAGGGGCATGGGGGGCTTTCCCTTCACTGTCTCCCCTCTCTCTCTACCTGTTGGCTGTTGTCATGTTTTTCATTTGGCAACGTAAGGGAGAAGAGGTCAGCGCCCCATCTAAATAGTCAGGCACGGCATGTTTTAAAAGTTCTCACAGCTCATCAGTTGAAAATCGCCGATTTAGGCTAATTCTAACTCTATTCAACAAACGGGCTTATTTGGTGAGCTGTGGTTCACTGTGGGGCTATTCCAGGGGGCAAATTTAAATGTTAGCATGGAACCTCCCTGTTCTAACCCACAGAACGCCTCCAGGAGAGTGATTTTTAATTCTTGTGAAGAGTGGTTTTTATCTCTTGCACTGTATTTCCAAAGCTGAGGTGTCACTTCTTCCTTCCATGCCACCTGATTAATTTTAGGACTCAAATAGACTTATTTCTGGAACTGATTACAGGCTATTTGTAAAAATCTTTTGCTACACCAATGTAGAGGGTGGTCTGCCTGCAGCCCAGCCTACACCAAGCTGGGATAATCTTCTACTTAGGCAGGAATACAAACCAGGCCCTTATATTTTCATACAACAGTGTGCACCATATGGAATGAAGCTGTCATTTAAAAAAATAACCCTGTGACACTCCTCAGTAATGTGCATGTCAAACCACTTCGCCCAGCAGGTAAGAAAGTGGAGCAAGGTCCTCCTACATGAATGGCTCAGGCGCTAGATTCCACACCACGCAGTAATGCTTCTAGTTTTAAAAGGGAACGTGGCCCAGCTGAGCATGGCTCAGCCACTGACCATCGACCTGGGACCCAGGAGATCGAGGTTCCATTCCCGGGCCCCACTTTCCTCCCCAGTCAGCTAATTCCTCCCTGATGGCCCTGAGCTGGCCTCTGCCTCAGCGGAGGGACACAGCTCCCTCCCCCAGCCCCCAGGCTGCTGCCGCTCCGGCTTCCATGCTGCCCTCCCGGCCTCTGACCATCCCGACTCTGGCTTCCCAACCGCTTCTCCAGCTGCCTCTAACTTGGTTCTCAGTATTGCCTACTTTTAACTCCTCAATCCATGCTGTCCTCACTGGGGCTCAGATGTGACATTTCACAGAGTAAAGCACACCTTTCTTGATGTATTTCTTAAGAGGATTTTGCTCAGTGCCTTGGACTTTTAAGAACATTTCTGAGTTGCAACTTCCATTTTATTTTACGTTGTGCAGTGTTGCCATTTTAACCCTCAGTTTCATTATTTTAATACATTAAAAATATGGGAGTGAAAAACATTTAGTATCCTGAAAGCTGATCACATGATGGATCATTCTATAAATTCTTTTCCTATGTGTCATGTATCGGGAGTTTACATTTCTGCTCTATCGGGTTTCGTTTTTCAAGTCTCAGACAACTCCTTTCATACCGCTCAGAACCCATCTTCTCACATGTAAAACAGATAGAGTTTCTATACCACCTAACTCAAAACATTTGTGAAGATCAGATAAAATGCAAGCGCAATCCATGTACTGTATCTAAAGCACAAAAATGGCAAAACAAAGCTTTTCCAAATTGACTCAAAGCACAATGTGAACATTCAATATTTTACTGGAAAGTGTCCGAGTTGTGCACTCATTCTAAATTTCTCAGTGGCATCTTAATTAAATATGTTTTGGCTACCCACTAAAGGGAAGGAAATGATAGTTACACGGTTAGCAAGAAGTACTCCCAGTGGGTTGGGTGTTTTTTTAAATAAAGAAATATGTACTGCCTGCCAGTGTCAAGCACATTACTGTACCGCCTCTCTCTCTTTTTTGTTTATGTAACGTAACCTGGAGATCAGCACATAGTCGTAAAGACTTACCATAGTGATTTGATAGCTCCACAGTTTTATACTGTGTGGGTGGAACAGTTTATTTTACCAGTCATTCACTGGACATGAGTTATTTCCATTATTATCCTTTTGAAAATAATGCAACAGACACTTTGTGAATTCCTGGTTCTATATGTGTGGACCACGTCTTTGGGATAAATTCCTAGAAGTAGGATCTCTTTATCAATGCATCCGCATTGTTGTGAGGTTCTGCCAGCGGTCCCTTCGTGGGGTCAAACAGTTTTTCCTTTCCAGCAATACATAAAGGTAGCGGTTTATTCTCGACCTTACCAAAAAATTAAGTGTCAAGTTTATGGATCTTCTCCCAATAGCTGAAAAAATACAGTGTATTTATATTTCCATTTCTCTTATATGTGTAGATGTGCTTAAAGGTAATTTGCAATTCCTTTAGTGACTTGTGTGTTCATATCTTTGTCAGTAGCTTCAGATTAATTTAGTTTCTTTAAGTCAGCCTAGTTTAGGCCCTTACTGATTGTTTTGTTCAAGCCCCTGCTGGCTCTCCCCTGAGCTACTGCACCAGCCACTAACTGGTGTCCCCGCTGCCACCCTATCCTCACACTGTCACTCAGTTGCTTCTCTGTTTCCCTCCCACTCCCTTTCTCTTTCTCTGTCTAATTCACCTAATTCACCTCATGTCCTTGCAAATAATCCTCCAATGGATTCCCATTACAACTAGGCTAAAATTCATGTTTCTGTCGAGGCCCAGGAGGCACATGCGGTCTTCACCCAGCACATTCCTGCAGGCGTCCCTTTCGCTGTGCAGCAGCCACCCCTGGGCCTCTCTGCTCTTTCCTGTGCTCAGTGTTCTCCCCCTGAGATGCTCTGCGGGGAGCCTGTCCCCCCACCCTCTCCCCTGGCTCCCTCTCGTGTCCGGGACTGCTCAGTGTCGCTGCAGGACAGCGGCTGTCTGCAGCCAGCCTGCCCTTCCTGAGGGCTCCTGTGCTGTGTGCCCCCAGCTCCTCTAGAATGAAAGGGCCTGAGGGAAGGGGAATTTTGGGGGGTTGTATTGTATTGTGTTGTTTTGTTAATCCTAACCCAAGGATATTTTTTCTATGGATTTTTTGAGAGACTGAAAGGAGGGGGAAAAGGGGCAGAGAGAGTGGGGGGAAGAGAAACATCCATGTGAGAGAGACACATTGAATGGTTGCTTCCCCCACATACCCAGACTGGGGTGGGAATCGAACCCACAACCCAAGTAGGTGCCCTTGACTGGGAAAAATAACTCTGGAACCTTCAGAGCACCAACCAGTGCACTAACCACGGAGCCACACCAGCCAGGGTGAAGGGAGAGTTTTGTCCTGCGCATCCCTAGTTTTTCTGCACCTGGAATGATGCCCAGTGAACATCTGTTTCCGGAACCAGAACCAGTTAAGTTTCTCTCAATTTCCCTATGTCTTCTAAGATTTCCTCTAAAGCTATATTTTGATTTCTCGTGTAAGATCAGCATTACTTGCAAATCTTAAGAGTAGTCATTCCAAATTAAAGACACGAGATCCACAAAAGTTTAAAAGGGGAGTTGTAATGTCCCATAAAAAAATAATGGTAACTTTAATTTGAGATAAGAAAATTTCATGTTAAAATACTTTAACTACAAAATGACATCCTAATTAGGTTATAGGAGAGTATACCAGAAAAGTGCAATGCCTCCATTTTATCTGTGTCCTTAGAATAGAGCATTAATGGGGACAGGAATCGTTTCTCCTTAAAGAGGGCCAACCATGAAGGGTGGTGCTGATGGCTCTGCGCCACTTGCCAGGTCAGTCCCACGGGAGAGCCGCCTGCACTGCTGGAAACACACCCCGAGCGCCCTCCAGTGGGCAGTCCCAGCCCCTGGAGATTAAGTCCATCACTTCACTTTTGAACAAAACTTTACAAAGCAGCACATAGACAGTGTAAAATAAACAAGATTTTGTTGATATGCATACACAAGATTCACAAAGGATCAACATCCAAATATTACTTAAAGTGCTGGATATACTGAGCCTAAGTGAATGACTTTTCAATATTTTCTAAATCTTTCCCATCAAATCATTATTAATGTTATTACCAAAAAGGAGTGTTTAAAATAGCTGCTGGAAAGAGAAAAGATCTGTTGCTCTGAGGTTTTTCTACATAATATTGCCAGTTCCTCCCCACTCACTCCTCAGGGGAAGGGGAAAAACCGGGCACTTGAGAGAACATCTAGAGCCAGCAAATTAGGAAAGTTCATAGGGTCATAACATAAAAGGCTGTGGGAAAAGTTGATGAGCAGTAATAAAATCGGGTAACAGGACTTTAGCGTCTTTATTGAGCTACTGATACTACACCAGTTATATTAGATATAGAGATAGATAAAAACAAGGGAGTGGAAGCATTCCTTTAACTTGATCTGAAATTTGTACGAGGTTATTACGAATAGCTTCTTTGAAATGCCTAAAGAAATCACGCTGGAACAAGACACAGCAACACTCATATGATTTTGTGTGACCAAATAATTCCGTGCCCTATTGTAGAAAATCAGAAATGTTTTACATCTAAGTAGGTATTTCTCAGTCTCCAGACAAACTGATATAAAATTGTCTGAAATAAAGACATTCAAAGCAAACTTTCAATGGGCTTGTACTTGATATTTTCGTGTTGTGACCTTGTTTCTATGGGAACTTCATAGGCAAATGCTGAAATGGAGGCTTCTTGTATTACTTTATCAAATATCTCCTAAATATTCAAAACAAATTGAAATGAAAGTGTAACTATCATGTTCAACATAAGAAGGTAAATTCTGTTCTCGTAAAGCCTGTTTGTTAACTGTTCCGACCGCACACTATTTATCACAGCCCTGGGCTGACTCCACTTGCCTCACCTGCTGCCAGGCCCGGGTCTCCTGAAGCTCCTCTGTCCAGGGCATTCTCGGCTTTAAAGGAAAATCATCAGAACAAACTCATTAAAATCTAGCAATTTGTTTAGCTAGTAAATTCACACTATTTCCTGACTTCTACTTTTATTCTTATTCACTCCAATGAGCTTATAAACATAGGGCTGAGAGGTATGTGTTGCTTCTGAGTCCTGCACAGTCATTTTGGATGGAAATAATCAAAACTGGAGCAGGTTAAGACAGACCCGCTTTATGGGGAGATTCTAAACTATGAGCTGTGTTCTAAAGTTCTGTAAGCACCATGACAACTGCATCTGGCGTGTGTGTCACCTGCAAGTCAGCCCCTCCTACTCCATAGCTGTGCTCCACCGCGATTCACATTTCTCAGCCTGGCCTGTTCAGCGGCAATATAGGGACAGTTAACACGGGCCTCACTTGTAGTTAAAGGGGCCACATGATATATCCATCAAAGGGAGTTGTAAATTTTAAAAGAATTTCATAAAGGTCCTATACTGGTCTCTGGCACTATTATCTCCTAACACTTCCCATCTATGTTAAGGTTTACCATACAGCACCATGCAGGGCACATGTTTTTCCAAATTTTTATTCCCTTTCTGTTTAAAGCTACAGTTAATGAATTCACGTCACTTTTTCACAATATTTAACTGTTATAAAAAAGCGGATTTCCCAGTTACAAAGTCCCATGAACCATCTGGGTCAATCCATAGGCTTCATTACTACAAATCTTAATAAAATTAAGAGCTTAACTAAAGTTTAAGTACAATAAGAGCTTTAAGACATTTCATCTATGAAATAATGAAATAATATGGCATTTATTGTTTTCAAAGATTTTTTTATTGAGTTTTTAGAGAGAACTAGGGATCAGCTGCCTCCTGCCCACCCCCTACTGGAAATGGAGTCTGAAACCCAGGCATGTGTCCTGACCAGGAATTGAATCAGCAACCTCTGAGTGCATGGGATGAAGCTCAACCAACTGGGCCACAGGGGCCAGAGCGAATCTGGCATTTAAATGAAACAAATGGACAAATATATTTTCACAACTTTATGAGAGAATGGTTTCCACTTCAAAGAATAGTGTTCATGAGCCACATTGTTACCCAGAATTATTTTAAATCAACCATTTCCTCTCTTTTCCTTGTCTCCTCCATCTTCTCTGTGCCCCACCCCCCCCAACACCACCCATTTGGTCTTTAAAACTTTCACCTCAACAGTCTAACAGGATTCTATTGGAAAGCAGGGATGGGGGGATGGTCAGAGGTAACCATGGAGACATACATTCTTGGGCAGGATCTGACATCTTAACGCCAAAAATTTTAAATTGCAAATCAAAGTCTAAATTTGTTTCTTTCTTTTTTGCAAAGGTTGAACAACAAGCAATCTTATGAACCACACCACCTCTCTTTAGAAGAGGCAATGTAAAAACAAAATCTCTTAAGTCACTAAAGACTAAAAGTGGAAAAGTAGAAATTTTCAAGTAATCGAACTCCATGGGTTCTCCTCTGGGTAAAAAAAACAAACAAATGAATAAATAAAAATTATGATCTACAGTGCTAAGGGTGACATTTCACATTGTTCACTTATTTTATGTTTTATTTTCCACAATATTCTTTCCTTCTGTGTTCAAATTGTAGTTGGAAAGGTTGAGGCAGCTCCATCCATAAAAATGAAAACAGCTCACTTAACACCATATAGACCCCTGTGTCAGTGTCTACCTTGAATTTAAAGAACAAATTCAAAGTTGTTTGCTCCTGAACTGTCCAGAGTATCAACTACCTTAACAGGTGGGGGCAAGGGTACCACCAAGCTTTTATCTGGTTCCTTCACTTAGGGACCATCTGGAAAGTTAAGAGTGGATACATAAAATGGATACTCCAATGGTGAGGTATTCAAGTTTTCATTGAGAAAGGAAGAAAACATACCTAAAACTATTCATAAAATCTCACGAAAAGCTAAGTAGGGCTATAAACAGGAATGGCTGAGGACTGGAGTGACTGGGGCAGGGATGAAAAATGAAAATAAGGGAAAGACCTGAGCATTCAGGCAGTACAGAAAGAAACCGACTAGACTCGAGGGGGACGGAATAAGGAGTGGGGTGGCAGGCCTAGCCAGCCTTGGTCCCTGGTGGCCAGCCCTGAAAAAGTCAGCGTCAGGCAAAAAGGAGCCTCAGGCCATAGATCCCTCCCAAGGGACCCAGGGGACAACTAAATCCAGAGGTACACCTGAGAACAGACACCGCCCACCACCTCCTTACCTTGGAGCATCAGCAGGTCAGTGAACTGCTGTCGGTGTTGTTGCTCACTGCCTCCAACATCCAACTTGGCCTTCATGGATGTGGGCGATGCTGCTACAGCCACCATGTTTCCAGCTGCCACCTTATAAACTTCAGACTCGTAGTCTGGTTCTACTGGCCCTGAGCTTCGGCCCAGCTTCAGGCTGGCATTGGGCTTCAAGCAGCAGCTAAGCTTATTGCCCATTGTGTACCTTCACTCCTCAATTCTGTCACCACCTTTACTTGTCACCCACCTTCCCTGCCTTCAGCAGTCTCTCCTCCAAAACAATGACACAGCTGGCACCCTTCAAGCAGGCACAAACTAGCTTTCTGATGGCCTGGCTGCCAGGCACAGGGCCCGACAAGGGCTCAGGGCCCCTGCCACACACCCTCTGCTTTGCTGCTACTGCCTCCTTTTAGTTGACTAGTATGTGAGGATGGCGACCAACCAAACTAATTCAAAAGGGGTAGGGAACAGACTAACACTGAGAACTACAACCACTTCCAGAAGAGAACACAACCAAAGCTCCTCCTCCTTCGCAGCCAGTTCTCAACTGAAGAGCATTCTCCTGGCTGGGACCAGCCAACCAGAACACATTCCGTGGTCACCTGGCTACCAGAGACCAATCACGCAGAAGTCTCGCTATGTGCCCGCCTCACAGAAAAAGCATATGATTGGCTGGTGGGCATGGCTCAGTGGTTGAGCATTGACCTATGACCCAGGAGAGGGAGGTTGGGTTCCCAATCAAGGCACATGCCTGGATTGCAGACTCATCCCTACTAGGGGCCTGCAGGAGACAGCCAATCAAGGACTCTCGTCATTGATGTTTCTCTCTCACTCTCCCTCTCTCTTCCTCTCTCTGAAATAATAAAAACTCTAAAGAAAAATTAAAAACATGTTTTACACTGCCTGTCCCCTGCTCTCCACCTCCCAAAGTCCAGACTTCTGTTCTTCTTCACCGCATCAGTAGATGTGCCACAGACTCAGGTTTCCATTCATTACTGGGGTGGGGAATGTCTAGCCCACTGGCTGTATGCTGCTTGAGAAATAATTTGATCTGGCCCTGCCACGTCAACCGCAGGTGGAACTTGAAATTCAATAAATCTAGGAACATTTTTAATAGCTAATTTTTAAGTTGATGATTTTGTATGGCGGGAGAATAATGTTATAAATATCCAAATGGCCCTTGGCAGATAAAAGGTTCCCCAACCCTACATGATTGCAGGCTGCCTGGAACTCTCAGGTTGTGTGCAAAGTACAGAAGGCATTTGCTAATGCAAGCAAGCCGCTGTCATTAGCAACTCAGTTTCTTTGGGTCTGACAACTGAGTACTTCGATGTGTTTCTCACCAAACTTATTTACACCCTGTTGACCACTTTCCTAAGTAAATGCTCCTCCTCTTTTCCTTCCACAAACTATTAGTTTTCACCTGCATCTTGACCTTAGCAACCCCTGGAGCCCCGGGCCTACTCTTGATAAACAGACTGTAAATGAGGCTCAAAGATGCCTTACCCTTCCACTTACTCAGGGGTAGAATAGGAACCAAATTCATCCCTCCCAGTTCAGACATGCAGGAATTCACCGATTTGCTTTTCTCATTTCTGTTTCTCCCTACCACAAAGAGAGTTTCCAGTTTTTCTTTCTTTGCCAATAATAAAGCTTAAAGCACGATTTTCTCACTCCAAATTGAGAAACTCAAAGTGGGGAACCACTATCCTGATTTGATGAAGACGATGATAATGATGGTAACATTTGGCAAACACCTACTGTGCTCCCAATCTTCTTTCAAGTGAGATATCTATTTAACCATCCAAAACAATCCTCATTTTACAGACTTTGCAGAAGAAATTGAGACACAGAAGTAAAGTAAAGCTTCTGAGGGTCACATGATTGTTCATGGGTGGAGCCAGGATATGATTCCAGATAACGTGGGATAAGGACTTTCTATCAGGATTTTTTTTTTTTTTTTAATGTGGATCTTTAATATATTTTCTGTCTTTCAACAGTAAGTTTCTCCAATGTGCCAGACACTGTATGTGTGAAACACTCCCGCCTCCAGTGAGTCCAGCAGATAAAAAAAATCGAAGGCTTAGAGAGTGCCATGGTCTGAGGCCACAAATTGGGAAAGTACTTTAACCTGGGACTCAAACCTTGGTCTGCCTGACCCCAAAGTACATTCTGGTGTAAAGAGTCGGAGTTTTATTCTGGAAACACAGACCAATTGATGCTTGGAAGTGTGTGTGAGGGCAGAATGGCAGGAGATGAGGTCAGAAGAGTGGTCCTCAAGTACCCTGCAGGCCTTGGAAAGGACTTCACATCATAGCCTGGAGGAGCAAGACAATCATGGAGAACCACTGAACTTGATATTTTAACAAAGGTCCTTGGCTCCTGTGTAAAGCCTAGACTAGATGTATCAAAATGTTTGCAAACCTCTTATTAATAGATATAAACTCATTTAGCAGGACATCTTAAAGGGTTGGAGTAAGAAACAAAGGAGGACTATCAGGGGCCCTGGCCCCAAATCCGAAGCCCTCTTGGTACCCTTGCCTTCCCACTTGGCCATCCTAATGACCCATCTGATAAACTAAATGAAATGTCATTTTAAACAAGCCTCAGGCTGATCCATGAGCCCTTTACCCCAGGATCATTCAGTCGACATCTCTTCCCCAAATTTTAGGCCAACTGGTTGCTCCCCCATCCCCTCCCTGATGTCTGTTTTCTATTTCTATGTCTTGCACCCAAGTCCCCAGTCTTGAGGCGCCATCCACCCCAACTCAAGCCTCACTGCTACCAACTGCCAACTGGTTCCAACTGCCAACTGCCAAGATTTCACCTTACTCTCCTTTCTTGCTCCCCTTCCCTCCTCTATCAGTTATTTTTTCTCTCCCTCTCCCCACTTCCATTCCTGGCGAATGGAAAAATGAAAGCCTCCTCTGATATCTACAAATAAAATTTCAGGAAAGTGGGCAATCTCTATTAGTCAATTATGGGAACAAAGTTAATGGCTATCCAGCCCAATCTGGAAACTCCCAACGTACTATCAAATCACAGGTTATGGCTGCATGAGCAGAAACATAGTTCAGTGTTGGATCAAACTGGGAGCAGCATGCTCCTCTCAGAAGGCTTTCGTTAGTGTCCAAAGCCCTCTTACGATGCTGAGGGCTCCATTCTTATGGAAAGAGCCCTCATCAGTCACTTCCCTAAAGATGCATGTACTGCTTGGCCAGCATGGCTCTGTGGTTGAGCTTCAATCTAGGAACCAGGAGGTCATTGTTCGGTTCCTGGTCAGGGCACATGCCCATGTTGCGGGCCCTGTCCCCAGTAGGGGCCGTGCAGGAGGCATCCGATCAATAACTCTCATCAATTGATGTTTTTTTCTCTCTCTCTCCATGTCCCTTCCTCTCTCTGAAATCAATAAAGACATATTTAAAAAGACATATTCAAAACAACTCATTTTTTCCTCCTACTTGTCTTTCCATGTCCTCCACAGGCCCCTACGCAAGGCCTATTGACTCCATCAACATTTACCTGTCCTTCTTCTATAGGCCGCCTTTTGATTATTATTATTATTGTTCCTTGGAAACAAAAGACCAAACTGGTTCTCTTTCTCCAAGAGCAATGGACCCATTTAACAAATTTCAAAACCCTGCGTTAGGTAAGTGTGCCAGTTCAGCCCAGACTCTTGGGCTGATCCACTCACTTGACCACAGTTAGGAACTGACATTAAACATTCAGGAAGTGGTGCTTCTATAAGCTGAGTACAAGCTACATGCCCAGGGCCTAGGAAGAGCAACAACAGTAGGGCCGCTGGCCTGAGACCTCACTGTCAACAAGGGCTTCAGTGCCCGCAGATTATACCTATCGTTACAGAGAAGTGTTGGCAGGTTGGCACAAAGATGATATCACTGTCCAACTTAAGTCGATACCTGTTATCTCACTACCGGGCCATATCTGTAATGAACTATGGCCCAACACTTTTAACAACTCCTCTGATAGCTCCCTTCATCGCCTTGGAAATAGTGTAATTACAGTAAACCAAATGTGTACGGGCTGCACGTGTGGGTTGAATTGTTTACTTCTTAGATATTGACATTTAGATTATACCAAGGGCCTGGCTGGTGTGGCTCAGTTGGTAGGCTGGCGTCCCATGCACCAAAAGGTTGGCAGTTCAATTCCTGGTTGGGGCACAGTTTCAGATTTGCTCCCAGTCAGGGTACCTCTGTCTCTCTCTCTCTCTCTGTCTCTCTCTCTCTCTCTCTCCCCCTCTTCCCTGACTCCATTCCCCTCTCTCTAAAAATCAATAAAAACATATTAAAAAGAAAAAATAAAATATATCAAGGGGCAGTGGATGAGGGACACCTGCAATAGTGTCAACAATAATTTAAAATCAAATCAAATACACCACAGAGGAGGATTTGAGATCTTGCTCCCCAGCAAATGTTCCCAGTTTAGCTCGAATAAACTCTTAAAATTCTAAAATATATATACTACCAATGGTGTAACCGTATTTCTGAATTTTCTTTTCTTTCTACCCTTTTTCTTTTTCTCGGTTTGGTTTATTGTGAAGGCCGCCTGAGTGTTCCTGGACCTCTGAAAGTCCCTCTGAAGACCCAAAACAGAGCTAAGGTGGCAAAGCCGGCCTGGCCAGCACTAAGAGTTCCCTCATTTTACTCCCTGACTTAGACAAAGAAATGTTGTAAAGTCCCGGAGCCACAAGTGTTCTTCCCAGGCTAATCAGGTTTTGAATTCTTGGATGATAAGGCTTCCAAAGGGGGCCATCCACACACGAGTGACAGAAGTCTAGATGTGTAACTCTTACTGGGACTCTAAAGTATACAAAGCTATGAAAGTTTTTATCCCATCGCCTTTTATCCCCTCTGCCCCGTTCCACCTCCACCCAGCCCCCACCCCTGCAGTCAGCACACTGCTGTCCATGGCCATGAGCTCCCTCCTTTTCCTTTCTATTTTGCTCAACCCCTCCTCCCCCCGCCCCCACCCCAGCTGTGGGCCTGCTCTCTATTTATGAGTCTGTCTCTATTCTCTCTGGTACTTCAGTTTTGAACATTTCTTTAAGTGACCCGAGTGATCAGTAAGTTTTTAGGGGCCTGGTTCGTGATTGTTCTCTAGAACCTTTCAAAAGCTCTAACCTGCTACCCAATGTATGTCTGTTTTGCGTCCTTCATCCCTTCAGGAAACTGCTGCATCCATTCTTTCAACACACTTATTCAATACCTGGGCATTTGGGTTGGTTGTGTTCCCATTCTGATTTGTTTCAATGTCTTTTTTATTTCTTTCTTGATCTCATTGTTAAGTAGCATGTCGTTGTATAGTAACATGTCGTTCAGCCTCCATATCTTTGTTTGTTTTTCAATTTCCTTTTTGTGACTGATTTCTAGGTTTGTATCATTATGGTCAGAGAAGATGCCTGATATGAGTTCAATCTTCTTAAATTTATTGAGACTTGTTTTGTGTCCTAACATGTGGTCTATCCTATGTGCACCTGAAAAGAATGTATATTCTTCTCCTTTGGGGTGAAATGCTCTGAAGATATCAATTACATCCATCTGATCTAGTGTGTCATTTAAGGCTGTCATTTTCTTGTTGATTTCCTGTCTGAAAGATCTATCCATAGATGACAATAGGGTGTAAAATTCCCTACTGTGACTGTATTTCGGTCAATCTCTCCCTTTTTGTCCATCAATATGTGTTTTACATATTTGGGTGCTCCTATGTTGGGGTGCATAAATGTTTACAAGGGTATATCCTCTTGCTGCACGGCTCCCTTTATGATTATGTAGAGTCCTTCTTTCTCTCTTCCTATAGCCTTTGTTTTAAAGTGGATTTTGTCAGATATGAGTACTACCATCCCAGCTATTTTGTTCTTTCTATTTGCATAAAATATCTTCTTGTATCCCTTGACATCTGGTCTGTGGGCGTCTTTCGTTCTGAGGTGGGTCTCTTGTAGACAGCATATATATGGGTGTTGTTTCCTGATCCATTCAGTTACCCTATGTCTTTTGATTAGAGCATTTAAGCCATTCACATTTAAAGTGATTACTGATAGGTATGTATTTATTATTTATTGCATTTTATTCGTTTAAACATGTTTCTCACTTCCTGTTTCCCCCTTCTCTTCTTCGTGCCCCTTCTCCTTCTCCTTCTTCTTAAAGAAGGCCCTTTAACATTTCTTGTGAGAATGGTTTGGTGGTAACAAATTCCTTTAGCTTTTACTTCTCTGGGAAGATCTTTATTTCTCCTTCAATTTTCAGTGATAGCTTCGTTAGATAGAGTAATCTTTGCTGTATGTCCTTGCTTTTCATCACTTGAAATATTTCATGCCAATCCCTTCTGAACTGAAATGTTTCTGATGACAAATCAGCTGACAGTCTTATGTGATCTCCCTTATAGGTAATTAACTGTCCTTCTCTTGTTGCTTTTAAGATTCTCTCTTTGTCTTTAACCTTTGCCATTTTAATTATGATGTGTCTCAGTGTGGGCCTCTTTGAGTTCACCTCTTTGGGACTTTATGTGCTTCATGGACTTGGGTGTCTTTTTCCTTCCCCAGGTTAGGGAACTTCTCTGTCATCATTTCTTCAAATAGGTTCTCAACCCACTGCTAGCCTTCTCTGTCTGGTACCATTATGATGATGCTCATGTTCTTACTCTTCATGATGTGCCAAGGTCCCTTAAAGTATCCTCATTTTTTAAATTCTCTTTTTCTTCTTTCTGCTCTGAATAGATCTTTATTTTCTACTTTTTTTCCACATCTCTGATTTGATCCTCTGCTTCATCAAGCCTACTGTTTCTTCCTTTCAGTGTAGTCTTCTTTTCAGATCTTGTATTCTTCATTTCTGATGGGTTCTTTTTTATGGTTTCTGTGTCCTTTCTCATGCTGTTGAGCATCCTTATAACCATCACTTTGAACTCTATAACTGATATAATGTTTGCCTTCATTTCATTTAGTTCCTTTTCTGGAGATGTCTCCTTTTCTTTCATTTGGGGCTTATTTCATTGTCTCCCCACTTTGGCTGCCCGTTTGTGTTTGTTTCTATGTATTACATAGATCTGCTATGCCACTCAGTCTTTTTTAAGTGGCCTTATATAGTAGGCTTCCTGTGGGATCTAGTGGTGCAGTCTCTTTGATGACCTGTGTTAGATGCTCCAGGAATGACCCCTGTCCTTGAGCTACACAAGTCAGTTTGTCCAAGATTCTGTCTGGAGGAAACAGAGTTCAGCAGGGTGTGGCTGCCAGGAATAGGGAGGATGGGGTCAGTAGATCTTCCATGAGGGAGAGGTGGGAGATGTGGCCCCCACCAGAGAGTCACACAATTCAGTCTGTCCCAAATTTTGCTCCCACCTCAGCAAGATGGAGCCACTAGCTGTCATGCAGGTGGAGCTGCTGGAGGGTGGGGTTAGTAGATCTCCCATGAAAGGGAAGCACCATAAAAGTTCACAAAATCATGGAGAGAAGGGCCACCCACCCTAAAGCCACACTACTCCCCTTGAGTCTGCCCAGACCTCTGCACCATGGCCAAGGCAGCTGACTCTTCAGCTGGGCATAAGCTCCACAGGGTGGGGTGAGAGAGAGTCCAGAGGGAGTCCAGAGGGCGAGACTATTGCTTTCCCTCAGGCTGATGCCACATGCAGGGGAGTGCTCCACCCGAGAAAGATGACATCTGCTGCATGGGAGAAGAACTCAGCACAAAGGTCCTGGTGGATGTCCTTCAGATCTTTCCCCAGAGCCACAAACCCCATATTCTCCTCACTCAGCTTTTACCCACTCCTCATTTTCTCCACCAGAGCCTAGGGTGAGTAGTTGCAAATGAGATTTTGTGCATTGGCCCTTTAAGAGGGTGCCTGTTGCCCTGGCTGGTGTGGCCCAGTTGGTTGAGCATCATCCTACCCACTGAAAGGTCACTGGTTTTATCCCCAGTGAGGGCACATGCCCAGGTTGCTGGTTCAATGCTGGGTAGGGAAGGTATGGGAGGCATCCAATCGATGTTTCTCTCTCTCCCTTCCTCTCCCTCTAAAATCAATTTTAAAAACATACTGAAGATGGTGCCTGTCTATCATCCATAAATCAGCACACAGTTAGAGTTGGTGAGGATGTGGAGAAGAGAGAACCCCTGTGCACTCTTAGTAAGAATGCAGACTGGTGCAGTCACTGTGGAAAACAGTCTGGAGTTACCTCAAAAATATTAAAACCAGAACTGTCTTACCACCCAGAGATTCCACTTCTGGTAATATACCCAAAAAACCTGAAACACTCATTTAAAAGAAGATATGCACCTCTGTGTTCACTGTAGCATTATTTACAGCAGCCAAGATTTGGAAGCACCCAAGTGTTCATCAATACACGAGTGGATAAAAAAGCTGTGGGACACTTGCACAATGGAATACTACTCGGCCATAAGGAAAAAGGAAATCTTACCCTCTGTCACAGCTTGGATGGACCTGGAGAGCATGGCGTTAAGTGAAATAAGCCAGCCAGAGAGAGACAAATACCATATGGTTTCACACCTATGTGGATCTAATGGACAGAATTAACAAACAAAATAGAAACAAACTCCTAGATATAGAGAACAGACTGACAACTGTCAGACGGGAGGACGGTTGCGGGCTGGGTGAAAAAAGTGAAGGAATTAAGAAAACAAACCTCAGAGACAAAGACAACAGCCTGGTGATTACCAGTGGGAAGGGGGTGGGGGAAGGTAGAAGAGGGTACCGGGGGGATAAATGGTGATGGAAGGAGCCCTGATTGGGGTTGTGAACACACAACACAATGTACAGATGATGTATTATAGAATTGTACACCTGAGACCTATATAATTTTATTAACCAATGTCACCCCAATAAAGTTAATAAAAAATAGATAAAAGTTTAAAAAAGAAAAAATCGAATGTGTGATCAAATTGTCTATACTTTGAATATAATCATAGTTTATTTTTAATTGTTTAGCTCATTACTATCTTTACAACACTTTATGTGAAAACGTTGATAACAACACAAGTAGTAATTATGCTTAAGTGAAAGCACAAAAATAGTTTGTGGAATACACTTCTAAGAATTTATGGATCGGGTACGTCTTTATGTTGTCATTCTTTCCACCTTTCCCAGTAGAACACCTACACCTGCATCACACAAATACAGTCACCTGTGATATTTGGCCCACTTTCACTTAACGGGAACCACCACTTTTCACATCTTTCTATGTGTTATGAAATTATATCTGTTATGCAGAAGAGTAGAGTATATTTTATTGAACAGTATGCTAGCTGCTTTTATAACTTTAAATATTTAGACATGTGGTCCATGAGTCTCTCTTTGTGTTCTTGTCCTGGCCTCTGCAAACATTAGGAGGAGGAGTTTTTCCAATGAGGAAAATTCTAACAAAATCCAATTAAATTTAAATGCAGATACACTCTAATGCCAGTAGGGGACACACTGTCACTTCCTCCAAGAGTAACTTCCAGGTTGATGGCTGATGAAGGCTTTTTTTTTTTTTTCGCCCCCAGAAACATCCAATAAAGGCACTTTTTATTTTCTTTATATTCAACAATCTTAACACCAGAAATTCAGCAAATAGAAGCAAATACTTTTTTTCTGGGATTTCTTGTTTGCTAACTGGCTTTCCCTTCTTTCAGCAACTCAAAGGTTAAAATGGAAATTAAAAAATTCATGATTAGGTCTTTGAAATTAATATATACTTGACACTAGTTTACCAATCTGATCACTGAAAAGGACAATCAAATGACTGGAAATTTTTTTAAATTTTTTTTAAATTTAAAAATTAATTTTAAAAAATGACTGGAATTATGTGTGGCTAGGGTGCTTTTAGCATGAGGGGCTCTGTCACTCAACCCTTGGCAGCCTAGCTGTCCTCACCATTGGGCTGTGGTTCTAAGATCAGGCTGGTTGACTGTGCTGTCATCTAGAAATATTATTGAGTGTGAGATACACTGTATAGTAAGGCTCCTGGGGGCTACAGGAAGGGTGGGAGAAACAGAAGAAAATGTCACAGTGAGTTCCTATAAAAGTGTGTTTTTTCCTTACTTAAAATGTCAATCACTTAAGCATTATAATTTTTCTCATGATCCATGAGCTGCTTGAGTGCAATGTCATGTGCAGCTCTATGATAAATTCGTTAGCTACTTCAACTTGTAGTGATGAGATTTGAGGAATGGGTTACAATGCTGTCCTTAATATAATACCTATAATCAAACCCTGTAAAGACCTATTATAAAGGACCTTTAAAATAATGTTAAAAGTTTGATGTAACACTTCAGTGTTTTGCCAGGCCAGCATAGCTCAGCGGTTGAGCGTCGACATGGGATCCAGGAGATCACGCTTCGATTCCTAGTCAGGGCACAGGCCGGGTAGTGAGCTCGATCCCCAGCGATGGGCATGCAGGAGGCAGCTGGTCAATGACACTCACATCATTGCTGCTCCTATCTCTCTGTCCCCCTTCCTCTCTCTGAAATGAATGAAAATGTATTTTTTTTAAAAAAAAGATTTCAGTGTTTTATTTTCTTAAGCAATAAAAAGGAGCTAAGATTTTTCTATTCCTATTATTGACTTACTACAATAAAATGTAATGCCCTATAGAATACTGAAGGATGAGCATTTTATTGCAGTAAATGAAAGCCAATAATAAACATTTGTCAAATTTGAGACAGTGTGACAAAACAAATGTATTCCAGGAAAGGTGTGTGTGAGCACAGGCTGCCCATTTGAGAACAAGCTGGGGGCTCGCGGTCTCTCTGGGCCTCAGTATTGTCATCTGTTGAATAAGAGCGGTGGAAAAGACTCTCTCAGATCCAAAAAACAGACAGAACAACTTTAACCAGTTAACTCTCACTTCATGCTTTAATGAGATTGGAATTACATTACTCAAGGGGGAACCTCAGAGAATACTTTCCATTCATTTCTAAATATTAACTTTATTTTCTAAGCCATGTGGCACCCATCACCACCGCGCCTCACTCCTGCTGCTCTCTGCCCACAACGCCCTCACCTTTCTTCTGGTCCCGGCAAGCCGCCCCTCCCGCACCCCAATAAACCTGCAGGATACCTTTGCCAGCGGCCCAATACCAAGCTCCTCCCTTTCTGTGCACTCGCAGGTCTCAGTTCCCACCTGCTACAAGGTAGCAGTTGCTACGGGGGGCTCCCCCATAAACAGGGCGCTTCTCTAGGGAAGGCAGGACTCCCTCCTCTCCTCCCTGCAGCTGCTGAGCCACAATCTGGGACATGCCTGGAGCTCAACAAGTGTCTGACACATTATTTAAACTTAATGACAACGGAAAGGGCAATCTTCCTACAGAGACAGATTCACATTCCTCTGTAGCGGTATTGGAGAGGTGACAATAACTTTTTGAGAACCTCTAGAAAATAAACTATCTTTAGCCCAGCTTAGAAGTATCCATTGATTTTTGAAGTGTCCCTTGATTTGTAGAGAGCATAACACTATAGCAAGGATCAAAACCGAAATAGCCTACACGACGTTAGCACAATTCTCTTCCTTAAAGAAAGCCAATATCTAACCCCAGTCCCTGTAAGAAGCTGAAAGTAATATCGCTTTTTCATAACACAGAATACCAACAGTTTTAAATGCTCGGGTTTGTGGTATGTTTTTAAAACTAATCCAGGTAGGTTGGCCTCCTCTTATTCCTATCAACTCGTTTTCATCGAGCTGTCATTCTTTCCCATCAGTGTCCCCGCAAACACACAAAAGATGGGGCAGAGGGAACATCTCCTTGATGCCCTTTAAAGTTCCGAGCATTGCTCAGGGTTTCCGTTGGCCTGACAAAGTGACACGACCCATCCACGCCAGCTCCCAGCATCTCCTCCATTTGTCTTCACCGGCGGCAGGGACATGGAAGAGACAGTGCATTTTATTGGCAAGTTCCAGTGAAGCTTTGTCTTTGGGGTAAGACAGGATAATGCACTTTCTGAAGTGGCCAACTAGCCCCATATGAGAGTCTGCGTGATCGGTCCGGGTGCAGGGGACACTCTGACCATCAGTGTTCACACGAAGCCAACCACACGGTGCGCCTGTGGCTGGACTGGGTGGAGGTGGGGTGTCCTCAGATTCCTGGCCGAAGCCCAGACTCTCCCTCAGGCCCCCAGAGCACTGCGCTGGAACCAAAGGCCTTCAAAGGGCATCAGAGTATCTTTGCAGCTGGAAATAAGGTGAAATTAGTGAGGCCCCGGAGGGGGGAGTGTGTTTAGGGTGCCGTGGGGGTGGCAGCGCTGGGAGAGCCCGGCCCCTGCCAGGAGCCACTCGGGCGCCTCTGCGTCTGCTTCCCGGGGCCATGAGCCCGGGCCAGGGAGGGTCATGGAAGGAGGTTCTAGCATCAGCATCAGGCCCGTCAGAGCACTCGGGGTGTGCATTCCAGACGGGGTGTTTACACACACATGGCACACGGGTGGGGTCAGGGGGACCAGCTTGCTCTCACAGCTGGTCTTCAATAATGACGGCGTTCATTCGTCATCGCTCTCGTCCCAAGCGGGGCTCGGGCTCTTCGGGCCTCTTTCCAGCAGCTCCCCTAGATCTCTGAGGACCCTCGCTCCTTTCTCCAGGTGTTTCTCCATATTCTCTCTGATCTTCCTTAATTCTTGGAACTTATCTCTCAGCTCGGACAAGATATTATCAACACTCCTCTCTTCCGCCGCAGGCTGAGCACCGTGTTCAGCTTCTGGAGGAGAAACTTGAGCAGCGGGTTCTCCCCTGGGGCTCAGCCTGCCTGTGGCCCAGGTGTGGGCACCTGTGTGGTGAGGGCCAGTGGCCTCCAGAAGCCGCAGGGCTCCTTGCAACACAACTGCGCTCCTGCTCAGCTCCAGCTCTTCCTCCCAAGGCTCCTGCTCAGGTTTGTACGCAGGCAGCAGCTTCCTCGTGGTCTCGCGACTCTCACTGAGCTCCTCCCAGGAGCAGAGAGGAGCCCGAGACTGGAAAGGAGCTGCAGGTGGAAAAGAGCTTGGGCTCGGTGACTTGGGGGTCTTTGGAGGCTCCAGGGGCCACCCATTGATGCTGACCTCTCCAGAGCTGCTCTGGGAGGGCTGGGGCAGCAACCAGGAGTTGGGGGTCAGCTGCGCCTCCTTGTTACCACCATAATGCCCCCGTGGGGTGAGCGAGCTGCAGGGGAACACAGATCGCAGTTCCCTTGGCTTCTTCAAGTTCTCAAAAAAGGACCTGATGTAGAGCTCATCCAAGCATGGCCAGCTGTCTGCGAACTTGCAGGATACGGTGCTCCCTGATGTTTCCAGGCCATCCTTGGTGTTTTCCCTGCTCTCAATCTGCACAAGAAAAGAAAGGGAATGCTTAGTAGACTTAAGGTTCTTTGGCAAAGGCTAGAAAAACAATCATACTAGAAGCCTAACAGGTCACATCACAAGCTGTACAATCAGAGGTAAAGGAAACTACCCTACCCACTGTGCCCACTGCCTCATCTTAACCCAATAAGAAATAAAGCTGAAGTTTACTTTTTTGTCTCCACTTTTCACAAGACAAGTTTGGCATAGTAAGAATTAATAACTTACTTAACCTAAAATTATCTGACCCTTTGTGCATTAATGAAAACTGCTCCATCTCTGTTGCACATTAAAGGGACACAATGGCAGGGTGTGTGGTTTTAAGAGAATTCTTAATCAAGGCTTTAGTAAAAAAGTGTAGTACGCTAGTTACAGGCATAACCAAAAATATTCTCTGAATTAATATTATGACTTATGTGGAATTAAACCTTTCAACTTTGATTTACACTTCAGATATAGTTTCTAAGTGTGTGTTAAACATGGAGGCCACAAATCCATTCCTTCTCCTCTTCCTTTTAGAAATATCTCATGAAAATTAAAGACATAGCCCAGGCCAGTTTATCACAGTGGATAGGGCGTCGACCCACAGGCTGAAGGCTCCCAGGTTTGATTCCTGTCAAGGCTGTGGATATGGGTTGCAGGCTCCACCCCAGCCCCTGTCAGGGTCAGGGCACATGCAGGAGGCAACCGATCCATGTGTATCTCTCACATCAATGTTTGTCTCTCTTCTCTCTCCCTTTTGCTGTCTCTGAAATGCATTGGGGGAAAAATCCTAAAGTGAGGAATAAAATAAAAAAGTTTAGAGACATAAAAAAGGTTTTTCATAATATAGTATATGCATCAGATGACTTTTAAAGTTTCAAAGCTGAAAACCAGACAGAGCAGAGGTAACTGATGTGGCAGAACTCAGGAAACACAACCTTGGTGCCTGCAAATAGTGGCTGGGGCAGGAATTTGAGAGCTGGTGTTCCTGAGAGCACTCAAGGCAGCTTCAAAATTCAGAGGCTTCGCCCCCAGATCCTTGCAGTGACGCCTGTCACTTAACACAAGTCCTGCCCACTCCTGGTGCTTCCAATTAGACCCAAGGGACAAGCAGGGGCCACTGCACATCTAGGGAGAGCCAGCTAGTAAGACAGATCAAAACAGGAAGAATACAATGAATGGGAGAGAGAAAACTCAGAAGCAAATAAAAACCTAAAACCAATAGAATCCTTACTCAGCTTTAGAAAGGCCAAAAGTGAAAGAACCAAATGCCATTAAAAGAAGAATGACAGGCTATCAGAGAACTCTCTCAATTAAAAACAACACAGACCAAACAAAGAATTCAATGGAAGGGCTGGAGCATAAAATAGAAAATCTCCAGGAAGTAGAAACAGACAAAATGAAAACAGGAGGGGAAAGACTTAGGCATCCATAGAGGAACACTGGCCTAAGAGCTCCAACTTCTGAGTAAGAGGAGTCACTAGACAAAAGCGTAAGTGGAAAAAGTAACAAAGAAACAAAAACAATTTGCTGAGAGGAGAGATGATCTGCAAACTTAATGATCATAATAAAATCAAAAGCTACATGACAAACTACATCATAAAATTTCAGAATCCCAGAGATAGGGAAGGTACCAAAAGCTTCTGAGGTCCTAAGAGACGAAAGGTCTGGGGTGAAAATGACTAAAATGGGTCATGTACAAGGCACCAGAAGATGACAACAGACTTAAGAGCAACACTAAATGAGCAAACAGTAGAAACGTCTGAAAACTCCCCAAGTCAGTTTCAACCGAGAATTCTATATCCTATGAAATAGGAGGCATTTCAGTGAGGCGACATCTCTAAAAATGCCTGCCTATGTACCATTTCCCAGGAAAATGTGCTCCAGGAAAACAACGGAGTATAACGGGACCGAGGGCAACATGGACTAGAGTAGAGAGGAGATTCAACCCAGAAGAGCAGTTCTGCAAGATCCCAGGTGACTCCAAGAGATAAGCCAGGGAAACGGCCCAGAGCAGGCCTAGGGGAAACCAGTCATGCTGGGGTCGGATAACAAAAGGCCGGGAAGGCTGTTTCTAAGAAAAATATGAAACAGATGTGTTTCTTTCTTTTCTTTTCTTTCCTAAATATGTCTTTATTGATTTCAAAGAGAGGAAGGGAGAGGGAGAGAGAGATATAGAAAAACATCAATGATGAGAGTTATTGATCAGCTGCCTCCTGCACGCCCCCAACTGGGGATCGAGCCCACAGCCGGGCATGTGCTCTAACCAGGAATCCGACCTCGACCTCCTGGATCCTATGTAGGTGCTCAACCCCTGAGCCAAGCCAGGCCGGGAAAAATAGTGTTTCATAGATGGAAAATGTTTTCAATAGGCATGTGAAAAATGTCAATAATTTGAGAGAAAACAGCTGTTCCAAACAATCAAGGGAATAGTCACGAAATTAATTCCACACACACAGACAAATGAGCAATTACTAAATATTAAATTAGTGTAGCATAAATGTAGTGTTTCTGTCTAATAGTCATCTTCTTGTACCTGATTATTAGTGTTAAGTACAAAAGTTTATTTCTGCCACCAGGAAGACCAGTCTACTTACTGCATCTGGTTATGTGACATCATATTGGTTAGAAAGAGGGGGACTGAATTGTCCTGGCTAAGTGGGGAGTGTTAGATGTCAGTAAAATTTGAGAAAGACAATAAAGGGTATACAAGGAAGAGGCACAGCCACAGAACTACATGGCTCAGCAGGGGAAAACATTTGCATGGCCATAACACTGTAACATTGATTCTGATTCAATAAAATTGTGATACATGGGAGGGAACAGAGGAGGGAAATAAGGACACGGTGGAGTGAGAAAGCTAAGCTTGCACCAGCTAGGACAGGAAATCAGTAGGCCGTGCTAAGCATTAAGTGAGCTAGTGTACTTTTGTTACTTTTGTTAAAAAATAAGATTAAAAAATTAAGGCAAAACAAATTAAGGCAGATCTTTATATCACAACCATGTCATTGACATTTAGGCCAGGCTGGCTGGAGTGGCTCAGTAGCTGAGCATCGACCCGGGCACCAGGCGGCGAGCAGTTCGATTCCCAGTCAGGGCACGTGCCAGGGCTCTGGGCTTGACCCCCAGCAGGGTGTGTGTGGGGGGCAGCCAATCGGTGTTGATGTTGATGTTTCTCTCTCATCAATGTTTCTATGTTTCTATCTCTCCTTCTCCCTTCCTCTCTCACAAAATCAATACAAACTGTTTTTAAAAAAAGAAATTTAACCTAAATGTCAAAAACCTTTATAAAATAAAGGGGGGAGGGGGCGCATTACTAAGCCAAAGGCATTCCTGAATACGTATGTTTGAATTTTAGAGAAACAGAAGAGATTTAGAAAATCAACAAAAAGAAGCCCATTTTATTTTTTACGAATCATGGCAGACAACGTTTAAATCAAACCACTCATTTCTTAACTTTTCAACTGTTCACTTACATGAATTACATCATTGATCTTCCTCTGCTTTTGCCCTAAGAAGAGAAAAAAATTAACTGATCAATTCTGATCCAAATGCCACAGAAAAATAAAAGCTGCTGATTATCTGACAGATTGATTACTAACATACAAAATGATACAAAATGCCATTCCATTGTTTATAATATCTGACAACATTTATCATTTAAATTACCTGGAAAGATGAGTCCCATAAAGTAAAATCTAAAAACTTAGCTTTGCTTTCTGAGCAAACAGATATTCCCTGTTAGATGCAAATGAAAGAACATCCAAGTACAGAAGAAAAGAGCAAAGCACATCGGAGCAGGCGAGGAACTTACCTAAGAGACAACTTTACCTCTGGCACATCTGGGTCTCCAGCCAGCATTTGTTTCTAATCCTACATTGATTTATACCCACCTCACTTGAGTCACCAGAACCTCACAGTTGGCAGCTCTATAAACCAGTTTCAGGCCAGGCACCGATCCCTAGATGGATCAGCATCCATGGCTGCATCGCAAGCCACTTATTGGTAATCAATTAAAGTACCTTAATAAACAAATAAATGGGTTTCTACTCCATTCATAAGTAACCTCTAAACTTGAATTTGAAATGAGTGTGCTCGCCTCACTGAACACTCCTGCAGCACACAAGTCATCCTGCTCTCACAAAGGCCAGAAGGAGAATAAAAGCTCCGAAGAGGGTCTGGGCTGGACTTTGTTTCCCAAGCTCCTCCTGTAACATGGGCCGGGCATCGGGGGCACACAGCCCCATGACTGCAGGGACAGGGGCATGGGGGGCTTTCCCTTCACTGTCTCCCCTCTCTCTCTACCTGTTGGCTGTTGTCATGTTTTTCATTTGGCAACGTAAGGGAGAAGAGGTCAGCGCCCCATCTAAATAGTCAGGCACGGCATGTTTTAAAAGTTCTCACAGCTCATCAGTTGAAAATCGCCGATTTAGGCTAATTCTAACTCTATTCAACAAACGGGCTTATTTGGTGAGCTGTGGTTCACTGTGGGGCTATTCCAGGGGGCAAATTTAAATGTTAGCATGGAACCTCCCTGTTCTAACCCACAGAACGCCTCCAGGAGAGTGATTTTTAATTCTTGTGAAGAGTGGTTTTTATCTCTTGCACTGTATTTCCAAAGCTGAGGTGTCACTTCTTCCTTCCATGCCACCTGATTAATTTTAGGACTCAAATAGACTTATTTCTGGAACTGATTACAGGCTATTTGTAAAAATCTTTTGCTACACCAATGTAGAGGGTGGTCTGCCTGCAGCCCAGCCTACACCAAGCTGGGATAATCTTCTACTTAGGCAGGAATACAAACCAGGCCCTTATATTTTCATACAACAGTGTGCACCATATGGAATGAAGCTGTCATTTAAAAAAATAACCCTGTGACACTCCTCAGTAATGTGCATGTCAAACCACTTCGCCCAGCAGGTAAGAAAGTGGAGCAAGGTCCTCCTACATGAATGGCTCAGGCGCTAGATTCCACACCACGCAGTAATGCTTCTAGTTTTAAAAGGGAACGTGGCCCAGCTGAGCATGGCTCAGCCACTGACCATCGACCTGGGACCCAGGAGATCGAGGTTCCATTCCCGGGCCCCACTTTCCTCCCCAGTCAGCTAATTCCTCCCTGATGGCCCTGAGCTGGCCTCTGCCTCAGCGGAGGGACACAGCTCCCTCCCCCAGCCCCCAGGCTGCTGCCGCTCCGGCTTCCATGCTGCCCTCCCGGCCTCTGACCATCCCGACTCTGGCTTCCCAACCGCTTCTCCAGCTGCCTCTAACTTGGTTCTCAGTATTGCCTACTTTTAACTCTCAATCCATGCTGTCCTCACTGGGGCTCAGATGTGACATTTCACAGAGTAAAGCACACCTTTCTTGATGTATTTCTTAAGAGGATTTTGCTCAGTGCCTTGGACTTTTAAGAACATTTCTGAGTTGCAACTTCCATTTTATTTTACGTTGTGCAGTGTTGCCATTTTAACCCTCAGTTTCATTATTTTAATACATTAAAAATATGGGAGTGAAAAACATTTAGTATCCTGAAAGCTGATCACATGATGGATCATTCTATAAATTCTTTTCCTATGTGTCATGTATCGGGAGTTTACATTTCTGCTCTATCGGGTTTCGTTTTTCAAGTCTCAGACAACTCCTTTCATACCGCTCAGAACCCATCTTCTCACATGTAAAACAGATAGAGTTTCTATACCACCTAACTCAAAACATTTGTGAAGATCAGATAAAATGCAAGCGCAATCCATGTACTGTATCTAAAGCACAAAAATGGCAAAACAAAGCTTTTCCAAATTGACTCAAAGCACAATGTGAACATTCAATATTTTACTGGAAAGTGTCCGAGTTGTGCACTCATTCTAAATTTCTCAGTGGCATCTTAATTAAATATGTTTTGGCTACCCACTAAAGGGAAGGAAATGATAGTTACACGGTTAGCAAGAAGTACTCCCAGTGGGTTGGGTGTTTTTTTAAATAAAGAAATATGTACTGCCTGCCAGTGTCAAGCACATTACTGTACCGCCTCTCTCTCTTTTTTGTTTATGTAACGTAACCTGGAGATCAGCACATAGTCGTAAAGACTTACCATAGTGATTTGATAGCTCCACAGTTTTATACTGTGTGGGTGGAACAGTTTATTTTACCAGTCATTCACTGGACATGAGTTATTTCCATTATTATCCTTTTGAAAATAATGCAACAGACACTTTGTGAATTCCTGGTTCTATATGTGTGGACCACGTCTTTGGGATAAATTCCTAGAAGTAGGATCTCTTTATCAATGCATCCGCATTGTTGTGAGGTTCTGCCAGCGGTCCCTTCGTGGGGTCAAACAGTTTTTCCTTTCCAGCAATACATAAAGGTAGCGGTTTATTCTCGACCTTACCAAAAAATTAAGTGTCAAGTTTATGGATCTTCTCCCAATAGCTGAAAAAATACAGTGTATTTATATTTCCATTTCTCTTATATGTGTAGATGTGCTTAAAGGTAATTTGCAATTCCTTTAGTGACTTGTGTGTTCATATCTTTGTCAGTAGCTTCAGATTAATTTAGTTTCTTTAAGTCAGCCTAGTTTAGGCCCTTACTGATTGTTTTGTTCAAGCCCCTGCTGGCTCTCCCCTGAGCTACTGCACCAGCCACTAACTGGTGTCCCCGCTGCCACCCTATCCTCACACTGTCACTCAGTTGCTTCTCTGTTTCCCTCCCACTCCCTTTCTCTTTCTCTGTCTAATTCACCTAATTCACCTCATGTCCTTGCAAATAATCCTCCAATGGATTCCCATTACAACTAGGCTAAAATTCATGTTTCTGTCGAGGCCCAGGAGGCACATGCGGTCTTCACCCAGCACATTCCTGCAGGCGTCCCTTTCGCTGTGCAGCAGCCACCCCTGGGCCTCTCTGCTCTTTCCTGTGCTCAGTGTTCTCCCCCTGAGATGCTCTGCGGGGAGCCTGTCCCCCCACCCTCTCCCCTGGCTCCCTCTCGTGTCCGGGACTGCTCAGTGTCGCTGCAGGACAGCGGCTGTCTGCAGCCAGCCTGCCCTTCCTGAGGGCTCCTGTGCTGTGTGCCCCCAGCTCCTCTAGAATGAAAGGGCCTGAGGGAAGGGGAATTTTGGGGGGTTGTATTGTATTGTGTTGTTTTGTTAATCCTAACCCAAGGATATTTTTTCTATGGATTTTTTGAGAGACTGAAAGGAGGGGGAAAAGGGGCAGAGAGAGTGGGGGGAAGAGAAACATCCATGTGAGAGAGACACATTGAATGGTTGCTTCCCCCACATACCCAGACTGGGGTGGGAATCGAACCCACAACCCAAGTAGGTGCCCTTGACTGGGAAAAATAACTCTGGAACCTTCAGAGCACCAACCAGTGCACTAACCACGGAGCCACACCAGCCAGGGTGAAGGGAGAGTTTTGTCCTGCGCATCCCTAGTTTTTCTGCACCTGGAATGATGCCCAGTGAACATCTGTTTCCGGAACCAGAACCAGTTAAGTTTCTCTCAATTTCCCTATGTCTTCTAAGATTTCCTCTAAAGCTATATTTTGATTTCTCGTGTAAGATCAGCATTACTTGCAAATCTTAAGAGTAGTCATTCCAAATTAAAGACACGAGATCCACAAAAGTTTAAAAGGGGAGTTGTAATGTCCCATAAAAAAATAATGGTAACTTTAATTTGAGATAAGAAAATTTCATGTTAAAATACTTTAACTACAAAATGACATCCTAATTAGGTTATAGGAGAGTATACCAGAAAAGTGCAATGCCTCCATTTTATCTGTGTCCTTAGAATAGAGCATTCATGGGGACAGGAATCGTTTCTCCTTAAAGAGGGCCAACCATGAAGGGTGGTGCTGATGGCGCTGCGCCACTTGCCAGGTCAGTCCCACGGGAGAGCCGCCTGCACTGCTGGAAACACACCCCGAGCGCCCTCCAGTGGGCAGTCCCAGCCCCTGGAGATTAAGTCCATCACTTCACTTTTGAACAAAACTTTACAAAGCAGCACATAGACAGTGTAAAATAAACAAGATTTTGTTGATATGCATACACAAGATTCACAAAGGATCAACATCCAAATATTACTTAAAGTGCTGGATATACTGAGCCTAAGTGAATGACTTTTCAATATTTTCTAAATCTTTCCCATCAAATCATTATTAATGTTATTACCAAAAAGGAGTGTTTAAAATAGCTGCTGGAAAGAGAAAAGATCTGTTGCTCTGAGGTTTTTCTACATAATATTGCCAGTTCCTCCCCACTCACTCCTCAGGGGAAGGGGAAAAACCGGGCACTTGAGAGAACATCTAGAGCCAGCAAATTAGGAAAGTTCATAGGGTCATAACATAAAAGGCTGTGGGAAAAGTTGATGAGCAGTAATAAAATCGGGTAACAGGACTTTAGCGTCTTTATTGAGCTACTGATACTACACCAGTTATATTAGATATAGAGATAGATAAAAACAAGGGAGTGGAAGCATTCCTTTAACTTGATCTGAAATTTGTACGAGGTTATTACGAATAGCTTCTTTGAAATGCCTAAAGAAATCACGCTGGAACAAGACACAGCAACACTCATATGATTTTGTGTGACCAAATAATTCCGTGCCCTATTGTAGAAAATCAGAAATGTTTTACATCTAAGTAGGTATTTCTCAGTCTCCAGACAAACTGATATAAAATTGTCTGAAATAAAGACATTCAAAGCAAACTTTCAATGGGCTTGTACTTGATATTTTCGTGTTGTGACCTTGTTTCTATGGGAACTTCATAGGCAAATGCTGAAATGGAGGCTTCTTGTATTACTTTATCAAATATCTCCTAAATATTCAAAACAAATTGAAATGAAAGTGTAACTATCATGTTCAACATAAGAAGGTAAATTCTGTTCTCGTAAAGCCTGTTTGTTAACTGTTCCGACCGCACACTATTTATCACAGCCCTGGGCTGACTCCACTTGCCTCACCTGCTGCCAGGCCCGGGTCTCCTGAAGCTCCTCTGTCCAGGGCATTCTCGGCTTTAAAGGAAAATCATCAGAACAAACTCATTAAAATCTAGCAATTTGTTTAGCTAGTAAATTCACACTATTTCCTGACTTCTACTTTTATTCTTATTCACTCCAATGAGCTTATAAACATAGGGCTGAGAGGTATGTGTTGCTTCTGAGTCCTGCACAGTCATTTTGGATGGAAATAATCAAAACTGGAGCAGGTTAAGACAGACCCGCTTTATGGGGAGATTCTAAACTATGAGCTGTGTTCTAAAGTTCTGTAAGCACCACGACAACTGCATCTGGCGTGTGTGTCACCTGCAAGTCAGCCCCTCCTACTCCATAGCTGTGCTCCACCGCGATTCACATTTCTCAGCCTGGCCTGTTCAGCGGCAATATAGGGACAGTTAACACGGGCCTCACTTGTAGTTAAAGGGGCCACATGATATATCCATCAAAGGGAGTTGTAAATTTTAAAAGAATTTCATAAAGGTCCTATACTGGTCTCTGGCACTATTATCTCCTAACACTTCCCATCTATGTTAAGGTTTACCATACAGCACCATGCAGGGCACATGTTTTTCCAAATTTTTATTCCCTTTCTGTTTAAAGCTACAGTTAATGAATTCACGTCACTTTTTCACAATATTTAACTAACATAAAAAAGCGGATTTCCCAGTTACAAAGTCCCATGAACCATCTGGGTCAATCCATAGGCTTCATTACTACAAATCTTAATAAAATTAAGAGCTTAACTAAAGTTTAAGTACAATAAGAGCTTTAAGACATTTCATCTATGAAATAATGAAATAATATGGCATTTATTGTTTTCAAAGATTTTTTTATTGAGTTTTTAGAGAGAACTAGGGATCAGCTGCCTCCTGCCCACCCCCTACTGGAAATGGAGTCTGAAACCCAGGCATGTGTCCTGACCAGGAATTGAATCAGCAACCTCTGAGTGCATGGGATGAAGCTCAACCAACTGGGCCACAGGGGCCAGAGCGAATCTGGCATTTAAATGAAACAAATGGACAAATATATTTTCACAACTTTATGAGAGAATGGTTTCCACTTCAAAGAATAGTGTTCATGAGCCACATTGTTACCCAGAATTATTTTAAATCAACCATTTCCTCTCTTTTCCTTGTCTCCTCCATCTTCTCTGTGCCCCACCCCCCCCAACACCACCCATTTGGTCTTTAAAACTTTCACCTCAACAGTCTAACAGGATTCTATTGGAAAGCAGGGATGGGGGGATGGTCAGAGGTAACCATGGAGACATACATTCTTGGGCAGGATCTGACATCTTAACGCCAAAAATTTTAAATTGCAAATCAAAGTCTAAATTTGTTTCTTTCTTTTTTGCAAAGGTTGAACAACAAGCAATCTTATGAACCACACCACCTCTCTTTAGAAGAGGCAATGTAAAAACAAAATCTCTTAAGTCACTAAAGACTAAAAGTGGAAAAGTAGAAATTTTCAAGTAATCGAACTCCATGGGTTCTCCTCTGGGTAAAAAAAACAAACAAATGAATAAATAAAAATTATGATCTACAGTGCTAAGGGTGACATTTCACATTGTTCACTTATTTTATGTTTTATTTTCCACAATATTCTTTCCTTCTGTGTTCAAATTGTAGTTGGAAAGGTTGAGGCAGCTCCATCCATAAAAATGAAAACAGCTCACTTAACACCATATAGACCCCTGTGTCAGTGTCTACCTTGAATTTAAAGAACAAATTCAAAGTTGTTTGCTCCTGAACTGTCCAGAGTATCAACTACCTTAACAGGTGGGGGCAAGGGTACCACCAAGCTTTTATCTGGTTCCTTCACTTAGGGACCATCTGGAAAGTTAAGAGTGGATACATAAAATGGATACTCCAATGGTGAGGTATTCAAGTTTTCATTGAGAAAGGAAGAAAACATACCTAAAACTATTCATAAAATCTCACGAAAAGCTAAGTAGGGCTATAAACAGGAATGGCTGAGGACTGGAGTGACCCGGGCAGGGATGAAAAATGAAAATAAGGGAAAGACCTGAGCATTCAGGCAGTACAGAAAGAAACCGACTAGACTCGAGGGGGACGGAATAAGGAGTGGGGTGCCAGGCCTAGCCAGCCTTGGTCCCTGGTGGCCAGCCCTGAAAAAGTCAGCGTCAGGCAAAAAGGAGCCTCAGGCCATAGATCCCTCCCAAGGGACCCAGGGGGCAACTAAATCCAGAGGTACACCTGAGAACAGACACCGCCCACCACCTCCTTACCTTGGAGCATCAGCAGGTCAGTGAACTGCTGTCGGTGTTGTTGCTCACTGCCTCCAACATCCAACTTGGCCTTCATGGATGTGGGCGATGCTGCTACAGCCACCATGTTTCCAGCTGCCACCTTATAAACTTCAGACTCGTAGTCTGGTTCTACTGGCCCTGAGCTTCGGCCCAGCTTCAGGCTGGCATTGGGCTTCAAGCAGCAGCTAAGCTTATTGCCCATTGTGTACCTTCACTCCTCAATTCTGTCACCACCTTTACTTGTCACCCACCTTCCCTGCCTTCAGCAGTCTCTCCTCCAAAACAATGACACAGCTGGCACCCTTCAAGCAGGCACAAACTAGCTTTCTGATGGCCTGGCTGCCAGGCACAGGGCCCGACAAGGGCTCAGGGCCCCTGCCACACACCCTCTGCTTTGCTGCTACTGCCTCCTTTTAGTTGACTAGTATGTGAGGATGGCGACCAACCAAACTAATTCAAAAGGGGTAGGGAACAGACTAACACTGAGAACTACAACCACTTCCAGAAGAGAACACAACCAAAGCTCCTCCTCCTTCGCAGCCAGTTCTCAACTGAAGAGCATTCTCCTGGCTGGGACCAGCCAACCAGAACACATTCCGTGGTCACCTGGCTACCAGAGACCAATCACGCAGAAGTCTCGCTATGTGCCCGCCTCACAGAAAAAGCATATGATTGGCTGGTGGGCATGGCTCAGTGGTTGAGCATTGACCTATGACCCAGGAGAGGGAGGTTGGGTTCCCAATCAAGGCACATGCCTGGATTGCAGACTCATCCCTACTAGGGGCCTGCAGGAGACAGCCAATCAAGGACTCTCGTCATTGATGTTTCTCTCTCACTCTCCCTCTCTCTTCCTCTCTCTGAAATAATAAAAACTCTAAAGAAAAATTAAAAACATGTTTTACACTGCCTGTCCCCTGCTCTCCACCTCCCAAAGTCCAGACTTCTGTTCTTCTTCACCGCATCAGTAGATGTGCCACAGACTCAGGTTTCCATTCATTACTGGGGTGGGGAATGTCTAGCCCACTGGCTGTATGCTGCTTGAGAAATAATTTGATCTGGCCCTGCCACGTCAACCGCAGGTGGAACTTGAAATTCAATAAATCTAGGAACATTTTTAATAGCTAATTTTTAAGTTGATGATTTTGTATGGCGGGAGAATAATGTTATAAATATCCAAATGGCCCTTGGCAGATAAAAGGTTCCCCAACCCTACATGATTGCAGGCTGCCTGGAACTCTCAGGTTGTGTGCAAAGTACAGAAGGCATTTGCTAATGCAAGCAAGCCGCTGTCATTAGCAACTCAGTTTCTTTGGGTCTGACAACTGAGTACTTCGATGTGTTTCTCACCAAACTTATTTACACCCTGTTGACCACTTTCCTAAGTAAATGCTCCTCCTCTTTTCCTTCCACAAACTATTAGTTTTCACCTGCATCTTGACCATAGCAACCCCTGGAGCCCCGGGCCTACTCTTGATAAACAGACTGTAAATGAGGCTCAAAGATGCCTTACCCTTCCACTTACTCAGGGGTAGAATAGGAACCAAATTCATCCCTCCCAGTTCAGACATGCAGGAATTCACCGATTTGCTTTTCTCATTTCTGTTTCTCCCTACCACAAAGAGAGTTTCCAGTTTTTCTTTCTTTGCCAATAATAAAGCTTAAAGCACGATTTTCTCACTCCAAATTGAGAAACTCAAAGTGGGGAACCACTATCCTGATTTGATGAAGACGATGATAATGATGGTAACATTTGGCAAACACCTACTGTGCTCCCAATCTTCTTTCAAGTGAGATATCTATTTAACCATCCAAAACAATCCTCATTTTACAGACTTTGCAGAAGAAATTGAGACACAGAAGTAAAGTAAAGCTTCTGAGGGTCACATGATTGTTCATGGGTGGAGCCAGGATATGATTCCAGATAACGTGGGATAAGGACTTTCTATCAGGATTTTTTTTTTTTTTTTTAATGTGGATCTTTAATATATTTTCTGTCTTTCAACAGTAAGTTTCTCCAATGTGCCAGACACTGTATGTGTGAAACACTCCCGCCTCCAGTGAGTCCAGCAGATAAAAAAAATCGAAGGCTTAGAGAGTGCCATGGTCTGAGGCCACAAATTGGGAAAGTACTTTAACCTGGGACTCAAACCTTGGTCTGCCTGACCCCAAAGTACATTCTGGTGTAAAGAGTCGGAGTTTTATTCTGGAAACACAGACCAATTGATGCTTGGAAGTGTGTGTGAGGGCAGAATGGCAGGAGATGAGGTCAGAAGAGTGGTCCTCAAGTACCCTGCAGGCCTTGGAAAGGACTTCACATCATAGCCTGGAGGAGCAAGACAATCATGGAGAACCACTGAACTTGATATTTTAACAAAGGTCCTTGGCTCCTGTGTAAAGCCTAGACTAGATGTATCAAAATGTTTGCAAACCTCTTATTAATAGATATAAACTCATTTAGCAGGACATCTTAAAGGGTTGGAGTAAGAAACAAAGGAGGACTATCAGGGGCCCTGGCCCCAAATCCGAAGCCCTCTTGGTACCCTTGCCTTCCCACTTGGCCATCCTAATGACCCATCTGATAAACTAAATGAAATGTCATTTTAAACAAGCCTCAGGCTGATCCATGAGCCCTTTACCCCAGGATCATTCAGTCGACATCTCTTCCCCAAATTTTAGGCCAACTGGTTGCTCCCCCATCCCCTCCCTGATGTCTGTTTTCTATTTCTATGTCTTGCACCCAAGTCCCCAGTCTTGAGGCGCCATCCACCCCAACTCAAGCCTCACTGCTACCAACTGCCAACTGGTTCCAACTGCCAACTGCCAAGATTTCACCTTACTCTCCTTTCTTGCTCCCCTTCCCTCCTCTATCAGTTATTTTTTCTCTCCCTCTCCCCACTTCCATTCCTGGCGAATGGAAAAATGAAAGCCTCCTCTGATATCTACAAATAAAATTTCAGGAAAGTGGGCAATCTCTATTAGTCAATTATGGGAACAAAGTTAATGGCTATCCAGCCCAATCTGGAAACTCCCAACGTACTATCAAATCACAGGTTATGGCTGCATGAGCAGAAACATAGTTCAGTGTTGGATCAAACTGGGAGCAGCATGCTCCTCTCAGAAGGCTTTCGTTAGTGTCCAAAGCCCTCTTACGATGCTGAGGGCTCCATTCTTATGGAAAGAGCCCTCATCAGTCACTTCCCTAAAGATGCATGTACTGCTTGGCCAGCATGGCTCTGTGGTTGAGCTTCAATCTAGGAACCAGGAGGTCATTGTTCGGTTCCTGGTCAGGGCACATGCCCATGTTGCGGGCCCTGTCCCCAGTAGGGGCCGTGCAGGAGGCATCCGATCAATAACTCTCATCAATTGATGTTTTTTTCTCTCTCTCTCCATGTCCCTTCCTCTCTCTGAAATCAATAAAGACATATTTAAAAAGACATATTCAAAACAACTCATTTTTTCCTCCTACTTGTCTTTCCATGTCCTCCACAGGCCCCTACGCAAGGCCTATTGACTCCATCAACATTTACCTGTCCTTCTTCTATAGGCCGCCTTTTGATTATTATTATTATTGTTCCTTGGAAACAAAAGACCAAACTGGTTCTCTTTCTCCAAGAGCAATGGACCCATTTAACAAATTTCAAAACCCTGCGTTAGGTAAGTGTGCCAGTTCAGCCCAGACTCTTGGGCTGATCCACTCACTTGACCACAGTTAGGAACTGACATTAAACATTCAGGAAGTGGTGCTTCTATAAGCTGAGTACAAGCTACATGCCCAGGGCCTAGGAAGAGCAACAACAGTAGGGCCGCTGGCCTGAGACCTCACTGTCAACAAGGGCTTCAGTGCCCGCAGATTATACCTATCGTTACAGAGAAGTGTTGGCAGGTTGGCACAAAGATGATATCACTGTCCAACTTAAGTCGATACCTGTTATCTCACTACCGGGCCATATCTGTAATGAACTATGGCCCAACACTTTTAACAACTCCTCTGATAGCTCCCTTCATCGCCTTGGAAATAGTGTAATTACAGTAAACCAAATGTGTACGGGCTGCACGTGTGGGTTGAATTGTTTACTTCTTAGATATTGACATTTAGATTATACCAAGGGCCTGGCTGGTGTGGCTCAGTTGGTAGGCTGGCGTCCCATGCACCAAAAGGTTGGCAGTTCAATTCCTGGTTGGGGCACAGTTTCAGATTTGCTCCCAGTCAGGGTACCTCTGTCTCTCTCTCTCTCTCTGTCTCTCTCTCTCTCTCTCCCCCTCTTCCCTGACTCCATTCCCCTCTCTCTAAAAATCAATAAAAACATATTAAAAAGAAAAAATAAAATATATCAAGGGGCAGTGGATGAGGGACACCTGCAATAGTGTCAACAATAATTTAAAATCAAATCAAATACACCACAGAGGAGGATTTGAGATCTTGCTCCCCAGCAAATGTTCCCAGTTTAGCTCAAATAAACTCTTAAAATTCTAAAATATATATACTACCAATGGTGTAACCGTATTTCTGAATTTTCTTTTCTTTCTACCCTTTTTCTTTTTCTCGGTTTGGTTTATTGTGAAGGCCGCCTGAGTGTTCCTGGACCTCTGAAAGTCCCTCTGAAGACCCAAAACAGAGCTAAGGTGGCAAAGCCGGCCTGGCCAGCACTAAGAGTTCCCTCATTTTACTCCCTTCCTTAGACAAAGAAATGTTGTAAAGTCCCGGAGCCACAAGTGTTCTTCCCAGGCTAATCAGGTTTTGAATTCTTGGATGATAAGGCTTCCAAAGGGGGCCATCCACACACGAGTGACAGAAGTCTAGATGTGTAACTCTTACTGGGACTCTAAAGTATACAAAGCTATGAAAGTTTTTATCCCATCGCCTTTTATCCCCTCTGCCCCGTTCCACCTCCACCCAGCCCCCACCCCTGCAGTCAGCACACTGCTGTCCATGGCCATGAGCTCCCTCCTTTTCCTTTCTATTTTGCTCAACCCCTCCTCCCCCCGCCCCCACCCCAGCTGTGGGCCTGCTCTCTATTTATGAGTCTGTCTCTATTCTCTCTGGTACTTCAGTTTTGAACATTTCTTTAAGTGACCCGAGTGATCAGTAAGTTTTTAGGGGCCTGGTTCGTGATTGTTCTCTAGAACCTTTCAAAAGCTCTAACCTGCTACCCAATGTATGTCTGTTTTGCGTCCTTCATCCCTTCAGGAAACTGCTGCATCCATTCTTTCAACACACTTATTCAATACCTGGGCATTTGGGTTGGTTGTGTTCCCATTCTGATTTGTTTCAATGTCTTTTTTATTTCTTTCTTGATCTCATTGTTAAGTAGCATGTCGTTGTATAGTAACATGTCGTTCAGCCTCCATATCTTTGTTTGTTTTTAAATTTCCTTTTTGTGACTGATTTCTAGGTTTGTATCATTATGGCCAGAGAAGATGCCTGATATGAGTTCAATCTTCTTAAATTTATTGAGACTTGTTTTGTGTCCTAACATGTGGTCTATCCTATGTGCACCTGAAAAGAATGTATATTCTTCTCCTTTGGGGTGAAATGCTCTGAAGATATCAATTACATCCATCTGATCTAGTGTGTCATTTAAGGCTGTCATTTTCTTGTTGATTTCCTGTCTGAAAGATCTATCCATAGATGACAATAGGGTGTAAAATTCCCTACTGTGACTGTATTTCGGTCAATCTCTCCCTTTTTGTCCATCAATATGTGTTTTACATATTTGGGTGCTCCTATGTTGGGGTGCATAAATGTTTACAAGGGTATATCCTCTTGCTGCACGGCTCCCTTTATGATTATGTAGAGTCCTTCTTTCTCTCTTCCTATAGCCTTTGTTTTAAAGTGGATTTTGTCAGATATGAGTACTACCATCCCAGCTATTTTGTTCTTTCTATTTGCATAAAATATCTTCTTGTATCCCTTGACATCTGGTCTGTGGGCGTCTTTCGTTCTGAGGTGGGTCTCTTGTAGACAGCATATATATGGGTGTTGTTTCCTGATCCATTCAGTTACCCTATGTCTTTTGATTAGAGCATTTAAGCCATTCACATTTAAAGTGATTACTGATAGGTATGTATTTATTATTTATTGCATTTTATTCGTTTAAACATGTTTCTCACTTCCTGTTTCCCCCTTCTCTTCTTCGTGCCCCTTCTCCTTCTCCTTCTTCTTAAAGAAGGCCCTTTAACATTTCTTGTGAGAATGGTTTGGTGGTAACAAATTCCTTTAGCTTTTACTTCTCTGGGAAGATCTTTATTTCTCCTTCAATTTTCAGTGATAGCTTCGTTAGATAGAGTAATCTTTGCTGTATGTCCTTGCTTTTCATCACTTGAAATATTTCATGCCAATCCCTTCTGAACTGAAATGTTTCTGATGACAAATCAGCTGACAGTCTTATGTGATCTCCCTTATAGGTAATTAACTGTCCTTCTCTTGTTGCTTTTAAGATTCTCTCTTTGTCTTTAACCTTTGCCATTTTAATTATGATGTGTCTCAGTGTGGGCCTCTTTGAGTTCACCTCTTTGGGACTTTATGTGCTTCATGGACTTGGGTGTCTTTTTCCTTCCCCAGGTTAGGGAACTTCTCTGTCATCATTTCTTCAAATAGGTTCTCAACCCACTGCTAGCCTTCTCTGTCTGGTACCATTATGATGATGCTCATGTTCTTACTCTTCATGATGTGCCAAGGTCCCTTAAAGTATCCTCATTTTTTAAATTCTCTTTTTCTTCTTTCTGCTCTGAATAGATCTTTATTTTCTACTTTTTTTCCACATCTCTGATTTGATCCTCTGCTTCATCAAGCCTACTGTTTCTTCCTTTCAGTGTAGTCTTCTTTTCAGATCTTGTATTCTTCATTTCTGATGGGTTCTTTTTTATGGTTTCTGTGTCCTTTCTCATGCTGTTGAGCATCCTTATAACCATTACTTTGAACTCTATAACTGATATATTGTTTGCCTTCATTTCATTTAGTTCCTTTTCTGGAGATGTCTCCTTTCCTGGAGATGTCTCCTTTTCTTTCATTTGGGGCTTATTTCATTGTCTCCCCACTTTGGCTGCCCCTTTGTGTTTGTTTCTATGTATTACATAGATCTGCTATGCCACTCAGTCTTTTTTAAGTGGCCTTATATAGTAGGTTTCCTGTGGGATCTAGTGGTGCAGTCTCTTTGGTGACCTGTGTTAGATGCTCCAGGAATGACCCCTGTCCTTGAGCTACACAAGTCAGTTTGTCCAAGATTCTGTCTGGAGGAAACAGAGTTCAGCAGGGTGTGGCTGCCAGGAATAGGGAGGATGGGGTCAGTAGATCTTCCATGAGGGAGAGGTGGGAGATGTGGCCCCCACCAGAGAGTCACACAATTCAGTCTGTCCCAAATTTTGCTCCCACCTCAGCAAGATGGAGCCACTAGCTGTCATGCAGGTGGAACTGCTGGAGGGTGCGGTTAGTAGATCTCCCATGAAAGGGAAGCACCAGAAAAGTTCACAAAGTCATGGAGAGAAGGGCCACCCACCCTAAAGCCACACTACTCCCCTTGAGTCTGCCCAGACCTCTGCACCATGGCCAAGGCAGCTGACTCTTCAGCTGGGCATAAGCTCCACAGGGTGGGGTGAGAGAGAGTCCAGAGGGAGTCCAGAGGGCGAGACTATTGCTTTCCCTCAGGCTGATGCCACATGCAGGGGAGTGCTCCACCCGAGAAAGATGACATCTGCTGCATGGGAGAAGAACTCAGCACAAAGGTCCTGGTGGATGTCCTTCAGATCTTTCCCCAGAGCCACAAACCCCATATTCTCCTCACTCAGCTTTTACCCACTCCTCATTTTCTCCACCAGAGCCTAGGGTGAGTAGTTGCAAATGAGATTTTGTGCATTGGCCCTTTAAGAGGGTGCCTGTTGCCCTGGCTGGTGTGGCCCAGTTGGTTGAGCATCATCCTACCCACTGAAAGGTCACTGGTTTTATCCCCAGTGAGGGCACATGCCCAGGTTGCTGGTTCAATGCTGGGTAGGGAAGGTATGGGAGGCATCCAATCGATGTTTCTCTCTCTCCCTTCCTCTCCCTCTAAAATCAATTTTAAAAACATACTGAAGATGGTGCCTGTCTATCATCCATAAATCAGCACACAGTTAGAGTTGGTGAGGATGTGGAGAAGAGAGAACCCCTGTGCACTCTTAGTAAGAATGCAGACTGGTGCAGTCACTGTGGAAAACAGTCTGGAGTTACCTCAAAAATATTAAAACCAGAACTGTCTTACCACCCAGAGATTCCACTTCTGGTAATATACCCAAAAAACCTGAAACACTCATTTAAAAGAAGATATGCACCTCTGTGTTCACTGTAGCATTATTTACAGCAGCCAAGATTTGGAAGCACCCAAGTGTTCATCAATACACGAGTGGATAAAAAAGCTGTGGGACACTTGCACAATGGAATACTACTCGGCCATAAGGAAAAAGGAAATCTTACCCTCTGTCACAGCTTGGATGGACCTGGAGAGCATGGCGTTAAGTGAAATAAGCCAGCCAGAGAGAGACAAATACCATATGGTTTCACACCTATGTGGATCTAATGGACAGAATTAACAAACAAAATAGAAACAAACTCCTAGATATAGAGAACAGACTGACAACTGTCAGACGGGAGGACGGTTGCGGGCTGGGTGAAAAAAGTGAAGGAATTAAGAAAACAAACCTCAGAGACAAAGACAACAGCCTGGTGATTACCAGTGGGAAGGGGGTGGGGGAAGGTAGAAGAGGGTACCGGGGGGATAAATGGTGATGGAAGGAGCCCTGATTGGGGTTGTGAACACACAACACAATGTACAGATGATGTATTATAGAATTGTACACCTGAGACCTATATAATTTTATTAACCAATGTCACCCCAATAAAGTTAATAAAAAATAGATAAAAGTTTAAAAAAGAAAAAATCGAATGTGTGATCAAATTGTCTATACTTTGAATATAATCATAGTTTATTTTTAATTGTTTAGCTCATTACTATCTTTACAACACTTTATGTGAAAACGTTGATAACAACACAAGTAGTAATTATGCTTAAGTGAAAGCACAAAAATAGTTTGTGGAATACACTTCTAAGAATTTATGGATCGGGTACGTCTTTATGTTGTCATTCTTTCCACCTTTCCCAGTAGAACACCTACACCTGCATCACACAAATACAGTCACCTGTGATATTTGGCCCACTTTCACTTAACGGGAACCACCACTTTTCACATCTTTCTATGTGTTATGAAATTATATCTGTTATGCAGAAGAGTAGAGTATATTTTATTGAACAGTATGCTAGCTGCTTTTATAACTTTAAATATTTAGACATGTGGTCCATGAGTCTCTCTTTGTGTTCTTGTCCTGGCCTCTGCAAACATTAGGAGGAGGAGTTTTTCCAATGAGGAAAATTCTAACAAAATCCAATTAAATTTAAATGCAGATACACTCTAATGCCAGTAGGGGACACACTGTCACTTCCTCCAAGAGTAACTTCCAGGTTGATGGCTGATGAAGGCTTTTTTTTTTTTTCGCCCCCAGAAACATCCAATAAAGGCACTTTTTATTTTCTTTATATTCAACAATCTTAACACCAGAAATTCAGCAAATAGAAGCAAATACTTTTTTTCTGGGATTTCTTGTTTGCTAACTGGCTTTCCCTTCTTTCAGCAACTCAAAGGTTAAAATGGAAATTAAAAAATTCATGATTAGGTCTTTGAAATTAATATATACTTGACACTAGTTTACCAATCTGATCACTGAAAAGGACAATCAAATGACTGGAAATTTTTTTAAATTTTTTTTAAATTTAAAAATAAATTTTAAAAAATGACTGGAATTATGTGTGGCTAGGGTGCTTTTAGCATGAGGGGCTCTGTCACTCAACCCTTGGCAGCCTAGCTGTCCTCACCATTGGGCTGTGGTTCTAAGATCAGGCTGGTTGACTGTGCTGTCATCTAGAAATATTATTGAGTGTGAGATACACTGTATAGTAAGGCTCCTGGGGGCTACAGGAAGGGTGGGAGAAACAGAAGAAAATGTCACAGTGAGTTCCTATAAAAGTGTGGTTTTTCCTTACTTAAAATGTCAATCACTTAAGCATTATAATTTTTCTCATGATCCATGAGCTGCTTGAGTGCAATGTCATGTGCAGCTCTATGATAAATTCGTTAGCTACTTCAACTTGTAGTGATGAGATTTGAGGAATGGGTTACAATGCTGTCCTTAATATAATACCTATAATCAAACCCTGTAAAGACCTATTATAAAGGACCTTTAAAATAATGTTAAAAGTTTGATGTAACACTTCAGTGTTTTGCCAGGCCAGCATAGCTCAGCGGTTGAGCGTCGACATGGGATCCAGGAGATCACGCTTCGATTCCTAGTCAGGGCACAGGCCGGGTAGTGAGCTCGATCCCCAGCGATGGGCATGCAGGAGGCAGCTGGTCAATGACACTCACATCATTGCTGCTCCTATCTCTCTGTCCCCCTTCCTCTCTCTGAAATGAATGAAAATGTATTTTTTTTAAAAAAAAGATTTCAGTGTTTTATTTTCTTAAGCAATAAAAAGGAGCTAAGATTTTTCTATTCCTATTATTGACTTACTACAATAAAATGTAATGCCCTATAGAATACTGAAGGATGAGCATTTTATTGCAGTAAATGAAAGCCAATAATAAACATTTGTCAAATTTGAGACAGTGTGACAAAACAAATGTATTCCAGGAAAGGTGTGTGTGAGCACAGGCTGCCCATTTGAGAACAAGCTGGGGGCTCGCGGTCTCTCTGGGCCTCAGTATTGTCATCTGTTGAATAAGAGCGGTGGAAAAGACTCTCTCAGATCCAAAAAACAGACAGAACAACTTTAACCAGTTAACTCTCACTTCATGCTTTAATGAGATTGGAATTACATTACTCAAGGGGGAACCTCAGAGAATACTTTCCATTCATTTCTAAATATTAACTTTATTTTCTAACCCATGTGGCACCCATCACCACCGCGCCTCACTCCTGCTGCTCTCTGCCCACAACGCCCTCACCTTTCTTCTGGTCCCGGCAAGCCGCCCCTCCCGCACCCCAATAAACCTGCAGGATACCTTTGCCAGCGGCCCAATACCAAGCTCCTCTCTTTCTGTGCACTCGCAGGTCTCAGTTCCCACCTGCTACACGGTAGCAGTTGCTACCGGGGCCTCCCCCATAAACAGGGCGCTTCTCTAGGGAAGGCAGGACTCCCTCCTCTCCTCCCTGCAGCTGCTCAGCCACAATCTGGGACATGCCTGGAGCTCAACAAGTGTCTGACACATTATTTAAACTTAATGACAACGGAAAGGGCAATCTTCCTACAGAGACAGATTCACATTCCTCTGTAGCGGTATTGGAGAGGTGACAATAACTTTTTGAGAACCTCTAGAAAATAAACTATCTTTAGCCCAGCTTAGAAGTATCCATTGATTTTTGAAGTGTCCCTTGATTTGTAGAGAGCACAACACTATAGCAAGGATCAAAACCGAAATAGCCTACACGACGTTAGCACAATTCTCTTCCTTAAAGAAAGCCAATATCTAACCCCAGTCCCTGTAAGAAGCTGAAAGTAATATCGCTTTTTCATAACACAGAATACCAACAGTTTTAAATGCTCGGGTTTGTGGTATGTTTTTAAAACTAATCCAGGTAGGTTGGCCTCCTCTTATTCCTATCAACTCGTTTTCATCGAGCTGTCATTCTTTCCCATCAGTGTCCCCGCAAACACACAAAAGATGGGGCAGAGGGAACATCTCCTTGATGCCCTTTAAAGTTCCGAGCATTGCTCAGGGTTTCCGTTGGCCTGACAAAGTGACACGACCCATCCACGCCAGCTCCCAGCATCTCCTCCATTTGTCTTCACCGGCGGCAGGGACATGGAAGAGACAGTGCATTTTATTGGCAAGTTCCAGTGAAGCTTTGTCTTTGGGGTAAGACAGGATAATGCACTTTCTGAAGTGGCCAACTAGCCCCATATGAGAGTCTGCGTGATCGGTCCGGGTGCAGGGGACACTCTGACCATCAGTGTTCACACGAAGCCAACCACACGGTGCGCCTGTGGCTGGACTGGGTGGAGGTGGGGTGTCCTCAGATTCCTGGCCGAAGCCCAGACTCTCCCTCAGGCCCCCAGAGCACTGCGCTGGAACCAAAGGCCTTCAAAGGGCATCAGAGTATCTTTGCAGCTGGAAATAAGGTGAAATTAGTGAGGCCCCGGAGGGGGGAGTGTGTTTAGGGTGCCGTGGGGGTGGCAGCGCTGGGAGAGCCCGGCCCCTGCCAGGAGCCACTCGGGCGCCTCTGCGTCTGCTTCCCGGGGCCATGAGCCCGGGCCAGGGAGGGTCATGGAAGGAGGTTCTAGCATCAGCATCAGGCCCATCAGAGCACTCGGGGTGTGCATTCCAGACGGGGTGTTTACACACACATGGCACACGGGTGGGGTCACGGGGGACCAGCTTGCTCTCACAGCTGGTCTTCAATAATGACGGCGTTCATTCGTCATCGCTCTCGTCCCAAGCGGGGCTCGGGCTCTTCGGGCCTCTTTCCAGCAGCTCCCCTAGATCTCTGAGGACCCTCGCTCCTTTCTCCAGGTGTTTCTCCATATTCTCTCTGATCTTCCTTAATTCTTGGAACTTATCTCTCAGCTCGGACAAGATATTATCAACACTCCTCTCTTCCGCCGCAGGCTGAGCACCGTGTTCAGCTTCTGGAGGAGAAACTTGAGCAGCGGGTTCTCCCCTGGGGCTCAGCCTGCCTGTGGCCCAGGTGTGGGCACCTGTGTGGTGAGGGCCAGTGGCCTCCAGAAGCCGCAGGGCTCCTTGCAACACAACTGCGCTCCTGCTCAGCTCCAGCTCTTCCTCCCAAGGCTCCTGCTCAGGTTTGTACGCAGGCAGCAGCTTCCTCGTGGTCTCGCGACTCTCACTGAGCTCCTCCCAGGAGCAGAGAGGAGCCCGAGACTGGAAAGGAGCTGCAGGTGGAAAAGAGCTTGGGCTCGGTGACTTGGGGGCCTTTGGAGGCTCCAGGGGCCACCCATTGATGCTGACCTCTCCAGAGCTGCTCTGGGAGGGCTGGGGCAGCAACCAGGAGTTGGGGGTCAGCTGCGCCTCCTTGTTACCACCATAATGCCCCCGTGGGGTGAGCGAGCTGCAGGGGAACACAGATCGCAGTTCCCTTGGCTTCTTCAAGTTCTCAAAAAAGGACCTGATGTAGAGCTCATCCAAGCATGGCCAGCTGTCTGCGAACTTGCAGGATACGGTGCTCCCTGATGTTTCCAGGCCATCCTTGGTGTTTTCCCTGCTCTCAATCTGCACAAGAAAAGAAAGGGAATGCTTAGTAGACTTAAGGTTCTTTGGCAAAGGCTAGAAAAACAATCATACTAGAAGCCTAACAGGTCACATCACAAGCTGTACAATCAGAGGTAAAGGAAACTACCCTACCCACTGTGCCCACTGCCTCATCTTAACCCAATAAGAAATAAAGCTGAAGTTTACTTTTTTGTCTCCATTTTTCACAAGACAAGTTTGGCATAGTAAGAATTAATAACTTACTTAACCTAAAATTATCTGACCCTTTGTGCATTAATGAAAACTGCTCCATCTCTGTTGCACATTAAAGGGACACAATGGCAGGGTGTGTGGTTTTAAGAGAATTCTTAATCAAGGCTTTAGTAAAAAAGTGTAGTACGCTAGTTACAGGCATAACCAAAAATATTCTCTGAATTAATATTATGACTTATGTGGAATTAAACCTTTCAACTTTGATTTACACTTCAGATATAGTTTCTAAGTGTGTGTTAAACATGGAGGCCACAAATCCATTCCTTCTCCTCTTCCTTTTAGAAATATCTCATGAAAATTAAAGACATAGCCCAGGCCAGTTTATCACAGTGGATAGGGCGTCGACCCACAGGCTGAAGGCTCCCAGGTTTGATTCCTGTCAAGGCTGTGGATATGGGTTGCAGGCTCCACCCCAGCCCCTGTCAGGGTCGGGGCACGTGCAGGAGGCAACCGATCCATGTGTATCTCTCACATCAATGTTTGTCTCTCTTCTCTCTCCCTTTTGCTGTCTCTGAAATGCATTGGGGGAAAAATCCTAAAGTGAGGAATAAAATAAAAAAGTTTAGAGACATAAAAAAGGTTTTTCATAATATAGTATATGCATCAGATGATTTTTAAAGTTTCAAAGCTGAAAACCAGACAGAGCAGAGGTAACTGATGTGGCAGAACTCAGGAAACACAACCTTGGTGCCTGCAAATAGTGGCTGGGGCAGGAATTTGAGAGCTGGTGTTCCTGAGAGCACTCAAGGCAGCTTCAAAATCCAGAGGCTTCGCCCCCAGATCCTTGCAGTGACGCCTGTCACTTAACACAAGTCCTGCCCACTCCTGGTGCTTCCAATTAGACCCAAGGGACAAGCAGGGGCCACTGCACATCTAGGGAGAGCCAGCTAGTAAGACAGATCAAAACAGGAAGAATACAATGAATGGGAGAGAGAAAACTCAGAAGCAAATAAAAACCTAAAACCAATAGAATCCTTACTCAGCTTTAGAAAGGCCAAAAGTGAAAGAACCAAATGCCATTAAAAGAAGAATGACAGGCTATCAGAGAACTCTCTCAATTAAAAACAACACAGACCAAACAAAGAATTCAATGGAGGGGCTGGAGCATAAAATAGAAAATCTCCAGGAAGTAGAAACAGACAAAATAAAAACAGGAGGGGAAAGACTTAGGCATCCACACAGGAACACTGGCCTAAGAGCTCCAACTTCTGAGTAAGAGGAGTCACTAGACAAAAGCGTAAGTGGAAAAAGTAACAAAGAAACAAAAACAATTTGCTGAGAGGAGAGATGATCTGCAAACTTAATGATCATAATAAAATCAAAAGCTACATGACAAACTACATCATAAAATTTCAGAATCCCAGAGATAGGGAAGGTACCAAAAGCTTCTGAGGTCCTAAGAGACGAAAGGTCTGGGGTGAAAATGACTAAAATGGGTCATGTACAAGGCACCAGAAGATGACAACAGACTTAAGAGCAACACTAAATGAGCAAACAGTAGAAACGTCTGAAAACTCCCCAAGTCAGTTTCAACCGAGAATTCTATATCCTATGAAATAGGAGGCATTTCAGTGAGGCGACATCTCTAAAAATGCCTGCCTATGTACCATTTCCCAGGAAAATGTGCTCCAGGAAAACAACGGAGTATAACGGGACCGAGGGCAACATGGACTAGAGTAGAGAGGAGATTCAACCCAGAAGAGCAGTTCTGCGAGATCCCAGGTGACTCCAAGAGATAAGCCAGGGAAACGGCCCAGAGCAGGCCTAGGGGAAACCAGTCATGCTGGGGTCGGATAACAAAAGGCCGGGAAGGCTGTTTCTAAGAAAAATATGAAACAGATGTGTTTCTTTCTTTTCTTTTCTTTCCTAAATATGTCTTTATTGATTTCAAAGAGAGGAAGGGAGAGGGAGAGAGAGATATAGAAAAACATCAATGATGAGAGTTATTGATCAGCTGCCTCCTGCACGCCCCCAACTGGGGATCGAGCCCACAGCCGGGCATGTGCTCTAACCAGGAATCCGACCTCGACCTCCTGGATCCTATGTAGGTGCTCAACCCCTGAGCCAAGCCAGGCCAGGAAAAATAGTGTTTCATAGATGGAAAATGTTTTCAATAGGCATGTGAAAAATGTCAATAATTTGAGAGAAAACAGCTGTTCCAAACAATCAAGGGAATAGTCACGAAATTAATTCCACACACACAGAGAAATGAGCAATTACTAAATATTAAATTAGTGTAGCATAAATGTAGTGTTTCTGTCTAATAGTCATCTTCTTGTACCTGATTATTAGAGTGTTAAGTACAAAAGTTTATTTCTGCCACCAGGAAGACCAGTCTACTTACTGCATCTGGTTATGTGACATCATATTGGTTAGAAAGAGGGGGACTGAATTGTCCTGGCTAAGTGGGGAGTGTTAGATGTCAGTAAAATTTGAGAAAGACAATAAAGGGTATACAAGGAAGAGGCACAGCCACAGAACTACATGGCTCAGCAGGGGAAAACATTTGCATGGCCATAACACTGTAACATTGATTCTGATTCAATAAAATTGTGATACATGGGAGGGAACAGAGGAGGGAAATAAGGACACGGTGGAGTGAGAAAGCTAAGCTTGCACCAGCTAGGACAGGAAATCAGTAGGCCGTGCTAAACATTAAGTGAGCTAGTGTACTTTTGTTACTTTTGTTAAAAAATAAGATTAAAAAATTAAGGCAAAACAAATTAAGGCAGATCTTTATATCACAACCATGTCATTGACATTTAGGCCAGGCTGGCTGGAGTGGCTCAGTAGCTGAGCATCGACCCGGGCACCAGGCGGCGAGCAGTTCGATTCCCAGTCAGGGCACGTGCCAGGGCTCTGGGCTTGACCCCCAGCAGGGTGTGTGTGGGGGGCAGCCAATCGGTGTTGATGTTGATGTTTCTCTCTCATCAATGTTTCTATGTTTCTATCTCTCCTTCTCCCTTCCTCTCTCACAAAATCAATAAAAACTGTTTTTAAAAAAAGAAATTTAACCTAAATGTCAAAAACCTTTATAAAATAAAGGGGGGAGGGGGCGCATTACTAAGCCAAAGGCATTCCTGAATACGTATGTTTGAATTTTAGAGAAACAGAAGAGATTTAGAAAATCAACAAAAAGAAGCCCATTTTATTTTTTACGAATCATGGCAGACAACGTTTAAATCAAACCACTCATTTCTTAACTTTTCAACTGTTCACTTACATGAATTACATCATTGATCTTCCTCTGCTTTTGCCCTAAGAAGAGAAAAAAATTAACTGATCAATTCTGATCCAAATACCACAGAAAAATAAAAGCTGCTGATTATCTGACAGATTGATTACTAACATACAAAATGATACAAAATGCCATTCCATTGTTTATAATATCTGACAACATTTATCATTTAAATTACCTGGAAAGATGAGTCCCATAAAGTAAAATCTAAAAACTTAGCTTTGCTTTCTGAGCAAACAGATATTCCCTGTTAGATGCAAATGAAAGAACATCCAAGTACAGAAGAAAAGAGCAAAGCACATCGGAGCAGGCGAGGAACTTACCTAATAGACAACTTTACCTCTGGCACATCTGGGTCTCCAGCCAGCATTTGTTTCTAATCCTACATTGATTTATACCCACCTCACTTGAGTCACCAGAACCTCACAGTTGGCAGCTCTAAAAACCAGTTTCAGGCCAGGCACCGATCCCTAGATGGATCAGCATCCATGGCTGCATCGCAAGCCACTTATTGGTAATCAATTAAAGTACCTTAATAAACAAATAAATGGGTTTCTACTCCATTCATAAGTAACCTCTAAACTTGAATTTGAAATGAGTGTGCTCGCCTCACTGAACACTCCTGCAGCACACAAGTCATCCTGCTCTCACAAAGGCCAGAAGGAGAATAAAAGCTCCGAAGAGGGTCTGGGCTGGACTTTGTTTCCCAAGCTCCTCCTGTAACATGGGCCGGGCATCGGGGGCACACAGCCCCATGACTGCAGGGACAGGGGCATGGGGGGCTTTCCCTTCACTGTCTCCCCTCTCTCTCTACCTGTTGGCTGTTGTCATGTTTTTAATTTGGCAACATAAGGTAGAAGAGGTCAGCGCCCCATCTAAATAGTCAGGCACGGCATGTTTTAAAAGTTCTCACAGCTCATCAGTTGAAAATCGCCGATTTAGGCTAATTCTAACTCTATTCAACAAACGGGCTTATTTGGTGAGTTGTGGTTCACTGTGGGGCTATTCCAGGGGGCAAATTTAAATGTTAGCATGGAACCTCCCTGTTCTAACCCACAGAAGGCCTCCAGGAGAGTGATTTTTAATTCTTGTGAAGAGTGGTTTTTATCTCTTGCACTGTATTTCCAAAGCTGAGGTGTCACTTCTTCCTTCCATGCCACCTGATTAATTTTAGGACTCAAATAGACTTATTTCTGGAACTGATCACAGGCTATTTGTAAAAATCTTTTGCTACACGAATGTAGAGGGTGGTCTGCCTGCAGCCCAGCCTACACCAAGCTGGGATAATCTTCTACTTAGGCAGGAATACAAACCAGGCCCTTATATTTTCATACAACAGTGTGCACCATATGGAATGAAGCTGTCATTTAAAAAAATAACCCTGTGACACTCCTCAGTAATGTGCATGTCAAACCACTTCGCCCAGCAGGTAAGAAAGTGGAGCAAGGTCCTCCTACATGAATGGCTCAGGCGCTAGATTCCACACCACGCAGTAATGCTTCTAGTTTTAAAAGGGAATGTGGCCCAGCTGAGCATGGCTCAGCCACTGACCATCGACCTGGGACCCAGGAGATCGAGGTTCCATTCCCGGGCCCCACTTTCCTCCGCAGCCAGCTATTCCTCCCTGATGGCCCTGAGCTGGCCTCTGCCTCAGCGGAGGGACACAGCTCCCTCCCCCAGCCCCCAGGCTGCTGCCGCTCCGGCTTCCATGCTGCCCTCCCGGCCTCTGACCATCCCGACTCTGGCTTCCCAACCGCTTCTCCAGCTGCCTCTAACTTGGTTCTCAGTCTTGCCTATTTTTAACTCCTCAATCCATGCTGTGCTCACTGGGGCTCAGATGTGACATTTCACAGAGTAAAGCACACCTTTCTTGATGTATTTCTTAAGAGGATTTTGCTCAGTGCCTTGGACTTTTAAGAACATTTCTCAGTTGCAACTTACTTGCATTTTATTTTACGTTGTGCAGTGTTGCCATTTTAACCCTCAGTTTCATTATTTTAATACATTAAAAATATGGGAGTGAAAAACATTTAGTATCCTGAAAGCTGATCACATGATGGATCATTCTATAAATTCTTTTCCTATGTGTCATGTATCGGGAGTTTACATTTCTGCTCTATCGGGTTTCGTTTTTCAAGTCTCAGACAACTCCTTTCATACCGCTCAGAACCCGTCTTCTCACATGTAAAACAGATAGAGTTTCTATACCACCTAACTCAAAACATTTGTGAAGATCAGATAAAATGCAAGCGCAATCCATGTACTGTATCTAAAGCACAAAAATGGCAAAACAAAGCTTTTCCAAATTGACTCAAAGCACAATGTGAACATTCAATATTTTACTGGAAAGTGTCCGAGTTGTGCACTCATTCTAAATTTCTCAGTGGCATCTTAATTAAATATGCTTTGGCTACCCACTAAAGGGAAGGAAATGATAGTTACACGGTTAGCAAGAAGTACTCCCAGTGGGTTGGGTGTTTTTTTAAATAAAGAAATATGTACTACCTGCCAGTGTCAAGCACATTACTGTACCGCCTCTCTCTCTTTTTTGTTTATGTAACGTAACCTGGAGATCAGCACATAGTCGTAAAGACTTACCATAGTGATTTGATAGCTCCACAGTTTTATACCGTGTGGGTGGAACAGTTTATTTTACCAGTCATTCACTGGACATGAGTTATTTCCATTATTATCCTTTTGAAAATAATGCAACAGACACTTTGTGAATTCCTGGTTCTATATGTGTGGACCACGTCTTTGGGATAAATTCCTAGAAGTAGGATCTCTTTATCAATGCATCCGCATTGTTGTGAGGTTCTGCCAGCGGTCCCTTCATGGGGTCAAACAGTTTTTCCTTTCCAGCAATACATAAAGGTAGCGGTTTATTCTCGACCTTACCAAAAAATTAAGTGTCAAGTTTATGGATCTTCTCCCAATAGCTGAAAAAATACAGTGTATTTATATTTACATTTCTCTTATATGTGTAGATGTGCTTAAAGGTAATTTGCAATTCCTTTAGTGACTTGTGTGTTCATATCTTTGTCAGTAGCTTCAGATTAATTTAGTTTCTTTGAGTCAGCCTATTTTAGGCCCTTACTGATTGTTTTGTTCAAGCCCCTGCTGGCTCTCCCCTGAGCTACTGCACCAGCCACTAACTGGTGTCCCCGCTGCCACCCTATCCTCACACTGTCACTCAGTTGCTTCTCTGTTTCCCTCCCACTCCCTTTCTCTTTCTCTGTCTAATTCACCTAATTCTCCTCATGTCCTTGCAAATAATCCTCCAATGGATTCCCATTACAACTAGGCTAAAATTCATGTTTCTGTCGAGGCCCAGGAGGCACATGCGGTCTTCACCCAGCACATCCCTGCAGGCGTCCCTTTCGCTGTGCAGCAGCCACCCCTGGGCCTCTCTGCTCTTTCCTGTGCTCAGTGTTCTCCCCCTGAGATGCTCTGCGGGGAGCCTGTCCCCCCACCCTCTCCCCTGGCTCCCTCTCGTGTCCGGGACTGCTCAGTGTCGCTGCAGGACAGCGGCTGTCTGCAGCCAGCCTGCCCTTCCTGAGGGTTCCTGGGCTGTGTGCCCCCAGCTCCTCTAGAATGAAAGGGCCTGAGGGAAGGGGAATTTTGGGGGGTTGTATTGTATTGTGTTGTTTTGTTAATCCTAACCCAAGGATATTTTTTCTATGGATTTTTTGAGAGACTGAAAGGAGGGGGAAAAGGGGCAGAGAGAGTGGGGGGAAGAGAAACATCCATGTGAGAGAGACACATTGAATGGTTGCTTCCCCCACATACCCAGACTGGGGTGGGAATCGAACCCACAACCCAAGTAGGTGCCCTTGACTGGGAAAAATAACTCTGGAACCTTCAGAGCACCAACCAGTGCACTAACCACGGAGCCACACCAGCCAGGGTGAAGGGAGAGTTTTGTCCTGCGCATCCCTAGTTTTTCTGCACCTGGAATGATGCCCAGTGAACCTCTGTTTCCGGAACCAGAACCAGTTAAGTTTCTCTCAATTTCCCTATGTCTTCTAAGGTTTCCTCTAAAGCTATATTTTGATTTCTCGTGTAAGATCAGCATTACTTGCAAATCTTAAGAGTAGTCATTCCAAATTAAAGACACGAGATCCACAAAAGTTTAAAAGGGGAGTTGTAATGTCCCATAAAAAAATAATGGTAACTTTAATTTGAGATAAGAAAATTTCATGTTAAAATACTTTAACTACAAAATGACATCCTAATTAGGTTATAGGAGAGTATACCAGAAAAGTGCAATGCCTCCATTTTATCTGTGTCCTTAGAATAGAGCATTAATGGGGACAGGAATCGTTTCTCCTTAAAGAGGGCCAACCATGAAGGGTGGTGCTGATGGCTCTGCGCCACTTGCCAGGTCAGTCCCACGGGAGAGCCGCCTGCACTGCTGGAAACACACCCCGAGCGCCCTCCAGTGGGCAGTCCCAGCCCCTGGAGATTAAGTCCATCACTTCACTTTTGAACAAAACTTTACAAAGCAGCACATAGACAGTGTAAAATAAACAAGATTTTGTTGATATGCATACACAAGATTCACAAAGGATCAACATCCAAATATTACTTAAAGTGCTGGATATACTGAGCCTAAGTGAATGACTTTTCAATATTTTCTAAATCTTTCCCATCAAATCATTATTAATGTTATTACCAAAAAGGAGTGTTTAAAATAGCTGCTGGAAAGAGAAAAGATCTGTTGCTCTGAGGTTTTTCTACATAATATTGCCAGTTCCTCCCCACTCACTCCTCAGGGGAAGGGGAAAAACCGGGCACTTGAGAGAACATCTAGAGCCAGCAAATTAGGAAAGTTCATAGGGTCATAACATAAAAGGCTGTGGGAAAAGTTGATGAGCAGTAATAAAATCGGGTAACAGGACTTTAGCGTCTTTATTGAGCTACTGATACTACACCAGTTATATTAGATATAGAGATAGATAAAAACAAGGGAGTGGAAGCATTCCTTTAACTTGATCTGAAATTTGTACGAGGTTATTACGAATAGCTTCTTTGAAATGCCTAAAGAAATCACGCTGGAACAAGACACAGCAACACTCATATGATTTTGTGTGACCAAATAATTCCGTGCCCTATTGTAGAAAATCAGAAATGTTTTACATCTAAGTAGGTATTTCTCAGTCTCCAGACAAACTGATATAAAATTGTCTGAAATAAAGACATTCGAAGCAAACTTTCAATGGGCTTGTACTTGATATTTTCGTGTTGTGACCTTGTTTCTATGGGAACTTCATAGGCAAATGCTGAAATGGAGGCTTCTTGTATTACTTTATCAAATATCTCCTAAATATTCAAAACAAATTGAAATGAAAGTGTAACTATCATGTTCAACATAAGAAGGTAAATTCTGTTCTCGTAAAGCCTGTTTGTTAACTGTTCCGACCGCACACTATTTATCACAGCCCTGGGCTGACTCCACTTGCCTCACCTGCTGCCAGGCCCGGGTCTCCTGAAGCTCCTCTGTCCAGGGCATTCTCGGCTTTAAAGGAAAATCATCAGAACAAACTCATTAAAATCTAGCAATTTGTTTAGCTAGTAAATTCACACTATTTCCTGACTTCTACTTTTATTCTTATTCACTCCAATGAGCTTATAAACATAGGGCTGAGAGGTATGTGTTGCTTCTGAGTCCTGCACAGTCATTTTGGATGGAAATAATCAAAACTGGAGCAGGTTAAGACAGACCCGCTTTATGGGGAGATTCTAAACTATGAGCTGTGTTCTAAAGTTCTGTAAGCACCACGACAACTGCATCTGGCGTGTGTGTCACCTGCAAGTCAGCCCCTCCTACTCCATAGCTGTGCTCCACCGCGATTCACATTTCTCAGCCTGGCCTGTTCAGCGGCAATATAGGGACAGTTAACACGGGCCTCACTTGTAGTTAAAGGGGCCACATGATATATCCATCAAAGGGAGTTGTAAATTTTAAAAGAATTTCATAAAGGTCCTATACTGGTCTCTGGCACTATTATCTCCTAACACTTCCCATCTATGTTAAGGTTTACCATACAGCACCATGCAGGGCACATGTTTTTCCAAATTTTTATTCCCTTTCTGTTTAAAGCTACAGTTAATGAATTCACGTCACTTTTTCACAATATTTAACTGTTATAAAAAAGCGGATTTCCCAGTTACAAAGTCCCATGAACCATCTGGGTCAATCCATAGGCTTCATTACTACAAATCTTAATAAAATTAAGAGCTTAACTAAAGTTTAAGTACAATAAGAGCTTTAAGACATTTCATCTATGAAATAATGAAATAATATGGCATTTATTGTTTTCAAAGATTTTTTTATTGAGTTTTTAGAGAGAACTAGGGATCAGCTGCCTCCTGCCCACCCCCTACTGGAAATGGAGTCTGAAACCCAGGCATGTGTCCTGACCAGGAATTGAATCAGCAACCTCTGAGTGCATGGGATGAAGCTCAACCAACTGGGCCACAGGGGCCAGAGCGAATCTGGCATTTAAATGAAACAAATGGACAAATATATTTTCACAACTTTATGAGAGAATGGTTTCCACTTCAAAGAATAGTGTTCATGAGCCACATTGTTACCCAGAATTATTTTAAATCAACCATTTCCTCTCTTTTCCTTGTCTCCTCCATCTTCTCTGTGCCCCACCCCCCCAACACCACCCATTTGGTCTTTAAAACTTTCACCTCAACAGTCTAACAGGATTCTATTGGAAAGCAGCGGTGGGGGGATGGTCAGAGGTAACCATGGAGACATACATTCTTGGGCAGGATCTGACATCTTAACGCCAAAAATTTTAAATTGCAAATCAAAGTCTAAATTTGTTTCTTTCTTTTTTGCAAAGGTTGAACAACAAGCAATCTTATGAACCACACCACCTCTCTTTAGAAGAGGCAATGTAAAAACAAAATCTCTTAAGTCACTAAAGACTAAAAGTGGAAAAGTAGAAATTTTCAAGTAATCGAACTCCATGGGTTCTCCTCTGGGTAAAAAAAACAAACAAATGAATAAATAAAAATTATGATCTACAGTGCTAAGGGTGACATTTCACATTGTTCACTTATTTTATGTTTTATTTTCCACAATATTCTTTCCTTCTGTGTTCAAATTGTAGTTGGAAAGGTTGAGGCAGCTCCATCCATAAAAATGAAAACAGCTCACTTAACACCATATAGACCCCTGTGTCAGTGTCTACCTTGAATTTAAAGAACAAATTCAAAGTTGTTTGCTCCTGAACTGTCCAGAGTATCAACTACCTTAACAGGTGGGGGCAAGGGTACCACCAAGCTTTTATCTGGTTCCTTCACTTAGGGACCATCTGGAAAGTTAAGAGTGGATACATAAAATGGATACTCCAATGGTGAGGTATTCAAGTTTTCATTGAGAAAGGAAGAAAACATACCTAAAACTATTCATAAAATCTCACGAAAAGCTAAGTAGGGCTATAAACAGGAATGGCTGAGGACTGGAGTGACCCGGGCAGGGATGAAAAATGAAAATAAGGGAAAGACCTGAGCATTCAGGCAGTACAGAAAGAAACCGACTAGACTCGAGGGGGACGGAATAAGGAGTGGGGTGCCAGGCCTAGCCAGCCTTGGTCCCTGGTGGCCAGCCCTGAAAAAGTCAGCGTCAGGCAAAAAGGAGCCTCAGGCCATAGATCCCTCCCAAGGGACCCAGGGGGCAACTAAATCCAGAGGTACACCTGAGAACAGACACCGCCCACCACCTCCTTACCTTGGAGCATCAGCAGGTCAGTGAACTGCTGTCGATGTTGTTGCTCACTGCCTCCAACATCCAACTTGGCCTTCATGGATGTGGGCGATGCTGCTACAGCCACCATGTTTCCAGCTGCCACCTTATAAACTTCAGACTCGTAGTCTGGTTCTACTGGCCCTGAGCTTCGGCCCAGCTTCAGGCTGGCATTGGGCTTCAAGCAGCAGCTAAGCTTATTGCCCATTGTGTACCTTCACTCCTCAATTCTGTCACCACCTTTACTTGTCACCCACCTTCCCTGCCTTCAGCAGTCTCTCCTCCAAAACAATGACACACCTGGCACCCTTCAAGCAGGCACAAACTAGCTTTCTGATGGCCTGGCTGCCAGGCACAGGGCCCGACAAGGGCTCAGGGCCCCTGCCACACACCCTCTGCTTTGCTGCTACTGCCTCCTTTTAGTTGACTAGTATGTGAGGATGGCGACCAACCAAACTAATTCAAAAGGGGTAGGGAACAGACTAACACTGAGAACTACAACCACTTCCAGAAGAGAACACAACCAAAGCTCCTCCTCCTTCGCAGCCAGTTCTCAACTGAAGAGCATTCTCCTGGCTGGGACCAGCCAACCAGAACACATTCCGTGGTCACCTGGCTACCAGAGACCAATCACGCAGAAGTCTCGCTATGTGCCCGCCTCACAGAAAAAGCATATGATTGGCTGGTGGGCATGGCTCAGTGGTTGAGCATTGACCTATGACCCAGGAGAGGGAGGTTGGGTTCCCAATCAAGGCACATGCCTGGATTGCAGACTCATCCCTACTAGGGGCCTGCAGGAGACAGCCAATCAAGGACTCTCGTCATTGATGTTTCTCTCTCACTCTCCCTCTCTCTTCCTCTCTCTGAAATAATAAAAACTCTAAAGAAAAATTAAAAACATGTTTTACACTGCCTGTCCCCTGCTCTCCACCTCCCAAAGTCCAGACTTCTGTTCTTCTTCACCGCATCAGTAGATGTGCCACAGACTCAGGTTTCCATTCATTACTGGGGTGGGGAATGTCTAGCCCACTGGCTGTATGCTGCTTGAGAAATAATTTGATCTGGCCCTGCCACGTCAACCGCAGGTGGAACTTGAAATTCAATAAATCTAGGAACCTTTTTAATAGCTAATTTTTAAGTTGATGATTTTGTATGGCGGGAGAATAATGTTATAAATATCCAAATGGCCCTTGGCAGATAAAAGGTTCCCCAACCCTACATGATTGCAGGCTGCCTGGAACTCTCAGGTTGTGTGCAAAGTACAGAAGGCATTTGCTAATGCAAGCAAGCCGCTGTCATTAGCAACTCAGTTTCTTTGGGTCTGACAACTGAGTACTTTGATGTGTTTCTCACCAAACTTATTTACACCCTGTTGACCACTTTCCTGAGTAAATGCTCCTCCTCTTTTCCTTCCACAAACTATTAGTTTTCACCTGCATCTTGACCATAGCAACCCCTGGAGCCCCGGGCCTACTCTTGATAAACAGACTGTAAATGAGGCTCAAAGATGCCTTACCCTTCCACTTACTCAGGGGTAGAATAGGAACCAAATTCATCCCTCCCAGTTCAGACATGCAGGAATTCACCGATTTGCTTTTCTCATTTCTGTTTCTCCCTACCACAAAGAGAGTTTCCAGTTTTTCTTTCTTTGCCAATAATAAAGCTTAAAGCACGATTTTCTCACTCCAAATTGAGAAACTCAAAGTGGGGAACCACTATCCTGATTTGATGAAGACGATGATAATGATGGTAACATTTGGCAAACACCTACTGTGCTCCCAATCTTCTTTCAAGTGAGATATCTATTTAACCATCCAAAACAATCCTCATTTTACAGACTTTGCAGAAGAAATTGAGACACAGAAGTAAAGTAAAGCTTCTGAGGGTCACATGATTGTTCATGGGTGGAGCCAGGATATGATTCCAGATAACGTGGGATAAGGACTTTCTATCAGGATTTTTTTTTTTTTTTTAATGTGGATCTTTAATATATTTTCTGTCTTTCAACAGTAAGTTTCTCCAATGTGCCAGACACTGTATGTGTGAAACACTCCCACCTCCAGTGAGTCCAGCAGATAAAAAAAATCGAAGGCTTAGAGAGTGCCATGGTCTGAGGCCACAAATAGGGAAAGTACTTTAACCTGGGACTCAAACCTTGGTCTGCCTGACCCCAAAGTACATTCTGGTGTAAAGAGTCGGAGTTTTATTCTGGAAACACAGACCAATTGATGCTTGGAAGTGTGTGTGAGGGCAGAATGGCAGGAGATGAGGTCAGAAGAGTGGTCCTCAAGTACCCTGCAGGCCTTGGAAAGGACTTCACATCATAGCCTGGAGGAGCAAGACAATCACGGAGAACCACTGAACTTGATATTTTAACAAAGGTCCTTGGCTCCTGTGTAAAGCCTAGACTAGATGTATCAAAATGTTTGCAAACCTCTTATTAATAGATATAAACTCATTTAGCAGGACATCTTAAAGGGTTGGAGTAAGAAACAAAGGAGGACTATCAGGGGCCCTGGCCCCAAATCCGAAGCCCTCTTGGTACCCTTGCCTTCCCACTTGGCCATCCTAATGACCCATCTGATAAACTAAATGAAATGTCATTTTAAACAAGCCTCAGGCTGATCCATGAGCCCTTTACCCCAGGATCATTCAGTCGACATCTCTTCCCCAAATTTTAGGCCAACTGGTTGCTCCCCCATCCCCTCCCTGATGTCTGTTTTCTATTTCTATGTCTTGCACCCAAGTCCCCAGTCTTGAGGCGCCATCCACCCCAACTCAAGCCTCACTGCTACCAACTGCCAACTGGTTCCAACTGCCAACTGCCAAGATTTCACCTTACTCTCCTTTCTTGCTCCCCTTCCCTCCTCTATCAGTTATTTTTTCTCTCCCTCTCCCCACTTCCATTCCTGGCGAATGGAAAAATGAAAGCCTCCTCTGATATCTACAAATAAAATTTCAGGAAAGTGGGCAATCTCTATTAGTCAATTATGGGAACAAAGTTAATGGCTATCCAGCCCAATCTGGAAACTCCCAACGTACTATCAAATCACAGGTTATGGCTGCATGAGCAGAAACATAGTTCAGTGTTGGATCAAACTGGGAGCAGCATGCTCCTCTCAGAAGGCTTTCGTTAGTGTCCAAAGCCCTCTTACGATGCTGAGGGCTCCATTCTTATGGAAAGAGCCCTCATCAGTCACTTCCCTAAAGATGCATGTACTGCTTGGCCAGCATGGCTCTGTGGTTGAGCTTCAATCTATGAACCAGGAGGTCATTGTTCGGTTCCTGGTCAGGGCACATGCCCATGTTGCGGGCCCTGTCCCCAGTAGGGGCCGTGCAGGAGGCATCCGATCAATAACTCTCATCAATTGATGTTTTTTTCTCTCTCTCTCCATGTCCCTTCCTCTCTCTGAAATCAATAAAGACATATTTAAAAAGACATATTCAAAACAACTCATTTTTTCCTCCTACTTGTCTTTCCATGTCCTCCACAGGCCCCTACCCAAGGCCTATTGACTCCATCAACATTTACCTGTCCTTCTTCTATAGGCCGCCTTTTGATTATTATTATTATTGTTCCTTGGAAACAAAAGACCAAACTGGTTCTCTTTCTCCAAGAGCAATGGACCCATTTAACAAATTTCAAAACCCTGCGTTAGGTAAGTGTGCCAGTTCAGCCCAGACTCTTGGGCTGATCCGCTCACTTGACCACAGTTAGGAACTGACATTAAACATTCAGGAAGTGGTGCTTCTATAAGCTGAGTACAACCTACATGCCCAGGGCCTAGGAAGAGCAACAACAGTAGGGCCGCTGGCCTGAGACCTCACTGTCAACAAGGGCTTCAGTGCCCGCAGATTATACCTATCGTTAGAGAGAAGTGTTGGCAGGTTGGCACAAAGATGATATCACTGTCCAACTTAAGTCGATACCTGTTATCTCACTACCGGGCCATATCTGTAATGAACTATGGCCCAACACTTTTAACAACTCCTCTGATAGCTTCCTTCATCGCCTTGGAAATAGTGTAATTACAGTAAACCAAATGTGTACGGGCTGCACGTGTGGGTTGAATTGTTTACTTCTTAGATATTGACATTTAGATTATACCAAGGGCCTGGCTGGTGTGGCTCAGTTGGTAGGCTGGCGTCCCATGCACCAAAAGGTTGGCAGTTCAATTCCTGGTTGGGGCACAGTTTCAGATTTGCTCCCAGTCAGGGTACCTCTGTCTCTCTCTCTCTCTCTGTCTCTCTCTCTCTCTCTCTCTCTCTCTCTCTCCCCCTCTTCCCTGACTCCATTCCCCTCTCTCTAAAAATCAATAAAAACATATTAAAAAGAAAAAATAAAATATATCAAGGGGCAGTGGATGAGGGACACCTGCAATAGTGTCAACAATAATTTAAAATCAAATCAAATACACCACAGAGGAGGATTTGAGATCTTGCTCCCCAGCAAATGTTCCCAGTTTAGCTCAAATAAACTCTTAAAATTCTAAAATATATATACTACCAATGGTGTAACCGTATTTCTGAATTTTCTTTTCTTTCTACCCTTTTTCTTTTTCTCGGTTTGGTTTATTGTGAAGGCCGCCTGAGTGTTCCTGGACCTCTGAAAGTCCCTCTGAAGACCCAAAACAGAGCTAAGGTGGCAAAGCCGGCCTGGCCAGCACTAAGAGTTCCCTCATTTTACTCCCTTCCTTAGACAAAGAAATGTTGTAAAGTCCCAGAGCCACAAGTGTTCTTCCCAGGCTAATCAGGTTTTGAATTCTTGGATGATAAGGCTTCCAAAGGGGGCCATCCACACACGAGTGACAGAAGTCTAGATGTGTAACTCTTACTGGGACTCTAAATTGTACAAAGCTATGAAAGTTTTTATCCCATCGCCTTTTATCCCCTCTGCCCCGTTCCACCTCCACCCAGCCCCCACCCCTGCCGTCAGCACACTGCTGTCCATGGCCATGAGCTCCCTCCTTTTCCTTTCTATTTTGCTCAACCCCTCCTCCCCCCGCCCCCACCCCAGCTGTGGGCCTGCTCTCTATTTATGAGTCTGTCTCTATTCTCTCTGGTACTTCAGTTTTGAACATTTCTTTAAGTGACCCGAGTGATCAGTAAGTTTTTAGGGGCCTGGTTCGTGATTGTTCTCTAGAACCTTTCAAAAGCTCTAACCTGCTACCCAATGTATGTCTGTTTTGCGTCCTTCATCCCTTCAGGAAACTGCTGCATCCATTCTTTCAACACACTTATTCAATACCTGGGCATTTGGGTTGGTTGTGTTCCCATTCTGATTTGTTTCAATGTCTTTTTTATTTCTTTCTTGATCTCATTGTTAAGTAGCATGTCGTTGTATAGTAACATGTCCTTCAGCCTCCATATCTTTGTTTGTTTTTCAATTTCCTTTTTGTGACTGATTTCTAGGTTTGTATCATTATGGTCAGAGAAGATGCCTGATATGAGTTCAATCTTCTTAAATTTATTGAGACTTGTTTTGTGTCCTAACATGTGGTCTATCCTATGTGCACCTGAAAAGAATGTATATTCTTCTCCTTTGGGGTGAAATGCTCTGAAGATATCAATTACATCCATCTGATCTAGTGTGTCATTTAAGGCTGTCATTTTCTTGTTGATTTCCTGTCTGAAAGATCTATCCATAGATGACAATAGGGTGTAAAATTCCCTACTGTGACTGTATTTCGGTCAATCTCTCCCTTTTTGTCCATCAATATGTGTTTTACATATTTGGGTGCTCCTATGTTGGGGTGCATAAATGTTTACAAGGGTATATCCTCTTGCTGCACGGCTCCCTTTATGATTATGTAGAGTCCTTCTTTCTCTCTTCCTATAGCCTTTGTTTTAAAGTGGATTTTGTCAGATATGAGTACTACCATCCCAGCTATTTTGTTCTTTCTATTTGCATAAAATATCTTCTTGTATCCCTTGACATCTGGTCTGTGGGCGTCTTTCGTTCTGAGGTGGGTCTCTTGTAGACAGCATATATATGGGTGTTGTTTCCTGATCCATTCAGTTACCCTATGTCTTTTGATTAGAGCATTTAAGCCATTCACATTTAAAGTGATTACTGATAGGTATGTATTTATTATTTATTGCATTTTATTCGTTTAAACATGTTTCTCACTTCCTGTTTCCCCCTTCTCTTCTTCGTGCCCCTTCTCCTTCTCCTTCTTCTTAAAGAAGGCCCTTTAACATTTCTTGTGAGAATGGTTTGGTGGTAACAAATTCCTTTAGCTTTTACTTCTCTGGGAAGATCTTTATTTCTCCTTCAATTTTCAGTGATAGCTTCGTTAGATAGAGTAATCTTTGCTGTATGTCCTTGCTTTTCATCACTTGAAATATTTCATGCCAATCCCTTCTGAACTGAAATGTTTCTGATGACAAATCAGCTGACAGTCTTATGTGATCTCCCTTATAGGTAATTAACTGTCCTTCTCTTGTTGCTTTTAAGATTCTCTCTTTGTCTTTAACCTTTGCCATTTTAATTATGATGTGTCTCAGTGTGGGCCTCTTTGAGTTCACCTCTTTGGGACTTTATGTGCTTCATGGACTTGGGTGTCTTTTTCCTTCCCCAGGTTAGGGAACTTCTCTGTCATCATTTCTTCAAATAGGTTCTCAACCCACTGCTAGCCTTCTCTGTCTGGTACCCTTATGATGATGCTCATGTTCTTACTCTTCATGATGTGCCAAGGTCCCTTAAAGTATCCTCATTTTTTAAATTCTCTTTTTCTTCTTTCTGCTCTGAATAGATCTTTATTTTCTACTTTTTTTCCACATCTCTGATTTGATCCTCTGCTTCATCAAGCCTACTGTTTCTTCCTTTCAGTGTAGTCTTCTTTTCAGATCTTGTATTCTTCATTTCTGATGGGTTCTTTTTTATGGTTTCTGTGTCCTTTCTCATGCTGTTGAGCATCCTTATAACCATTACTTTGAACTCTATAACTGATATATTGTTTGCCTTCATTTCATTTAGTTCCTTTTCTGGAGATGTCTCCTTTCCTGGAGATGTCTCCTTTTCTTTCATTTGGGGCTTATTTCATTGTCTCCCCACTTTGGCTGCCCCTTTGTGTTTGTTTCTATGTATTACATAGATCTGCTATGCCACTCAGTCTTTTTTAAGTGGCCTTATATAGTAGGTTTCCTGTGGGATCTAGTGGTGCAGTCTCTTTGGTGACCTGTGTTAGATGCTCCAGGAATGACCCCTGTCCTTGAGCTACACAAGTCAGTTTGTCCAAGATTCTGTCTGGAGGAAACAGAGTTCAGCAGGGTGTGGCTGCCAGGAATAGGGAGGATGGGGTCAGTAGATCTTCCATGAGGGAGAGGTGGGAGATGTGGCCCCCACCAGAGAGTCACACAATTCAGTCTGTCCCAAATTTTGCTCCCACCTCAGCAAGATGGAGCCACTAGCTGTCATGCAGGTGGAACTGCTGGAGGGTGCGGTTAGTAGATCTCCCATGAAAGGGAAGCACCAGAAAAGTTCACAAAGTCATGGAGAGAAGGGCCACCCACCCTAAAGCCACACTACTCCCCTTGAGTCTGCCCAGACCTCTGCACCATGGCCAAGTCAGCTGACTCTTCAGCTGGGCATAAGCTCCACAGGGTGGGGTGAGAGAGAGTCCAGAGGGAGTCCAGAGGGCGAGACTATTGCTTTCCCTCAGGCTGATGCCACATGCAGGGGAGTGCTCCACCCGAGAAAGATGACATCTGCTGCATGGGAGAAGAACTCAGCACAAAGGTCCTGGTGGATGTCCTTCAGATCTTTCCCCAGAGCCACAAACCCCATATTCTCCTCACTCAGCTTTTACCCACTCCTCATTTTCTCCACCAGAGCCTAGGGTGAGTAGTTGCAAATGAGATTTTGTGCATTGGCCCTTTAAGAGGGTGCCTGTTGCCCTGGCTGGTGTGGCCCAGTTGGTTGAGCATCATCCTACCCACTGAAAGGTCACTGGTTTTATCCCCAGTGAGGGCACATGCCCAGGTTGCTGGTTCAATGCTGGGTAGGGAAGGTATGGGAGGCATCCAATCGATGTTTCTCTCTCTCCCTTCCTCTCCCTCTAAAATCAATTTTAAAAACATACTGAAGATGGTGCCTGTCTATCATCCATAAATCAGCACACAGTTAGAGTTGGTGAGGATGTGGAGAAGAGAGAACCCCTGTGCACTCTTAGTAAGAATGCAGACTGGTGCAGTCACTGTGGAAAACAGTCTGGAGTTACCTCAAAAATATTAAAACCAGAACTGTCTTACCACCCAGAGATTCCACTTCTGGTAATATACCCAAAAAACCTGAAACACTCATTTAAAAGAAGATATGCACCTCTGTGTTCACTGTAGCATTATTTACAGCAGCCAAGATTTGGAAGCACCCAAGTGTTCATCAATACACGAGTGGATAAAAAAGCTGTGGGACACTTGCACAATGGAATACTACTCGGCCATAAGGAAAAAGGAAATCTTACCCTCTGTCACAGCTTGGATGGACCTGGAGAGCATGGCGTTAAGTGAAATAAGCCAGCCAGAGAGAGACAAATACCATATGGTTTCACACCTATGTGGATCTAATGGACAGAATTAACAAACAAAATAGAAACAAACTCCTAGATATAGAGAACAGACTGACAACTGTCAGACGGGAGGACGGTTGCGGGCTGGGTGAAAAAAGTGAAGGAATTAAGAAAACAAACCTCAGAGACAAAGACAACAGCCTGGTGATTACCAGTGGGAAGGGGGTGGGGGAAGGTAGAAGAGGGTACCGGGGGGATAAATGGTGATGGAAGGAGCCCTGATTGGGGTTGTGAACACACAACACAATGTACAGATGATGTATTATAGAATTGTACACCTGAGACCTATATAATTTTATTAACCAATGTCACCCCAATAAAGTTAATAAAAAATAGATAAAAGTTTAAAAAAGAAAAAATCGAATGTGTGATCAAATTGTCTATACTTTGAATATAATCATAGTTTATTTTTAATTGTTTAGCTCATTACTATCTTTACAACACTTTATGTGAAAACGTTGATAACAACACAAGTAGTAATTATGCTTAAGTGAAAGCACAAAAATAGTTTGTGGAATACACTTCTAAGAATTTATGGATCGGGTACGTCTTTATGTTGTCATTCTTTCCACCTTTCCCAGTAGAACACCTACACCTGCATCACACAAATACAGTCACCTGTGATATTTGGCCCACTTTCACTTAACGGGAACCACCACTTTTCACATCTTTCTATGTGTTATGAAATTATATCTGTTATGCAGAAGAGTAGAGTATATTTTATTGAACAGTATGCTAGCTGCTTTTATAACTTTAAATATTTAGACATGTGGTCCATGAGTCTCTCTTTGTGTTCTTGTCCTGGCCTCTGCAAACATTAGGAGGAGGAGTTTTTCCAATGAGGAAAATTCTAACAAAATCCAATTAAATTTAAATGCAGATACACTCTAATGCCAGTAGGGGACACACTGTCACTTCCTCCAAGAGTAACTTCCAGGTTGATGGCTGATGAAGGCTTTTTTTTTTTTTCGCCCCCAGAAACATCCAATAAAGGCACTTTTTATTTTCTTTATATTCAACAATCTTAACACCAGAAATTCAGCAAATAGAAGCAAATACTTTTTTTCTGGGATTTCTTGTTTGCTAACTGGCTTTCCCTTCTTTCAGCAACTCAAAGGTTAAAATGGAAATTAAAAAATTCATGATTAGGTCTTTGAAATTAATATATACTTGACACTAGTTTACCAATCTGATCACTGAAAAGGACAATCAAATGACTGGAAATTTTTTTAAATTTTTTTTAAATTTAAAAATAAATTTTAAAAAATGACTGGAATTATGTGTGGCTAGGGTGCTTTTAGCATGAGGGGCTCTGTCACTCAACCCTTGGCAGCCTAGCTGTCCTCACCATTGGGCTGTGGTTCTAAGATCAGGCTGGTTGACTGTGCTGTCATCTAGAAATATTATTGAGTGTGAGATACACTGTATAGTAAGGCTCCTGGGGGCTACAGGAAGGGTGGGAGAAACAGAAGAAAATGTCACAGTGAGTTCCTATAAAAGTGTGGTTTTTCCTTACTTAAAATGTCAATCACTTAAGCATTATAATTTTTCTCATGATCCATGAGCTGCTTGAGTGCAATGTCATGTGCAGCTCTATGATAAATTCGTTAGCTACTTCAACTTGTAGTGATGAGATTTGAGGAATGGGTTACAATGCTGTCCTTAATATAATACCTATAATCAAACCCTGTAAAGACCTATTATAAAGGACCTTTAAAATAATGTTAAAAGTTTGATGTAACACTTCAGTGTTTTGCCAGGCCAGCATAGCTCAGCGGTTGAGCGTCGACATGGGATCCAGGAGATCACGCTTCGATTCCTAGTCAGGGCACAGGCCGGGTAGTGAGCTCGATCCCCAGCGATGGGCATGCAGGAGGCAGCTGGTCAATGACACTCACATCATTGCTGCTCCTATCTCTCTGTCCCCCTTCCTCTCTCTGAAATGAATGAAAATGTATTTTTTTTAAAAAAAAGATTTCAGTGTTTTATTTTCTTAAGCAATAAAAAGGAGCTAAGATTTTTCTATTCCTATTATTGACTTACTACAATAAAATGTAATGCCCTATAGAATACTGAAGGATGAGCATTTTATTGCAGTAAATGAAAGCCAATAATAAACATTTGTCAAATTTGAGACAGTGTGACAAAACAAATGTATTCCAGGAAAGGTGTGTGTGAGCACAGGCTGCCCATTTGAGAACAAGCTGGGGGCTCGCGGTCTCTCTGGGCCTCAGTATTGTCATCTGTTGAATAAGAGCGGTGGAAAAGACTCTCTCAGATCCAAAAAACAGACAGAACAACTTTAACCAGTTAACTCTCACTTCATGCTTTAATGAGATTGGAATTACATTACTCAAGGGGGAACCTCAGAGAATACTTTCCATTCATTTCTAAATATTAACTTTATTTTCTAACCCATGTGGCACCCATCACCACCGCGCCTCACTCCTGCTGCTCTCTGCCCACAACGCCCTCACCTTTCTTCTGGTCCCGGCAAGCCGCCCCTCCCGCACCCCAATAAACCTGCAGGATACCTTTGCCAGCGGCCCAATACCAAGCTCCTCTCTTTCTGTGCACTCGCAGGTCTCAGTTCCCACCTGCTACACGGTAGCAGTTGCTACCGGGGCCTCCCCCATAAACAGGGCGCTTCTCTAGGGAAGGCAGGACTCCCTCCTCTCCTCCCTGCAGCTGCTCAGCCACAATCTGGGACATGCCTGGAGCTCAACAAGTGTCTGACACATTATTTAAACTTAATGACAACGGAAAGGGCAATCTTCCTACAGAGACAGATTCACATTCCTCTGTAGCGGTATTGGAGAGGTGACAATAACTTTTTGAGAACCTCTAGAAAATAAACTATCTTTAGCCCAGCTTAGAAGTATCCATTGATTTTTGAAGTGTCCCTTGATTTGTAGAGAGCACAACACTATAGCAAGGATCAAAACCGAAATAGCCTACACGACGTTAGCACAATTCTCTTCCTTAAAGAAAGCCAATATCTAACCCCAGTCCCTGTAAGAAGCTGAAAGTAATATCGCTTTTTCATAACACAGAATACCAACAGTTTTAAATGCTCGGGTTTGTGGTATGTTTTTAAAACTAATCCAGGTAGGTTGGCCTCCTCTTATTCCTATCAACTCGTTTTCATCGAGCTGTCATTCTTTCCCATCAGTGTCCCCGCAAACACACAAAAGATGGGGCAGAGGGAACATCTCCTTGATGCCCTTTAAAGTTCCGAGCATTGCTCAGGGTTTCCGTTGGCCTGACAAAGTGACACGACCCATCCACGCCAGCTCCCAGCATCTCCTCCATTTGTCTTCACCGGCGGCAGGGACATGGAAGAGACAGTGCATTTTATTGGCAAGTTCCAGTGAAGCTTTGTCTTTGGGGTAAGACAGGATAATGCACTTTCTGAAGTGGCCAACTAGCCCCATATGAGAGTCTGCGTGATCGGTCCGGGTGCAGGGGACACTCTGACCATCAGTGTTCACACGAAGCCAACCACACGGTGCGCCTGTGGCTGGACTGGGTGGAGGTGGGGTGTCCTCAGATTCCTGGCCGAAGCCCAGACTCTCCCTCAGGCCCCCAGAGCACTGCGCTGGAACCAAAGGCCTTCAAAGGGCATCAGAGTATCTTTGCAGCTGGAAATAAGGTGAAATTAGTGAGGCCCCGGAGGGGGGAGTGTGTTTAGGGTGCCGTGGGGGTGGCAGCGCTGGGAGAGCCCGGCCCCTGCCAGGAGCCACTCGGGCGCCTCTGCGTCTGCTTCCCGGGGCCATGAGCCCGGGCCAGGGAGGGTCATGGAAGGAGGTTCTAGCATCAGCATCAGGCCCATCAGAGCACTCGGGGTGTGCATTCCAGACGGGGTGTTTACACACACATGGCACACGGGTGGGGTCACGGGGGACCAGCTTGCTCTCACAGCTGGTCTTCAATAATGACGGCGTTCATTCGTCATCGCTCTCGTCCCAAGCGGGGCTCGGGCTCTTCGGGCCTCTTTCCAGCAGCTCCCCTAGATCTCTGAGGACCCTCGCTCCTTTCTCCAGGTGTTTCTCCATATTCTCTCTGATCTTCCTTAATTCTTGGAACTTATCTCTCAGCTCGGACAAGATATTATCAACACTCCTCTCTTCCGCCGCAGGCTGAGCACCGTGTTCAGCTTCTGGAGGAGAAACTTGAGCAGCGGGTTCTCCCCTGGGGCTCAGCCTGCCTGTGGCCCAGGTGTGGGCACCTGTGTGGTGAGGGCCAGTGGCCTCCAGAAGCCGCAGGGCTCCTTGCAACACAACTGCGCTCCTGCTCAGCTCCAGCTCTTCCTCCCAAGGCTCCTGCTCAGGTTTGTACGCAGGCAGCAGCTTCCTCGTGGTCTCGCGACTCTCACTGAGCTCCTCCCAGGAGCAGAGAGGAGCCCGAGACTGGAAAGGAGCTGCAGGTGGAAAAGAGCTTGGGCTCGGTGACTTGGGGGCCTTTGGAGGCTCCAGGGGCCACCCATTGATGCTGACCTCTCCAGAGCTGCTCTGGGAGGGCTGGGGCAGCAACCAGGAGTTGGGGGTCAGCTGCGCCTCCTTGTTACCACCATAATGCCCCCGTGGGGTGAGCGAGCTGCAGGGGAACACAGATCGCAGTTCCCTTGGCTTCTTCAAGTTCTCAAAAAAGGACCTGATGTAGAGCTCATCCAAGCATGGCCAGCTGTCTGCGAACTTGCAGGATACGGTGCTCCCTGATGTTTCCAGGCCATCCTTGGTGTTTTCCCTGCTCTCAATCTGCACAAGAAAAGAAAGGGAATGCTTAGTAGACTTAAGGTTCTTTGGCAAAGGCTAGAAAAACAATCATACTAGAAGCCTAACAGGTCACATCACAAGCTGTACAATCAGAGGTAAAGGAAACTACCCTACCCACTGTGCCCACTGCCTCATCTTAACCCAATAAGAAATAAAGCTGAAGTTTACTTTTTTGTCTCCATTTTTCACAAGACAAGTTTGGCATAGTAAGAATTAATAACTTACTTAACCTAAAATTATCTGACCCTTTGTGCATTAATGAAAACTGCTCCATCTCTGTTGCACATTAAAGGGACACAATGGCAGGGTGTGTGGTTTTAAGAGAATTCTTAATCAAGGCTTTAGTAAAAAAGTGTAGTACGCTAGTTACAGGCATAACCAAAAATATTCTCTGAATTAATATTATGACTTATGTGGAATTAAACCTTTCAACTTTGATTTACACTTCAGATATAGTTTCTAAGTGTGTGTTAAACATGGAGGCCACAAATCCATTCCTTCTCCTCTTCCTTTTAGAAATATCTCATGAAAATTAAAGACATAGCCCAGGCCAGTTTATCACAGTGGATAGGGCGTCGACCCACAGGCTGAAGGCTCCCAGGTTTGATTCCTGTCAAGGCTGTGGATATGGGTTGCAGGCTCCACCCCAGCCCCTGTCAGGGTCGGGGCACGTGCAGGAGGCAACCGATCCATGTGTATCTCTCACATCAATGTTTGTCTCTCTTCTCTCTCCCTTTTGCTGTCTCTGAAATGCATTGGGGGAAAAATCCTAAAGTGAGGAATAAAATAAAAAAGTTTAGAGACATAAAAAAGGTTTTTCATAATATAGTATATGCATCAGATGATTTTTAAAGTTTCAAAGCTGAAAACCAGACAGAGCAGAGGTAACTGATGTGGCAGAACTCAGGAAACACAACCTTGGTGCCTGCAAATAGTGGCTGGGGCAGGAATTTGAGAGCTGGTGTTCCTGAGAGCACTCAAGGCAGCTTCAAAATTCAGAGGCTTCGCCCCCAGATCCTTGCAGTGACGCCTGTCACTTAACACAAGTCCTGCCCACTCCTGGTGCTTCCAATTAGACCCAAGGGACAAGCAGGGGCCACTGCACATCTAGGGAGAGCCAGCTAGTAAGACAGATCAAAACAGGAAGAATACAATGAATGGGAGAGAGAAAACTCAGAAGCAAATAAAAACCTAAAACCAATAGAATCCTTACTCAGCTTTAGAAAGGCCAAAAGTGAAAGAACCAAATGCCATTAAAAGAAGAATGACAGGCTATCAGAGAACTCTCTCAATTAAAAACAACACAGACCAAACAAAGAATTCAATGGAAGGGCTGGAGCATAAAATAGAAAATCTCCAGGAAGTAGAAACAGACAAAATAAAAACAGGAGGGGAAAGACTTAGGCATCCATAGAGGAACACTGGCCTAAGAGCTCCAACTTCTGAGTAAGAGGAGTCACTAGACAAAAGCGTAAGTGGAAAAAGTAACAAAGAAACAAAAACAATTTGCTGAGAGGAGAGATGATCTGCAAACTTAATGATCATAATAAAATCAAAAGCTACATGACAAACTACATCATAAAATTTCAGAATCCCAGAGATAGGGAAGGTACCAAAAGCTTCTGAGGTCCTAAGAGACGAAAGGTCTGGGGTGAAAATGACTAAAATGGGTCATGTACAAGGCACCAGAAGATGACAACAGACTTAAGAGCAACACTAAATGAGCAAACAGTAGAAACGTCTGAAAACTCCCCAAGTCAGTTTCAACCGAGAATTCTATATCCTTTGAAATAGGAGGCATTTCAGTGAGGCGACATCTCTAAAAATGCCTGCCTATGTACCATTTCCCAGGAAAATGTGCTCCAGGAAAACAACGGAGTATAACGGGACCGAGGGCAACATGGACTAGAGTAGAGAGGAGATTCAACCCAGAAGAGCAGTTCTGCGAGATCCCAGGTGACTCCAAGAGATAAGCCAGGGAAACGGCCCAGAGCAGGCCTAGGGGAAACCAGTCATGCTGGGGTCGGATAACAAAAGGCCGGGAAGGCTGTTTCTAAGAAAAATATGAAACAGATGTGTTTCTTTCTTTTCTTTTCTTTCCTAAATATGTCTTTATTGATTTCAAAGAGAGGAAGGGAGAGGGAGAGAGAGATATAGAAAAACATCAATGATGAGAGTTATTGATCAGCTGCCTCCTGCACGCCCCCAACTGGGGATCGAGCCCACAGCCGGGCATGTGCTCTAACCAGGAATCCGACCTCGACCTCCTGGATCCTATGTAGGTGCTCAACCCCTGAGCCAAGCCAGGCCGGGAAAAATAGTGTTTCATAGATGGAAAATGTTTTCAATAGGCATGTGAAAAATGTCAATAATTTGAGAGAAAACAGCTGTTCCAAACAATCAAGGGAATAGTCACGAAATTAATTCCACACACACAGACAAATGAGCAATTACTAAATATTAAATTAGTGTAGCATAAATGTAGTGTTTCTGTCTAATAGTCATCTTCTTGTACCTGATTATTAGAGTGTTAAGTACAAAAGTTTATTTCTGCCACCAGGAAGACCAGTCTACTTACTGCATCTGGTTATGTGACATCATATTGGTTAGAAAGAGGGGGACTGAATTGTCCTGGCTAAGTGGGGAGTGTTAGATGTCAGTAAAATTTGAGAAAGACAATAAAGGGTATACAAGGAAGAGGCACAGCCACAGAACTACATGGCTCAGCAGGGGAAAACATTTGCATGGCCATAACACTGTAACATTGATTCTGATTCAATAAAATTGTGATACATGGGAGGGAACAGAGGAGGGAAATAAGGACACGGTGGAGTGAGAAAGCTAAGCTTGCACCAGCTAGGACAGGAAATCAGTAGGCCGTGCTAAGCATTAAGTGAGCTAGTGTACTTTTGTTACTTTTGTTAAAAAATAAGATTAAAAAATTAAGGCAAAACAAATTAAGGCAGATCTTTATATCACAACCATGTCATTGACATTTAGGCCAGGCTGGCTGGAGTGGCTCAGTAGCTGAGCATCGACCCGGGCACCAGGCGGCGAGCAGTTCGATTCCCAGTCAGGGCACGTGCCAGGGCTCTGGGCTTGACCCCCAGCAGGGTGTGTGTGGGGGGCAGCCAATCGGTGTTGATGTTGATGTTTCTCTCTCATCAATGTTTCTATGTTTCTATCTCTCCTTCTCCCTTCCTCTCTCACAAAATCAATACAAACTGTTTTTAAAAAAAGAAATTTAACCTAAATGTCAAAAACCTTTATAAAATAAAGGGGGGAGGGGGCGCATTACTAAGCCAAAGGCATTCCTGAATACGTATGTTTGAATTTTAGAGAAACAGAAGAGATTTAGAAAATCAACAAAAAGAAGCCCATTTTATTTTTTACGAATCATGGCAGACAACGTTTAAATCAAACCACTCATTTCTTAACTTTTCAACTGTTCACTTACATGAATTACATCATTGATCTTCCTCTGCTTTTGCCCTAAGAAGAGAAAAAAATTAACTGATCAATTCTGATCCAAATGCCACAGAAAAATAAAAGCTGCTGATTATCTGACAGATTGATTACTAACATACAAAATGATACAAAATGCCATTCCATTGTTTATAATATCTGACAACATTTATCATTTAAATTACCTGGAAAGATGAGTCCCATAAAGTAAAATCTAAAAACTTAGCTTTGCTTTCTGAGCAAACAGATATTCCCTGTTAGATGCAAATGAAAGAACATCCAAGTACAGAAGAAAAGAGCAAAGCACATCGGAGCAGGCGAGGAACTTACCTAAGAGACAACTTTACCTCTGGCACATCTGGGTCTCCAGCCAGCATTTGTTTCTAATCCTACATTGATTTATACCCACCTCACTTGAGTCACCAGAACCTCACAGTTGGCAGCTCTAAAAACCAGTTTCAGGCCAGGCACCGATCCCTAGATGGATCAGCATCCATGGCTGCATCGCAAGCCACTTATTGGTAATCAATTAAAGTACCTTAATAAACAAATAAATGGGTTTCTACTCCATTCATAAGTAACCTCTAAACTTGAATTTGAAATGAGTGTGCTCGCCTCACTGAACACTCCTGCAGCACACAAGTCATCCTGCTCTCACAAAGGCCAGAAGGAGAATAAAAGCTCCGAAGAGGGTCTGGGCTGGACTTTGTTTCCCAAGCTCCTCCTGTAACATGGGCCGGGCATCGGGGGCACACAGCCCCATGACTGCAGGGACAGGGGCATGGGGGGCTTTCCCTTCACTGTCTCCCCTCTCTCTCTACCTGTTGGCTGTTGTCATGTTTTTCATTTGGCAACGTAAGGGAGAAGAGGTCAGCGCCCCATCTAAATAGTCAGGCACGGCATGTTTTAAAAGTTCTCACAGCTCATCAGTTGAAAATCGCCGATTTAGGCTAATTCTAACTCTATTCAACAAACGGGCTTATTTGGTGAGTTGTGGTTCACTGTGGGGCTATTCCAGGGGGCAAATTTAAATGTTAGCATGGAACCTCCCTGTTCTAACCCACAGAAGGCCTCCAGGAGAGTGATTTTTAATTCTTGTGAAGAGTGGTTTTTATCTCTTGCACTGTATTTCCAAAGCTGAGGTGTCACTTCTTCCTTCCATGCCACCTGATTAATTTTAGGACTCAAATAGACTTATTTCTGGAACTGATCACAGGCTATTTGTAAAAATCTTTTGCTACACGAATGTAGAGGGTGGTCTGCCTGCAGCCCAGCCTACACCAAGCTGGGATAATCTTCTACTTAGGCAGGAATACAAACCAGGCCCTTATATTTTCATACAACAGTGTGCACCATATGGAATGAAGCTGTCATTTAAAAAAATAACCCTGTGACACTCCTCAGTAATGTGCATGTCAAACCACTTCGCCCAGCAGGTAAGAAAGTGGAGCAAGGTCCTCCTACATGAATGGCTCAGGCGCTAGATTCCACACCACGCAGTAATGCTTCTAGTTTTAAAAGGGAATGTGGCCCAGCTGAGCATGGCTCAGCCACTGACCATCGACCTGGGACCCAGGAGATCGAGGTTCCATTCCCGGGCCCCACTTTCCTCCCCAGTCAGCTAATTCATCCCTGATGGCCCTGAGCTGGCCTCTGCCTCAGCGGAGGGACACAGCTCCCTCCCCCAGCCCCCAGGCTGCTGCCGCTCCGGCTTCCATGCTGCCCTCCCGGCCTCTGACCATCCCAACTCTGGCTTCCCAACCGCTTCTCCAGCTGCCTCTAACTTGGTTCTCAGTCTTGCCTATTTTTAACTCCTCAATCCATGCTGTGCTCACTGGGGCTCAGATGTGACATTTCACAGAGTAAAGCACACCTTTCTTGATGTATTTCTTAAGAGGATTTTGCTCAGTGCCTTGGACTTTTAAGAACATTTCTCAGTTGCAACTTACTTGCATTTTATTTTACGTTGTGCAGTGTTGCCATTTTAACCCTCAGTTTCATTATTTTAATACATTAAAAATATGGGAGTGAAAAACATTTAGTATCCTGAAAGCTGATCACATGATGGATCATTCTATAAATTCTTTTCCTATGTGTCATGTATCGGGAGTTTACATTTCTGCTCTATCGGGTTTCGTTTTTCAAGTCTCAGACAACTCCTTTCATACCGCTCAGAACCCGTCTTCTCACATGTAAAACAGATAGAGTTTCTATACCACCTAACTCAAAACATTTGTGAAGATCAGATAAAATGCAAGCGCAATCCATGTACTGTATCTAAAGCACAAAAATGGCAAAACAAAGCTTTTCCAAATTGACTCAAAGCACAATGTGAACATTCAATATTTTACTGGAAAGTGTCCGAGTTGTGCACTCATTCTAAATTTCTCAGTGGCATCTTAATTAAATATGCTTTGGCTACCCACTAAAGGGAAGGAAATGATAGTTACACGGTTAGCAAGAAGTACTCCCAGTGGGTTGGGTGTTTTTTTAAATAAAGAAATATGTACTACCTGCCAGTGTCAAGCACATTACTGTACCGCCTCTCTCTCTTTTTTGTTTATGTAACGTAACCTGGAGATCAGCACATAGTCGTAAAGACTTACCATAGTGATTTGATAGCTCCACAGTTTTATACTGTGTGGGTGGAACAGTTTATTTTACCAGTCATTCACTGGACATGAGTTATTTCCATTATTATCCTTTTGAAAATAATGCAACAGACACTTTGTGAATTCCTGGTTCTATATGTGTGGACCACGTCTTTGGGATAAATTCCTAGAAGTAGGATCTCTTTATCAATGCATCCGCATTGTTGTGAGGTTCTGCCAGCGGTCCCTTCATGGGGTCAAACAGTTTTTCCTTTCCAGCAATACATAAAGGTAGCGGTTTATTCTCGACCTTACCAAAAAATTAAGTGTCAAGTTTATGGATCTTCTCCCAATAGCTGAAAAAATACAGTGTATTTATATTTACATTTCTCTTATATGTGTAGATGTGCTTAAAGGTAATTTGCAATTCCTTTAGTGACTTGTGTGTTCATATCTTTGTCAGTAGCTTCAGATTAATTTAGTTTCTTTGAGTCAGCCTATTTTAGGCCCTTACTGATTGTTTTGTTCAAGCCCCTGCTGGCTCTCCCCTGAGCTACTGCACCAGCCACTAACTGGTGTCCCCGCTGCCACCCTATCCTCACACTGTCACTCAGTTGCTTCTCTGTTTCCCTCCCACTCCCTTTCTCTTTCTCTGTCTAATTCACCTAATTCACCTCATGTCCTTGCAAATAATCCTCCAATGGATTCCCATTACAACTAGGCTAAAATTCATGTTTCTGTCGAGGCCCAGGAGGCACATGCGGTCTTCACCCAGCACATCCCTGCAGGCGTCCCTTTCGCTGTGCAGCAGCCACCCCTGGGCCTCTCTGCTCTTTCCTGTGCTCAGTGTTCTCCCCCTGAGATGCTCTGCGGGGAGCCTGTCCCCCCACCCTCTCCCCTGGCTCCCTCTCGTGTCCGGGACTGCTCAGTGTCGCTGCAGGACAGCGGCTGTCTGCAGCCAGCCTGCCCTTCCTGAGGGTTCCTGTGCTGTGTGCCCCCAGCTCCTCTAGAATGAAAGGGCCTGAGGGAAGGGGAATTTTGGGGGGTTGTATTGTATTGTGTTGTTTTGTTAATCCTAACCCAAGGATATTTTTTCTATGGATTTTTTGAGAGACTGAAAGGAGGGGGAAAAGGGGCAGAGAGAGTGGGGGGAAGAGAAACATCCATGTGAGAGAGACACATTGAATGGTTGCTTCCCCCACATACCCAGACTGGGGTGGGAATCGAACCCACAACCCAAGTAGGTGCCCTTGACTGGGAAAAATAACTCTGGAACCTTCAGAGCACCAACCAGTGCACTAACCACGGAGCCACACCAGCCAGGGTGAAGGGAGAGTTTTGTCCTGCGCATCCCTAGTTTTTCTGCACCTGGAATGATGCCCAGTGAACCTCTGTTTCCGGAACCAGAACCAGTTAAGTTTCTCTCAATTTCCCTATGTCTTCTAAGGTTTCCTCTAAAGCTATATTTTGATTTCTCGTGTAAGATCAGCATTACTTGCAAATCTTAAGAGTAGTCATTCCAAATTAAAGACACGAGATCCACAAAAGTTTAAAAGGGGAGTTGTAATGTCCCATAAAAAAATAATGGTAACTTTAATTTGAGATAAGAAAATTTCATGTTAAAATACTTTAACTACAAAATGACATCCTAATTAGGTTATAGGAGAGTATACCAGAAAAGTGCAATGCCTCCATTTTATCTGTGTCCTTAGAATAGAGCATTAATGGGGACAGGAATCGTTTCTCCTTAAAGAGGGCCAACCATGAAGGGTGGTGCTGATGGTTCTGCGCCACTTGCCAGGTCAGTCCCACGGGAGAGCCGCCTGCACTGCTGGAAACACACCCCGAGCGCCCTCCAGTGGGCAGTCCCAGCCCCTGGAGATTAAGTCCATCACTTCACTTTTGAACAAAACTTTACAAAGCAGCACATAGACAGTGTAAAATAAACAAGATTTTGTTGATATGCATACACAAGATTCACAAAGGATCAACATCCAAATATTACTTAAAGTGCTGGATATACTGAGCCTAAGTGAATGACTTTTCAATATTTTCTAAATCTTTCCCATCAAATCATTATTAATGTTATTACCAAAAAGGAGTGTTTAAAATAGCTGCTGGAAAGAGAAAAGATCTGTTGCTCTGAGGTTTTTCTACATAATATTGCCAGTTCCTCCCCACTCACTCCTCAGGGGAAGGGGAAAAACCGGGCACTTGAGAGAACATCTAGAGCCAGCAAATTAGGAAAGTTCATAGGGTCATAACATAAAAGGCTGTGGGAAAAGTTGATGAGCAGTAATAAAATCGGGTAACAGGACTTTAGCGTCTTTATTGAGCTACTGATACTACACCAGTTATATTAGATATAGAGATAGATAAAAACAAGGGAGTGGAAGCATTCCTTTAACTTGATCTGAAATTTGTACGAGGTTATTACGAATAGCTTCTTTGAAATGCCTAAAGAAATCACGCTGGAACAAGACACAGCAACACTCATATGATTTTGTGTGACCAAATAATTCAGTGCCCTATTGTAGAAAATCAGAAATGTTTTACATCTAAGTAGGTATTTCTCAGTCTCCAGACAAACTGATATAAAATTGTCTGAAATAAAGACATTCGAAGCAAACTTTCAATGGGCTTGTACTTGATATTTTCGTGTTGTGACCTTGTTTCTATGGGAACTTCATAGGCAAATGCTGAAATGGAGGCTTCTTGTATTACTTTATCAAATATCTCCTAAATATTCTAAACAAATTGAAATGAAAGTGTAACTATCATGTTCAACATAAGAAGGTAAATTCTGTTCTCGTAAAGCCTGTTTGTTAACTGTTCCGACCGCACACTATTTATCACAGCCCTGGGCTGACTCCACTTGCCTCACCTGCTGCCAGGCCCGGGTCTCCTGAAGCTCCTCTGTCCAGGGCATTCTCGGCTTTAAAGGAAAATCATCAGAACAAACTCATTAAAATCTAGCAATTTGTTTAGCTAGTAAATTCACACTATTTCCTGACTTCTACTTTTATTCTTATTCACTCCAATGAGCTTATAAACATAGGGCTGAGAGGTATGTGTTGCTTCTGAGTCCTGCACAGTCATTTTGGATGGAAATAATCAAAACTGGAGCAGGTTAAGACAGACCCGCTTTATGGGGAGATTCTAAACTATGAGCTGTGTTCTAAAGTTCTGTAAGCACCACGACAACTGCATCTGGCGTGTGTGTCACCTGCAAGTCAGCCCCTCCTACTCCATAGCTGTGCTCCACCGCGATTCACATTTCTCAGCCTGGCCTGTTCAGCGGCAATATAGGGACAGTTAACACGGGCCTCACTTGTAGTTAAAGGGGCCACATGATATATCCATCAAAGGGAGTTGTAAATTTTAAAAGAATTTCATAAAGGTCCTATACTGGTCTCTGGCACTATTATCTCCTAACACTTCCCATCTATGTTAAGGTTTACCATACAGCACCATGCAGGGCACATGTTTTTCCAAATTTTTATTCCCTTTCTGTTTAAAGCTACAGTTAATGAATTCACGTCACTTTTTCACAATATTTAACTGTTATAAAAAAGCGGATTTCCCAGTTACAAAGTCCCATGAACCATCTGGGTCAATCCATAGGCTTCATTACTACAAATCTTAATAAAATTAAGAGCTTAACTAAAGTTTAAGTACAATAAGAGCTTTAAGACATTTCATCTATGAAATAATGAAATAATATGGCATTTATTGTTTTCAAAGATTTTTTTATTGAGTTTTTAGAGAGAACTAGGGATCAGCTGCCTCCTGCCCACCCCCTACTGGAAATGGAGTCTGAAACCCAGGCATGTGTCCTGACCAGGAATTGAATCAGCAACCTCTGAGTGCATGGGATGAAGCTCAACCAACTGGGCCACAGGGGCCAGAGCGAATCTGGCATTTAAATGAAACAAATGGACAAATATATTTTCACAACTTTATGAGAGAATGGTTTCCACTTCAAAGAATAGTGTTCATGAGCCACATTGTTACCCAGAATTATTTTAAATCAACCATTTCCTCTCTTTTCCTTGTCTCCTCCATCTTCTCTGTGCCCCACCCCCCCCAACACCACCCATTTGGTCTTTAAAACTTTCACCTCAACAGTCTAACAGGATTCTATTGGAAAGCAGGGATGGGGGGATGGTCAGAGGTAACCATGGAGACATACATTCTTGGGCAGGATCTGACATCTTAACGCCAAAAATTTTAAATTGCAAATCAAAGTCTAAATTTGTTTCTTTCTTTTTTGCAAAGGTTGAACAACAAGCAATCTTATGAACCACACCACCTCTCTTTAGAAGAGGCAATGTAAAAACAAAATCTCTTAAGTCACTAAAGACTAAAAGTGGAAAAGTAGAAATTTTCAAGTAATCGAACTCCATGGGTTCTCCTCTGGGTAAAAAAAACAAACAAATGAATAAATAAAAATTATGATCTACAGTGCTAAGGGTGACATTTCACATTGTTCACTTATTTTATGTTTTATTTTCCACAATATTCTTTCCTTCTGTGTTCAAATTGTAGTTGGAAAGGTTGAGGCAGCTCCATCCATAAAAATGAAAACAGCTCACTTAACACCATATAGACCCCTGTGTCAGTGTCTACCTTGAATTTAAAGAACAAATTCAAAGTTGTTTGCTCCTGAACTGTCCAGAGTATCAACTACCTTAACAGGTGGGGGCAAGGGTACCACCAAGCTTTTATCTGGTTCCTTCACTTAGGGACCATCTGGAAAGTTAAGAGTGGATACATAAAATGGATACTCCAATGGTGAGGTATTCAAGTTTTCATTGAGAAAGGAAGAAAACATACCTAAAACTATTCATAAAATCTCACGAAAAGCTAAGTAGGGCTATAAACAGGAATGGCTGAGGACTGGAGTGACCCGGGCAGGGATGAAAAATGAAAATAAGGGAAAGACCTGAGCATTCAGGCAGTACAGAAAGAAACCGACTAGACTCGAGGGGGACGGAATAAGGAGTGGGGTGCCAGGCCTAGCCAGCCTTGGTCCCTGGTGGCCAGCCCTGAAAAAGTCAGCGTCAGGCAAAAAGGAGCCTCAGGCCATAGATCCCTCCCAAGGGACCCAGGGGGCAACTAAATCCAGAGGTACACCTGAGAACAGACACCGCCCACCACCTCCTTACCTTGGAGCATCAGCAGGTCAGTGAACTGCTGTCGATGTTGTTGCTCACTGCCTCCAACATCCAACTTGGCCTTCATGGATGTGGGCGATGCTGCTACAGCCACCATGTTTCCAGCTGCCACCTTATAAACTTCAGACTCGTAGTCTGGTTCTACTGGCCCTGAGCTTCGGCCCAGCTTCAGGCTGGCATTGGGCTTCAAGCAGCAGCTAAGCTTATTGCCCATTGTGTACCTTCACTCCTCAATTCTGTCACCACCTTTACTTGTCACCCACCTTCCCTGCCTTCAGCAGTCTCTCCTCCAAAACAATGACACACCTGGCACCCTTCAAGCAGGCACAAACTAGCTTTCTGATGGCCTGGCTGCCAGGCACAGGGCCCGACAAGGGCTCAGGGCCCCTGCCACACACCCTCTGCTTTGCTGCTACTGCCTCCTTTTAGTTGACTAGTATGTGAGGATGGCGACCAACCAAACTAATTCAAAAGGGGTAGGGAACAGACTAACACTGAGAACTACAACCACTTCCAGAAGAGAACACAACCAAAGCTCCTCCTCCTTCGCAGCCAGTTCTCAACTGAAGAGCATTCTCCTGGCTGGGACCAGCCAACCAGAACACATTCCGTGGTCACCTGGCTACCAGAGACCAATCACGCAGAAGTCTCGCTATGTGCCCGCCTCACAGAAAAAGCATATGATTGGCTGGTGGGCATGGCTCAGTGGTTGAGCATTGACCTATGACCCAGGAGAGGGAGGTTGGGTTCCCAATCAAGGCACATGCCTGGATTGCAGACTCATCCCTACTAGGGGCCTGCAGGAGACAGCCAATCAAGGACTCTCGTCATTGATGTTTCTCTCTCACTCTCCCTCTCTCTTCCTCTCTCTGAAATAATAAAAACTCTAAAGAAAAATTAAAAACATGTTTTACACTGCCTGTCCCCTGCTCTCCACCTCCCAAAGTCCAGACTTCTGTTCTTCTTCACCGCATCAGTAGATGTGCCACAGACTCAGGTTTCCATTCATTACTGGGGTGGGGAATGTCTAGCCCACTGGCTGTATGCTGCTTGAGAAATAATTTGATCTGGCCCTGCCACGTCAACCGCAGGTGGAACTTGAAATTCAATAAATCTAGGAACATTTTTAATAGCTAATTTTTAAGTTGATGATTTTGTATGGCGGGAGAATAATGTTATAAATATCCAAATGGCCCTTGGCAGATAAAAGGTTCCCCAACCCTACATGATTGCAGGCTGCCTGGAACTCTCAGGTTGTGTGCAAAGTACAGAAGGCATTTGCTAATGCAAGCAAGCCGCTGTCATTAGCAACTCAGTTTCTTTGGGTCTGACAACTGAGTACTTCGATGTGTTTCTCACCAAACTTATTTACACCCTGTTGACCACTTTCCTGAGTAAATGCTCCTCCTCTTTTCCTTCCACAAACTATTAGTTTTCACCTGCATCTTGACCATAGCAACCCCTGGAGCCCCGGGCCTACTCTTGATAAACAGACTGTAAATGAGGCTCAAAGATGCCTTACCCTTCCACTTACTCAGGGGTAGAATAGGAACCAAATTCATCCCTCCCAGTTCAGACATGCAGGAATTCACCGATTTGCTTTTCTCATTTCTGTTTCTCCCTACCACAAAGAGAGTTTCCAGTTTTTCTTTCTTTGCCAATAATAAAGCTTAAAGCACGATTTTCTCACTCCAAATTGAGAAACTCAAAGTGGGGAACCACTATCCTGATTTGATGAAGACGATGATAATGATGGTAACATTTGGCAAACACCTACTGTGCTCCCAATCTTCTTTCAAGTGAGATATCTATTTAACCATCCAAAACAATCCTCATTTTACAGACTTTGCAGAAGAAATTGAGACACAGAAGTAAAGTAAAGCTTCTGAGGGTCACATGATTGTTCATGGGTGGAGCCAGGATATGATTCCAGATAACGTGGGATAAGGACTTTCTATCAGGATTTTTTTTTTTTTTTTTTAATGTGGATCTTTAATATATTTTCTGTCTTTCAACAGTAAGTTTCTCCAATGTGCCAGACACTGTATGTGTGAAACACTCCCGCCTCCAGTGAGTCCAGCAGATAAAAAAAATCGAAGGCTTAGAGAGTCCCATGGTCTGAGGCCACAAATTGGGAAAGTACTTTAACCTGGGACTCAAACCTTGGTCTGCCTGACCCCAAAGTACATTCTGGTGTAAAGAGTCGGAGTTTTATTCTGGAAACACAGACCAATTGATGCTTGGAAGTGTGTGTGAGGGCAGAATGGCAGGAGATGAGGTCAGAAGAGTGGTCCTCAAGTACCCTGCAGGCCTTGGAAAGGACTTCACATCATAGCCTGGAGGAGCAAGACAATCATGGAGAACCACTGAACTTGATATTTTAACAAAGGTCCTTGGCTCCTGTGTAAAGCCTAGACGAGATGTATCAAAATGTTTGCAAACCTCTTATTAATAGATATAAACTCATTTAGCAGGACATCTTAAAGGGTTGGAGTAAGAAACAAAGGAGGACTATCAGGGGCCCTGGCCCCAAATCCGAAGCCCTCTTGGTACCCTTGCCTTCCCACTTGGCCATCCTATTGACCCATCTGATAAACTAAATGAAATGTCATTTTAAACAAGCCTCAGGCTGATCCATGAGCCCTTTACCCCAGGATCATTCAGTCGACATCTCTTCCCCAAATTTTAGGCCAACTGGTTGCTCCCCCATCCCCTCCCTGATGTCTGTTTTCTATTTCTATGTCTTGCACCCAAGTCCCCAGTCTTGAGGCGCCATCCACCCCAACTCAAGCCTCACTGCTACCAACTGCCAACTGGTTCCAACTGCCAACTGCCAAGATTTCACCTTACTCTCCTTTCTTGCTCCCCTTCCCTCCTCTATCAGTTATTTTTTCTCTCCCTCTCCCCACTTCCATTCCTGGCGAATGGAAAAATGAAAGCCTCCTCTGATATCTACAAATAAAATTTCAGGAAAGTGGGCAATCTCTATTAGTCAATTATGGGAACAAAGTTAATGGCTATCCAGCCCAATCTGGAAACTCCCAACGTACTATCAAATCACAGGTTATGGCTGCATGAGCAGAAACATAGTTCAGTGTTGGATCAAACTGGGATCAGCATTCTCCTCTCAGAAGGCTTTCGTTAGTGTCCAAAGCCCTCTTACGATGCTGAGGGCTCCATTCTTATGGAAAGAGCCCTCATCAGTCACTTCCCTAAAGATGCATGTACTGCTTGGCCAGCATGGCTCTGTGGTTGAGCTTCAATCTATGAACCAGGAGGTCATGGTTCGGTTCCTGGTCAGGGCACATGCCCATGTTGCGGGCCATGTCCCCAGTAGGGGCCGTGCAGGAGGCATCCGATCAATAACTCTCATCAATTGATGTTTTTTTCTCTCTCTCTCCATGTCCCTTCCTCTCTCTGATATCAATAAAGACATATTTAAAAAGACATATTCAAAACAACTCATTTTTTCCTCCTACTTGTCTTTCCATGTCCTCCACAGGCCCCTACCCAAGGCCTATTGACTCCATCAACATTTACCTGTCCTTCTTCTATAGGCCGCCTTTTGATTATTATTATTATTGTTCCTTGGAAACAAAAGACCAAACTGGTTCTCTTTCTCCAAGAGCAATGGACCCATTTAACAAATTTCAAAACCCTGCGTTAGGTAAGTGTGCCAGTTCAGCCCAGACTCTTGGGCTGATCCACTCACTTGACCACAGTTAGGAACTGACATTAAACATTCAGGAAGTGGTGCTTCTATAAGCTGAGTACAACCTACATGCCCAGGGCCTAGGAAGAGCAACAACAGTAGGGTCGCTGGCCTGAGACCTCACTGTCAACAAGGGCTTCAGTGCCCGCAGATTATACCTATCGTTACAGAGAAGTGTTGGCAGGTTGGCACAAAGATGATATCACTGTCCAACTTAAGTCGATACCTGTTATCTCACTACCGGGCCATATCTGTAATGAACTATGGCCCAACACTTTTAACAACTCCTCTGATAGCTCCCTTCATCGCCTTGGAAATAGTGTAATTACAGTAAACCAAATGTGTACGGGCTGCACGTGTGGGTTGAATTGTTTACTTCTTAGATATTGACATTTAGATTATACCAAGGGCCTGGCTGGTGTGGCTCAGTTGGTAGGCTGGCGTCCCATGCACCAAAAGGTTGGCAGTTCAATTCCTGGTTGGGGCACAGTTTCAGATTTGCTCCCAGTCAGGGTACCTCCGTCTCTCTCTCTCTCTCTGTCTCTCTCTCTCTCTCTCTCTCTCTCTCCCCCTCTTCCCTGACTCCATTCCCCTCTCTCTAAAAATCAATACAAACATATTAAAAAGAAAAAATAAAATATATCAAGGGGCAGTGGATGAGGGACACCTGCAATAGTGTCAACAATAATTTAAAATCAAATCAAATACACCACAGAGGAGGATTTGAGATCTTGCTCCCCAGCAAATGTTCCCAGTTTAGCTCAAATAAACTCTTAAAATTCTAAAATATATATACTACCAATGGTGTAACCGTATTTCTGAATTTTCTTTTCTTTCTACCCTTTTTCTTTTTCTCGGTTTGGTTTATTGTGAAGGCCGCCTGAGTGTTCCTGGACCTCTGAAAGTCCCTCTGAAGACCCAAAACAGAGCTAAGGTGGCAAAGCCGGCCTGGCCAGCACTAAGAGTTCCCTCATTTTACTCCCTTCCTTAGACAAAGAAATGTTGTAAAGTCCCAGAGCCACAAGTGTTCTTCCCAGGCTAATCAGGTTTTGAATTCTTGGATGATAAGGCTTCCAAAGGGGGCCATCCACACACGAGTGACAGAAGTCTAGATGTGTAACTCTTACTGGGACTCTAAATTGTACAAAGCTATGAAAGTTTTTATCCCATCGCCTTTTATCCCCTCTGCCCCGTTCCACCTCCACCCAGCCCCCACCCCTGCCGTCAGCACACTGCTGTCCATGGCCATGAGCTCCCTCCTTTTCCTTTCTATTTTGCTCAACCCCTCCTCCCCCCGCCCCCACCCCAGCTGTGGGCCTGCTCTCTATTTATGAGTCTGTCTCTATTCTCTCTGGTACTTCAGTTTTGAACATTTCTTTAAGTGACCCGAGTGATCAGTAAGTTTTTAGGGGCCTGGTTCGTGATTGTTCTCTAGAACCTTTCAAAAGCTCTAACCTGCTACCCAATGTATGTCTGTTTTGCGTCCTTCATCCCTTCAGGAAACTGCTGCATCCATTCTTTCAACACACTTATTCAATACCTGGGCATTTGGGTTGGTTGTGTTCCCATTCTGATTTGTTTCAATGTCTTTTTTATTTCTTTCTTGATCTCATTGTTAAGTAGCATGTCGTTGTATAGTAACATGTCCTTCAGCCTCCATATCTTTGTTTGTTTTTCAATTTCCTTTTTGTGACTGATTTCTAGGTTTGTATCATTATGGTCAGAGAAGATGCCTGATATGAGTTCAATCTTCTTAAATTTATTGAGACTTGTTTTGTGTCCTAACATGTGGTCTATCCTATGTGCACCTGAAAAGAATGTATATTCTTCTCCTTTGGGGTGAAATGCTCTGAAGATATCAATTACATCCATCTGATCTAGTGTGTCATTTAAGGCTGTCATTTTCTTGTTGATTTCCTGTCTGAAAGATCTATCCATAGATGACAATAGGGTGTAAAATTCCCTACTGTGACTGTATTTCGGTCAATCTCTCCCTTTTTGTCCATCAATATGTGTTTTACATATTTGGGTGCTCCTATGTTGGGGTGCATAAATGTTTACAAGGGTATATCCTCTTGCTGCACGGCTCCCTTTATGATTATGTAGAGTCCTTCTTTCTCTCTTCCTATAGCCTTTGTTTTAAAGTGGATTTTGTCAGATATGAGTACTACCATCCCAGCTATTTTGTTCTTTCTATTTGCATAAAATATCTTCTTGTATCCTTTGACATCTGGTCTGTGGGCGTCTTTCGTTCTGAGGTGGGTCTCTTGTAGACAGCATATATATGGGTGTTGTTTCCTGATCCATTCAGTTACCCTATGTCTTTTGATTAGAGCATTTAAGCCATTCACATTTAAAGTGATTACTGATAGGTATGTATTTATTATTTATTGCATTTTATTCGTTTAAACATGTTTCTCACTTCCTGTTTCCCCCTTCTCTTCTTCGTGCCCCTTCTCCTTCTCCTTCTTCTTAAAGAAGGCCCTTTAACATTTCTTGTGAGAATGGTTTGGTGGTAACAAATTCCTTTAGCTTTTACTTCTCTGGGAAGATCTTTATTTCTCCTTCAATTTTCAGTGATAGCTTCGTTAGATAGAGTAATCTTTGCTGTATGTCCTTGCTTTTCATCACTTGAAATATTTCATGCCAATCCCTTCTGAACTGAAATGTTTCTGATGACAAATCAGCTGACAGTCTTATGTGATCTCCCTTATAGGTAATTAACTGTCCTTCTCTTGTTGCTTTTAAGATTCTCTCTTTGTCTTTAACCTTTGCCATTTTAATTATGATGTGTCTCAGTGTGGGCCTCTTTGAGTTCACCTCTTTGGGACTTTATGTGCTTCATGGACTTGGGTGTCTTTTTCCTTCCCCAGGTTAGGGAACTTCTCTGTCATCATTTCTTCAAATAGGTTCTCAACCCACTGCTAGCCTTCTCTGTCTGGTACCCTTATGATGATGCTCATGTTCTTACTCTTCATGATGTGCCAAGGTCCCTTAAAGTATCCTCATTTTTTAAATTCTCTTTTTCTTCTTTCTGCTCTGAATAGATCTTTATTTTCTACTTTTTTTCCACATCTCTGATTTGATCCTCTGCTTCATCAAGCCTACTGTTTCTTCCTTTCAGTGTAGTCTTCTTTTCAGATCTTGTATTCTTCATTTCTGATGGGTTCTTTTTTATGGTTTCTGTGTCCTTTCTCATGCTGTTGAGCATCCTTATAACCATTACTTTGAACTCTATAACTGATATATTGTTTGCCTTCATTTCATTTAGTTCCTTTTCTGGAGATGTCTCCTTTCCTGGAGATGTCTCCTTTTCTTTCATTTGGGGCTTATTTCATTGTCTCCCCACTTTGGCTGCCCCTTTGTGTTTGTTTCTATGTATTACATAGATCTGCTATGCCACTCAGTCTTTTTTAAGTGGCCTTATATAGTAGGTTTCCTGTGGGATCTAGTGGTGCAGTCTCTTTGGTGACCTGTGTTAGATGCTCCAGGAATGACCCCTGTCCTTGAGCTACACAAGTCAGTTTGTCCAAGATTCTGTCTGGAGGAAACAGAGTTCAGCAGGGTGTGGCTGCCAGGAATAGGGAGGATGGGGTCAGTAGATCTTCCATGAGGGAGAGGTGGGAGATGTGGCCCCCACCAGAGAGTCACACAATTCAGTCTGTCCCAAATTTTGCTCCCACCTCAGCAAGATGGAGCCACTAGCTGTCATGCAGGTGGAACTGCTGGAGGGTGCGGTTAGTAGATCTCCCATGAAAGGGAAGCACCAGAAAAGTTCACAAAGTCATGGAGAGAAGGGCCACCCACCCTAAAGCCACACTACTCCCCTTGAGTCTGCCCAGACCTCTGCACCATGGCCAAGTCAGCTGACTCTTCAGCTGGGCATAAGCTCCACAGGGTGGGGTGAGAGAGAGTCCAGAGGGAGTCCAGAGGGCGAGACTATTGCTTTCCCTCAGGCTGATGCCACATGCAGGGGAGTGCTCCACCCGAGAAAGATGACATCTGCTGCATGGGAGAAGAACTCAGCACAAAGGTCCTGGTGGATGTCCTTCAGATCTTTCCCCAGAGCCACAAACCCCATATTCTGCTCACTCAGCTTTTACCCACTCCTCATTTTCTCCACCAGAGCCTAGGGTGAGTAGTTGCAAATGAGATTTTGTGCATTGGCCCTTTAAGAGGGTGCCTGTTGCCCTGGCTGGTGTGGCCCAGTTGGTTGAGCATCATCCTACCCACTGAAAGGTCACTGGTTTTATCCCCAGTGAGGGCACATGCCCAGGTTGCTGGTTCAATGCTGGGTAGGGAAGGTATGGGAGGCATCCAATCGATGTTTCTCTCTCTCCCTTCCTCTCCCTCTAAAATCAATTTTAAAAACATACTGAAGATGGTGCCTGTCTATCATCCATAAATCAGCACACAGTTAGAGTTGGTGAGGATGTGGAGAAGAGAGAACCCCTGTGCACTCTTAGTAAGAATGCAGACTTGTGCAGTCACTGTGGAAAACAGTCTGGAGTTACCTCAAAAATATTAAAACCAGAACTGTCTTACCACCCAGAGATTCCACTTCTGGTAATATACCCAAAAAACCTGAAACACTCATTTAAAAGAAGATATGCACCTCTGTGTTCACTGTAGCATTATTTACAGCAGCCAAGATTTGGAAGCACCCAAGTGTTCATCAATACACGAGTGGATAAAAAAGCTGTGGGACACTTGCACAATGGAATACTACTCGGCCATAAGGAAAAAGGAAATCTTACCCTCTGTCACAGCTTGGATGGACCTGGAGAGCATGGCGTTAAGTGAAATAAGCCAGCCAGAGAGAGACAAATACCATATGGTTTCACACCTATGTGGATCTAATGGACAGAATTAACAAACAAAATAGAAACAAACTCCTAGATATAGAGAACAGACTGACAACTGTCAGACGGGAGGACGGTTGCGGGCTGGGTGAAAAAAGTGAAGGAATTAAGAAAACAAACCTCAGAGACAAAGACAACAGCCTGGTGATTACCAGTGGGAAGGGGGTGGGGGAAGGTAGAAGAGGGTACCGGGGGGATAAATGGTGATGGAAGGAGCCCTGATTGGGGTTGTGAACACACAACACAATGTACAGATGATGTATTATAGAATTGTACACCTGAGACCTATATAATTTTATTAACCAATGTCACCCCAATAAAGTTAATAAAAAATAGATAAAAGTTTAAAAAAGAAAAAATCGAATGTGTGATCAAATTGTCTATACTTTGAATATAATCATAGTTTATTTTTAATTGTTTAGCTCATTACTATCTTTACAACACTTTATGTGAAAACGTTGATAACAACACAAGTAGTAATTATGCTTAAGTGAAAGCACAAAAATAGTTTGTGGAATACACTTCTAAGAATTTATGGATCGGGTACGTCTTTATGTTGTCATTCTTTCCACCTTTCCCAGTAGAACACCTACACCTGCATCACACAAATACAGTCACCTGTGATATTTGGCCCACTTTCACTTAACGGGAACCACCACTTTTCACATCTTTCTATGTGTTATGAAATTATATCTGTTATGCAGAAGAGTAGAGTATATTTTATTGAACAGTATGCTAGCTGCTTTTATAACTTTAAATATTTAGACATGTGGTCCATGAGTCTCTCTTTGTGTTCTTGTCCTGGCCTCTGCAAACATTAGGAGGAGGAGTTTTTCCAATGAGGAAAATTCTAACAAAATCCAATTAAATTTAAATGCAGATACACTCTAATGCCAGTAGGGGACACACTGTCACTTCCTCCAAGAGTAACTTCCAGGTTGATGGCTGATGAAGGCTTTTTTTTTTTTTTTTTTCGCCCCCAGAAACATCCAATAAAGGCACTTTTTATTTTCTTTATATTCAACAATCTTAACACCAGAAATTCAGCAAATAGAAGCAAATACTTTTTTTCTGGGATTTCTTGTTTGCTAACTGGCTTTCCCTTCTTTCAGCAACTCAAAGGTTAAAATGGAAATTAAAAAATTCATGATTAGGTCTTTGAAATTAATATATACTTGACACTAGTTTACCAATCTGATCACTGAAAAGGACAATCAAATGACTGGAAATTTTTTTTTTAAATTTTTTTAATTTAAAAATAAATTTTAATAAATGACTCGAATTACGTGTGGCTAGGGTGCTTTTAGCATGAGGGGCTCTGTCACTCAACGCTTGGCAGCCTAGCTGTCCTCACCATTGGGCTGTGGTTCTAAGATCAGGCTGGTTGACTGTGCTGTCATCTAGAAATATTATTGAGTGTGAGATACACTGTATAGTAAGGCTCCTGGGGGCTACAGGAAGGGTGGGAGAAACAGAAGAAAATGTCACAGTGAGTTCCTATAAAAGTGAGTTTTTTCCTTACTTAAAATGTCAATCACTTAAGCATTATAATTTTTCTCATGATCCATGAGCTGCTTGAGTGCAATGTCATGTGCAGCTCTATGATAAATTCGTTAGCTACTTCAACTTGTAGTGATGAGATTTGAGGAATGGGTTACAATGCTGTCCTTAATATAATACCTATAATCAAACCCTGTAAAGACCTATTATAAAGGACCTTTAAAATAATGTTAAAAGTTTGATGTAACACTTCAGTGTTTTGCCAGGCCAGCATAGCTCAGCGGTTGAGCGTCGACATGGGATCCAGGAGATCACGCTTCGATTCCTAGTCAGGGCACAGGCCGGGTAGTGAGCTCGATCCCCAGCGATGGGCATGCAGGAGGCAGCTGGTCAATGACACTCACATCATTGCTGCTCCTATCTCTCTGTCCCCCTTCCTCTCTCTGAAATGAATGAAAATGTATTTTTTTTAAAAAAAAGATTTCAGTGTTTTATTTTCTTAAGCAATAAAAAGGAGCTAAGATTTTTCTATTCCTATTATTGACTTACTACAATAAAATGTAATGCCCTATAGAATACTGAAGGATGAGCATTTTATTGCAGTAAATGAAAGCCAATAATAAACATTTGTCAAATTTGAGACAGTGTGACAAAACAAATGTATTCCAGGAAAGGTGTGTGTGAGCACAGGCTGCCCATTTGAGAACAAGCTGGGGGCTCGCGGTCTCTCTGGGCCTCAGTATTGTCATCTGTTGAATAAGAGCGGTGGAAAAGACTCTCTCAGATCCAAAAAACAGACAGAACAACTTTAACCAGTTAACTCTCACTTCATGCTTTAATGAGATTGGAATTACATTACTCAAGGGGGAACCTCAGAGAATACTTTCCATTCATTTCTAAATATTAACTTTATTTTCTAAGCCATGTGGCACCCATCACCACCGCGCCTCACTCCTGCTGCTCTCTGCCCACAACGCCCTCACCTTTCTTCTGGTCCCGGCAAGCCGCCCCTCCCGCACCCCAATAAACCTGCAGGATACCTTTGCCAGCGGCCCAATACCAAGCTCCTCTCTTTCTGTGCACTCGCAGGTCTCAGTTCCCACCTGCTACAAGGTAGCAGTTGCTACCGGGGCCTCCCCCATAAACAGGGCGCTTCTCTAGGGAAGGCAGGACTCCCTCCTCTCCTCCCTGCAGCTGCTCAGCCACAATCTGGGACATGCCTGGAGCTCAACAAGTGTCTGACACATTATTTAAACTTAATGACAACGGAAAGGGCAATCTTCCTACAGAGACAGATTCACATTCCTCTGTAGCGGTATTGGAGAGGTGACAATAACTTTTTGAGAACCTCTAGAAAATAAACTATCTTTAGCCCAGCTTAGAAGTATCCATTGATTTTTGAAGTGTCCCTTGATTTGTAGAGAGCACAACACTATAGCAAGGATCAAAACCGAAATAGCCTACACGACGTTAGCACAATTCTCTTCCTTAAAGAAAGCCAATATCTAACCCCAGTCCCTGTAAGAAGCTGAAAGTAATATCGCTTTTTCATAACACAGAATACCAAGTTTTAAATGCTCGGGTTTGTGGTATGTTTTTAAAACTAATCCAGGTAGGTTGGCCTCCTCTTATTCCTATCAACTCGTTTTCATCGAGCTGTCATTCTTTCCCATCAGTGTCCCCGCAAACACACAAAAGATGGGGCAGAGGGAACATCTCCTTGATGCCCTTTAAAGTCCAGAGCATTGCTCAGGGTTTCCGTTGGCCTGACAAAGTCAAACGACCCATCCACGCCAGCTCCCAGCATCTCCTCCATTTGTCTTCACCGGCGGCAGGGACATGGAAGAGACAGTGCATTTTATTGGCAAGTTCCAGTGAAGCTTTGTCTTTGGGGTAAGACAGGATAATGCACTTTCTGAAGTGGCCAACTAGCCCCATATGAGAGTCTGCGTGATCGGTCCGGGTGCAGGGGACACTCTGACCATCAGTGTTCACACGAAGCCAACCACACGGTGCGCCTGTGGCTGGACTGGGTGGAGGTGGGGTGTCCTCAGATTCCTGGCCGAAGCCCAGACTCTCCCTCAGGCCCCCAGAGCACTGCGCTGGAACCAAAGGCCTTCAAAGGGCATCAGAGTATCTTTGCAGCTGGAAATAAGGTGAAATTAGTGAGGCCCCGGAGGGGGGAGTGTGTTTAGGGTGCCGTGGGGGTGGCAGCGCTGGGAGAGCCCGGCCCCTGCCAGGAGCCACTCGGGCGCCTCTGCGTCTGCTTCCCGGGGCCATGAGCCCGGGCCAGGGAGGGTCATGGAAGGAGGTTCTAGCATCAGCATCAGGCCCGTCAGAGCACTCGGGGTGTGCATTCCAGACGGGGTGTTTACAGACACATGGCACACGGGTGGGGTCACGGGGGACCAGCTTGCTCTCACAGCTGGTCTTCAATAATGACGGCGTTCATTCGTCATCGCTCTCGTCCCAAGCGGGGCTCGGGCTCTTCGGGCCTCTTTCCAGCAGCTCCCCTAGATCTCTGAGGACCCTCGCTCCTTTCTCCAGGTGTTTCTCCATATTCTCTCTGATCTTCCTTAATTCTTGGAACTTATCTCTCAGCTCAGACAAGATATTATCAACACTCCTCTCTTCCGCCGCAGGCTGAGCACCGTGTTCAGCTTCTGGAGGAGAAACTTGAGCAGCGGGTTCTCCCCTGGGGCTCAGCCTGCCTGTGGCCCAGGTGTGGGCACCTGTGTGGTGAGGGCCAGTGGCCTCCAGAAGCCGCAGGGCTCCTTGCAACACAACTGCGCTCCTGCTCAGCTCCAGCTCTTCCTCCCAAGGCTCCTGCTCAGGTTTGTACGCAGGCAGCAGCTTCCTCGTGGTCTCGCGACTCTCACTGAGCTCCTCCCAGGAGCAGAGAGGAGCCCGAGACTGGAAAGGAGCTGCAGGTGGAAAAGAGCTTGGGCTCGGTGACTTGGGGGTCTTTGGAGGCTCCAGGGGCCACCCATTGATGCTGACCTCTCCAGAGCTGCTCTGGGAGGGCTGGGGCAGCAACCAGGAGTTGGGGGTCAGCTGCGCCTCCTTGTTACCACCATAATGCCCCCGTGGGGTGAGCGAGCTGCAGGGGAACACAGATCGCAGTTCCCTTGGCTTCTTCAAGTTCTCAAAAAAGGACCTGATGTAGAGCTCATCCAAGCATGGCCAGCTGTCTGCGAACTTGCAGGATACGGTGCTCCCTGATGTTTCCAGGCCATCCTTGGTGTTTTCCCTGCTCTCAATCTGCACAAGAAAAGAAAGGGAATGCTTAGTAGACTTAAGGTTCTTTGGCAAAGGCTAGAAAAACAATCATACTAGAAGCCTAACAGGTCACATCACAAGCTGTACAATCAGAGGTAAAGGAAACTACCCTACCCACTGTGCCCACTGCCTCATCTTAACCCAATAAGAAATAAAGCTGAAGTTTACTTTTTTGTCTCCATTTTTCACAAGACAAGTTTGGCATAGTAAGAATTAATAACTTACTTAACCTAAAATTATCTGACCCTTTGTGCATTAATGAAAACTGCTCCATCTCTGTTGCACATTAAAGGGACACAATGGCAGGGTGTGTGGTTTTAAGAGAATTCTTAATCAAGGCTTTAGTAAAAAAGTGTAGTACGCTAGTTACAGGCATAACCAAAAATATTCTCTGAATTAATATTATGACTTATGTGGAATTAAACCTTTCAACTTTGATTTACACTTCAGATATAGTTTCTAAGTGTGTGTTAAACATGGAGGCCACAAATCCATTCCTTCTCCTCTTCCTTTTAGAAATATCTCATGAAAATTAAAGACATAGCCCAGGCCAGTTTATCACAGTGGATAGGGCGTCGACCCACAGGCTGAAGGCTCCCAGGTTTGATTCCTGTCAAGGCTGTGGATATGGGTTGCAGGCTCCACCCCAGCCCCTGTCAGGGTCGGGGCACGTGCAGGAGGCAACCGATCCATGTGTATCTCTCACATCAATGTTTGTCTCTCTTCTCTCTCCCTTTTGCTGTCTCTGAAATGCATTGGGGGAAAAATCCTAAAGTGAGGAATAAAATAAAAAAGTTTAGAGACATAAAAAAGGTTTTTCATAATATAGTATATGCATCAGATGATTTTTAAAGTTTCAAAGCTGAAAACCAGACAGAGCAGAGGTAACTGATGTGGCAGAACTCAGGAAACACAACCTTGGTGCCTGCAAATAGTGGCTGGGGCAGGAATTTGAGAGCTGGTGTTCCTGAGAGCACTCAAGGCAGCTTCAAAATTCAGAGGCTTCGCCCCCAGATCCTTGCAGTGACGCCTGTCACTTAACACAAGTCCTGCCCACTCCTGGTGCTTCCAATTAGACCCAAGGGACAAGCAGGGGCCACTGCACATCTAGGGAGAGCCAGCTAGTAAGACAGATCAAAACAGGAAGAATACAATGAATGGGAGAGAGAAAACTCAGAAGCAAATAAAAACCTAAAACCAATAGAATCCTTACTCAGCTTTAGAAAGGCCAAAAGTGAAAGAACCAAATGCCATTAAAAGAAGAATGACAGGCTATCAGAGAACTCTCTCAATTAAAAACAACACAGACCAAACAAAGAATTCAATGGAAGGGCTGGAGCATAAAATAGAAAATCTCCAGGAAGTAGAAACAGACAAAATAAAAACAGGAGGGGAAAGACTTAGGCATCCATAGAGGAACACTGGCCTAAGAGCTCCAACTTCTGAGTAAGAGGAGTCACTAGACAAAAGCGTAAGTGGAAAAAGTAACAAAGAAACAAAAACAATTTGCTGAGAGGAGAGATGATCTGCAAACTTAATGATCATAATAAAATCAAAAGCTACATGACAAACTACATCATAAAATTTCAGAATCCCAGAGATAGGGAAGGTACCAAAAGCTTCTGAGGTCCTAAGAGACGAAAGGTCTGGGGTGAAAATGACTAAAATGGGTCATGTACAAGGCACCAGAAGATGACAACAGACTTAAGAGCAACACTAAATGAGCAAACAGTAGAAACGTCTGAAAACTCCCCAAGTCAGTTTCAACCGAGAATTCTATATCCTATGAAATAGGAGGCATTTCAGTGAGGCGACATCTCTAAAAATGCCTGCCTATGTACCATTTCCCAGGAAAATGTGCTCCAGGAAAACAATGGAGTATAACGGGACCGAGGGCAACATGGACTAGAGTAGAGAGGAGATTCACCCCAGAAGAGCAGTTCTGCGAGATCCCAGGTGACTCCAAGAGATAAGCCAGGGAAACGGCCCAGAGCAGGCCTAGGGGAAACCAGTCATGCTGGGGTCGGATAACAAAAGGCCGGGAAGGCTGTTTCTAAGAAAAATATGAAACAGATGTGTTTCTTTCTTTTCTTTTCTTTCCTAAATATGTCTTTATTGATTTCAAAGAGAGGAAGGGAGAGGGAGAGAGAGATATAGAAAAACATCAATGATGAGAGTTATTGATCAGCTGCCTCCTGCATGCCCCCAACTGGGGATCGAGCCCACAGCCGGGCATATGCTCTAACCAGGAATCCGACCTCGATCTCCTGGATCCTATGTAGGTGCTCAACCCCTGAGCCAAGCCAGGCCGGGAAAAATAGTGTTTCATAGATGGAAAATGTTTTCAATAGGCATGTGAAAAATGTCAATAATTTGAGAGAAAACAGCTGTTCCAAACAATCAAGGGAATAGTCACGAAATTAATTCCACACACACAGAGAAATGAGCAATTCCTAAATATTAAATTAGTGTAGCATAAATGGAGGGTTTCTGTCTAATAGTCATCTTTTTGTACCTGATTATTAGAGTGTTAAGTACAAAAGTTTATTTCTGCCACCAGGAAGTCCAGTCTACTTACTGCATCTGGTTATGTGACATCATATTTGTTAGAAAGAGGGGGACTGAATTATCCTGGCTAAGTGGGGAGTGTTAGATGTCAGTAAAATTTGAGAAAGACAATAAAGGGTATACAAGGAAGAGGCACAGCCACAGAACTACATGGCTCAGCAGGGGAAAACATTTGCACAGCCATAATAATGTAACATTGATTCTGATTCAATAAAATTGTGATACATGGGAGGGAACAGAGGAGGGAAATAAGGACATGGTGGAGTGAGAAAGCTAAGCTTGCACCAGCTAGGACAGGAAATCAGTAGGCCGTGCTAAACATTAAGTGAGCTAGTATACTTTTGTTACTTTTGTTAAAAAATAAGATTAAAAAATTAAGGCAAAACACCTTAAGGCAGATCTTTATATCACAACCATGTCATTGACATTTAGGCCAGGCTGGCTGGAGTGGCTCAGTAGCTGAGCATCGACCCGGGCACCAGGCGGCGAGCAGTTCGATTCCCAGTCAGGGCACGTGCCAGGGCTCTGGGCTTGACCCCCAGCAGGGTGTGTGTGGGGGGCAGCCAATCGGTGTTGATGTTGATGTTTCTCTCTCATCAATGTTTCTATGTTTCTATCTCTCCTTCTCCCTTCCTCTCTCACAAAATCAATAAAAACTGTTTTTAAAAAAAGAAATTTAACCTAAATGTCAAAAACCTTTATAAAATAAAGGGGGGAGGGGGCGCATTACTAAGACAAAGGCATTCCTGAATACGTATGTTTGAATTTTAGAGAAACAGAAGAGATTTAGAAAATCAACAAAAAGAAGCCCATTTTATTTTTTACGAATCATGGCAGACAACGTTTAAATCAAACCACTCATTTCTTAACTTTTCAACTGTTCACTTACATGAATTACATCATTGATCTTCCTCTGCTTTTGCCCTAAGAAGAGAAAAAAATTAACTGATCAATTCTGATCCAAATGCCACAGAAAAATAAAAGCTGCTGATTATCTGACAGATTGATTACTAACATACAAAATGATACAAAATGCCATTCCATTGTTTATAATATCTGACAACATTTATCATTTAAATTACCTGGAAAGATGAGTCCCATAAAGTAAAATCTAAAAACTTAGCTTTGCTTTCTGAGCAAACAGATATTCCCTGTTAGATGCAAATGAAAGAACATCCAAGTACAGAAGAAAAGAGCAAAGCACATCGGAGCAGGCGAGGAACTTACCTAATAGACAACTTTACCTCTGGCACATCTGGGTCTCCAGCCAGCATTTGTTTCTAATCCTACATTGATTTATACCCACCTCACTTGAGTCACCAGAACCTCACAGTTGGCAGCTCTAAAAACCAGTTTCAGGCCAGGCACCGATCCCTAGATGGATCAGCATCCATGGCTGCATCGCAAGCCACTTATTGGTAATCAATTAAAGTACCTTAATAAACAAATAAATGGGTTTCTACTCCATTCATAAGTAACCTCTAAACTTGAATTTGAAATGAGTGTGCTCGCCTCACTGAACACTCCTGCAGCACACAAGTCATCCTGCTCTCACAAAGGCCAGAAGGAGAATAAAAGCTCCGAAGAGGGTCTGGGCTGGACTTTGTTTCCCAAGCTCCTCCTGTAACATGGGCCGGGCATCGGGGGCACACAGCCCCATGACTGCAGGGACAGGGGCATGGGGGGCTTTCCCTTCACTGTCTCCCCTCTCTCTCTACCTGTTGGCTGTTGTCATGTTTTTCATTTGGCAACGTAAGGGAGAAGAGGTCAGCGCCCCATCTAAATAGTCAGGCACGGCATGTTTTAAAAGTTCTCACAGCTCATCAGTTGAAAATCGCCGATTTAGGCTAATTCTAACTCTATTCAACAAACGGGCTTATTTGGTGAGTTGTGGTTCACTGTGGGGCTATTCCAGGGGGCAAATTTAAATGTTAGCATGGAACCTCCCTGTTCTAACCCACAGAAGGCCTCCAGGAGAGTGATTTTTAATTCTTGTGAAGAGTGGTTTTTATCTCTTGCACTGTATTTCCAAAGCTGAGGTGTCACTTCTTCCTTCCATGCCACCTGATTAATTTTAGGACTCAAATAGACTTATTTCTGGAACTGATCACAGGCTATTTGTAAAAATCTTTTGCTACACGAATGTAGAGGGTGGTCTGCCTGCAGCCCAGCCTACACCAAGCTGGGATAATCTTCTACTTAGGCAGGAATACAAACCAGGCCCTTATATTTTCATACAACAGTGTGCACCATATGGAATGAAGCTGTCATTTAAAAAAATAACCCTGTGACACTCCTCAGTAATGTGCATGTCAAACCACTTCGCCCAGCAGGTAAGAAAGTGGAGCAAGGTCCTCCTACATGAATGGCTCAGGCGCTAGATTCCACACCACGCAGTAATGCTTCTAGTTTTAAAAGGGAATGTGGCCCAGCTGAGCATGGCTCAGCCACTGACCATCGACCTGGGACCCAGGAGATCGAGGTTCCATTCCCGGGCCCCACTTTCCTCCCCAGTCAGCTAATTCCTCCCTGATGGCCCTGAGCTGGCCTCTGCCTCAGCGGAGGGACACAGCTCCCTCCCCCAGCCCCCAGGCTGCTGCCGCTCCGGCTTCCATGCTGCCCTCCCGGCCTCTGACCATCCCAACTCTGGCTTCCCAACCGCTTCTCCAGCTGCCTCTAACTTGGTTCTCAGTCTTGCCTATTTTTAACTCCTCAATCCATGCTGTGCTCACTGGGGCTCAGATGTGACATTTCACAGAGTAAAGCACACCTTTCTTGATGTATTTCTTAAGAGGATTTTGCTCAGTGCCTTGGACTTTTAAGAACATTTCTGAGTTGCAACTTCCTTGCATTTTATTTTACGTTGTGCAGTGTTGCCATTTTAACCCTCAGTTTCATTATTTTAATACATTAAAAATATGGGAGTGAAAAACATTTAGTATCCTGAAAGCTGATCACATGATGGATCATTCTATAAATTCTTTTCCTATGTGTCATGTATCGGGAGTTTACATTTCTGCTCTATCGGGTTTCGTTTTTCAAGTCTCAGACAACTCCTTTCATACCGCTCAGAACCCGTCTTCTCACATGTAAAACAGATAGAGTTTCTATACCACCTAACTCAAAACATTTGTGAAGATCAGATAAAATGCAAGCGCAATCCATGTACTGTATCTAAAGCACAAAAATGGCAAAACAAAGCTTTTCCAAATTGACTCAAAGCACAATGTGAACATTCAATATTTTACTGGAAAGTGTCTGAGTTGTGCACTCATTATAAATTTCTCAGTGGCATCTTAATTAAATATGCTTTGGCTACCCACTAAAGGGAAGGAAATGATAGTTACACGGTTAGCAAGAAGTACTCCCAGTGGGTTGGGTGTTTTTTTAAATAAAGAAATATGTACTACCTGCCAGTGTCAAGCACATTACTGTACCGCCTCTCTCTCTTTTTTGTTTATGTAACGTAACCTGGAGATCAGCACATAGTCGTAAAGACTTACCATAGTGATTTGATAGCTCCACAGTTTTATACTGTGTGGGTGGAACAGTTTATTTTACCAGTCATTCACTGGACATGAGTTATTTCCATTATTATCCTTTTGAAAATAATGCAACAGACACTTTGTGAATTCCTGGTTCTATATGTGTGGACCACGTCTTTGGGATAAATTCCTAGAAGTAGGATCTCTTTATCAATGCATCCGCATTGTTGTGAGGTTCTGCCAGCGGTCCCTTCATGGGGTCAAACAGTTTTTCCTTTCCAGCAATACATAAAGGTAGCGGTTTATTCTCGACCTTACCAAAAAATTAAGTGTCAAGTTTATGGATCTTCTCCCAATAGCTGAAAAAATACAGTGTATTTATATTTATATTTCTCTTATATGTGTAGATGTGCTTAAAGGTAATTTGCAATTCCTTTAGTGACTTGTGTGTTCATATCTTTGTCAGTAGCTTCAGATTAATTTAGTTTCTTTGAGTCAGCCTATTTTAGGCCCTTACTGATTGTTTTGTTCAAGCCCCTGCTGGCTCTCCCCTGAGCTACTGCACCAGCCACTAACTGGTGTCCCCGCTGCCACCCTATCCTCACACTGTCACTCAGTTGCTTCTCTGTTTCCCTCCCACTCCCTTTCTCTTTCTCTGTCTAATTCACCTAATTCACCTCATGTCCTTGCAAATAATCCTCCAATGGATTCCCATTACAACTAGGCTAAAATTCATGTTTCTGTCGAGGCCCAGGAGGCACATGCGGTCTTCACCCAGCACATCCCTGCAGGCGTCCCTTTCGCTGTGCAGCAGCCACCCCTGGGCCTCTCTGCTCTTTCCTGTGCTCAGTGTTCTCCCCCTGAGATGCTCTGCGGGGAGCCTGTCCCCCCACCCTCTCCCCTGGCTCCCTCTCGTGTCCGGGACTGCTCAGTGTCGCTGCAGGACAGCGGCTGTCTGCAGCCAGCCTGCCCTTCCTGAGGGTTCCTGGGCTGTGTGCCCCCAGCTCCTCTAGAATGAAAGGGCCTGAGGGAAGGGGAATTTTGGGGGGTTGTATTGTATTGTGTTGTTTTGTTAATCCTAACCCAAGGATATTTTTTCTATGGATTTTTTGAGAGACTGAAAGGAGGGGGAAAAGGGGCAGAGAGAGTGGGGGGAAGAGAAACATCCATGTGAGAGAGACACATTGAATGGTTGCTTCCCCCACATACCCAGACTGGGGTGGGAATCGAACCCACAACCCAAGTAGGTGCCCTTGACTGGGAAAAATAACTCTGGAACCTTCAGAGCACCAACCAGTGCACTAACCACGGAGCCACACCAGCCAGGGTGAAGGGAGAGTTTTGTCCTGCGCATCCCTAGTTTTTCTGCACCTGGAATGATGCCCAGTGAACCTCTGTTTCCGGAACCAGAACCAGTTAAGTTTCTCTCAATTTCCCTATGTCTTCTAAGGTTTCCTCTAAAGCTATATTTTGATTTCTCGTGTAAGATCAGCATTACTTGCAAATCTTAAGAGTAGTCATTCCAAATTAAAGACACGAGATCCACAAAAGTTTAAAAGGGGAGTTGTAATGTCCCATAAAAAAATAATGGTAACTTTAATTTGAGATAAGAAAATTTCATGTTAAAATACTTTAACTACAAAATGACATCCTAATTAGGTTATAGGAGAGTATACCAGAAAAGTGCAATGCCTCCATTTTATCTGTGTCCTTAGAATAGAGCATTAATGGGGACAGGAATCGTTTCTCCTTAAAGAGGGCCAACCATGAAGGGTGGTGCTGATGGTTCTGCGCCACTTGCCAGGTCAGTCCCACGGGAGAGCCGCCTGCACTGCTGGAAACACACCCCGAGCGCCCTCCAGTGGGCAGTCCCAGCCCCTGGAGATTAAGTCCATCACTTCACTTTTGAACAAAACTTTACAAAGCAGCACATAGACAGTGTAAAATAAACAAGATTTTGTTGATATGCATACACAAGATTCACAAAGGATCAACATCCAAATATTACTTAAAGTGCTGGATATACTGAGCCTAAGTGAATGACTTTTCAATATTTTCTAAATCTTTCCCATCAAATCATTATTAATGTTATTACCAAAAAGGAGTGTTTAAAATAGCTGCTGGAAAGAGAAAAGATCTGTTGCTCTGAGGTTTTTCTACATAATATTGCCAGTTCCTCCCCACTCACTCCTCAGGGGAAGGGGAAAAACCGGGCACTTGAGAGAACATCTAGAGCCAGCAAATTAGGAAAGTTCATAGGGTCATAACATAAAAGGCTGTGGGAAAAGTTGATGAGCAGTAATAAAATCGGGTAACAGGACTTTAGCGTCTTTATTGAGCTACTGATACTACACCAGTTATATTAGATATAGAGATAGATAAAAACAAGGGAGTGGAAGCATTCCTTTAACTTGATCTGAAATTTGTACGAGGTTATTACGAATAGCTTCTTTGAAATGCCTAAAGAAATCACGCTGGAACAAGACACAGCAACACTCATATGATTTTGTGTGACCAAATAATTCAGTGCCCTATTGTAGAAAATCAGAAATGTTTTACATCTAAGTAGGTATTTCTCAGTCTCCAGACAAACTGATATAAAATTGTCTGAAATAAAGACATTCAAAGCAAACTTTCAATGTGCTTGTACTTGATATTTTCGTGTTGTGACCTTGTTTCTATGGGAACTTCATAGGCAAATGCTGAAATGGAGGCTTCTTGTATTACTTTATCAAATATCTCCTAAATATTCAAAACAAATTGAAATGAAAGTGTAACTATCATGTTCAACATAAGAAGGTAAATTCTGTTCTCGTAAAGCCTGTTTGTTAACTGTTCCGACCGCACACTATTTATCAAAGCCCTGGGCTGACTCCACTTGCCTCACCTGCTGCCAGGCCCGGGTCTCCTGAAGCTCCTCTGTCCAGGGCATTCTCGGCTTTAAAGGAAAATCATCAGAACAAACTCATTAAAATCTAGCAATTTGTTTAGCTAGTAAATTCACACTATTTCCTGACTTCTACTTTTATTCTTATTCACTCCAATGAGCTTATAAACATAGGGCTGAGAGGTATGTGTTGCTTCTGAGTCCTGCACAGTCATTTTGGATGGAAATAATCAAAACTGGAGCAGGTTAAGACAGACCCGCTTTATGGGGAGATTCTAAACTATGAGCTGTGTTCTAAAGTTCTGTAAGCACCACGACAACTGCATCTGGCGTGTGTGTCACCTGCAAGTCAGCCCCTCCTACTCCATAGCTGTGCTCCACCGCGATTCACATTTCTCAGCCTGGCCTGTTCAGCGGCAATATAGGGACAGTTAACACGGGCCTCACTTGTAGTTAAAGGGGCCACATGATATATCCATCAAAGGGAGTTGTAAATTTTAAAAGAATTTCATAAAGGTCCTATACTGGTCTCTGGCACTATTATCTCCTAACACTTCCCATCTATGTTAAGGTTTACCATACAGCACCATGCAGGGCACATGTTTTTCCAAATTTTTATTCCCTTTCTGTTTAAAGCTACAGTTAATGAATTCACGTCACTTTTTCACAATATTTAACTAACATAAAAAAGCGGATTTCCCAGTTACAAAGTCCCATGAACCATCTGGGTCAATCCATAGGCTTCATTACTACAAATCTTAATAAAATTAAGAGCTTAACTAAAGTTTAAGTACAATAAGAGCTTTAAGACATTTCATCTATGAAATAATGAAATAATATGGCATTTATTGTTTTCAAAGATTTTTTTATTGAGTTTTTAGAGAGAACTAGGGATCAGCTGCCTCCTGCCCACCCCCTACTGGAAATGGAGTCTGAAACCCAGGCATGTGTCCTGACCAGGAATTGAATCAGCAACCTCTGAGTGCATGGGATGAAGCTCAACCAACTGGGCCACAGGGGCCAGAGCGAATCTGGCATTTAAATGAAACAAATGGACAAATATATTTTCACAACTTTATGAGAGAATGGTTTCCACTTCAAAGAATAGTGTTCATGAGCCACATTGTTACCCAGAATTATTTTAAATCAACCATTTCCTCTCTTTTCCTTGTCTCCTCCATCTTCTCTGTGCCCCACCCCCCCCAACACCACCCATTTGGTCTTTAAAACTTTCACCTCAACAGTCTAACAGGATTCTATTGGAAAGCAGGGATGGGGGGATGGTCAGAGGTAACCATGGAGACATACATTCTTGGGCAGGATCTGACATCTTAACGCCAAAAATTTTAAATTGCAAATCAAAGTCTAAATTTGTTTCTTTCTTTTTTGCAAAGGTTGAACAACAAGCAATCTTATGAACCACACCACCTCTCTTTAGAAGAGGCAATGTAAAAACAAAATCTCTTAAGTCACTAAAGACTAAAAGTGGAAAAGTAGAAATTTTCAAGTAATCGAACTCCATGGGTTCTCCTCTGGGTAAAAAAAACAAACAAATGAATAAATAAAAATTATGATCTACAGTGCTAAGGGTGACATTTCACATTGTTCACTTATTTTATGTTTTATTTTCCACAATATTCTTTCCTTCTGTGTTCAAATTGTAGTTGGAAAGGTTGAGGCAGCTCCATCCATAAAAATGAAAACAGCTCACTTAACACCATATAGACCCCTGTGTCAGTGTCTACCTTGAATTTAAAGAACAAATTCAAAGTTGTTTGCTCCTGAACTGTCCAGAGTATCAACTACCTTAACAGGTGGGGGCAAGGGTACCACCAAGCTTTTATCTGGTTCCTTCACTTAGGGACCATCTGGAAAGTTAAGAGTGGATACATAAAATGGATACTCCAATGGTGAGGTATTCAAGTTTTCATTGAGAAAGGAAGAAAACATACCTAAAACTATTCATAAAATCTCACGAAAAGCTAAGTAGGGCTATAAACAGGAATGGCTGAGGACTGGAGTGACCCGGGCAGGGATGAAAAATGAAAATAAGGGAAAGACCTGAGCATTCAGGCAGTACAGAAAGAAACCGACTAGACTCGAGGGGGACGGAATAAGGAGTGGGGTGCCAGGCCTAGCCAGCCTTGGTCCCTGGTGGCCAGCCCTGAAAAAGTCAGCGTCAGGCAAAAAGGAGCCTCAGGCCATAGATCCCTCCCAAGGGACCCAGGGGGCAACTAAATCCAGAGGTACACCTGAGAACAGACACCGCCCACCACCTCCTTACCTTGGAGCATCAGCAGGTCAGTGAACTGCTGTCGGTGTTGTTGCTCACTGCCTCCAACATCCAACTTGGCCTTCATGGATGTGGGCGATGCTGCTACAGCCACCATGTTTCCAGCTGCCACCTTATAAACTTCAGACTCGTAGTCTGGTTCTACTGGCCCTGAGCTTCGGCCCAGCTTCAGGCTGGCATTGGGCTTCAAGCAGCAGCTAAGCTTATTGCCCATTGTGTACCTTCACTCCTCAATTCTGTCACCACCTTTACTTGTCACCCACCTTCCCTGCCTTCAGCAGTCTCTCCTCCAAAACAATGACACACCTGGCACCCTTCAAGCAGGCACAAACTAGCTTTCTGATGGCCTGGCTGCCAGGCACAGGGCCCGACAAGGGCTCAGGGCCCCTGCCACACACCCTCTGCTTTGCTGCTACTGCCTCCTTTTAGTTGACTAGTATGTGAGGATGGCGACCAACCAAACTAATTCAAAAGGGGTAGGGAACAGACTAACACTGAGAACTACAACCACTTCCAGAAGAGAACACAACCAAAGCTCCTCCTCCTTCGCAGCCAGTTCTCAACTGAAGAGCATTCTCCTGGCTGGGACCAGCCAACCAGAACACATTCCGTGGTCACCTGGCTACCAGAGACCAATCACGCAGAAGTCTCGCTATGTGCCCGCCTCACAGAAAAAGCATATGATTGGCTGGTGGGCATGGCTCAGTGGTTGAGCATTGACCTATGACCCAGGAGAGGGAGGTTGGGTTCCCAATCAAGGCACATGCCTGGATTGCAGACTCATCCCTACTAGGGGCCTGCAGGAGACAGCCAATCAAGGACTCTCGTCATTGATGTTTCTCTCTCACTCTCCCTCTCTCTTCCTCTCTCTGAAATAATAAAAACTCTAAAGAAAAATTAAAAACATGTTTTACACTGCCTGTCCCCTGCTCTCCACCTCCCAAAGTCCAGACTTCTGTTCTTCTTCACCGCATCAGTAGATGTGCCACAGACTCAGGTTTCCATTCATTACTGGGGTGGGGAATGTCTAGCCCACTGGCTGTATGCTGCTTGAGAAATAATTTGATCTGGCCCTGCCACGTCAACCGCAGGTGGAACTTGAAATTCAATAAATCTAGGAACCTTTTTAATAGCTAATTTTTAAGTTGATGATTTTGTATGGCGGGAGAATAATGTTATAAATATCCAAATGGCCCTTGGCAGATAAAAGGTTCCCCAACCCTACATGATTGCAGGCTGCCTGGAACTCTCAGGTTGTGTGCAAAGTACAGAAGGCATTTGCTAATGCAAGCAAGCCGCTGTCATTAGCAACTCAGTTTCTTTGGGTCTGACAACTGAGTACTTTGATGTGTTTCTCACCAAACTTATTTACACCCTGTTGACCACTTTCCTGAGTAAATGCTCCTCCTCTTTTCCTTCCACAAACTATTAGTTTTCACCTGCATCTTGACCATAGCAACCCCTGGAGCCCCGGGCCTACTCTTGATAAACAGACTGTAAATGAGGCTCAAAGATGCCTTACCCTTCCACTTACTCAGGGGTAGAATAGGAACCAAATTCATCCCTCCCAGTTCAGACATGCAGGAATTCACCGATTTGCTTTTCTCATTTCTGTTTCTCCCTACCACAAAGAGAGTTTCCAGTTTTTCTTTCTTTGCCAATAATAAAGCTTAAAGCACGATTTTCTCACTCCAAATTGAGAAACTCAAAGTGGGGAACCACTATCCTGATTTGATGAAGACGATGATAATGATGGTAACATTTGGCAAACACCTACTGTGCTCCCAATCTTCTTTCAAGTGAGATATCTATTTAACCATCCAAAACAATCCTCATTTTACAGACTTTGCAGAAGAAATTGAGACACAGAAGTAAAGTAAAGCTTCTGAGGGTCACATGATTGTTCATGGGTGGAGCCAGGATATGATTCCAGATAACGTGGGATAAGGACTTTCTATCAGGATTTTTTTTTTTGTTTTAATGTGGATCTTTAATATATTTTCTGTCTTTCAACAGTAAGTTTCTCCAATGTGCCAGACACTGTATGTGTGAAACACTCCCGCCTCCAGTGAGTCCAGCAGATAAAAAAAATCGAAGGCTTAGAGAGTGCCATGGTCTGAGGCCACAAATTGGGAAAGTACTTTAACCTGGGACTCAAACCTTGGTCTGCCTGACCCCAAAGTACATTCTGGTGTAAAGAGTCGGAGTTTTATTCTGGAAACACAGACCAATTGATGCTTGGAAGTGTGTGTGAGGGCAGAATGGCAGGAGATGAGGTCAGAAGAGTGGTCCTCAAGTACCCTGCAGGCCTTGGAAAGGACTTCACATCATAGCCTGGAGGAGCAAGACAATCACGGAGAACCACTGAACTTGATATTTTAACAAAGGTCCTTGGCTCCTGTGTAAAGCCTAGACTAGATGTATCAAAATGTTTGCAAACCTCTTATTAATAGATATAAACTCATTTAGCAGGACATCTTAAAGGGTTGGAGTAAGAAACAAAGGAGGACTATCAGGGGCCCTGGCCCCAAATCCGAAGCCCTCTTGGTACCCTTGCCTTCCCACTTGGCCATCCTAATGACCCATCTGATAAACTAAATGAAATGTCATTTTAAACAAGCCTCAGGCTGATCCATGAGCCCTTTACCCCAGGATCATTCAGTCGACATCTCTTCCCCAAATTTTAGGCCAACTGGTTGCTCCCCCATCCCCTCCCTGATGTCTGTTTTCTATTTCTATGTCTTGCACCCAAGTCCCCAGTCTTGAGGCGCCATCCACCCCAACTCAAGCCTCACTGCTACCAACTGCCAACTGGTTCCAACTGCCAACTGCCAAGATTTCACCTTACTCTCCTTTCTTGCTCCCCTTCCCTCCTCTATCAGTTATTTTTTCTCTCCCTCTCCCCACTTCCATTCCTGGCGAATGGAAAAATGAAAGCCTCCTCTGATATCTACAAATAAAATTTCAGGAAAGTGGGCAATCTCTATTAGTCAATTATGGGAACAAAGTTAATGGCTATCCAGCCCAATCTGGAAACTCCCAACGTACTATCAAATCACAGGTTATGGCTGCATGAGCAGAAACATAGTTCAGTGTTGGATCAAACTGGGAGCAGCATGCTCCTCTCAGAAGGCTTTCGTTAGTGTCCAAAGCCCTCTTACGATGCTGAGGGCTCCATTCTTATGGAAAGAGCCCTCATCAGTCACTTCCCTAAAGATGCATGTACTGCTTGGCCAGCATGGCTCTGTGGTTGAGCTTCAATCTATGAACCAGGAGGTCATGGTTCGGTTCCTGGTCAGGGCACATGCCCATGTTGTGGGCCCTGTCCCCAGTAGGGGCCGTGCAGGAGGCATCCGATCAATAACTCTCATCAATTGATGTTTTTTTCTCTCTCTCTCCATGTCCCTTCCTCTCTCTGAAATCAATAAAGACATATTTAAAAAGACATATTCAAAACAACTCATTTTTTCCTCCTACTTGTCTTTCCATGTCCTCCACAGGCCCCTACCCAAGGCCTATTGACTCCATCAACATTTACCTGTCCTTCTTCTATAGGCCGCCTTTTGATTATTATTATTATTGTTCCTTGGAAACAAAAGACCAAACTGGTTCTCTTTCTCCAAGAGCAATGGACCCATTTAACAAATTTCAAAACCCTGCGTTAGGTAAGTGTGCCAGTTCAGCCCAGACTCTTGGGCTGATCCGCTCACTTGACCACAGTTAGGAACTGACATTAAACATTCAGGAAGTGGTGCTTCTATAAGCTGAGTACAACCTACATGCCCAGGGCCTAGGAAGAGCAACAACAGTAGGGCCGCTGGCCTGAGACCTCACTGTCAACAAGGGCTTCAGTGCCCGCAGATTATACCTATCGTTACAGAGAAGTGTTGGCAGGTTGGCACAAAGATGATATCACTGTCCAACTTAAGTCGATACCTGTTATCTCACTACCGGGCCATATCTGTAATGAACTATGGCCCAACACTTTTAACAACTCCTCTGATAGCTTCCTTCATCGCCTTGGAAATAGTGTAATTACAGTAAACCAAATGTGTACGGGCTGCACGTGTGGGTTGAATTGTTTACTTCTTAGATATTGACATTTAGATTATACCAAGGGCCTGGCTGGTGTGGCTCAGTTGGTAGGCTGGCGTCCCATGCACCAAAAGGTTGGCAGTTCAATTCCTGGTTGGGGCACAGTTTCAGATTTGCTCCCAGTCAGGGTACCTCCCTCTCTCTCTCTCTCTCTGTCTCTCTCTCTCTCTCTCTCTCTCTCTCCCCCTCTTCCCTGACTCCATTCCCCTCTCTCTAAAAATCAATAAAAACATATTAAAAAGAAAAAATAAAATATATCAAGGGGCAGTGGATGAGGGACACCTGCAATAGTGTCAACAATAATTTAAAATCAAATCAAATACACCACAGAGGAGGATTTGAGATCTTGCTCCCCAGCAAATGTTCCCAGTTTAGCTCAAATAAACTCTTAAAATTCTAAAATATATATACTACCAATGGTGTAACCGTATTTCTGAATTTTCTTTTCTTTCTACCCTTTTTCTTTTTCTCGGTTTGGTTTATTGTGAAGGCCGCCTGAGTGTTCCTGGACCTCTGAAAGTCCCTCTGAAGACCCAAAACAGAGCTAAGGTGGCAAAGCCGGCCTGGCCAGCACTAAGAGTTCCCTCATTTTACTCCCTTCCTTAGACAAAGAAATGTTGTAAAGTCCCAGAGCCACAAGTGTTCTTCCCAGGCTAATCAGGTTTTGAATTCTTGGATGATAAGGCTTCCAAAGGGGGCCATCCACACACGAGTGACAGAAGTCTAGATGTGTAACTCTTACTGGGACTCTAAATTGTACAAAGCTATGAAAGTTTTTATCCCATCGCCTTTTATCCCCTCTGCCCCGTTCCACCTCCACCCAGCCCCCACCCCTGCAATCAGCACACTGCTGTCCATGGCCATGAGCTCCCTCCTTTTCCTTTCTATTTTGCTCAACCCCTCCTCCCCCCGCCCCCACCCCAGCTGTGGGCCTGCTCTCTATTTATGAGTCTGTCTCTATTCTCTCTGGTACTTCAGTTTTGAACATTTCTTTAAGTGACCCGAGTGATCAGTAAGTTTTTAGGGGCCTGGTTCGTGATTGTTCTCTAGAACCTTTCAAAAGCTCTAACCTGCTACCCAATGTATGTCTGTTTTGCGTCCTTCATCCCTTCAGGAAACTGCTGCATCCATTCTTTCAACACACTTATTCAATACCTGGGCATTTGGGTTGGTTGTGTTCCCATTCTGATTTGTTTCAATGTCTTTTTTATTTCTTTCTTGATCTCATTGTTAAGTAGCATGTCGTTGTATAGTAACATGTCGTTCAGCCTCCATATCTTTGTTTGTTTTTCAATTTCCTTTTTGTGACTGATTTCTAGGTTTGTATCATTATGGTCAGAGAAGATGCCTGATATGAGTTCAATCTTCTTAAATTTATTGAGACTTGTTTTGTGTCCTAACATGTGGTCTATCCTATGTGCACCTGAAAAGAATGTATATTCTTCTCCTTTGGGGTGAAATGCTCTGAAGATATCAATTACATCCATCTGATCTAGTGTGTCATTTAAGGCTGTCATTTTCTTGTTGATTTCCTGTCTGAAAGATCTATCCATAGATGACAATAGGGTGTAAAATTCCCTACTGTGACTGTATTTCGGTCAATCTCTCCCTTTTTGTCCATCAATATGTGTTTTACATATTTGGGTGCTCCTATGTTGGGGTGCATAAATGTTTACAAGGGTATATCCTCTTGCTGCACGGCTCCCTTTATGATTATGTAGAGTCCTTCTTTCTCTCTTCCTATAGCCTTTGTTTTAAAGTGGATTTTGTCAGATATGAGTACTACCATCCCAGCTATTTTGTTCTTTCTATTTGCATAAAATATCTTCTTGTATCCCTTGACATCTGGTCTGTGGGCGTCTTTCGTTCTGAGGTGGGTCTCTTGTAGACAGCATATATATGGGTGTTGTTTCCTGATCCATTCAGTTACCCTATGTCTTTTGATTAGAGCATTTAAGCCATTCACATTTAAAGTGATTACTGATAGGTATGTATTTATTATTTATTGCATTTTATTCGTTTAAACATGTTTCTCACTTCCTGTTTCCCCCTTCTCTTCTTCGTGCCCCTTCTCCTTCTCCTTCTTCTTAAAGAAGGCCCTTTAACATTTCTTGTGAGAATGGTTTGGTGGTAACAAATTCCTTTAGCTTTTACTTCTCTGGGAAGATCTTTATTTCTCCTTCAATTTTCAGTGATAGCTTCGTTAGATAGAGTAATCTTTGCTGTATGTCCTTGCTTTTCATCACTTGAAATATTTCATGCCAATCCCTTCTGAACTGAAATGTTTCTGATGACAAATCAGCTGACAGTCTTATGTGATCTCCCTTATAGGTAATTAACTGTCCTTCTCTTGTTGCTTTTAAGATTCTCTCTTTGTCTTTAACCTTTGCCATTTTAATTATGATGTGTCTCAGTGTGGGCCTCTTTGAGTTCACCTCTTTGGGACTTTATGTGCTTCATGGACTTGGGTGTCTTTTTCCTTCCCCAGGTTAGGGAACTTCTCTGTCATCATTTCTTCAAATAGGTTCTCAACCCACTGCTAGCCTTCTCTGTCTGGTACCATTATGATGATGCTCATGTTCTTACTCTTCATGATGTGCCAAGGTCCCTTAAAGTATCCTCATTTTTTAAATTCTCTTTTTCTTCTTTCTGCTCTGAATAGATCTTTATTTTCTACTTTTTTTCCACATCTCTGATTTGATCCTCTGCTTCATCAAGCCTACTGTTTCTTCCTTTCAGTGTAGTCTTCTTTTCAGATCTTGTATTCTTCATTTCTGATGGGTTCTTTTTTATGGTTTCTGTGTCCTTTCTCATGCTGTTGAGCATCCTTATAACCATTACTTTGAACTCTATAACTGATATATTGTTTGCCTTCATTTCATTTAGTTCCTTTTCTGGAGATGTCTCCTTTCCTGGAGATGTCTCCTTTTCTTTCATTTGGGGCTTATTTCATTGTCTCCCCACTTTGGCTGCCCCTTTGTGTTTGTTTCTATGTATTACATAGATCTGCTATGCCACTCAGTCTTTTTTAAGTGGCCTTATATAGTAGGTTTCCTGTGGGATCTAGTGGTGCAGTCTCTTTGGTGACCTGTGTTAGATGCTCCAGGAATGACCCCTGTCCTTGAGCTACACAAGTCAGTTTGTCCAAGATTCTGTCTGGAGGAAACAGAGTTCAGCAGGGTGTGGCTGCCAGGAATAGGGAGGATGGGGTCAGTAGATCTTCCATGAGGGAGAGGTGGGAGATGTGGCCCCCACCAGAGAGTCACACAATTCAGTCTGTCCCAAATTTTGCTCCCACCTCAGCAAGATGGAGCCACTAGCTGTCATGCAGGTGGAACTGCTGGAGGGTGCGGTTAGTAGATCTCCCATGAAAGGGAAGCACCAGAAAAGTTCACAAAGTCATGGAGAGAAGGGCCACCCACCCTAAAGCCACACTACTCCCCTTGAGTCTGCCCAGACCTCTGCACCATGGCCAAGTCAGCTGACTCTTCAGCTGGGCATAAGCTCCACAGGGTGGGGTGAGAGAGAGTCCAGAGGGAGTCCAGAGGGCGAGACTATTGCTTTCCCTCAGGCTGATGCCACAGGCAGGGGAGTGCTCCACCCGAGAAAGATGACATCTGCTGCATGGGAGAAGAACTCAGCACAAAGGTCCTGGTGGATGTCCTTCAGATCTTTCCCCAGAGCCACAAACCCCATATTCTCCTCACTCAGCTTTTACCCACTCCTCATTTTCTCCACCAGAGCCTAGGGTGAGTAGTTGCAAATGAGATTTTGTGCATTGGCCCTTTAAGAGGGTGCCTGTTGCCCTGGCTGGTGTGGCCCAGTTGGTTGAGCATCATCCTACCCACTGAAAGGTCACTGGTTTTATCCCCAGTGAGGGCACATGCCCAGGTTGCTGGTTCAATGCTGGGTAGGGAAGGTATGGGAGGCATCCAATCGATGTTTCTCTCTCTCCCTTCCTCTCCCTCTAAAATCAATTTTAAAAACATACTGAAGATGGTGCCTGTCTATCATCCATAAATCAGCACACAGTTAGAGTTGGTGAGGATGTGGAGAAGAGAGAACCCCTGTGCACTCTTAGTAAGAATGCAGACTGGTGCAGTCACTGTGGAAAACAGTCTGGAGTTACCTCAAAAATATTAAAACCAGAACTGTCTTACCACCCAGAGATTCCACTTCTGGTAATATACCCAAAAAACCTGAAACACTCATTTAAAAGAAGATATGCACCTCTGTGTTCACTGTAGCATTATTTACAGCAGCCAAGATTTGGAAGCACCCAAGTGTTCATCAATACACGAGTGGATAAAAAAGCTGTGGGACACTTGCACAATGGAATACTACTCGGCCATAAGGAAAAAGGAAATCTTACCCTCTGTCACAGCTTGGATGGACCTGGAGAGCATGGCGTTAAGTGAAATAAGCCAGCCAGAGAGAGACAAATACCATATGGTTTCACACCTATGTGGATCTAATGGACAGAATTAACAAACAAAATAGAAACAAACTCCTAGATATAGAGAACAGACTGACAACTGTCAGACGGGAGGACGGTTGCGGGCTGGGTGAAAAAAGTGAAGGAATTAAGAAAACAAACCTCAGAGACAAAGACAACAGCCTGGTGATTACCAGTGGGAAGGGGGTGGGGGAAGGTAGAAGAGGGTACCGGGGGGATAAATGGTGATGGAAGGAGCCCTGATTGGGGTTGTGAACACACAACACAATGTACAGATGATGTATTATAGAATTGTACACCTGAGACCTATATAATTTTATTAACCAATGTCACCCCAATAAAGTTAATAAAAAATAGATAAAAGTTTAAAAAAGAAAAAATCGAATGTGTGATCAAATTGTCTATACTTTGAATATAATCATAGTTTATTTTTAATTGTTTAGCTCATTACTATCTTTACAACACTTTATGTGAAAACGTTGATAACAACACAAGTAGTAATTATGCTTAAGTGAAAGCACAAAAATAGTTTGTGGAATACACTTCTAAGAATTTATGGATCGGGTACGTCTTTATGTTGTCATTCTTTCCACCTTTCCCAGTAGAACACCTACACCTGCATCACACAAATACAGTCACCTGTGATATTTGGCCCACTTTCACTTAACGGGAACCACCACTTTTCACATCTTTCTATGTGTTATGAAATTATATCTGTTATGCAGAAGAGTAGAGTATATTTTATTGAACAGTATGCTAGCTGCTTTTATAACTTTAAATATTTAGACATGTGGTCCATGAGTCTCTCTTTGTGTTCTTGTCCTGGCCTCTGCAAACATTAGGAGGAGGAGTTTTTCCAATGAGGAAAATTCTAACAAAATCCAATTAAATTTAAATGCAGATACACTCTAATGCCAGTAGGGGACACACTGTCACTTCCTCCAAGAGTAACTTCCAGGTTGATGGCTGATGAAGGCTTTTTTTTTTTTTTTTTCGCCCCCAGAAACATCCAATAAAGGCACTTTTTATTTTCTTTATATTCAACAATCTTAACACCAGAAATTCAGCAAATAGAAGCAAATACTTTTTTTCTGGGATTTCTTGTTTGCTAACTGGCTTTCCCTTCTTTCAGCAACTCAAAGGTTAAAATGGAAATTAAAAAATTCATGATTAGGTCTTTGAAATTAATATATACTTGACACTAGTTTACCAATCTGATCACTGAAAAGGACAATCAAATGACTGGAAATTTTTTTAAATTTTTTTTAAATTTAAAAATAAATTTTAAAAAATGACTGGAATTATGTGTGGCTAGGGTGCTTTTAGCATGAGGGGCTCTGTCACTCAACGCTTGGCAGCCTAGCTGTCCTCACCATTGGGCTGTGGTTCTAAGATCAGGCTGGTTGACTGTGCTGTCATCTAGAAATATTATTGAGTGTGAGATACACTGTATAGTAAGGCTCCTGGGGGCTACAGGAAGGGTGGGAGAAACAGAAGAAAATGTCACAGTGAGTTCCTATAAAAGTGTGTTTTTTCCTTACTTAAAATGTCAATCACTTAAGCATTATAATTTTTCTCATGATCCATGAGCTGCTTGAGTGCAATGTCATGTGCAGCTCTATGATAAATTCGTTAGCTACTTCAACTTGTAGTGATGAGATTTGAGGAATGGGTTACAATGCTGTCCTTAATATAATACCTATAATCAAACCCTGTAAAGACCTATTATAAAGGACCTTTAAAATAATGTTAAAAGTTTGATGTAACACTTCAGTGTTTTGCCAGGCCAGCATAGCTCAGCGGTTGAGCGTCGACATGGGATCCAGGAGATCACGCTTCGATTCCTAGTCAGGGCACAGGCCGGGTAGTGAGCTCGATCCCCAGCGATGGGCATGCAGGAGGCAGCTGGTCAATGACACTCACATCATTGCTGCTCCTATCTCTCTGTCCCCCTTCCTCTCTCTGAAATGAATGAAAATGTATTTTTTTTAAAAAAAAGATTTCAGTGTTTTATTTTCTTAAGCAATAAAAAGGAGCTAAGATTTTTCTATTCCTATTATTGACTTACTACAATAAAATGTAATGCCCTATAGAATACTGAAGGATGAGCATTTTATTGCAGTAAATGAAAGCCAATAATAAACATTTGTCAAATTTGAGACAGTGTGACAAAACAAATGTATTCCAGGAAAGGTGTGTGTGAGCACAGGCTGCCCATTTGAGAACAAGCTGGGGGCTCGCGGTCTCTCTGGGCCTCAGTATTGTCATCTGTTGAATAAGAGCGGTGGAAAAGACTCTCTCAGATCCAAAAAACAGACAGAACAACTTTAACCAGTTAACTCTCACTTCATGCTTTAATGAGATTGGAATTACATTACTCAAGGGGGAACCTCAGAGAATACTTTCCATTCATTTCTAAATATTAACTTTATTTTCTAAGCCATGTGGCACCCATCACCACCGCGCCTCACTCCTGCTGCTCTCTGCCCACAACGCCCTCACCTTTCTTCTGGTCCCGGCAAGCCGCCCCTCCCGCACCCCAATAAACCTGCAGGATACCTTTGCCAGCGGCCCAATACCAAGCTCCTCTCTTTCTGTGCACTCGCAGGTCTCAGTTCCCACCTGCTACAAGGTAGCAGTTGCTACCGGGGCCTCCCCCATAAACAGGGCGCTTCTCTAGGGAAGGCAGGACTCCCTCCTCTCCTCCCTGCAGCTGCTCAGCCACAATCTGGGACATGCCTGGAGCTCAACAAGTGTCTGACACATTATTTAAACTTAATGACAACGGAAAGGGCAATCTTCCTACAGAGACAGATTCACATTCCTCTGTAGCGGTATTGGAGAGGTGACAATAACTTTTTGAGAACCTCTAGAAAATAAACTATCTTTAGCCCAGCTTAGAAGTATCCATTGATTTTTGAAGTGTCCCTTGATTTGTAGAGAGCACAACACTATAGCAAGGATCAAAACCGAAATAGCCTACACGACGTTAGCACAATTCTCTTCCTTAAAGAAAGCCAATATCTAACCCCAGTCCCTGTAAGAAGCTGAAAGTAATATCGCTTTTTCATAACACAGAATACCAACAGTTTTAAATGCTCGGGTTTGTGGTATGTTTTTAAAACTAATCCAGGTAGGTTGGCCTCCTCTTATTCCTATCAACTCGTTTTCATCGAGCTGTCATTCTTTCCCATCAGTGTCCCCGCAAACACACAAAAGATGGGGCAGAGGGAACATCTCCTTGATGCCCTTTAAAGTCCAGAGCATTGCTCAGGGTTTCCGTTGGCCTGACAAAGTCAAACGACCCATCCACGCCAGCTCCCAGCATCTCCTCCATTTGTCTTCACCGGCGGCAGGGACATGGAAGAGACAGTGCATTTTATTGGCAAGTTCCAGTGAAGCTTTGTCTTTGGGGTAAGACAGGATAATGCACTTTCTGAAGTGGCCAACTAGCCCCATATGAGAGTCTGCGTGATCGGTCCGGGTGCAGGGGACACTCTGACCATCAGTGTTCACACGAAGCCGACGACAGGGTGCGCCTGTGGCTGGACTGGGTGGAGGTGGGGTGTCCTCAGATTCCTGGCCGAAGCCCAGACTCTCCCTCAGGCCCCCAGAGCACTGCGCTGGAACCAAAGGCCTTCAAAGGGCATCAGAGTATCTTTGCAGCTGGAAATAAGGTGAAATTAGTGAGGCCCCGGAGGGGGGAGTGTGTTTAGGGTGCCGTGGGGGTGGCAGCGCTGGGAGAGCCCGGCCCCTGCCAGGAGCCACTCGGGCGCCTCTGCGTCTGCTTCCCGGGGCCATGAGCCCGGGCCAGGGAGGGTCATGGAAGGAGGTTCTAGCATCAGCATCAGGCCCGTCAGAGCACTCGGGGTGTGCATTCCAGACGGGGTGTTTACAGACACATGGCACACGGGTGGGGTCACGGGGGACCAGCTTGCTCTCACAGCTGGTCTTCAATAATGACGGCGTTCATTCGTCATCGCTCTCGTCCCAAGCGGGGCTCGGGCTCTTCGGGCCTCTTTCCAGCAGCTCCCCTAGATCTCTGAGGACCCTCGCTCCTTTCTCCAGGTGTTTCTCCATATTCTCTCTGATCTTCCTTAATTCTTGGAACTTATCTCTCAGCTCGGACAAGATATTATCAACACTCCTCTCTTCCGCCGCAGGCTGAGCACCGTGTTCAGCTTCTGGAGGAGAAACTTGAGCAGCGGGTTCTCCCCTGGGGCTCAGCCTGCCTGTGGCCCAGGTGTGGGCACCTGTGTGGTGAGGGCCAGTGGCCTCCAGAAGCCGCAGGGCTCCTTGCAACACAACTGCGCTCCTGCTCAGCTCCAGCTCTTCCTCCCAAGGCTCCTGCTCAGGTTTGTACGCAGGCAGCAGCTTCCTCGTGGTCTCGCGACTCTCACTGAGCTCCTCCCAGGAGCAGAGAGGAGCCCGAGACTGGAAAGGAGCTGCAGGTGGAAAAGAGCTTGGGCTCGGTGACTTGGGGGCCTTTGGAGGCTCCAGGGGCCACCCATTGATGCTGACCTCTCCAGAGCTGCTCTGGGAGGGCTGGGGCAGCAACCAGGAGTTGGGGGTCAGCTGCGCCTCCTTGTTACCACCATAATGCCCCCGTGGGGTGAGCGAGCTGCAGGGGAACACAGATCGCAGTTCCCTTGGCTTCTTCAAGTTCTCAAAAAAGGACCTGATGTAGAGCTCATCCAAGCATGGCCAGCTGTCTGCGAACTTGCAGGATACGGTGCTCCCTGATGTTTCCAGGCCATCCTTGGTGTTTTCCCTGCTCTCAATCTGCACAAGAAAAGAAAGGGAATGCTTAGTAGACTTAAGGTTCTTTGGCAAAGGCTAGAAAAACAATCATACTAGAAGCCTAACAGGTCACATCACAAGCTGTACAATCAGAGGTAAAGGAAACTACCCTACCCACTGTGCCCACTGCCTCATCTTAACCCAATAAGAAATAAAGCTGAAGTTTACTTTTTTGTCTCCATTTTTCACAAGACAAGTTTGGCATAGTAAGAATTAATAACTTACTTAACCAAAAATTATCTGACCCTTTGTGCATTAATGAAAACTGCTCCATCTCTGTTGCACATTAAAGGGACACAATGGCAGGGTGTGTGGTTTTAAGAGAATTCTTAATCAAGGCTTTAGTAAAAAAGTGTAGTACGCTAGTTACAGGCATAACCAAAAATATTCTCTGAATTAATATTATGACTTATGTGGAATTAAACCTTTCAACTTTGATTTACACTTCAGATATAGTTTCTAAGTGTGTGTTAAACATGGAGGCCACAAATCCATTCCTTCTCCTCTTCCTTTTAGAAATATCTCATGAAAATTAAAGACATAGCCCAGGCCAGTTTATCACAGTGGATAGGGCGTCGACCCACAGGCTGAAGGCTCCCAGGTTTGATTCCTGTCAAGGCTGTGGATATGGGTTGCAGGCTCCACCCCAGCCCCTGTCAGGGTCGGGGCACGTGCAGGAGGCAACCGATCCATGTGTATCTCTCACATCAATGTTTGTCTCTCTTCTCTCTCCCTTTTGCTGTCTCTGAAATGCATTGGGGGAAAAATCCTAAAGTGAGGAATAAAATAAAAAAGTTTAGAGACATAAAAAAGGTTTTTCATAATATAGTATATGCATCAGATGATTTTTAAAGTTTCAAAGCTGAAAACCAGACAGAGCAGAGGTAACTGATGTGGCAGAACTCAGGAAACACAACCTTGGTGCCTGCAAATAGTGGCTGGGGCAGGAATTTGAGAGCTGGTGTTCCTGAGAGCACTCAAGGCAGCTTCAAAATTCAGAGGCTTCGCCCCCAGATCCTTGCAGTGACGCCTGTCACTTAACACAAGTCCTGCCCACTCCTGGTGCTTCCAATTAGACCCAAGGGACAAGCAGGGGCCACTGCACATCTAGGGAGAGCCAGCTAGTAAGACAGATCAAAACAGGAAGAATACAATGAATGGGAGAGAGAAAACTCAGAAGCAAATAAAAACCTAAAACCAATAGAATCCTTACTCAGCTTTAGAAAGGCCAAAAGTGAAAGAACCAAATGCCATTAAAAGAAGAATGACAGGCTATCAGAGAACTCTCTCAATTAAAAACAACACAGACCAAACAAAGAATTCAATGGAAGGGCTGGAGCATAAAATAGAAAATCTCCAGGAAGTAGAAACAGACAAAATAAAAACAGGAGGGGAAAGACTTAGGCATCCATAGAGGAACACTGGCCTAAGAGCTCCAACTTCTGAGTAAGAGGAGTCACTAGACAAAAGCGTAAGTGGAAAAAGTAACAAAGAAACAAAAACAATTTGCTGAGAGGAGAGATGATCTGCAAACTTAATGATCATAATAAAATCAAAAGCTACATGACAAACTACATCATAAAATTTCAGAATCCCAGAGATAGGGAAGGTACCAAAAGCTTCTGAGGTCCTAAGAGACGAAAGGTCTGGGGTGAAAATGACTAAAATGGGTCATGTACAAGGCACCAGAAGATGACAACAGACTTAAGAGCAACACTAAATGAGCAAACAGTAGAAACGTCTGAAAACTCCCCAAGTCAGTTTCAACCGAGAATTCTATATCCTATGAAATAGGAGGCATTTCAGTGAGGCGACATCTCTAAAAATGCCTGCCTATGTACCATTTCCCAGGAAAATGTGCTCCAGGAAAACAATGGAGTATAACGGGACCGAGGGCAACATGGACTAGAGTAGAGAGGAGATTCAACCCAGAAGAGCAGTTCTGCGAGATCCCAGGTGACTCCAAGAGATAAGCCAGGGAAACGGCCCAGAGCAGGCCTAGGGGAAACCAGTCATGCTGGGGTCGGATAACAAAAGGCCGGGAAGGCTGTTTCTAAGAAAAATATGAAACAGATGTGTTTCTTTCTTTTCTTTTCTTTCCTAAATATGTCTTTATTGATTTCAAAGAGAGGAAGGGAGAGGGAGAGAGAGATATAGAAAAACATCAATGATGAGAGTTATTGATCAGCTGCCTCCTGCATGCCCCCAACTGGGGATCGAGCCCACAGCCGGGCATATGCTCTAACCAGGAATCCGACCTCGATCTCCTGGATCCTATGTAGGTGCTCAACCCCTGAGCCAAGCCAGGCCGGGAAAAATAGTGTTTCATAGATGGAAAATGTTTTCAATAGGCATGTGAAAAATGTCAATAATTTGAGAGAAAACAGCTGTTCCAAACAATCAAGGGAATAGTCACGAAATTAATTCCACACACACAGAGAAATGAGCAATTCCTAAATATTAAATTAGTGTAGCATAAATGGAGGGTTTCTGTCTAATAGTCATCTTTTTGTACCTGATTATTAGAGTGTTAAGTACAAAAGTTTATTTCTGCCACCAGGAAGTCCAGTCTACTTACTGCATCTGGTTATGTGACATCATATTTGTTAGAAAGAGGGGGACTGAATTATCCTGGCTAAGTGGGGAGTGTTAGATGTCAGTAAAATTTGAGAAAGACAATAAAGGGTATACAAGGAAGAGGCACAGCCACAGAACTACATGGCTCAGCAGGGGAAAACATTTGCACAGCCATAATAATGTAACATTGATTCTGATTCAATAAAATTGTGATACATGGGAGGGAACAGAGGAGGGAAATAAGGACACGGTGGAGTGAGAAAGCTAAGCTTGCACCAGCTAGGACAGGAAATCAGTAGGCCGTGCTAAACATTAAGTGAGCTAGTGTACTTTTGTTACTTTTGTTAAAAAATAAGATTAAAAAATTAAGGCAAAACACCTTAAGGCAGATCTTTATATCACAACCATGTCATTGACATTTAGGCCAGGCTGGCTGGAGTGGCTCAGTAGCTGAGCATCGACCCGGGCACCAGGCGGCGAGCAGTTCGATTCCCAGTCAGGGCACGTGCCAGGGCTCTGGGCTTGACCCCCAGCAGGGTGTGTGTGGGGGGCAGCCAATCGGTGTTGATGTTGATGTTTCTCTCTCATCAATGTTTCTATGTTTCTATCTCTCCTTCTCCCTTCCTCTCTCACAAAATCAATAAAAACTGTTTTTAAAAAAAGAAATTTAACCTAAATGTCAAAAACCTTTATAAAATAAAGGGGGGAGGGGGCGCATTACTAAGACAAAGGCATTCCTGAATACGTATGTTTGAATTTTAGAGAAACAGAAGAGATTTAGAAAATCAACAAAAAGAAGCCCATTTTATTTTTTACGAATCATGGCAGACAACGTTTAAATCAAACCACTCATTTCTTAACTTTTCAACTGTTCACTTACATGAATTACATCATTGATCTTCCTCTGCTTTTGCCCTAAGAAGAGAAAAAAATTAACTGATCAATTCTGATCCAAATGCCACAGAAAAATAAAAGCTGCTGATTATCTGACAGATTGATTACTAACATACAAAATGATACAAAATGCCATTCCATTGTTTATAATATCTGACAACATTTATCATTTAAATTACCTGGAAAGATGAGTCCCATAAAGTAAAATCTAAAAACTTAGCTTTGCTTTCTGAGCAAACAGATATTCCCTGTTAGATGCAAATGAAAGAACATCCAAGTACAGAAGAAAAGAGCAAAGCACATCGGAGCAGGCGAGGAACTTACCTAATAGACAACTTTACCTCTGGCACATCTGGGTCTCCAGCCAGCATTTGTTTCTAATCCTACATTGATTTATACCCACCTCACTTGAGTCACCAGAACCTCACAGTTGGCAGCTCTAAAAACCAGTTTCAGGCCAGGCACCGATCCCTAGATGGATCAGCATCCATGGCTGCATCGCAAGCCACTTATTGGTAATCAATTAAAGTACCTTAATAAACAAATAAATGGGTTTCTACTCCATTCATAAGTAACCTCTAAACTTGAATTTGAAATGAGTGTGCTCGCCTCACTGAACACTCCTGCAGCACACAAGTCATCCTGCTCTCACAAAGGCCAGAAGGAGAATAAAAGCTCCGAAGAGGGTCTGGGCTGGACTTTGTTTCCCAAGCTCCTCCTGTAACATGGGCCGGGCATCGGGGGCACACAGCCCCATGACTGCAGGGACAGGGGCATGGGGGGCTTTCCCTTCACTGTCTCCCCTCTCTCTCTACCTGTTGGCTGTTGTCATGTTTTTAATTTGGCAACGTAAGGGAGAAGAGGTCAGCGCCCCATCTAAATAGTCAGGCACGGCATGTTTTAAAAGTTCTCACAGCTCATCAGTTGAAAATCGCCGATTTAGGCTAATTCTAACTCTATTCAACAAACGGGCTTATTTGGTGAGTTGTGGTTCACTGTGGGGCTATTCCAGGGGGCAAATTTAAATGTTAGCATGGAACCTCCCTGTTCTAACCCACAGAAGGCCTCCAGGAGAGTGATTTTTAATTCTTGTGAAGAGTGGTTTTTATCTCTTGCACTGTATTTCCAAAGCTGAGGTGTCACTTCTTCCTTCCATGCCACCTGATTAATTTTAGGACTCAAATAGACTTATTTCTGGAACTGATCACAGGCTATTTGTAAAAATCTTTTGCTACACGAATGTAGAGGGTGGTCTGCCTGCAGCCCAGCCTACACCAAGCTGGGATAATCTTCTACTTAGGCAGGAATACAAACCAGGCCCTTATATTTTCATACAACAGTGTGCACCATATGGAATGAAGCTGTCATTTAAAAAAATAACCCTGTGACACTCCTCAGTAATGTGCATGTCAAACCACTTCGCCCAGCAGGTAAGAAAGTGGAGCAAGGTCCTCCTACATGAATGGCTCAGGCGCTAGATTCCACACCACGCAGTAATGCTTCTAGTTTTAAAAGGGAATGTGGCCCAGCTGAGCATGGCTCAGCCACTGACCATCGACCTGGGACCCAGGAGATCGAGGTTCCATTCCCGGGCCCCACTTTCCTCCCCAGTCAGCTAATTCCTCCCTGATGGCCCTGAGCTGGCCTCTGCCTCAGCGGAGGGACACAGCTCCCTCCCCCAGCCCCCAGGCTGCTGCCGCTCCGGCTTCCATGCTGCCCTCCCGGCCTCTGACCATCCCGACTCTGGCTTCCCAACCGCTTCTCCAGCTGCCTCTAACTTGGTTCTCAGTCTTGCCTATTTTTAACTCCTCAATCCATGCTGTGCTCACTGGGGCTCAGATGTGACATTTCACAGAGTAAAGCACACCTTTCTTGATGTATTTCTTAAGAGGATTTTGCTCAGTGCCTTGGACTTTTAAGAACATTTCTGAGTTGCAACTTCCTTGCATTTTATTTTACGTTGTGCAGTGTTGCCATTTTAACCCTCAGTTTCATTATTTTAATACATTAAAAATATGGGAGTGAAAAACATTTAGTATCCTGAAAGCTGATCACATGATGGATCATTCTATAAATTCTTTTCCTATGTGTCATGTATCGGGAGTTTACATTTCTGCTCTATCGGGTTTCGTTTTTCAAGTCTCAGACAACTCCTTTCATACCGCTCAGAACCCGTCTTCTCACATGTAAAACAGATAGAGTTTCTATACCACCTAACTCAAAACATTTGTGAAGATCAGATAAAATGCAAGCGCAATCCATGTACTGTATCTAAAGCACAAAAATGGCAAAACAAAGCTTTTCCAAATTGACTCAAAGCACAATGTGAACATTCAATATTTTACTGGAAAGTGTCCGAGTTGTGCACTCATTCTAAATTTCTCAGTGGCATCTTAATTAAATATGCTTTGGCTACCCACTAAAGGGAAGGAAATGATAGTTACACGGTTAGCAAGAAGTACTCCCAGTGGGTTGGGTGTTTTTTTAAATAAAGAAATATGTACTACCTGCCAGTGTCAAGCACATTACTGTACCGCCTCTCTCTCTTTTTTGTTTATGTAACGTAACCTGGAGATCAGCACATAGTCGTAAAGACTTACCATAGTGATTTGATAGCTCCACAGTTTTATACTGTGTGGGTGGAACAGTTTATTTTACCAGTCATTCACTGGACATGAGTTATTTCCATTATTATCCTTTTGAAAATAATGCAACAGACACTTTGTGAATTCCTGGTTCTATATGTGTGGACCACGTCTTTGGGATAAATTCCTAGAAGTAGGATCTCTTTATCAATGCATCCGCATTGTTGTGAGGTTCTGCCAGCGGTCCCTTCATGGGGTCAAACAGTTTTTCCTTTCCAGCAATACATAAAGGTAGCGGTTTATTCTCGACCTTACCAAAAAATTAAGTGTCAAGTTTATGGATCTTCTCCCAATAGCTGAAAAAATACAGTGTATTTATATTTATATTTCTCTTATATGTGTAGATGTGCTTAAAGGTAATTTGCAATTCCTTTAGTGACTTGTGTGTTCATATCTTTGTCAGTAGCTTCAGATTAATTTAGTTTCTTTGAGTCAGCCTATTTTAGGCCCTTACTGATTGTTTTGTCCAAGCCCCTGCTGGCGCTCCCCTGAGCTACTGCACCAGCCACTAACTGGTGTCCCCGCTGCCACCCTATCCTCACACTGTCACTCAGTTGCTTCTCTGTTTCCCTCCCACTCCCTTTCTCTTTCTCTGTCTAATTCACCTAATTCACCTCATGTCCTTGCAAATAATCCTCCAATGGATTCCCATTACAACTAGGCTAAAATTCATGTTTCTGTCGAGGCCCAGGAGGCACATGCGGTCTTCACCCAGCACATCCCTGCAGGCGTCCCTTTCGCTGTGCAGCAGCCACCCCTGGGCCTCTCTGCTCTTTCCTGTGCTCAGTGTTCTCCCCCTGAGATGCTCTGCGGGGAGCCTGTCCCCCCACCCTCTCCCCTGGCTCCCTCTCGTGTCCGGGACTGCTCAGTGTCGCTGCAGGACAGCGGCTGTCTGCAGCCAGCCTGCCCTTCCTGAGGGTTCCTGGGCTGTGTGCCCCCAGCTCCTCTAGAATGAAAGGGCCTGAGGGAAGGGGAATTTTGGGGGGTTGTATTGTATTGTGTTGTTTTGTTAATCCTAACCCAAGGATATTTTTTCTATGGATTTTTTGAGAGACTGAAAGGAGGGGGAAAAGGGGCAGAGAGAGTGGGGGGAAGAGAAACATCCATGTGAGAGAGACACATTGAATGGTTGCTTCCCCCACATACCCAGACTGGGGTGGGAATCGAACCCACAACCCAAGTAGGTGCCCTTGACTGGGAAAAATAACTCTGGAACCTTCAGAGCACCAACCAGTGCACTAACCACGGAGCCACACCAGCCAGGGTGAAGGGAGAGTTTTGTCCTGCGCATCCCTAGTTTTTCTGCACCTGGAATGATGCCCAGTGAACCTCTGTTTCCGGAACCAGAACCAGTTAAGTTTCTCTCAATTTCCCTATGTCTTCTAAGGTTTCCTCTAAAGCTATATTTTGATTTCTCGTGTAAGATCAGCATTACTTGCAAATCTTAAGAGTAGTCATTCCAAATTAAAGACACGAGATCCACAAAAGTTTAAAAGGGGAGTTGTAATGTCCCATAAAAAAATAATGGTAACTTTAATTTGAGATAAGAAAATTTCATGTTAAAATACTTTAACTACAAAATGACATCCTAATTAGGTTATAGGAGAGTATACCAGAAAAGTGCAATGCCTCCATTTTATCTGTGTCCTTAGAATAGAGCATTAATGGGGACAGGAATCGTTTCTCCTTAAAGAGGGCCAACCATGAAGGGTGGTGCTGATGGTTCTGCGCCACTTGCCAGGTCAGTCCCACGGGAGAGCCGCCTGCACTGCTGGAAACACACCCCGAGCGCCCTCCAGTGGGCAGTCCCAGCCCCTGGAGATTAAGTCCATCACTTCACTTTTGAACAAAACTTTACAAAGCAGCACATAGACAGTGTAAAATAAACAAGATTTTGTTGATATGCATACACAAGATTCACAAAGGATCAACATCCAAATATTACTTAAAGTGCTGGATATACTGAGCCTAAGTGAATGACTTTTCAATATTTTCTAAATCTTTCCCATCAAATCATTATTAATGTTATTACCAAAAAGGAGTGTTTAAAATAGCTGCTGGAAAGAGAAAAGATCTGTTGCTCTGAGGTTTTTCTACATAATATTGCCAGTTCCTCCCCACTCACTCCTCAGGGGAAGGGGAAAAACCGGGCACTTGAGAGAACATCTAGAGCCAGCAAATTAGGAAAGTTCATAGGGTCATAACATAAAAGGCTGTGGGAAAAGTTGATGAGCAGTAATAAAATCGGGTAACAGGACTTTAGCGTCTTTATTGAGCTACTGATACTACACCAGTTATATTAGATATAGAGATAGATAAAAACAAGGGAGTGGAAGCATTCCTTTAACTTGATCTGAAATTTGTACGAGGTTATTACGAATAGCTTCTTTGAAATGCCTAAAGAAATCACGCTGGAACAAGACACAGCAACACTCATATGATTTTGTGTGACCAAATAATTCAGTGCCCTATTGTAGAAAATCAGAAATGTTTTACATCTAAGTAGGTATTTCTCAGTCTCCAGACAAACTGATATAAAATTGTCTGAAATAAAGACATTCAAAGCAAACTTTCAATGTGCTTGTACTTGATATTTTCGTGTTGTGACCTTGTTTCTATGGGAACTTCATAGGCAAATGCTGAAATGGAGGCTTCTTGTATTACTTTATCAAATATCTCCTAAATATTCAAAACAAATTGAAATGAAAGTGTAACTATCATGTTCAACATAAGAAGGTAAATTCTGTTCTCGTAAAGCCTGTTTGTTAACTGTTCCGACCGCACACTATTTATCACAGCCCTGGGCTGACTCCACTTGCCTCACCTGCTGCCAGGCCCGGGTCTCCTGAAGCTCCTCTGTCCAGGGCATTCTCGGCTTTAAAGGAAAATCATCAGAACAAACTCATTAAAATCTAGCAATTTGTTTAGCTAGTAAATTCACACTATTTCCTGACTTCTACTTTTATTCTTATTCACTCCAATGAGCTTATAAACATAGGGCTGAGAGGTATGTGTTGCTTCTGAGTCCTGCACAGTCATTTTGGATGGAAATAATCAAAACTGGAGCAGGTTAAGACAGACCCGCTTTATGGGGAGATTCTAAACTATGAGCTGTGTTCTAAAGTTCTGTAAGCACCACGACAACTGCATCTGGCGTGTGTGTCACCTGCAAGTCAGCCCCTCCTACTCCATAGCTGTGCTCCACCGCGATTCACATTTCTCAGCCTGGCCTGTTCAGCGGCAATATAGGGACAGTTAACACGGGCCTCACTTGTAGTTAAAGGGGCCACATGATATATCCATCAAAGGGAGTTGTAAATTTTAAAAGAATTTCATAAAGGTCCTATACTGGTCTCTGGCACTATTATCTCCTAACACTTCCCATCTATGTTAAGGTTTACCATACAGCACCATGCAGGGCACATGTTTTTCCAAATTTTTATTCCCTTTCTGTTTAAAGCTACAGTTAATGAATTCACGTCACTTTTTCACAATATTTAACTAACATAAAAAAGCGGATTTCCCAGTTACAAAGTCCCATGAACCATCTGGGTCAATCCATAGGCTTCATTACTACAAATCTTAATAAAATTAAGAGCTTAACTAAAGTTTAAGTACAATAAGAGCTTTAAGACATTTCATCTATGAAATAATGAAATAATATGGCATTTATTGTTTTCAAAGATTTTTTTATTGAGTTTTTAGAGAGAACTAGGGATCAGCTGCCTCCTGCACACCCCCTACTGGAAATGGAGTCTGAAACCCAGGCATGTGTCCTGACCAGGAATTGAATCAGCAACCTCTGAGTGCATGGGATGAAGCTCAACCAACTGGGCCACAGGGGCCAGAGCGAATCTGGCATTTAAATGAAACAAATGGACAAATATATTTTCACAACTTTATGAGAGAATGGTTTCCACTTCAAAGAATAGTGTTCATGAGCCACATTGTTACCCAGAATTATTTTAAATCAACCATTTCCTCTCTTTTCCTTGTCTCCTCCATCTTCTCTGTGCCCCACCCCCCCCAACACCACCCATTTGGTCTTTAAAACTTTCACCTCAACAGTCTAACAGGATTCTATTGGAAAGCAGGGATGGGGGGATGGTCAGAGGTAACCATGGAGACATACATTCTTGGGCAGGATCTGACATCTTAACGCCAAAAATTTTAAATTGCAAATCAAAGTCTAAATTTGTTTCTTTCTTTTTTGCAAAGGTTGAACAACAAGCAATCTTATGAACCACACCACCTCTCTTTAGAAGAGGCAATGTAAAAACAAAATCTCTTAAGTCACTAAAGACTAAAAGTGGAAAAGTAGAAATTTTCAAGTAATCGAACTCCATGGGTTCTCCTCTGGGTAAAAAAAACAAACAAATGAATAAATAAAAATTATGATCTACAGTGCTAAGGGTGACATTTCACATTGTTCACTTATTTTATGTTTTATTTTCCACAATATTCTTTCCGTCTGTGTTCAAATTGTAGTTGGAAAGGTTGAGGCAGCTCCATCCATAAAAATGAAAACAGCTCACTTAACACCATATAGACCCCTGTGTCAGTGTCTACCTTGAATTTAAAGAACAAATTCAAAGTTGTTTGCTCCTGAACTGTCCAGAGTATCAACTACCTTAACAGGTGGGGGCAAGGGTACCACCAAGCTTTTATCTGGTTCCTTCACTTAGGGACCATCTGGAAAGTTAAGAGTGGATACATAAAATGGATACTCCAATGGTGAGGTATTCAAGTTTTCATTGAGAAAGGAAGAAAACATACCTAAAACTATTCATAAAATCTCACGAAAAGCTAAGTAGGGCTATAAACAGGAATGGCTGAGGACTGGAGTGACCCGGGCAGGGATGAAAAATGAAAATAAGGGAAAGACCTGAGCATTCAGGCAGTACAGAAAGAAACCGACTAGACTCGAGGGGGACGGAATAAGGAGTGGGGTGCCAGGCCTAGCCAGCCTTGGTCCCTGGTGGCCAGCCCTGAAAAAGTCAGCGTCAGGCAAAAAGGAGCCTCAGGCCATAGATCCCTCCCAAGGTACCCAGGGGGCAACTAAATCCAGAGGTACACCTGAGAACAGACACCGCCCACCACCTCCTTACCTTGGAGCATCAGCAGGTCAGTGAACTGCTGTCGGTGTTGTTGCTCACTGCCTCCAACATCCAACTTGGCCTTCATGGATGTGGGCAATGCTGCTACAGCCACCATGTTTCCAGCTGCCACCTTATAAACTTCAGACTCGTAGTCTGGTTCTACTGGCCCTGAGCTTCGGCCCAGCTTCAGGCTGGCATTGGGCTTCAAGCAGCAGCTAAGCTTATTGCCCATTGTGTACCTTCACTCCTCAATTCTGTCACCACCTTTACTTGTCACCCACCTTCCCTGCCTTCAGCAGTCTCTCCTCCAAAACAATGACACACCTGGCACCCTTCAAGCAGGCACAAACTAGCTTTCTGATGGCCTGGCTGCCAGGCACAGGGCCCGACAAGGGCTCAGGGCCCCTGCCACACACCCTCTGCTTTGCTGCTACTGCCTCCTTTTAGTTGACTAGTATGTGAGGATGGCGACCAACCAAACTAATTCAAAAGGGGTAGGGAACAGACTAACACTGAGAACTACAACCACTTCCAGAAGAGAACACAACCAAAGCTCCTCCTCCTTCGCAGCCAGTTCTCAACTGAAGAGCATTCTCCTGGCTGGGACCAGCCAACCAGAACACATTCCGTGGTCACCTGGCTACCAGAGACCAATCACGCAGAAGTCTCGCTATGTGCCCGCCTCACAGAAAAAGCATATGATTGGCTGGTGGGCATGGCTCAGTGGTTGAGCATTGACCTATGACCCAGGAGAGGGAGGTTGGGTTCCCAATCAAGGCACATGCCTGGATTGCAGACTCATCCCTACTAGGGGCCTGCAGGAGACAGCCAATCAAGGACTCTCGTCATTGATGTTTCTCTCTCACTCTCCCTCTCTCTTCCTCTCTCTGAAATAATAAAAACTCTAAAGAAAAATTAAAAACATGTTTTACACTGCCTGTCCCCTGCTCTCCACCTCCCAAAGTCCAGACTTCTGTTCTTCTTCACCGCATCAGTAGATGTGCCACAGACTCAGGTTTCCATTCATTACTGGGGTGGGGAATGTCTAGCCCACTGGCTGTATGCTGCTTGAGAAATAATTTGATCTGGCCCTGCCACGTCAACCGCAGGTGGAACTTGAAATTCAATAAATCTAGGAACCTTTTTAATAGCTAATTTTTAAGTTGATGATTTTGTATGGCGGGAGAATAATGTTATAAATATCCAAATGGCCCTTGGCAGATAAAAGGTTCCCCAACCCTACATGATTGCAGGCTGCCTGGAACTCTCAGGTTGTGTGCAAAGTACAGAAGGCATTTGCTAATGCAAGCAAGCCGCTGTCATTAGCAACTCAGTTTCTTTGGGTCTGACAACTGAGTACTTTGATGTGTTTCTCACCAAACTTATTTACACCCTGTTGACCACTTTCCTGAGTAAATGCTCCTCCTCTTTTCCTTCCACAAACTATTAGTTTTCACCTGCATCTTGACCATAGCAACCCCTGGAGCCCCGGGCCTACTCTTGATAAACAGACTGTAAATGAGGCTCAAAGATGCCTTACCCTTCCACTTACTCAGGGGTAGAATAGGAACCAAATTCATCCCTCCCAGTTCAGACATGCAGGAATTCACCGATTTGCTTTTCTCATTTCTGTTTCTCCCTACCACAAAGAGAGTTTCCAGTTTTTCTTTCTTTGCCAATAATAAAGCTTAAAGCACGATTTTCTCACTCCAAATTGAGAAACTCAAAGTGGGGAACCACTATCCTGATTTGATGAAGACGATGATAATGATGGTAACATTTGGCAAACACCTACTGTGCTCCCAATCTTCTTTCAAGTGAGATATCTATTTAACCATCCAAAACAATCCTCATTTTACAGACTTTGCAGAAGAAATTGAGACACAGAAGTAAAGTAAAGCTTCTGAGGGTCACATGATTGTTCATGGGTGGAGCCAGGATATGATTCCAGATAACGTGGGATAAGGACTTTCTATCAGGATTTTTTTTTTTGTTTTAATGTGGATCTTTAATATATTTTCTGTCTTTCAACAGTAAGTTTCTCCAATGTGCCAGACACTGTATGTGTGAAACACTCCCGCCTCCAGTGAGTCCAGCAGATAAAAAAAATCGAAGGCTTAGAGAGTGCCATGGTCTGAGGCCACAAATTGGGAAAGTACTTTAACCTGGGACTCAAACCTTGGTCTGCCTGACCCCAAAGTACATTCTGGTGTAAAGAGTCGGAGTTTTATTCTGGAAACACAGACCAATTGATGCTTGGAAGTGTGTGTGAGGGCAGAATGGCAGGAGATGAGGTCAGAAGAGTGGTCCTCAAGTACCCTGCAGGCCTTGGAAAGGACTTCACATCATAGCCTGGAGGAGCAAGACAATCACGGAGAACCACTGAACTTGATATTTTAACAAAGGTCCTTGGCTCCTGTGTAAAGCCTAGACTAGATGTATCAAAATGTTTGCAAACCTCTTATTAATAGATATAAACTCATTTAGCAGGACATCTTAAAGGGTTGGAGTAAGAAACAAAGGAGGACTATCAGGGGCCCTGGCCCCAAATCCGAAGCCCTCTTGGTACCCTTGCCTTCCCACTTGGCCATCCTAATGACCCATCTGATAAACTAAATGAAATGTCATTTTAAACAAGCCTCAGGCTGATCCATGAGCCCTTTACCCCAGGATCATTCAGTCGACATCTCTTCCCCAAATTTTAGGCCAACTGGTTGCTCCCCCATCCCCTCCCTGATGTCTGTTTTCTATTTCTATGTCTTGCACCCAAGTCCCCAGTCTTGAGGCGCCATCCACCCCAACTCAAGCCTCACTGCTACCAACTGCCAACTGGTTCCAACTGCCAACTGCCAAGATTTCACCTTACTCTCCTTTTTGCTCCCCTTCCCTCCTCTATCAGTTATTTTTTCTCTCCCTCTCCCCACTTCCATTCCTGGCGAATGGAAAAATGAAAGCCTCCTCTGATATCTACAAATAAAATTTCAGGAAAGTGGGCAATCTCTATTAGTCAATTATGGGAACAAAGTTAATGGCTATCCAGCCCAATCTGGAAACTCCCAACGTACTATCAAATCACAGGTTATGGCTGCATGAGCAGAAACATAGTTCAGTGTTGGATCAAACTGGGAGCAGCATGCTCCTCTCAGAAGGCTTTCGTTAGTGTCCAAAGCCCTCTTACGATGCTGAGGGCTCCATTCTTATGGAAAGAGCCCTCATCAGTCACTTCCCTAAAGATGCATGTACTGCTTGGCCAGCATGGCTCTGTGGTTGAGCTTCAATCTATGAACCAGGAGGTCATGGTTCGGTTCCTGGTCAGGGCACATGCCCATGTTGCGGGCCCTGTCCCCAGTAGGGGCCGTGCAGGAGGCATCCGATCAATAACTCTCATCAATTGATGTTTTTTTCTCTCTCTCTCCATGTCCCTTCCTCTCTCTGAAATCAATAAAGACATATTTAAAAAGACATATTCAAAACAACTCATTTTTTCCTCCTACTTGTCTTTCCATGTCCTCCACAGGCCCCTACCCAAGGCCTATTGACTCCATCAACATTTACCTGTCCTTCTTCTATAGGCCGCCTTTTGATTATTATTATTATTGTTCCTTGGAAACAAAAGACCAAACTGGTTCTCTTTCTCCAAGAGCAATGGACCCATTTAACAAATTTCAAAACCCTGCGTTAGGTAAGTGTGCCAGTTCAGCCCAGACTCTTGGGCTGATCCGCTCACTTGACCACAGTTAGGAACTGACATTAAACATTCAGGAAGTGGTGCTTCTATAAGCTGAGTACAACCTACATGCCCAGGGCCTAGGAAGAGCAACAACAGTAGGGCCGCTGGCCTGAGACCTCACTGTCAACAAGGGCTTCAGTGCCCGCAGATTATACCTATCGTTACAGAGAAGTGTTGGCAGGTTGGCACAAAGATGATATCACTGTCCAACTTAAGTCGATACCTGTTATCTCACTACCGGGCCATATCTGTAATGAACTATGGCCCAACACTTTTAACAACTCCTCTGATAGCTTCCTTCATCGCCTTGGAAATAGTGTAATTACAGTAAACCAAATGTGTACGGGCTGCACGTGTGGGTTGAATTGTTTACTTCTTAGATATTGACATTTAGATTATACCAAGGGCCTGGCTGGTGTGGCTCAGTTGGTAGGCTGGCGTCCCATGCACCAAAAGGTTGGCAGTTCAATTCCTGGTTGGGGCACAGTTTCAGATTTGCTCCCAGTCAGGGTACCTCCCTCTCTCTCTCTCTCTCTGTCTCTCTCTCTCTCTCTCTCTCTCTCTCCCCCTCTTCCCTGACTCCATTCCCCTCTCTCTAAAAATCAATAAAAACATATTAAAAAGAAAAAATAAAATATATCAAGGGGCAGTGGATGAGGGACACCTGCAATAGTGTCAACAATAATTTAAAATCAAATCAAATACACCACAGAGGAGGATTTGAGATCTTGCTCCCCAGCAAATGTTCCCAGTTTAGCTCAAATAAACTCTTAAAATTCTAAAATATATATACTACCAATGGTGTAACCGTATTTCTGAATTTTCTTTTCTTTCTACCCTTTTTCTTTTTCTCGGTTTGGTTTATTGTGAAGGCCGCCTGAGTGTTCCTGGACCTCTGAAAGTCCCTCTGAAGACCCAAAACAGAGCTAAGGTGGCAAAGCCGGCCTGGCCAGCACTAAGAGTTCCCTCATTTTACTCCCTTCCTTAGACAAAGAAATGTTGTAAAGTCCCAGAGCCACAAGTGTTCTTCCCAGGCTAATCAGGTTTTGAATTCTTGGATGATAAGGCTTCCAAAGGGGGCCATCCACACACGAGTGACAGAAGTCTAGATGTGTAACTCTTACTGGGACTCTAAATTGTACAAAGCTATGAAAGTTTTTATCCCATCGCCTTTTATCCCCTCTGCCCCGTTCCACCTCCACCCAGCCCCCACCCCTGCCGTCAGCACACTGCTGTCCATGGCCATGAGCTCCCTCCTTTTCCTTTCTATTTTGCTCAACCCCTCCTCCCCCCGCCCCCACCCCAGCTGTGGGCCTGCTCTCTATTTATGAGTCTGTCTCTATTCTCTCTGGTACTTCAGTTTTGAACATTTCTTTAAGTGACCCGAGTGATCAGTAAGTTTTTAGGGGCCTGGTTCGTGATTGTTCTCTAGAACCTTTCAAAAGCTCTAACCTGCTACCCAATGTATGTCTGTTTTGCGTCCTTCATCCCTTCAGGAAACTGCTGCATCCATTCTTTCAACACACTTATTCAATACCTGGGCATTTGGGTTGGTTGTGTTCCCATTCTGATTTGTTTCAATGTCTTTTTTATTTCTTTCTTGATCTCATTGTTAAGTGGCATGTCGTTGTATAGTAACATGTCGTTCAGCCTCCATATCTTTGTTTGTTTTTCAATTTCCTTTTTGTGACTGATTTCTAGGTTTGTATCATTATGGTCAGAGAAGATGCCTGATATGAGTTCAATCTTCTTAAATTTATTGAGACTTGTTTTGTGTCCTAACATGTGGTCTATCCTATGTGCACCTGAAAAGAATGTATATTCTTCTCCTTTGGGGTGAAATGCTCTGAAGATATCAATTACATCCATCTGATCTAGTGTGTCATTTAAGGCTGTCATTTTCTTGTTGATTTCCTGTCTGAAAGATCTATCCATAGATGACAATAGGGTGTAAAATTCCCTACTGTGACTGTATTTCGGTCAATCTCTCCCTTTTTGTCCATCAATATGTGTTTTACATATTTGGGTGCTCCTATGTTGGGGTGCATAAATGTTTACAAGGGTATATCCTCTTGCTGCACGGCTCCCTTTATGATTATGTAGAGTCCTTCTTTCTCTCTTCCTATAGCCTTTGTTTTAAAGTGGATTTTGTCAGATATGAGTACTACCATCCCAGCTATTTTGTTCTTTCTATTTGCATAAAATATCTTCTTGTATCCCTTGACATCTGGTCTGTGGGCGTCTTTCGTTCTGAGGTGGGTCTCTTGTAGACAGCATATATATGGGTGTTGTTTCCTGATCCATTCAGTTACCCTATGTCTTTTGATTAGAGCATTTAAGCCATTCACATTTAAAGTGATTACTGATAGGTATGTATTTATTATTTATTGCATTTTATTCGTTTAAACATGTTTCTCACTTCCTGTTTCCCCCTTCTCTTCTTCGTGCCCCTTCTCCTTCTTCTTCTTAAAGAAGGCCCTTTAACATTTCTTGTGAGAATGGTTTGGTGGTAACAAATTCCTTTAGCTTTTACTTCTCTGGGAAGATCTTTATTTCTCCTTCAATTTTCAGTGATAGCTTCGTTAGATAGAGTAATCTTTGCTGTATGTCCTTGCTTTTCATCACTTGAAATATTTCATGCCAATCCCTTCTGAACTGAAATGTTTCTGATGACAAATCAGCTGACAGTCTTATGTGATCTCCCTTATAGGTAATTAACTGTCCTTCTCTTGTTGCTTTTAAGATTCTCTCTTTGTCTTTAACCTTTGCCATTTTAATTATGATGTGTCTCAGTGTGGGCCTCTTTGAGTTCACCTCTTTGGGACTTTATGTGCTTCATGGACTTGGGTGTCTTTTTCCTTCCCCAGGTTAGGGAACTTCTCTGTCATCATTTCTTCAAATAGGTTCTCAACCCACTGCTAGCCTTCTCTGTCTGGTACCATTATGATGATGCTCATGTTCTTACTCTTCATGATGTGCCAAGGTCCCTTAAAGTATCCTCATTTTTTAAATTCTCTTTTTCTTCTTTCTGCTCTGAATAGATCTTTATTTTCTACTTTTTTTCCACATCTCTGATTTGATCCTCTGCTTCATCAAGCCTACTGTTTCTTCCTTTCAGTGTAGTCTTCTTTTCAGATCTTGTATTCTTCATTTCTGATGGGTTCTTTTTTATGGTTTCTGTGTCCTTTCTCATGCTGTTGAGCATCCTTATAACCATTACTTTGAACTCTATAACTGATATATTGTTTGCCTTCATTTCATTTAGTTCCTTTTCTGGAGATGTCTCCTTTCCTGGAGATGTCTCCTTTTCTTTCATTTGGGGCTTATTTCATTGTCTCCCCACTTTGGCTGCCCCTTTGTGTTTGTTTCTATGTATTACATAGATCTGCTATGCCACTCAGTCTTTTTTAAGTGGCCTTATATAGTAGGTTTCCTGTGGGATCTAGTGGTGCAGTCTCTTTGGTGACCTGTGTTAGATGCTCCAGGAATGACCCCTGTCCTTGAGCTACACAAGTCAGTTTGTCCAAGATTCTGTCTGGAGGAAACAGAGTTCAGCAGGGTGTGGCTGCCAGGAATAGGGAGGATGGGGTCAGTAGATCTTCCATGAGGGAGAGGTGGGAGATGTGGCCCCCACCAGAGAGTCACACAATTCAGTCTGTCCCAAATTTTGCTCCCACCTCAGCAAGATGGAGCCACTAGCTGTCATGCAGGTGGAACTGCTGGAGGGTGCGGTTAGTAGATCTCCCATGAAAGGGAAGCACCAGAAAAGTTCACAAAGTCATGGAGAGAAGGGCCACCCACCCTAAAGCCACACTACTCCCCTTGAGTCTGCCCAGACCTCTGCACCATGGCCAAGTCAGCTGACTCTTCAGCTGGGCATAAGCTCCACAGGGTGGGGTGAGAGAGAGTCCAGAGGGAGTCCAGAGGGCGAGACTATTGCTTTCCCTCAGGCTGATGCCACATGCAGGGGAGTGCTCCACCCGAGAAAGATGACATCTGCTGCATGGGAGAAGAACTCAGCACAAAGGTCCTGGTGGATGTCCTTCAGATCTTTCCCCAGAGCCACAAACCCCATATTCTCCTCACTCAGCTTTTACCCACTCCTCATTTTCTCCACCAGAGCCTAGGGTGAGTAGTTGCAAATGAGATTTTGTGCATTGGCCCTTTAAGAGGGTGCCTGTTGCCCTGGCTGGTGTGGCCCAGTTGGTTGAGCATCATCCTACCCACTGAAAGGTCACTGGTTTTATCCCCAGTGAGGGCACATGCCCAGGTTGCTGGTTCAATGCTGGGTAGGGAAGGTATGGGAGGCATCCAATCGATGTTTCTCTCTCTCCCTTCCTCTCCCTCTAAAATCAATTTTAAAAACATACTGAAGATGGTGCCTGTCTATCATCCATAAATCAGCACACAGTTAGAGTTGGTGAGGATGTGGAGAAGAGAGAACCCCTGTGCACTCTTAGTAAGAATGCAGACTGGTGCAGTCACTGTGGAAAACAGTCTGGAGTTACCTCAAAAATATTAAAACCAGAACTGTCTTACCACCCAGAGATTCCACTTCTGGTAATATACCCAAAAAACCTGAAACACTCATTTAAAAGAAGATATGCACCTCTGTGTTCACTGTAGCATTATTTACAGCAGCCAAGATTTGGAAGCACCCAAGTGTTCATCAATACACGAGTGGATAAAAAAGCTGTGGGACACTTGCACAATGGAATACTACTCGGCCATAAGGAAAAAGGAAATCTTACCCTCTGTCACAGCTTGGATGGACCTGGAGAGCATGGCGTTAAGTGAAATAAGCCAGCCAGAGAGAGACAAATACCATATGGTTTCACACCTATGTGGATCTAATGGACAGAATTAACAAACAAAATAGAAACAAACTCCTAGATATAGAGAACAGACTGACAACTGTCAGACGGGAGGACGGTTGCGGGCTGGGTGAAAAAAGTGAAGGAATTAAGAAAACAAACCTCAGAGACAAAGACAACAGCCTGGTGATTACCAGTGGGAAGGGGGTGGGGGAAGGTAGAAGAGGGTACCGGGGGGATAAATGGTGATGGAAGGAGCCCTGATTGGGGTTGTGAACACACAACACAATGTACAGATGATGTATTATAGAATTGTACACCTGAGACCTATATAATTTTATTAACCAATGTCACCCCAATAAAGTTAATAAAAAATAGATAAAAGTTTAAAAAAGAAAAAATCGAATGTGTGATCAAATTGTCTATACTTTGAATATAATCATAGTTTATTTTTAATTGTTTAGCTCATTACTATCTTTACAACACTTTATGTGAAAACGTTGATAACAACACAAGTAGTAATTATGCTTAAGTGAAAGCACAAAAATAGTTTGTGGAATACACTTCTAAGAATTTATGGATCGGGTACGTCTTTATGTTGTCATTCTTTCCACCTTTCCCAGTAGAACACCTACACCTGCATCACACAAATACAGTCACCTGTGATATTTGGCCCACTTTCACTTAACGGGAACCACCACTTTTCACATCTTTCTATGTGTTATGAAATTATATCTGTTATGCAGAAGAGTAGAGTATATTTTATTGAACAGTATGCTAGCTGCTTTTATAACTTTAAATATTTAGACATGTGGTCCATGAGTCTCTCTTTGTGTTCTTGTCCTGGCCTCTGCAAACATTAGGAGGAGGAGTTTTTCCAATGAGGAAAATTCTAACAAAATCCAATTAAATTTAAATGCAGATACACTCTAATGCCAGTAGGGGACACACTGTCACTTCCTCCAAGAGTAACTTCCAGGTTGATGGCTGATGAAGGCTTTTTTTTTTTTTTTTTCGCCCCCAGAAACATCCAATAAAGGCACTTTTTATTTTCTTTATATTCAACAATCTTAACACCAGAAATTCAGCAAATAGAAGCAAATACTTTTTTTCTGGGATTTCTTGTTTGCTAACTGGCTTTCCCTTCTTTCAGCAACTCAAAGGTTAAAATGGAAATTAAAAAATTCATGATTAGGTCTTTGAAATTAATATATACTTGACACTAGTTTACCAATCTGATCACTGAAAAGGACAATCAAATGACTGGAAATTTTTTTAAATTTTTTTTAAATTTAAAAATAAATTTTAAAAAATGACTGGAATTATGTGTGGCTAGGGTGCTTTTAGCATGAGGGGCTCTGTCACTCAACGCTTGGCAGCCTAGCTGTCCTCACCATTGGGCTGTGGTTCTAAGATCAGGCTGGTTGACTGTGCTGTCATCTAGAAATATTATTGAGTGTGAGATACACTGTATAGTAAGGCTCCTGGGGGCTACAGGAAGGGTGGGAGAAACAGAAGAAAATGTCACAGTGAGTTCCTATAAAAGTGTGTTTTTTCCTTACTTAAAATGTCAATCACTTAAGCATTATAATTTTTCTCATGATCCATGAGCTGCTTGAGTGCAATGTCATGTGCAGCTCTATGATAAATTCGTTAGCTACTTCAACTTGTAGTGATGAGATTTGAGGAATGGGTTACAATGCTGTCCTTAATATAATACCTATAATCAAACCCTGTAAAGACCTATTATAAAGGACCTTTAAAATAATGTTAAAAGTTTGATGTAACACTTCAGTGTTTTGCCAGGCCAGCATAGCTCAGCGGTTGAGCGTCGACATGGGATCCAGGAGATCACGCTTCGATTCCTAGTCAGGGCACAGGCCGGGTAGTGAGCTCGATCCCCAGCGATGGACATGCAGGAGGCAGCTGGTCAATGACACTCACATCATTGCTGCTCCTATCTCTCTGTCCCCCTTCCTCTCTCTGAAATGAATGAAAATGTATTTTTTTTAAAAAAAAGATTTCAGTGTTTTATTTTCTTAAGCAATAAAAAGGAGCTAAGATTTTTCTATTCCTATTATTGACTTACTACAATAAAATGTAATGCCCTATAGAATACTGAAGGATGAGCATTTTATTGCAGTAAATGAAAGCCAATAATAAACATTTGTCAAATTTGAGACAGTGTGACAAAACAAATGTATTCCAGGAAAGGTGTGTGTGAGCACAGGCTGCCCATTTGAGAACAAGCTGGGGGCTCGCGGTCTCTCTGGGCCTCAGTATTGTCATCTGTTGAATAAGAGCGGTGGAAAAGACTCTCTCAGATCCAAAAAACAGACAGAACAACTTTAACCAGTTAACTCTCACTTCATGCTTTAATGAGATTGGAATTACATTACTCAAGGGGGAACCTCAGAGAATACTTTCCATTCATTTCTAAATATTAACTTTATTTTCTAAGCCATGTGGCACCCATCACCACCGCGCCTCACTCCTGCTGCTCTCTGCCCACAACGCCCTCACCTTTCTTCTGGTCCCGGCAAGCCGCCCCTCCCGCACCCCAATAAACCTGCAGGATACCTTTGCCAGCGGCCCAATACCAAGCTCCTCTCTTTCTGTGCACTCGCAGGTCTCAGTTCCCACCTGCTACAAGGTAGCAGTTGCTACCGGGGCCTCCCCCATAAACAGGGCGCTTCTCTAGGGAAGGCAGGACTCCCTCCTCTCCTCCCTGCAGCTGCTCAGCCACAATCTGGGACATGCCTGGAGCTCAACAAGTGTCTGACACATTATTTAAACTTAATGACAACGGAAAGGGCAATCTTCCTACAGAGACAGATTCACATTCCTCTGTAGCGGTATTGGAGAGGTGACAATAACTTTTTGAGAACCTCTAGAAAATAAACTATCTTTAGCCCAGCTTAGAAGTATCCATTGATTTTTGAAGTGTCCCTTGATTTGTAGAGAGCACAACACTATAGCAAGGATCAAAACCGAAATAGCCTACACGACGTTAGCACAATTCTCTTCCTTAAAGAAAGCCAATATCTAACCCCAGTCCCTGTAAGAAGCTGAAAGTAATATCGCTTTTTCATAACACAGAATACCAACAGTTTTAAATGCTCGGGTTTGTGGTATGTTTTTAAAACTAATCCAGGTAGGTTGGCCTCCTCTTATTCCTATCAACTCGTTTTCATCGAGCTGTCATTCTTTCCCATCAGTGTCCCCGCAAACACACAAAAGATGGGGCAGAGGGAACATCTCCTTGATGCCCTTTAAAGTCCAGAGCATTGCTCAGGGTTTCCGTTGGCCTGACAAAGTCAAACGACCCATCCACGCCAGCTCCCAGCATCTCCTCCATTTGTCTTCACCGGCGGCAGGGACATGGAAGAGACAGTGCATTTTATTGGCAAGTTCCAGTGAAGCTTTGTCTTTGGGGTAAGACAGGATAATGCACTTTCTGAAGTGGCCAACTAGCCCCATATGAGAGTCTGCGTGATCGGTCCGGGTGCAGGGGACACTCTGACCATCAGTGTTCACACGAAGCCAACCACACGGTGCGCCTGTGGCTGGACTGGGTGGAGGTGGGGTGTCCTCAGATTCCTGGCCGAAGCCCAGACTCTCCCTCAGGCCCTCAGAGCACTGCGCTGGAACCAAAGGCCTTCAAAGGGCATCAGAGTATCTTTGCAGCTGGAAATAAGGTGAAATTAGTGAGGCCCCGGAGGGGGGAGTGTGTTTAGGGTGCCGTGGGGGTGGCAGCGCTGGGAGAGCCCGGCCCCTGCCAGGAGCCACTCGGGCGCCTCTGCGTCTGCTTCCCGGGGCCATGAGCCCGGGCCAGGGAGGGTCATGGAAGGAGGTTCTAGCATCAGCATCAGGCCCGTCAGAGCACTCGGGGTGTGCATTCCAGACGGGGTGTTTACAGACACATGGCACACGGGTGGGGTCACGGGGGACCAGCTTGCTCTCACAGCTGGTCTTCAATAATGACGGCGTTCATTCGTCATCGCTCTCGTCCCAAGCGGGGCTCGGGCTCTTCGGGCCTCTTTCCAGCAGCTCCCCTAGATCTCTGAGGACCCTCGCTCCTTTCTCCAGGTGTTTCTCCATATTCTCTCTGATCTTCCTTAATTCTTGGAACTTATCTCTCAGCTCGGACAAGATATTATCAACACTCCTCTCTTCCGCCGCAGGCTGAGCACCGTGTTCAGCTTCTGGAGGAGAAACTTGAGCAGCGGGTTCTCCCCTGGGGCTCAGCCTGCCTGTGGCCCAGGTGTGGGCACCTGTGTGGTGAGGGCCAGTGGCCTCCAGAAGCCGCAGGGCTCCTTGCAACACAACTGCGCTCCTGCTCAGCTCCAGCTCTTCCTCCCAAGGCTCCTGCTCAGGTTTGTACGCAGGCAGCAGCTTCCTCGTGGTCTCGCGACTCTCACTGAGCTCCTCCCAGGAGCAGAGAGGAGCCCGAGACTGGAAAGGAGCTGCAGGTGGAAAAGAGCTTGGGCTCGGTGACTTGGGGGTCTTTGGAGGCTCCAGGGGCCACCCATTGATGCTGACCTCTCCAGAGCTGCTCTGGGAGGGCTGGGGCAGCAACCAGGAGTTGGGGGTCAGCTGCGCCTCCTTGTTACCACCATAATGCCCCCGTGGGGTGAGCGAGCTGCAGGGGAACACAGATCGCAGTTCCCTTGGCTTCTTCAAGTTCTCAAAAAAGGACCTGATGTAGAGCTCATCCAAGCATGGCCAGCTGTCTGCGAACTTGCAGGATACGGTGCTCCCTGATGTTTCCAGGCCATCCTTGGTGTTTTCCCTGCTCTCAATCTGCACAAGAAAAGAAAGGGAATGCTTAGTAGACTTAAGGTTCTTTGGCAAAGGCTAGAAAAACAATCATACTAGAAGCCTAACAGGTCACATCACAAGCTGTACAATCAGAGGTAAAGGAAACTACCCTACCCACTGTGCCCACTGCCTCATCTTAACCCAATAAGAAATAAAGCTGAAGTTTACTTTTTTGTCTCCATTTTTCACAAGACAAGTTTGGCATAGTAAGAATTAATAACTTACTTAACCAAAAATTATCTGACCCTTTGTGCATTAATGAAAACTGCTCCATCTCTGTTGCACATTAAAGGGACACAATGGCAGGGTGTGTGGTTTTAAGAGAATTCTTAATCAAGGCTTTAGTAAAAAAGTGTAGTACGCTAGTTACAGGCATAACCAAAAATATTCTCTGAATTAATATTATGACTTATGTGGAATTAAACCTTTCAACTTTGATTTACACTTCAGATATAGTTTCTAAGTGTGTGTTAAACATGGAGGCCACAAATCCATTCCTTCTCCTCTTCCTTTTAGAAATATCTCATGAAAATTAAAGACATAGCCCAGGCCAGTTTATCACAGTGGATAGGGCGTCGACCCACAGGCTGAAGGCTCCCAGGTTTGATTCCTGTCAAGGCTGTGGATATGGGTTGCAGGCTCCACCCCAGCCCCTGTCAGGGTCGGGGCACGTGCAGGAGGCAACCGATCCATGTGTATCTCTCACATCAATGTTTGTCTCTCTTCTCTCTCCCTTTTGCTGTCTCTGAAATGCATTGGGGGAAAAATCCTAAAGTGAGGAATAAAATAAAAAAGTTTAGAGACATAAAAAAGGTTTTTCATAATATAGTATATGCATCAGATGATTTTTAAAGTTTCAAAGCTGAAAACCAGACAGAGCAGAGGTAACTGATGTGGCAGAACTCAGGAAACACAACCTTGGTGCCTGCAAATAGTGGCTGGGGCAGGAATTTGAGAGCTGGTGTTCCTGAGAGCACTCAAGGCAGCTTCAAAATTCAGAGGCTTCGCCCCCAGATCCTTGCAGTGACGCCTGTCACTTAACACAAGTCCTGCCCACTCCTGGTGCTTCCAATTAGACCCAAGGGACAAGCAGGGGCCACTGCACATCTAGGGAGAGCCAGCTAGTAAGACAGATCAAAACAGGAAGAATACAATGAATGGGAGAGAGAAAACTCAGAAGCAAATAAAAACCTAAAACCAATAGAATCCTTACTCAGCTTTAGAAAGGCCAAAAGTGAAAGAACCAAATGCCATTAAAAGAAGAATGACAGGCTATCAGAGAACTCTCTCAATTAAAAACAACACAGACCAAACAAAGAATTCAATGGAAGGGCTGGAGCATAAAATAGAAAATCTCCAGGAAGTAGAAACAGACAAAATAAAAACAGGAGGGGAAAGACTTAGGCATCCATAGAGGAACACTGGCCTAAGAGCTCCAACTTCTGAGTAAGAGGAGTCACTAGACAAAAGCGTAAGTGGAAAAAGTAACAAAGAAACAAAAACAATTTGCTGAGAGGAGAGATGATCTGCAAACTTAATGATCATAATAAAATCAAAAGCTACATGACAAACTACATCATAAAATTTCAGAATCCCAGAGATAGGGAAGGTACCAAAAGCTTCTGAGGTCCTAAGAGACGAAAGGTCTGGGGTGAAAATGACTAAAATGGGTCATGTACAAGGCACCAGAAGATGACAACAGACTTAAGAGCAACACTAAATGAGCAAACAGTAGAAACGTCTGAAAACTCCCCAAGTCAGTTTCAACCGAGAATTCTATATCCTATGAAATAGGAGGCATTTCAGTGAGGCGACATCTCTAAAAATGCCTGCCTATGTACCATTTCCCAGGAAAATGTGCTCCAGGAAAACAATGGAGTATAACGGGACCGAGGGCAACATGGACTAGAGTAGAGAGGAGATTCAACCCAGAAGAGCAGTTCTGCGAGATCCCAGGTGACTCCAAGAGATAAGCCAGGGAAACGGCCCAGAGCAGGCCTAGGGGAAACCAGTCATGCTGGGGTCGGATAACAAAAGGCCGGGAAGGCTGTTTCCAAGAAAAATATGAAACAGATGTGTTTCTTTCTTTTCTTTTCTTTCCTAAATATGTCTTTATTGATTTCAAAGAGAGGAAGGGAGAGGGAGAGAGAGATATAGAAAAACATCAATGATGAGAGTTATTGATCAGCTGCCTCCTGCACGCCCCCAACTGGGGATCGAGCCCACAGCCGGGCATGTGCTCTAACCAGGAATCCGACCTCGATCTCCTGGATCCTATGTAGGTGCTCAACCCCTGAGCCAAGCCAGGCCGGGAAAAATAGTGTTTCATAGATGGAAAATGTTTTCAATAGGCATGTGAAAAATGTCAATAATTTGAGAGAAAACAGCTGTTCCAAACAATCAAGGGAATAGTCACGAAATTAATTCCACACACACAGAGAAATGAGCAATTCCTAAATATTAAATTAGTGTAGCATAAATGGAGGGTTTCTGTCTAATAGTCATCTTTTTGTACCTGATTATTAGAGTGTTAAGTACAAAAGTTTATTTCTGCCACCAGGAAGACCAGTCTACTTACTGCATCTGGTTATGTGACATCATATTTGTTAGAAAGAGGGGGACTGAATTATCCTGGCTAAGTGGGGAGTGTTAGATGTCAGTAAAATTTGAGAAAGACAATAAAGGGTATACAAGGAAGAGGCACAGCCACAGAACTACATGGCTCAGCAGGGGAAAACATTTGCACAGCCATAATAATGTAACATTGATTCTGATTCAATAAAATTGTGATACATGGGAGGGAACAGAGGAGGGAAATAAGGACATGGTGGAGTGAGAAAGCTAAGCTTGCACCAGCTAGGACAGGAAATCAGTAGGCCGTGCTAAACATTAAGTGAGCTAGTATACTTTTGTTACTTTTGTTAAAAAATAAGATTAAAAAATTAAGGCAAAACACCTTAAGGCAGATCTTTATATCACAACCATGTCATTGACATTTAGGCCAGGCTGGCTGGAGTGGCTCAGTAGCTGAGCATCGACCCGGGCACCAGGCGGCGAGCAGTTCGATTCCCAGTCAGGGCACGTGCCAGGGCTCTGGGCTTGACCCCCAGCAGGGTGTGTGTGGGGGGCAGCCAATCGGTGTTGATGTTGATGTTTCTCTCTCATCAATGTTTCTATGTTTCTATCTCTCCTTCTCCCTTCCTCTCTCACAAAATCAATAAAAACTGTTTTTAAAAAAAGAAATTTAACCTAAATGTCAAAAACCTTTATAAAATAAAGGGGGGAGGGGGCGCATTACTAAGCCAAAGGCATTCCTGAATACGTATGTTTGAATTTTAGAGAAACAGAAGAGATTTAGAAAATCAACAAAAAGAAGCCCATTTTATTTTTTACGAATCATGGCAGACAACGTTTAAATCAAACCACTCATTTCTTAACTTTTCAACTGTTCACTTACATGAATTACATCATTGATCTTCCTCTGCTTTTGCCCTAAGAAGAGAAAAAAATTAACTGATCAATTCTGATCCAAATGCCACAGAAAAATAAAAGCTGCTGATTATCTGACAGATTGATTACTAACATACAAAATGATACAAAATGCCATTCCATTGTTTATAATATCTGACAACATTTATCATTTAAATTACCTGGAAAGATGAGTCCCATAAAGTAAAATCTAAAAACTTAGCTTTGCTTTCTGAGCAAACAGATATTCCCTGTTAGATGCAAATGAAAGAACATCCAAGTACAGAAGAAAAGAGCAAAGCACATCGGAGCAGGCGAGGAACTTACCTAATAGACAACTTTACCTCTGGCACATCTGGGTCTCCAGCCAGCATTTGTTTCTAATCCTACATTGATTTATACCCACCTCACTTGAGTCACCAGAACCTCACAGTTGGCAGCTCTAAAAACCAGTTTCAGGCCAGGCACCGATCCCTAGATGGATCAGCATCCATGGCTGCATCGCAAGCCACTTATTGGTAATCAATTAAAGTACCTTAATAAACAAATAAATGGGTTTCTACTCCATTCATAAGTAACCTCTAAACTTGAATTTGAAATGAGTGTGCTCGCCTCACTGAACACTCCTGCAGCAACAAGTCATCCTGCTCTCACAAAGGCCAGGAGAAGAGTAAAAGCTCCAAAGAGGGTCTGGGCTGGACTGTTTCCCACGCTCCTCCTGTAACATGGGCCGGGCATCGGGGGCACACAGCCCCATGACTGCAGGGACAGTGGCATGGGGGACTTTCCCTTCACTGTCTCCCCTCTCTCTCTCTACCTCTTGGCTGTTGTCATGTTTTTAATTTGGCAACGTAAGGGAAAAGAGGTCAGCGCCCCATCTAAATAGTCAGGTATGGCATGTTTTAAAAGTTCTCACAGCTCACCAGTTGAAAATCGTCAATTTAGGCTAATTCTAACTCTATTCAACAAACGAGCTTATTTGGTGCGCTGTGGTTCATTGTGGGGCTATTCCAGGGGGCAAATTTAAATGTTAGCATGGAACCTCCCTGTTCTAACCCACAGAAGGCCTCCAGGAGAGTGATTTTTAATTCTTGTGAAGAGTGGTTTTTAACTCTTGCCCTGTATTTCCAAAGCTGAGGTGTCACTTCTTCCTTCCATGCCACCTGATTAATTTTAGGATTCAAATAGACTTATTTCTGGAACTAATCACAGGCTATTTGTAAAAAACTTTTGCTACACGAATGTAGAGGGTGGTCTGCCTGCAGCCCAGCCTACACCAAGCTGGGATAATCTTCTACTTAGGCAGGAATACAAACCAGGCCCTTATATTTTCATACAACAGTGTGCACCATATGGAATGAAGCTGTCATTTAAAAAAATAACCCTGTGACACTCCTCAGTAATGTACATGTCAAACCACTTCGCCCAGCAGGTAAGAATGTGGAGCAAGGTCCTCCTACATGAATGGCTCAGGCGCTAGATCCCACACCACGCAGTAATGCTTCTACTTTTAAAAGGGAACGTGGCCCAGCTGAGCATGGCTCAGCCACTGACCATCGACCTGGGAACCAGGAGATCAAGGTTCCATTCCCGGGCCACACTTTCCTCCGCAGTCAGCTAATTCCTCCCTGATGGCCCTGAGCTGGCCTCTGCCTCAGCGGAGGGACACAGCTCCCTCCCCCAGCCCCCAGGCTGCTGCTGCTCCGACTTCCATGCTGCCCTCCCGGCCTCTGACCATCCCAACTCTGGCTTCCCAACCACTTCTCCAGCTGCCTCTAACTTGGTTCTCAGTCTTGCCTATTTTTAACTCCTCAATCCATGCTGTCCTCACTGGGGCTCAGATGTGACATTTCACAGAGTAAAGCACACCTTTCTTGATGTATTTCTTAAGAGGATTTTGTTCAGTGCCTTGGACTTTTAAGAACATTTCTCAGTTGCAACTTCCATTTTATTTTACGTTGTGCAGTGTTGCCATTTTAACCCTCAGTTTCATTATTTTAATACATTAAAAATATGGGAGTGAAAAAAATTTAGTATCTTGAAAGCTGATCACATGATGGGTCATTCTATAAATTCTTTTCCTATGTGTCATGTATCGGGAGTTTACATTTCTGCTCTATCGGGTTTCGTTTTTCAAGTCTCAGACAACTCCTTTCATATTGCTCAGAACCCGTCTTCTCACATGTAAAACAGATATAGTTTCTATACCACCTAACTCAAAACATTTGTGAAGATCAGATAAAATGCAAGCGCAATCCATGTACTGTATCTAAAGCACAAAAGTGGCAAAACAAAGCTTTTCCAAATTGACTCAAAGCACAATGTGAACATTCAATATTTTACTGGAAAGTGTCTGAGTTGTGCACTCATTATAAATTTCTCAGTGGCATCTTAATTAAATATGTTTTGGCTACCCACTAAAGGGAAGGAAATGATAGTTACACGGTTAGCAAGAAGTACTCCCAGTGGGTTGGGTGTTTTTTTAAATAAAGAAATATGTACTACCTGCCAGTGTCAAGCACATTACTGCACCGCCTCTCTCTCTTTTTTGTTTATGTAACGTAACCTGGAGATCAGCACATAGTCGTAAAGACTTACCATAATGATTTGATAGCTCCACGGTTTTATACTGTGTGGGTGGAACAGTTTATTTTACCAGTCATTCACTGGACATGAGTTATTTCCATTATTATCCTTTTGAAAATAATGCAAAAGACACTTTGTGAATTCCTGGTTTTATCTGTATGGACCATGTCTTTGGGATAAATTCCGAGAACTAGGATCTCTTTATCAATGCATCTGCATTGAGGTGAGGTTCTGTCAGCGGTCCCTTCATGGGGTCAAACAGTTTTTCCTTTCCAGCAATACATAAAGATAGCGGTTTATTCTCAACCTTACCAAAAAATTAAGTGTCAAGTTTATGGATCTTCTGCCAATAGCTGAAAAAATACAGTGTATTTATATTTACATTTCTCTTATATGTGTAGATGTGCTTAAAGGTAATTTGCAATTCCTTTAGTGACTTGTGTGTTCATATCTTTGTGAGTAGCTTCAGATTAATTTAGTTTCTTTGAGTCAGCCTATTTTAGGCCCTTATTGATTGTTTTGTCCAAGCCCCTGCTGGCTCTCCCCTGAGCTACTGCACCAGCCACTAACTGGTGTCCCCGCTGCCACCCTATCCTCACACTGTCACTCAGTTGCTTCTCTGTTTCCCTCCCACTCCCTTTCTCTTTCTCTGTCTAATTCACCTAATTCACCTCATGTCCTTGCAAATAATCCTCCAATGGATTCCCATTACAACTAGGCTAAAATTCATGTTTCTGTCGAGGCCCAGGAGGCACATGCGGTCTTCACCCAGCACATTCCTGCAGGCGTCCCTTTCGCTGTGCAGCAGCCACCCCTGGGCCTCTCTGCTCTTTCCTGTGCTCAGTGTTCTCCCCCTGAGATGCTCTGCAGGGAGCCTGTCCCCCCACCCTCTCCCCTGGCTCCCTCCCGTGTCCGGGACTGCTCAGTGTCGCTGCAGGACAGCGGCTGTCTGCAGCCACCCTGCCTCTCCTGAGGGCTCCTGTGCTCTCTGCCCCCAGCTCCTCTAGAATGAAAGGGCCTGAGGGAAGGGGGATTTGGGGGGTTGTATTGTATTGTGTTGTTTTGTTAATCCTAACCCAAGGATATTTTTTCTATGGATTTTTTGAGAGACTGAAAGGAGGGAGAAAAGGGGCAGAGAGAGAGGGGGGAAGAGAAACATCCATGTGAGAGAGACACATTGAATGGTTGCTTCACCCACATACCCAGACTGGGGTGGGAATCAAGCCCACAACCCAGGTAGGTGCCCTTGACTGGGAAAAATAAGTCTGGAACCTTCAGAGCACCAACCGGTGCACTAACCACGGAGCCACACCAGCCAGGGTGAAGGGAGAGTTTTGTCCTGCGCATCCCTAGTTTTTCTGCACCTGGAATGATGCCCAATGAACTTCTGTTTCCGGAACCAGAACCAGTTAAGTTTCTCTCAATTTTCCTATGTCTTCTAAGATTTCCTCTAAAGCTATATTTTGATTTTTCATGTAAGATCAGCATTACTTGCAAATCTTAAGAGTAGTCATTCCAAATTAAAGACACGAGATCCACAAAAGTTTAAAAGGGGAGTTGTAATGTCCCATAAAAAAATAATGGTAACTTTAATTTGAGATAAGAACATTTCATGTTAAAATACTTTAACTACAAAATGACATCCTAATTAGGTTATAGGAGAGTATACCAGAAAAGTGCAATGCCTCCATTTTATCTGTGTCCTTAGAATAGAGCATTCATGGGGACAGGAAGGGTTTCTCCTTAAAGAGGGCCAACCATGAAGGGTGGTGCTGATGGCGCTGCGCCACTTGCCCCGTCACTGAACAGCTGTCAGTCCCACGGGAGAGCCGCCTGCACTGCTGGAAACACACCCCGAGCGCCCTCCAGTGGGCAGGCCCATCCCCGGGAGATTAGGCCTTTGCTTCTCTTTTGAACAAAACTTTACAAAGCAGCACATAGACAGTGTAAAATAAACATAAGATTTTGTTGATATGTATACACAAGATTCACAAAGGATCAACATCCAAATATTACTTAAAGTGTTGGAAATACTGAGCCTAAGTGAATGACTTTTCAATATTTTCTAAATCTTTCCCATCAAATCATTATTAATGTTATTACCAAAAAGGAGTGTTTAAAATAGCTGCTGGAAAGAGAAAAGATCTGTTGCTCTGAGGTTTTTCTACATAATATTGCCAGTTCCTCCCTACTCACTCCTCAGGGGAAGGGGAAAAACCGGGCACTTGAGAGAACATCTAGAGCCAGCAAATGAGGAAAGTTCATACGGTCCTAACATAAAAGGCTGTGGGAAAAGTTGATGAGCAGTAATAAAATCGGGTAACAGGACTTTAGCGTCTTTATTGAGCTACTGATACTACACCAGTTATATTAGATATAGAGATAGATAAAGACAAGGGAGTGGAAGCATTCCTTTAACTTGATCTGAAATCTGTACTAGGTTATTACGAATAGCTTCTTTGAAATGCCTAGAGAAATCACCCTGGAACAAGACACAGCAACACTCATATGATTTTGTGTGACCAAATAATTCAGTTACCTATTGTAGAAAATCAGAAATGTTTTACATCTAAGTAGGTATTTCTCAGTCTCCAAACAAACTGATTTAAAATTGTCTGAAATAAAGACATTCAAAGCAAACTTTCAATGTGCTTGTACTTGATATTTTAGTGTTGTGACCTTGTTTCTACGGGAACTTCATAGGCAAATGCTGAAATCGAGGCTTCTTGTATTACTTTATCAAATATCTCCTAAATATTCAAAACAAATTGAAATGGAAGTGTAACTATCATGTTCAACATAAGAAGGTGAATTCTGTTCTCGTAAAGCCTGTTTGTTAACTGTTCTGACCGCACACTATTTATCACAGCCCTGGGCTGACTCCACTTGCCTCACCTGCTGCCAGGCCCGGGTCTCCTGAAGCTCCTCTGTCCAGGGCATTCTTGGCTTTAAAGGAAAATCATCAGAACAACTCATTAAAATCTAGCAATTTGTTTAGCTAGTAAATTCACAATATTTCCTGACTTCTACTTTTATTCTTATTCACTCCAATGAGCTTATAAACATAGGGCTGAGAGGTATGTGTTGCTTCTGAGTCCTGCACAGTCATTTTGGATGGAAATAATCAAAACTGGAGCAGGTTAAGACACACCCGCTTTATGGGGAGATTCTACAATATGAGCTGTGTTCTAAAGTTCTGTAAGCACCCCGACAACTGCATCTGGCGTGTGTGTCACCTGCAAGTCAGCTCCTCCTACTCCATAGCTGTGCTCCACCGCGATTCACATTTCTCAGCCCGGCCTCTTCAGCAGCAATATAGGGACAGTTAACACGGGCCTCACTTGTAGTTAAAGGGGCCACATGATATATCCATCAAAGGGAGTTGTAAATTTTAAAAGAATTTCATAAAGGTCCTATACTGGTCTCTGGCACTATTATCTCCTAACACTTCCCATCTATGTTAAGGTTTACCATACAGCACCATGCAGGGCACATGTTTTTCCAAATTTTTATTCCCTTTCTGTTTAAAGCTACAGTTAATGAATTCACATCACTTTTTCACAATATTTAACTGTTATAAAAAAGCGGATTTCCCAGTTACAAAGTCCCATGAACCATCTGGGTCAATCCATAGGCTCCATTACTACAAATCTTAATAAAATTAAGAGCTTAACTAAAGTTTAAGTACAATAAGAGCTTTAAGACATTTCATCTATGAAATAATGAAATAATATGGCATTTATTGTTTTCAAAGATTTTTTTATTGAGTTTTTAGAGAGAACTAGGGATCAGCTGCCTCCTGCACACCCCCTACTGGAAATGGAGTCTGAAACCCAGGCATGTGTCCTGACCAGGAATTGAATCAGCAACCTCTGAGTGCATGGGATGAAGCTCAACCAACTGGGCCACAGGGGCCAGAGCGAATCTGGCATTTAAATGAAACAAATGGACAAATATATTTTCACAACTTTATGAGAGAATGGTTTCCACTTCAAAGAATAGTGTTCATGAGCCACATTGTTACCCAGAATTATTTTAAATCAACCATTTCCTCTCTTTTCCTTGTCTCCTCCATCTTCTCTGTGCCCCCCACCCCAACACCACCCATTTGGTCTTTAAAACTTTCACCTCAACAGTCTAACAGGATTCTATTGGAAAGCAGCGGTGGGGGGATGGTCAGAGGTAACCATGGAGACATACATTCTTGGGCAGGATCTGACATCTTAACGCCAAAAATTTTAAATTACAAATCAAAGTCTAAATTTGTTTCTTTCTTTTTTGCAAAGGTTGAACAACAAGCAATCTTATGAACCACACCACCTCTCTTTAGAAGAGGCAATGTAAAAACAAAACCTCTTGAGTCACTAAAGACTAAAAGTGGAAAAGTAGAAATTTTCAAGTAATCGAACTCCATGGGTTCTCCTTTGGGTGAAAAAAACAAACAAATGAATAAATAAAAATTACGATCTACAGTGCTAAGGGTGACATTTCACATTGTTCACTTATTTTATGTTTTATTTTACACAATATTCTTTCCTTCTGTGTTCAAATTGTAGTTGGAAAGGTTGAGGCAGCTCCATCCATAAAACTGAAAACAGCTCACTTAACACCATATAGACCCCTGTGTCAGTGTCTACCTTGAATTTAAAGTACAAATTCAAAGTTGTTTGCTCCTGAACTGTCCAGAGTATCAACTACCTTAACAGGTGGGGGCAAGGGTACCACCAAGCTTTTATCTGGTTCCTTCACTTAGGGACCACCTGGAAAGTTAAGAGTGGATACATAAAATGGATACTCCAATGGTGAGGTATTCAAGTTTTCATTGAGAAAGGAAGAAAACATACCTAAAACTATTCATAAAATCTCACGAAAAGCTAACTAGGGCTATAAACAGGAATGGCTGAGGACTGGAGTGACCCGGGCAGGGATGAAAAATGAAAATAAGGGAAAGACCTGAGCATTCAGGCAGTACAGAAAGAAACTGACTAGACTCGAGAGGGACGGAATAAGGAGTGGGGTGCCAGGCCTAGCCAGCCTTGGTCCCTGGCGGCCAGCCCTGAAAAAGTCAGCGTCAGGCAAAAAGGAGCCTCAGGCCATAGATCCCTCCCAAGGGACCCAGGGGACAACAAAATCCAGAGGTACACCTGAGAACAGACACCGCCCACCACCTCCTTACCTTGGAGCATCAGCAGGTCAGTGAACTGCTGTCGGTGTTGTTGCTCACTGCCTCCAACATCCAACTTGGCCTTCATGGATGTGGGCGATGCTGCTACAGCCACCATGTTTCCAGCTGCCACCTTATAAACTTCAGACTCGTAGTCTGGTTCTACTGGCCCTGAGCTTCGGCCCAGCTTCAGGCTGGCATTGGGCTTCAAGCAGCAGCTAAGCTCGTTGCCCATTGTGTACCTTCACTCCTCAATTCTGTCACCACCTTTACTTGTCACCCACCTTCCCTGCCTTCAGCAGTCTCTCCTCCAAAACAATGACACACCTGGCACCCTTCAAGCAGGCACAAACTAGCTTTCTGATGGCCTGGCTGCCAGGCACAGGGCCCGACAAGGGCTCAGGGCCCCTGCCACACACCCTCTGCTTTGCTGCTACTGCCTCCTTTTAGTTGACTAGTATGTGAGGATGGCGACCAACCAAACTAATTCAAAAGGGGTAGGGAACAGACTAACACTGAGAACTACAACCACTTCCAGAAGAGAACACAACCAAAGCTCCTCCTCCTTCGCAGCCAGTTCTCAACTGAAGAGCATTCTCCGGGCTGGGACCAGCCAACCAGAACACATTCCGTGGTCACCTGGCTACCAGAGACCAATCACGCAGAATTCTCGCTATGTGCCCGCCTCACAGAAAAAGCATATGATTGGCTGGTGGGCATGGCTCAGTGGTTGAGCATTGACCTATGACCCAGGAGAGGGAGGTTGGGTTCCCAATCAAGGCACATGCCTGGATTGCAGACTCATCCCTACTAGGGGCCTGCAGGAGACAGCCAATCAAGGACTCTCATCATTGATGTTTCTCTCTCACTCTCCCTCTCTCTTCCTCTCTCTGAAATAATAAAAACTCTAAAGAAAAATTAAAAACATGTTTTACACTGCCTGTCCCCTGCTCTCCACCTCCCAAAGTCCAGACTTCTGTTCTTCTTCACCGCATCAGTAGATGTGCCACAGACTCAGGTTTCCATTCATTACTGGGGTGGGGAATGTCTAGCCCACTGGCTGTATGCTGCTTGAGAAATAATTTGATCTGGCCCTGCCACGTCAACCGCAGGTGGAACTTGAAATTCAATAAATCTAGGAACATTTTTAATAGCTAATTTTTAAGTTGATGATTTTGTATGGCGGGAGAATAATGTTATAAATATCCAAGTGGCCCTTGGCAGATAAAAGGTTCCCCAACCCTACATGATTACAGGCTGCCTGGAACTCTCAGGTTGTGTGCGAAGTACAGAAGGCATTTGCTAATGCAAGCAAGCCGCTGTCATTAGCAACTCAGTTTCTTTGGGTCTGACAACTGAGTACTTTGATGTGTTTCTCACCAAACTTATTTACACCCTGTTGACCACTTTCCTAATTAAATGCTCCTCCTCTTTACCTTCCAGAAACTATTAGTTTTCACCTGCATCTTGACCGTAGCAACCCCTGGAGCCCCGGGCCTACTCTTGATAAACAGACTGTAAATGAGGCTCAAAGATACCTTACCCCTCCACTTACTCAGGGGTAGAATAGGAACCAAACTCATCCCTCCCAGTTCAGACATGCAGGAATTCACCGATTTGCATTTCTCATTTCTGTTTCTCCCTACCACAAAGAGAGTTTCCAGTTTTTCTTTCCTTGCCAATAATAAAGCTTAAAGCACGATTTTCTCACTCCAGATTGAGAAACTCAGAGTGGGGAACCACTATCCTGATTTGATGAAGACGATGATAATGATGGTAACGTTTGGCAAACACCTACTGTGCTCCCAATCTTCTTTCAAGTGAGATATCTATTTAATCCAAAACAATCCTCATTTTACAGACTTTGCAGAAGAAATTGAGACACAGAAGTAAAGTAAAGCTTCTGAGGGTCACATGATTGTTCATGGGTGGAGCCAGGATATGATTCCAGATAACGTGGGATAAGGACTTTCTATCAGGATTTTTTTTTTTTTTTTAATGTGGATCTTTAATATATTTTCTGTCTTTCAACAGTAAGTTTCTCCAATGTGCCAGACACTGTATGTGTGAAACACTCCCACCTCCAGTGAGTCCAGCAGATAAAAAAAACAAAGGCTTAGAGAGTCCCATGGTCTGAGGCCACAAATTGGGAAAGTACTTTAACCTGGGACTCAAACCTTGGTCTGCCTGACCCCAAAGTACATTCTGGTGTAAAGAGTCGGAGTTTTATTCTGGAAACACAGACCAATTGATGCTTGGAAGTGTGTGTGAGGGCAGAATGGCAGGAGATGAGGTCAGAAGAGGGGTCCCCAAGTACCCTGCAGGCCTTGGAAAGGACTTCACATCATAGCCTGGAGGAGCAAGACAATCATGGAGAACCACTGAACTTGATATTTTAACAAAGGTCCTTGGCTCCTGTGTAAAGCCTAGACTAGATGTATCAAAATGTTTGCAAACCTCTTATGAATAGATATAAACTCATTTATCAGGACATCTTAAAGGGTTGGAGTAAGAAACAAAGGAGGACTATCAGGGGCCCTGGCCTCAAATCCGAAGCCTTCTTGGTACCCTTGCCTTCCCACTTGGCCATCCTAATGACCCATCTGATAAACTAAATGAAAGGTCATTTTAAACAAGCCTCAGGCTGATCCATGAGCCCTTTACCCCAGGATCATTCAGTTGACATCTCTTCCCCAAATTTTAGGCCAACTGGTTGCTCCCCCATCCCCTCCCTGATGTCTGTTTTCTATTTCTATGTCTTGCACCCAAGTCCCCAGTCTTGAGGCGCCATCCACCCCAACTCAAGCCTCACTGCTACCAACTGCCAACTGGTTCCAACTGCCAACTGCCAAGATTTCAGCTTACTCTCCTTTCTTGCTCCCCTTCCCTCCTCTATCAGTTATTTTTTCTCTCTCTCTCCCCACTTCCATTCCTGGCGAATGGAAAAATGAAAGCCTCCTCTGATATCTACAAATAACATTTCAGGAAAGTGGGCAATCTCTATTAGTCAATTATGGGAACAAAGTTAATGGCTATCCAGCCCAATCTGGAAACTCCCAACGTACTATCAAATCACAGGTTATGGCTGCATGAGCAGAAACATAGTTCAGTGTTGGATCAAACTGGGAGCAGCATGCTCCTCTCAGAAGGCTTTCGTTAGTGTCCAAAGCCCTCTTACGATGCTGAGGGCTCCATTCTTATGGAAAGAGCCCTCATCAGTCACTTCCCTAAAGATGCATGTACTGCTTGGCCAGCATGGCTCTGTGGTTGAGCTTCAATCTATGAACCAGGAGGTCATGGTTCGGTTCCTGGTCAGGGCACATGCCCATGTTGCGGGCCCTGTCCCCAGTAGGGGCCGTGCAGGAGGCATCCGATCAATAACTCTCATCAATTGATGTTTTTTTCTCTCTCTCTCCATGTCCCTTCCTCTCTCTGAAATCAATAAAGACATATTTAAAAAGACATATTCAAAACAACTCATTTTTTCCTCCTACTTGTCTTTCCATGTCCTCCACAGGCCCCTACCCAAGGCCTATTGACTCCATCAACATTTACCTGTCCTTCTTCTATAGGCCGCCTTTTGATTATTATTATTATTGTTCCTTGGAAACAAAAGACCAAACTGGTTCTCTTTCTCCAAGAGCAATGGACCCATTTAACAAATTTCAAAACCCTGCGTTAGGTAAGTGTGCCAGTTCAGCCCAGACTCTTGGGCTGATCCGCTCACTTGACCACAGTTAGGAACTGACATTAAACATTCAGGAAGTGGTGCTTCTATAAGCTGAGTACAACCTACATGCCCAGGGCCTAGGAAGAGCAACAACAGTAGGGCCGCTGGCCTGAGACCTCACTGTCAACAAGGGCTTCAGTGCCCGCAGATTATACCTATCGTTACAGAGAAGTGTTGGCAGGTTGGCACAAAGATGATATCACTGTCCAACTTAAGTCGATACCTGTTATCTCACTACCGGGCCATATCTGTAATGAACTATGGCCCAACACTTTTAACAACTCCTCTGATAGCTTCCTTCATCGCCTTGGAAATAGTGTAATTACAGTAAACCAAATGTGTACGGGCTGCACGTGTGGGTTGAATTGTTTACTTCTTAGATATTGACATTTAGATTATACCAAGGGGCCTGGCTGGTGTGGCTCAGTTGGTAGGCTGGCGTCCCATGCACCAAAAGGTTGGCAGTTCAATTCCTGGTTCGGGCACAGTTTCAGATTTGCTCCCAGTCAGGGTACCTCCCTCTCTCTCTCTCTCTCTGTCTCTCTCTCTCTCTCTCTCTCTCTCTCCCCCTCTTCCCTGACTCCATTCCCCTCTCTCTAAAAATCAATAAAAACATATTAAAAAGAAAAAATAAAATATATCAAGGGGCAGTGGATGAGGGACACCTGCAATAGTGTCAACAATAATTTAAAATCAAATCAAATACACCACAGAGGAGGATTTGAGATCTTGCTCCCCAGCAAATGTTCCCAGTTTAGCTCAAATAAACTCTTAAAATTCTAAAATATATATACTACCAATGGTGTAACCGTATTTCTGAATTTTCTTTTCTTTCTACCCTTTTTCTTTTTCTCGGTTTGGTTTATTGTGAAGGCCGCCTGAGTGTTCCTGGACCTCTGAAAGTCCCTCTGAAGACCCAAAACAGAGCTAAGGTGGCAAAGCCGGCCTGGCCAGCACTAAGAGTTCCCTCATTTTACTCCCTTCCTTAGACAAAGAAATGTTGTAAAGTCCCAGAGCCACAAGTGTTCTTCCCAGGCTAATCAGGTTTTGAATTCTTGGATGATAAGGCTTCCAAAGGGGGCCATCCACACACGAGTGACAGAAGTCTAGATGTGTAACTCTTACTGGGACTCTAAATTGTACAAAGCTATGAAAGTTTTTATCCCATCGCCTTTTATCCCCTCTGCCCCGTTCCACCTCCACCCAGCCCCCACCCCTGCCGTCAGCACACTGCTGTCCATGGCCATGAGCTCCCTCCTTTTCCTTTCTATTTTGCTCAACCCCTCCTCCCCCCGCCCCCACCCCAGCTGTGGGCCTGCTCTCTATTTATGAGTCTGTCTCTATTCTCTCTGGTACTTCAGTTTTGAACATTTCTTTAAGTGACCCGAGTGATCAGTAAGTTTTTAGGGGCCTGGTTCGTGATTGTTCTCTAGAACCTTTCAAAAGCTCTAACCTGCTACCCAATGTATGTCTGTTTTGCGTCCTTCATCCCTTCAGGAAACTGCTGCATCCATTCTTTCAACACACTTATTCAATACCTGGGCATTTGGGTTGGTTGTGTTCCCATTCTGATTTGTTTCAATGTCTTTTTTATTTCTTTCTTGATCTCATTGTTAAGTGGCATGTCGTTGTATAGTAACATGTCGTTCAGCCTCCATATCTTTGTTTGTTTTTCAATTTCCTTTTTGTGACTGATTTCTAGGTTTGTATCATTATGGTCAGAGAAGATGCCTGATATGAGTTCAATCTTCTTAAATTTATTGAGACTTGTTTTGTGTCCTAACATGTGGTCTATCCTATGTGCACCTGAAAAGAATGTATATTCTTCTCCTTTGGGGTGAAATGCTCTGAAGATATCAATTACATCCATCTGATCTAGTGTGTCATTTAAGGCTGTCATTTTCTTGTTGATTTCCTGTCTGAAAGATCTATCCATAGATGACAATAGGGTGTAAAATTCCCTACTGTGACTGTATTTCGGTCAATCTCTCCCTTTTTGTCCATCAATATGTGTTTTACATATTTGGGTGCTCCTATGTTGGGGTGCATAAATGTTTACAAGGGTATATCCTCTTGCTGCACGGCTCCCTTTATGATTATGTAGAGTCCTTCTTTCTCTCTTCCTATAGCCTTTGTTTTAAAGTGGATTTTGTCAGATATGAGTACTACCATCCCAGCTATTTTGTTCTTTCTATTTGCATAAAATATCTTCTTGTATCCCTTGACATCTGGTCTGTGGGCGTCTTTCGTTCTGAGGTGGGTCTCTTGTAGACAGCATATATATGGGTGTTGTTTCCTGATCCATTCAGTTACCCTATGTCTTTTGATTAGAGCATTTAAGCCATTCACATTTAAAGTGATTACTGATAGGTATGTATTTATTATTTATTGCATTTTATTCGTTTAAACATGTTTCTCACTTCCTGTTTCCCCCTTCTCTTCTTCGTGCCCCTTCTCCTTCTTCTTCTTAAAGAAGGCCCTTTAACATTTCTTGTGAGAATGGTTTGGTGGTAACAAATTCCTTTAGCTTTTACTTCTCTGGGAAGATCTTTATTTCTCCTTCAATTTTCAGTGATAGCTTCGTTAGATAGAGTAATCTTTGCTGTATGTCCTTGCTTTTCATCACTTGAAATATTTCATGCCAATCCCTTCTGAACTGAAATGTTTCTGATGACAAATCAGCTGACAGTCTTATGTGATCTCCCTTATAGGTAATTAACTGTCCTTCTCTTGTTGCTTTTAAGATTCTCTCTTTGTCTTTAACCTTTGCCATTTTAATTATGATGTGTCTCAGTGTGGGCCTCTTTGAGTTCACCTCTTTGGGACTTTATGTGCTTCATGGACTTGGGTGTCTTTTTCCTTCCCCAGGTTAGGGAACTTCTCTGTCATCATTTCTTCAAATAGGTTCTCAACCCACTGCTAGCCTTCTCTGTCTGGTACCATTATGATGATGCTCATGTTCTTACTCTTCATGATGTGCCAAGGTCCCTTAAAGTATCCTCATTTTTTAAATTCTCTTTTTCTTCTTTCTGCTCTGAATAGATCTTTATTTTCTACTTTTTTTCCACATCTCTGATTTGATCCTCTGCTTCATCAAGCCTACTGTTTCTTCCTTTCAGTGTAGTCTTCTTTTCAGATCTTGTATTCTTCATTTCTGATGGGTTCTTTTTTATGGTTTCTGTGTCCTTTCTCATGCTGTTGAGCATCCTTATAACCATTACTTTGAACTCTATAACTGATATATTGTTTGCCTTCATTTCATTTAGTTCCTTTTCTGGAGATGTCTCCTTTCCTGGAGATGTCTCCTTTTCTTTCATTTGGGGCTTATTTCATTGTCTCCCCACTTTGGCTGCCCCTTTGTGTTTGTTTCTATGTATTACATAGATCTGCTATGCCACTCAGTCTTTTTTAAGTGGCCTTATATAGTAGGTTTCCTGTGGGATCTAGTGGTGCAGTCTCTTTGGTGACCTGTGTTAGATGCTCCAGGAATGACCCCTGTCCTTGAGCTACACAAGTCAGTTTGTCCAAGATTCTGTCTGGAGGAAACAGAGTTCAGCAGGGTGTGGCTGCCAGGAATAGGGAGGATGGGGTCAGTAGATCTTCCATGAGGGAGAGGTGGGAGATGTGGCCCCCACCAGAGAGTCACACAATTCAGTCTGTCCCAAATTTTGCTCCCACCTCAGCAAGATGGAGCCACTAGCTGTCATGCAGGTGGAACTGCTGGAGGGTGCGGTTAGTAGATCTCCCATGAAAGGGAAGCACCAGAAAAGTTCACAAAGTCATGGAGAGAAGGGCCACCCACCCTAAAGCCACACTACTCCCCTTGAGTCTGCCCAGACCTCTGCACCATGGCCAAGTCAGCTGACTCTTCAGCTGGGCATAAGCTCCACAGGGTGGGGTGAGAGAGAGTCCAGAGGGAGTCCAGAGGGCGAGACTATTGCTTTCCCTCAGGCTGATGCCACATGCAGGGGAGTGCTCCACCCGAGAAAGATGACATCTGCTGCATGGGAGAAGAACTCAGCACAAAGGTCCTGGTGGATGTCCTTCAGATCTTTCCCCAGAGCCACAAACCCCATATTCTCCTCACTCAGCTTTTACCCACTCCTCATTTTCTCCACCAGAGCCTAGGGTGAGTAGTTGCAAATGAGATTTTGTGCATTGGCCCTTTAAGAGGGTGCCTGTTGCCCTGGCTGGTGTGGCCCAGTTGGTTGAGCATCATCCTACCCACTGAAAGGTCACTGGTTTTATCCCCAGTGAGGGCACATGCCCAGGTTGCTGGTTCAATGCTGGGTAGGGAAGGTATGGGAGGCATCCAATCGATGTTTCTCTCTCTCCCTTCCTCTCCCTCTAAAATCAATTTTAAAAACATACTGAAGATGGTGCCTGTCTATCATCCATAAATCAGCACACAGTTAGAGTTGGTGAGGATGTGGAGAAGAGAGAACCCCTGTGCACTCTTAGTAAGAATGCAGACTGGTGCAGTCACTGTGGAAAACAGTCTGGAGTTACCTCAAAAATATTAAAACCAGAACTGTCTTACCACCCAGAGATTCCACTTCTGGTAATATACCCAAAAAACCTGAAACACTCATTTAAAAGAAGATATGCACCTCTGTGTTCACTGTAGCATTATTTACAGCAGCCAAGATTTGGAAGCACCCAAGTGTTCATCAATACACGAGTGGATAAAAAAGCTGTGGGACACTTGCACAATGGAATACTACTCGGCCATAAGGAAAAAGGAAATCTTACCCTCTGTCACAGCTTGGATGGACCTGGAGAGCATGGCGTTAAGTGAAATAAGCCAGCCAGAGAGAGACAAATACCATATGGTTTCACACCTATGTGGATCTAATGGACAGAATTAACAAACAAAATAGAAACAAACTCCTAGATATAGAGAACAGACTGACAACTGTCAGACGGGAGGACGGTTGCGGGCTGGGTGAAAAAAGTGAAGGAATTAAGAAAACAAACCTCAGAGACAAAGACAACAGCCTGGTGATTACCAGTGGGAAGGGGGTGGGGGAAGGTAGAAGAGGGTACCGGGGGGATAAATGGTGATGGAAGGAGCCCTGATTGGGGTTGTGAACACACAACACAATGTACAGATGATGTATTATAGAATTGTACACCTGAGACCTATATAATTTTATTAACCAATGTCACCCCAATAAAGTTAATAAAAAATAGATAAAAGTTTAAAAAAGAAAAAATCGAATGTGTGATCAAATTGTCTATACTTTGAATATAATCATAGTTTATTTTTAATTGTTTAGCTCATTACTATCTTTACAACACTTTATGTGAAAACGTTGATAACAACACAAGTAGTAATTATGCTTAAGTGAAAGCACAAAAATAGTTTGTGGAATACACTTCTAAGAATTTATGGATCGGGTACGTCTTTATGTTGTCATTCTTTCCACCTTTCCCAGTAGAACACCTACACCTGCATCACACAAATACAGTCACCTGTGATATTTGGCCCACTTTCACTTAACGGGAACCACCACTTTTCACATCTTTCTATGTGTTATGAAATTATATCTGTTATGCAGAAGAGTAGAGTATATTTTATTGAACAGTATGCTAGCTGCTTTTATAACTTTAAATATTTAGACATGTGGTCCATGAGTCTCTCTTTGTGTTCTTGTCCTGGCCTCTGCAAACATTAGGAGGAGGAGTTTTTCCAATGAGGAAAATTCTAACAAAATCCAATTAAATTTAAATGCAGATACACTCTAATGCCAGTAGGGGACACACTGTCACTTCCTCCAAGAGTAACTTCCAGGTTGATGGCTGATGAAGGCTTTTTTTTTTTTTTTTTCGCCCCCAGAAACATCCAATAAAGGCACTTTTTATTTTCTTTATATTCAACAATCTTAACACCAGAAATTCAGCAAATAGAAGCAAATACTTTTTTTCTGGGATTTCTTGTTTGCTAACTGGCTTTCCCTTCTTTCAGCAACTCAAAGGTTAAAATGGAAATTAAAAAATTCATGATTAGGTCTTTGAAATTAATATATACTTGACACTAGTTTACCAATCTGATCACTGAAAAGGACAATCAAATGACTGGAAATTTTTTTAAATTTTTTTTAAATTTAAAAATAAATTTTAAAAAATGACTGGAATTATGTGTGGCTAGGGTGCTTTTAGCATGAGGGGCTCTGTCACTCAACGCTTGGCAGCCTAGCTGTCCTCACCATTGGGCTGTGGTTCTAAGATCAGGCTGGTTGACTGTGCTGTCATCTAGAAATATTATTGAGTGTGAGATACACTGTATAGTAAGGCTCCTGGGGGCTACAGGAAGGGTGGGAGAAACAGAAGAAAATGTCACAGTGAGTTCCTATAAAAGTGTGTTTTTTCCTTACTTAAAATGTCAATCACTTAAGCATTATAATTTTTCTCATGATCCATGAGCTGCTTGAGTGCAATGTCATGTGCAGCTCTATGATAAATTCGTTAGCTACTTCAACTTGTAGTGATGAGATTTGAGGAATGGGTTACAATGCTGTCCTTAATATAATACCTATAATCAAACCCTGTAAAGACCTATTATAAAGGACCTTTAAAATAATGTTAAAAGTTTGATGTAACACTTCAGTGTTTTGCCAGGCCAGCATAGCTCAGCGGTTGAGCGTCGACATGGGATCCAGGAGATCACGCTTCGATTCCTAGTCAGGGCACAGGCCGGGTAGTGAGCTCGATCCCCAGCGATGGACATGCAGGAGGCAGCTGGTCAATGACACTCACATCATTGCTGCTCCTATCTCTCTGTCCCCCTTCCTCTCTCTGAAATGAATGAAAATGTATTTTTTTTAAAAAAAAGATTTCAGTGTTTTATTTTCTTAAGCAATAAAAAGGAGCTAAGATTTTTCTATTCCTATTATTGACTTACTACAATAAAATGTAATGCCCTATAGAATACTGAAGGATGAGCATTTTATTGCAGTAAATGAAAGCCAATAATAAACATTTGTCAAATTTGAGACAGTGTGACAAAACAAATGTATTCCAGGAAAGGTGTGTGTGAGCACAGGCTGCCCATTTGAGAACAAGCTGGGGGCTCGCGGTCTCTCTGGGCCTCAGTATTGTCATCTGTTGAATAAGAGCGGTGGAAAAGACTCTCTCAGATCCAAAAAACAGACAGAACAACTTTAACCAGTTAACTCTCACTTCATGCTTTAATGAGATTGGAATTACATTACTCAAGGGGGAACCTCAGAGAATACTTTCCATTCATTTCTAAATATTAACTTTATTTTCTAAGCCATGTGGCACCCATCACCACCGCGCCTCACTCCTGCTGCTCTCTGCCCACAACGCCCTCACCTTTCTTCTGGTCCCGGCAAGCCGCCCCTCCCGCACCCCAATAAACCTGCAGGATACCTTTGCCAGCGGCCCAATACCAAGCTCCTCTCTTTCTGTGCACTCGCAGGTCTCAGTTCCCACCTGCTACAAGGTAGCAGTTGCTACCGGGGCCTCCCCCATAAACAGGGCGCTTCTCTAGGGAAGGCAGGACTCCCTCCTCTCCTCCCTGCAGCTGCTCAGCCACAATCTGGGACATGCCTGGAGCTCAACAAGTGTCTGACACATTATTTAAACTTAATGACAACGGAAAGGGCAATCTTCCTACAGAGACAGATTCACATTCCTCTGTAGCGGTATTGGAGAGGTGACAATAACTTTTTGAGAACCTCTAGAAAATAAACTATCTTTAGCCCAGCTTAGAAGTATCCATTGATTTTTGAAGTGTCCCTTGATTTGTAGAGAGCACAACACTATAGCAAGGATCAAAACCGAAATAGCCTACACGACGTTAGCACAATTCTCTTCCTTAAAGAAAGCCAATATCTAACCCCAGTCCCTGTAAGAAGCTGAAAGTAATATCGCTTTTTCATAACACAGAATACCAACAGTTTTAAATGCTCGGGTTTGTGGTATGTTTTTAAAACTAATCCAGGTAGGTTGGCCTCCTCTTATTCCTATCAACTCGTTTTCATCGAGCTGTCATTCTTTCCCATCAGTGTCCCCGCAAACACACAAAAGATGGGGCAGAGGGAACATCTCCTTGATGCCCTTTAAAGTCCAGAGCATTGCTCAGGGTTTCCGTTGGCCTGACAAAGTCAAACGACCCATCCACGCCAGCTCCCAGCATCTCCTCCATTTGTCTTCACCGGCGGCAGGGACATGGAAGAGACAGTGCATTTTATTGGCAAGTTCCAGTGAAGCTTTGTCTTTGGGGTAAGACAGGATAATGCACTTTCTGAAGTGGCCAACTAGCCCCATATGAGAGTCTGCGTGATCGGTCCGGGTGCAGGGGACACTCTGACCATCAGTGTTCACACGAAGCCAACCACACGGTGCGCCTGTGGCTGGACTGGGTGGAGGTGGGGTGTCCTCAGATTCCTGGCCGAAGCCCAGACTCTCCCTCAGGCCCTCAGAGCACTGCGCTGGAACCAAAGGCCTTCAAAGGGCATCAGAGTATCTTTGCAGCTGGAAATAAGGTGAAATTAGTGAGGCCCCGGAGGGGGGAGTGTGTTTAGGGTGCCGTGGGGGTGGCAGCGCTGGGAGAGCCCGGCCCCTGCCAGGAGCCACTCGGGCGCCTCTGCGTCTGCTTCCCGGGGCCATGAGCCCGGGCCAGGGAGGGTCATGGAAGGAGGTTCTAGCATCAGCATCAGGCCCGTCAGAGCACTCGGGGTGTGCATTCCAGACGGGGTGTTTACAGACACATGGCACACGGGTGGGGTCACGGGGGACCAGCTTGCTCTCACAGCTGGTCTTCAATAATGACGGCGTTCATTCGTCATCGCTCTCGTCCCAAGCGGGGCTCGGGCTCTTCGGGCCTCTTTCCAGCAGCTCCCCTAGATCTCTGAGGACCCTCGCTCCTTTCTCCAGGTGTTTCTCCATATTCTCTCTGATCTTCCTTAATTCTTGGAACTTATCTCTCAGCTCGGACAAGATATTATCAACACTCCTCTCTTCCGCCGCAGGCTGAGCACCGTGTTCAGCTTCTGGAGGAGAAACTTGAGCAGCGGGTTCTCCCCTGGGGCTCAGCCTGCCTGTGGCCCAGGTGTGGGCACCTGTGTGGTGAGGGCCAGTGGCCTCCAGAAGCCGCAGGGCTCCTTGCAACACAACTGCGCTCCTGCTCAGCTCCAGCTCTTCCTCCCAAGGCTCCTGCTCAGGTTTGTACGCAGGCAGCAGCTTCCTCGTGGTCTCGCGACTCTCACTGAGCTCCTCCCAGGAGCAGAGAGGAGCCCGAGACTGGAAAGGAGCTGCAGGTGGAAAAGAGCTTGGGCTCGGTGACTTGGGGGTCTTTGGAGGCTCCAGGGGCCACCCATTGATGCTGACCTCTCCAGAGCTGCTCTGGGAGGGCTGGGGCAGCAACCAGGAGTTGGGGGTCAGCTGCGCCTCCTTGTTACCACCATAATGCCCCCGTGGGGTGAGCGAGCTGCAGGGGAACACAGATCGCAGTTCCCTTGGCTTCTTCAAGTTCTCAAAAAAGGACCTGATGTAGAGCTCATCCAAGCATGGCCAGCTGTCTGCGAACTTGCAGGATACGGTGCTCCCTGATGTTTCCAGGCCATCCTTGGTGTTTTCCCTGCTCTCAATCTGCACAAGAAAAGAAAGGGAATGCTTAGTAGACTTAAGGTTCTTTGGCAAAGGCTAGAAAAACAATCATACTAGAAGCCTAACAGGTCACATCACAAGCTGTACAATCAGAGGTAAAGGAAACTACCCTACCCACTGTGCCCACTGCCTCATCTTAACCCAATAAGAAATAAAGCTGAAGTTTACTTTTTTGTCTCCATTTTTCACAAGACAAGTTTGGCATAGTAAGAATTAATAACTTACTTAACCAAAAATTATCTGACCCTTTGTGCATTAATGAAAACTGCTCCATCTCTGTTGCACATTAAAGGGACACAATGGCAGGGTGTGTGGTTTTAAGAGAATTCTTAATCAAGGCTTTAGTAAAAAAGTGTAGTACGCTAGTTACAGGCATAACCAAAAATATTCTCTGAATTAATATTATGACTTATGTGGAATTAAACCTTTCAACTTTGATTTACACTTCAGATATAGTTTCTAAGTGTGTGTTAAACATGGAGGCCACAAATCCATTCCTTCTCCTCTTCCTTTTAGAAATATCTCATGAAAATTAAAGACATAGCCCAGGCCAGTTTATCACAGTGGATAGGGCGTCGACCCACAGGCTGAAGGCTCCCAGGTTTGATTCCTGTCAAGGCTGTGGATATGGGTTGCAGGCTCCACCCCAGCCCCTGTCAGGGTCGGGGCACGTGCAGGAGGCAACCGATCCATGTGTATCTCTCACATCAATGTTTGTCTCTCTTCTCTCTCCCTTTTGCTGTCTCTGAAATGCATTGGGGGAAAAATCCTAAAGTGAGGAATAAAATAAAAAAGTTTAGAGACATAAAAAAGGTTTTTCATAATATAGTATATGCATCAGATGACTTTTAAAGTTTCAAAGCTGAAAACCAGACAGAGCAGAGGTAACTGATGTGGCAGAACTCAGGAAACACAACCTTGGTGCCTGCAAATAGTGGCTGGGGCAGGAATTTGAGAGCTGGTGTTCCTGAGAGCACTCAAGGCAGCTTCAAAATTCAGAGGCTTCGCCCCCAGATCCTTGCAGTGACGCCTGTCACTTAACACAAGTCCTGCCCACTCCTGGTGCTTCCAATTAGACCCAAGGGACAAGCAGGGGCCACTGCACATCTAGGGAGAGCCAGCTAGTAAGACAGATCAAAACAGGAAGAATACAATGAATGGGAGAGAGAAAACTCAGAAGCAAATAAAAACCTAAAACCAATAGAATCCTTACTCAGCTTTAGAAAGGCCAAAAGTGAAAGAACCAAATGCCATTAAAAGAAGAATGACAGGCTATCAGAGAACTCTCTCAATTAAAAACAACACAGACCAAACAAAGAATTCAATGGAAGGGCTGGAGCATAAAATAGAAAATCTCCAGGAAGTAGAAACAGACAAAATAAAAACAGGAGGGGAAAGACTTAGGCATCCATAGAGGAACACTGGCCTAAGAGCTCCAACTTCTGAGTAAGAGGAGTCACTAGACAAAAGCGTAAGTGGAAAAAGTAACAAAGAAACAAAAACAATTTGCTGAGAGGAGAGATGATCTGCAAACTTAATGATCATAATAAAATCAAAAGCTACATGACAAACTACATCATAAAATTTCAGAATCCCAGAGATAGGGAAGGTACCAAAAGCTTCTGAGGTCCTAAGAGACGAAAGGTCTGGGGTGAAAATGACTAAAATGGGTCATGTACAAGGCACCAGAAGATGACAACAGACTTAAGAGCAACACTAAATGAGCAAACAGTAGAAACGTCTGAAAACTCCCCAAGTCAGTTTCAACCGAGAATTCTATATCCTATGAAATAGGAGGCATTTCAGTGAGGCGACATCTCTAAAAATGCCTGCCTATGTACCATTTCCCAGGAAAATGTGCTCCAGGAAAACAATGGAGTATAACGGGACCGAGGGCAACATGGACTAGAGTAGAGAGGAGATTCAACCCAGAAGAGCAGTTCTGCGAGATCCCAGGTGACTCCAAGAGATAAGCCAGGGAAACGGCCCAGAGCAGGCCTAGGGGAAACCAGTCATGCTGGGGTCGGATAACAAAAGGCCGGGAAGGCTGTTTCCAAGAAAAATATGAAACAGATGTGTTTCTTTCTTTTCTTTTCTTTCCTAAATATGTCTTTATTGATTTCAAAGAGAGGAAGGGAGAGGGAGAGAGAGATATAGAAAAACATCAATGATGAGAGTTATTGATCAGCTGCCTCCTGCACGCCCCCAACTGGGGATCGAGCCCACAGCCGGGCATGTGCTCTAACCAGGAATCCGACCTCGATCTCCTGGATCCTATGTAGGTGCTCAACCCCTGAGCCAAGCCAGGCCGGGAAAAATAGTGTTTCATAGATGGAAAATGTTTTCAATAGGCATGTGAAAAATGTCAATAATTTGAGAGAAAACAGCTGTTCCAAACAATCAAGGGAATAGTCACGAAATTAATTCCACACACACAGAGAAATGAGCAATTCCTAAATATTAAATTAGTGTAGCATAAATGGAGGGTTTCTGTCTAATAGTCATCTTTTTGTACCTGATTATTAGAGTGTTAAGTACAAAAGTTTATTTCTGCCACCAGGAAGACCAGTCTACTTACTGCATCTGGTTATGTGACATCATATTTGTTAGAAAGAGGGGGACTGAATTATCCTGGCTAAGTGGGGAGTGTTAGATGTCAGTAAAATTTGAGAAAGACAATAAAGGGTATACAAGGAAGAGGCACAGCCACAGAACTACATGGCTCAGCAGGGGAAAACATTTGCACAGCCATAATAATGTAACATTGATTCTGATTCAATAAAATTGTGATACATGGGAGGGAACAGAGGAGGGAAATAAGGACATGGTGGAGTGAGAAAGCTAAGCTTGCACCAGCTAGGACAGGAAATCAGTAGGCCGTGCTAAACATTAAGTGAGCTAGTATACTTTTGTTACTTTTGTTAAAAAATAAGATTAAAAAATTAAGGCAAAACACCTTAAGGCAGATCTTTATATCACAACCATGTCATTGACATTTAGGCCAGGCTGGCTGGAGTGGCTCAGTAGCTGAGCATCGACCCGGGCACCAGGCGGCGAGCAGTTCGATTCCCAGTCAGGGCACGTGCCAGGGCTCTGGGCTTGACCCCCAGCAGGGTGTGTGTGGGGGGCAGCCAATCGGTGTTGATGTTGATGTTTCTCTCTCATCAATGTTTCTATGTTTCTATCTCTCCTTCTCCCTTCCTCTCTCACAAAATCAATAAAAACTGTTTTTAAAAAAAGAAATTTAACCTAAATGTCAAAAACCTTTATAAAATAAAGGGGGGAGGGGGCGCATTACTAAGCCAAAGGCATTCCTGAATACGTATGTTTGAATTTTAGAGAAACAGAAGAGATTTAGAAAATCAACAAAAAGAAGCCCATTTTATTTTTTACGAATCATGGCAGACAACGTTTAAATCAAACCACTCATTTCTTAACTTTTCAACTGTTCACTTACATGAATTACATCATTGATCTTCCTCTGCTTTTGCCCTAAGAAGAGAAAAAAATTAACTGATCAATTCTGATCCAAATGCCACAGAAAAATAAAAGCTGCTGATTATCTGACAGATTGATTACTAACATACAAAATGATACAAAATGCCATTCCATTGTTTATAATATCTGACAACATTTATCATTTAAATTACCTGGAAAGATGAGTCCCATAAAGTAAAATCTAAAAACTTAGCTTTGCTTTCTGAGCAAACAGATATTCCCTGTTAGATGCAAATGAAAGAACATCCAAGTACAGAAGAAAAGAGCAAAGCACATCGGAGCAGGCGAGGAACTTACCTAATAGACAACTTTACCTCTGGCACATCTGGGTCTCCAGCCAGCATTTGTTTCTAATCCTACATTGATTTATACCCACCTCACTTGAGTCACCAGAACCTCACAGTTGGCAGCTCTAAAAACCAGTTTCAGGCCAGGCACCGATCCCTAGATGGATCAGCATCCATGGCTGCATCGCAAGCCACTTATTGGTAATCAATTAAAGTACCTTAATAAACAAATAAATGGGTTTCTACTCCATTCATAAGTAACCTCTAAACTTGAATTTGAAATGAGTGTGCTCGCCTCACTGAACACTCCTGCAGCAACAAGTCATCCTGCTCTCACAAAGGCCAGGAGAAGAGTAAAAGCTCCAAAGAGGGTCTGGGCTGGACTGTTTCCCACGCTCCTCCTGTAACATGGGCCGGGCATCGGGGGCACACAGCCCCATGACTGCAGGGACAGTGGCATGGGGGACTTTCCCTTCACTGTCTCCCCTCTCTCTCTCTACCTCTTGGCTGTTGTCATGTTTTTAATTTGGCAACGTAAGGGAAAAGAGGTCAGCGCCCCATCTAAATAGTCAGGTATGGCATGTTTTAAAAGTTCTCACAGCTCACCAGTTGAAAATCGTCAATTTAGGCTAATTCTAACTCTATTCAACAAACGAGCTTATTTGGTGCGCTGTGGTTCATTGTGGGGCTATTCCAGGGGGCAAATTTAAATGTTAGCATGGAACCTCCCTGTTCTAACCCACAGAAGGCCTCCAGGAGAGTGATTTTTAATTCTTGTGAAGAGTGGTTTTTAACTCTTGCCCTGTATTTCCAAAGCTGAGGTGTCACTTCTTCCTTCCATGCCACCTGATTAATTTTAGGATTCAAATAGACTTATTTCTGGAACTAATCACAGGCTATTTGTAAAAAACTTTTGCTACACGAATGTAGAGGGTGGTCTGCCTGCAGCCCAGCCTACACCAAGCTGGGATAATCTTCTACTTAGGCAGGAATACAAACCAGGCCCTTATATTTTCATACAACAGTGTGCACCATATGGAATGAAGCTGTCATTTAAAAAAATAACCCTGTGACACTCCTCAGTAATGTACATGTCAAACCACTTCGCCCAGCAGGTAAGAATGTGGAGCAAGGTCCTCCTACATGAATGGCTCAGGCGCTAGATCCCACACCACGCAGTAATGCTTCTACTTTTAAAAGGGAACGTGGCCCAGCTGAGCATGGCTCAGCCACTGACCATCGACCTGGGAACCAGGAGATCAAGGTTCCATTCCCGGGCCACACTTTCCTCCGCAGTCAGCTAATTCCTCCCTGATGGCCCTGAGCTGGCCTCTGCCTCAGCGGAGGGACACAGCTCCCTCCCCCAGCCCCCAGGCTGCTGCTGCTCCGACTTCCATGCTGCCCTCCCGGCCTCTGACCATCCCAACTCTGGCTTCCCAACCACTTCTCCAGCTGCCTCTAACTTGGTTCTCAGTCTTGCCTATTTTTAACTCCTCAATCCATGCTGTCCTCACTGGGGCTCAGATGTGACATTTCACAGAGTAAAGCACACCTTTCTTGATGTATTTCTTAAGAGGATTTTGTTCAGTGCCTTGGACTTTTAAGAACATTTCTCAGTTGCAACTTCCATTTTATTTTACGTTGTGCAGTGTTGCCATTTTAACCCTCAGTTTCATTATTTTAATACATTAAAAATATGGGAGTGAAAAAAATTTAGTATCTTGAAAGCTGATCACATGATGGGTCATTCTATAAATTCTTTTCCTATGTGTCATGTATCGGGAGTTTACATTTCTGCTCTATCGGGTTTCGTTTTTCAAGTCTCAGACAACTCCTTTCATATTGCTCAGAACCCGTCTTCTCACATGTAAAACAGATATAGTTTCTATACCACCTAACTCAAAACATTTGTGAAGATCAGATAAAATGCAAGCGCAATCCATGTACTGTATCTAAAGCACAAAAGTGGCAAAACAAAGCTTTTCCAAATTGACTCAAAGCACAATGTGAACATTCAATATTTTACTGGAAAGTGTCTGAGTTGTGCACTCATTATAAATTTCTCAGTGGCATCTTAATTAAATATGTTTTGGCTACCCACTAAAGGGAAGGAAATGATAGTTACACGGTTAGCAAGAAGTACTCCCAGTGGGTTGGGTGTTTTTTTAAATAAAGAAATATGTACTACCTGCCAGTGTCAAGCACATTACTGCACCGCCTCTCTCTCTTTTTTGTTTATGTAACGTAACCTGGAGATCAGCACATAGTCGTAAAGACTTACCATAATGATTTGATAGCTCCACGGTTTTATACTGTGTGGGTGGAACAGTTTATTTTACCAGTCATTCACTGGACATGAGTTATTTCCATTATTATCCTTTTGAAAATAATGCAAAAGACACTTTGTGAATTCCTGGTTTTATCTGTATGGACCATGTCTTTGGGATAAATTCCGAGAACTAGGATCTCTTTATCAATGCATCTGCATTGAGGTGAGGTTCTGTCAGCGGTCCCTTCATGGGGTCAAACAGTTTTTCCTTTCCAGCAATACATAAAGATAGCGGTTTATTCTCAACCTTACCAAAAAATTAAGTGTCAAGTTTATGGATCTTCTGCCAATAGCTGAAAAAATACAGTGTATTTATATTTACATTTCTCTTATATGTGTAGATGTGCTTAAAGGTAATTTGCAATTCCTTTAGTGACTTGTGTGTTCATATCTTTGTGAGTAGCTTCAGATTAATTTAGTTTCTTTGAGTCAGCCTATTTTAGGCCCTTATTGATTGTTTTGTCCAAGCCCCTGCTGGCTCTCCCCTGAGCTACTGCACCAGCCACTAACTGGTGTCCCCGCTGCCACCCTATCCTCACACTGTCACTCAGTTGCTTCTCTGTTTCCCTCCCACTCCCTTTCTCTTTCTCTGTCTAATTCACCTAATTCACCTCATGTCCTTGCAAATAATCCTCCAATGGATTCCCATTACAACTAGGCTAAAATTCATGTTTCTGTCGAGGCCCAGGAGGCACATGCGGTCTTCACCCAGCACATTCCTGCAGGCGTCCCTTTCGCTGTGCAGCAGCCACCCCTGGGCCTCTCTGCTCTTTCCTGTGCTCAGTGTTCTCCCCCTGAGATGCTCTGCAGGGAGCCTGTCCCCCCACCCTCTCCCCTGGCTCCCTCCCGTGTCCGGGACTGCTCAGTGTCGCTGCAGGACAGCGGCTGTCTGCAGCCACCCTGCCTCTCCTGAGGGCTCCTGTGCTCTCTGCCCCCAGCTCCTCTAGAATGAAAGGGCCTGAGGGAAGGGGGATTTGGGGGGTTGTATTGTATTGTGTTGTTTTGTTAATCCTAACCCAAGGATATTTTTTCTATGGATTTTTTGAGAGACTGAAAGGAGGGAGAAAAGGGGCAGAGAGAGAGGGGGGAAGAGAAACATCCATGTGAGAGAGACACATTGAATGGTTGCTTCACCCACATACCCAGACTGGGGTGGGAATCAAGCCCACAACCCAGGTAGGTGCCCTTGACTGGGAAAAATAAGTCTGGAACCTTCAGAGCACCAACCGGTGCACTAACCACGGAGCCACACCAGCCAGGGTGAAGGGAGAGTTTTGTCCTGCGCATCCCTAGTTTTTCTGCACCTGGAATGATGCCCAATGAACTTCTGTTTCCGGAACCAGAACCAGTTAAGTTTCTCTCAATTTTCCTATGTCTTCTAAGATTTCCTCTAAAGCTATATTTTGATTTTTCATGTAAGATCAGCATTACTTGCAAATCTTAAGAGTAGTCATTCCAAATTAAAGACACGAGATCCACAAAAGTTTAAAAGGGGAGTTGTAATGTCCCATAAAAAAATAATGGTAACTTTAATTTGAGATAAGAACATTTCATGTTAAAATACTTTAACTACAAAATGACATCCTAATTAGGTTATAGGAGAGTATACCAGAAAAGTGCAATGCCTCCATTTTATCTGTGTCCTTAGAATAGAGCATTCATGGGGACAGGAAGGGTTTCTCCTTAAAGAGGGCCAACCATGAAGGGTGGTGCTGATGGCGCTGCGCCACTTGCCCCGTCACTGAACAGCTGTCAGTCCCACGGGAGAGCCGCCTGCACTGCTGGAAACACACCCCGAGCGCCCTCCAGTGGGCAGGCCCATCCCCGGGAGATTAGGCCTTTGCTTCTCTTTTGAACAAAACTTTACAAAGCAGCACATAGACAGTGTAAAATAAACATAAGATTTTGTTGATATGTATACACAAGATTCACAAAGGATCAACATCCAAATATTACTTAAAGTGTTGGAAATACTGAGCCTAAGTGAATGACTTTTCAATATTTTCTAAATCTTTCCCATCAAATCATTATTAATGTTATTACCAAAAAGGAGTGTTTAAAATAGCTGCTGGAAAGAGAAAAGATCTGTTGCTCTGAGGTTTTTCTACATAATATTGCCAGTTCCTCCCTACTCACTCCTCAGGGGAAGGGGAAAAACCGGGCACTTGAGAGAACATCTAGAGCCAGCAAATGAGGAAAGTTCATACGGTCCTAACATAAAAGGCTGTGGGAAAAGTTGATGAGCAGTAATAAAATCGGGTAACAGGACTTTAGCGTCTTTATTGAGCTACTGATACTACACCAGTTATATTAGATATAGAGATAGATAAAGACAAGGGAGTGGAAGCATTCCTTTAACTTGATCTGAAATCTGTACTAGGTTATTACGAATAGCTTCTTTGAAATGCCTAGAGAAATCACCCTGGAACAAGACACAGCAACACTCATATGATTTTGTGTGACCAAATAATTCAGTTACCTATTGTAGAAAATCAGAAATGTTTTACATCTAAGTAGGTATTTCTCAGTCTCCAAACAAACTGATTTAAAATTGTCTGAAATAAAGACATTCAAAGCAAACTTTCAATGTGCTTGTACTTGATATTTTAGTGTTGTGACCTTGTTTCTACGGGAACTTCATAGGCAAATGCTGAAATCGAGGCTTCTTGTATTACTTTATCAAATATCTCCTAAATATTCAAAACAAATTGAAATGGAAGTGTAACTATCATGTTCAACATAAGAAGGTGAATTCTGTTCTCGTAAAGCCTGTTTGTTAACTGTTCTGACCGCACACTATTTATCACAGCCCTGGGCTGACTCCACTTGCCTCACCTGCTGCCAGGCCCGGGTCTCCTGAAGCTCCTCTGTCCAGGGCATTCTTGGCTTTAAAGGAAAATCATCAGAACAACTCATTAAAATCTAGCAATTTGTTTAGCTAGTAAATTCACAATATTTCCTGACTTCTACTTTTATTCTTATTCACTCCAATGAGCTTATAAACATAGGGCTGAGAGGTATGTGTTGCTTCTGAGTCCTGCACAGTCATTTTGGATGGAAATAATCAAAACTGGAGCAGGTTAAGACACACCCACTTTATGGGGAGATTCTACAATATGAGCTGTGTTCTAAAGTTCTGTAAGCACCCCGACAACTGCATCTGGCGTGTGTGTCACCTGCAAGTCAGCTCCTCCTACTCCATAGCTGTGCTCCACCGCGATTCACATTTCTCAGCCCGGCCTCTTCAGCAGCAATATAGGGACAGTTAACACGGGCCTCACTTGTAGTTAAAGGGGCCACATGATATATCCATCAAAGGGAGTTGTAAATTTTAAAAGAATTTCATAAAGGTCCTATACTGGTCTCTGGCACTATTATCTCCTAACACTTCCCATCTATGTTAAGGTTTACCATACAGCACCATGCAGGGCACATGTTTTTCCAAATTTTTATTCCCTTTCTGTTTAAAGCTACAGTTAATGAATTCACATCACTTTTTCACAATATTTAACTGTTATAAAAAAGCGGATTTCCCAGTTACAAAGTCCCATGAACCATCTGGGTCAATCCATAGGCTCCATTACTACAAATCTTAATAAAATTAAGAGCTTAACTAAAGTTTAAGTACAATAAGAGCTTTAAGACATTTCATCTATGAAATAATGAAATAATATGGCATTTATTGTTTTCAAAGATTTTTTTATTGAGTTTTTAGAGAGAACTAGGGATCAGCTGCCTCCTGCACACCCCCTACTGGAAATGGAGTCTGAAACCCAGGCATGTGTCCTGACCAGGAATTGAATCAGCAACCTCTGAGTGCATGGGATGAAGCTCAACCAACTGGGCCACAGGGGCCAGAGCGAATCTGGCATTTAAATGAAACAAATGGACAAATATATTTTCACAACTTTATGAGAGAATGGTTTCCACTTCAAAGAATAGTGTTCATGAGCCACATTGTTACCCAGAATTATTTTAAATCAACCATTTCCTCTCTTTTCCTTGTCTCCTCCATCTTCTCTGTGCCCCCCACCCCAACACCACCCATTTGGTCTTTAAAACTTTCACCTCAACAGTCTAACAGGATTCTATTGGAAAGCAGCGGTGGGGGGATGGTCAGAGGTAACCATGGAGACATACATTCTTGGGCAGGATCTGACATCTTAACGCCAAAAATTTTAAATTACAAATCAAAGTCTAAATTTGTTTCTTTCTTTTTTGCAAAGGTTGAACAACAAGCAATCTTATGAACCACACCACCTCTCTTTAGAAGAGGCAATGTAAAAACAAAACCTCTTGAGTCACTAAAGACTAAAAGTGGAAAAGTAGAAATTTTCAAGTAATCGAACTCCATGGGTTCTCCTTTGGGTGAAAAAAACAAACAAATGAATAAATAAAAATTACGATCTACAGTGCTAAGGGTGACATTTCACATTGTTCACTTATTTTATGTTTTATTTTACACAATATTCTTTCCTTCTGTGTTCAAATTGTAGTTGGAAAGGTTGAGGCAGCTCCATCCATAAAACTGAAAACAGCTCACTTAACACCATATAGACCCCTGTGTCAGTGTCTACCTTGAATTTAAAGTACAAATTCAAAGTTGTTTGCTCCTGAACTGTCCAGAGTATCAACTACCTTAACAGGTGGGGGCAAGGGTACCACCAAGCTTTTATCTGGTTCCTTCACTTAGGGACCACCTGGAAAGTTAAGAGTGGATACATAAAATGGATACTCCAATGGTGAGGTATTCAAGTTTTCATTGAGAAAGGAAGAAAACATACCTAAAACTATTCATAAAATCTCACGAAAAGCTAACTAGGGCTATAAACAGGAATGGCTGAGGACTGGAGTGACCCGGGCAGGGATGAAAAATGAAAATAAGGGAAAGACCTGAGCATTCAGGCAGTACAGAAAGAAACTGACTAGACTCGAGAGGGACGGAATAAGGAGTGGGGTGCCAGGCCTAGCCAGCCTTGGTCCCTGGCGGCCAGCCCTGAAAAAGTCAGCGTCAGGCAAAAAGGAGCCTCAGGCCATAGATCCCTCCCAAGGGACCCAGGGGACAACAAAATCCAGAGGTACACCTGAGAACAGACACCGCCCACCACCTCCTTACCTTGGAGCATCAGCAGGTCAGTGAACTGCTGTCGGTGTTGTTGCTCACTGCCTCCAACATCCAACTTGGCCTTCATGGATGTGGGCGATGCTGCTACAGCCACCATGTTTCCAGCTGCCACCTTATAAACTTCAGACTCGTAGTCTGGTTCTACTGGCCCTGAGCTTCGGCCCAGCTTCAGGCTGGCATTGGGCTTCAAGCAGCAGCTAAGCTCGTTGCCCATTGTGTACCTTCACTCCTCAATTCTGTCACCACCTTTACTTGTCACCCACCTTCCCTGCCTTCAGCAGTCTCTCCTCCAAAACAATGACACACCTGGCACCCTTCAAGCAGGCACAAACTAGCTTTCTGATGGCCTGGCTGCCAGGCACAGGGCCCGACAAGGGCTCAGGGCCCCTGCCACACACCCTCTGCTTTGCTGCTACTGCCTCCTTTTAGTTGACTAGTATGTGAGGATGGCGACCAACCAAACTAATTCAAAAGGGGTAGGGAACAGACTAACACTGAGAACTACAACCACTTCCAGAAGAGAACACAACCAAAGCTCCTCCTCCTTCGCAGCCAGTTCTCAACTGAAGAGCATTCTCCGGGCTGGGACCAGCCAACCAGAACACATTCCGTGGTCACCTGGCTACCAGAGACCAATCACGCAGAATTCTCGCTATGTGCCCGCCTCACAGAAAAAGCATATGATTGGCTGGTGGGCATGGCTCAGTGGTTGAGCATTGACCTATGACCCAGGAGAGGGAGGTTGGGTTCCCAATCAAGGCACATGCCTGGATTGCAGACTCATCCCTACTAGGGGCCTGCAGGAGACAGCCAATCAAGGACTCTCATCATTGATGTTTCTCTCTCACTCTCCCTCTCTCTTCCTCTCTCTGAAATAATAAAAACTCTAAAGAAAAATTAAAAACATGTTTTACACTGCCTGTCCCCTGCTCTCCACCTCCCAAAGTCCAGACTTCTGTTCTTCTTCACCGCATCAGTAGATGTGCCACAGACTCAGGTTTCCATTCATTACTGGGGTGGGGAATGTCTAGCCCACTGGCTGTATGCTGCTTGAGAAATAATTTGATCTGGCCCTGCCACGTCAACCGCAGGTGGAACTTGAAATTCAATAAATCTAGGAACATTTTTAATAGCTAATTTTTAAGTTGATGATTTTGTATGGCGGGAGAATAATGTTATAAATATCCAAGTGGCCCTTGGCAGATAAAAGGTTCCCCAACCCTACATGATTACAGGCTGCCTGGAACTCTCAGGTTGTGTGCGAAGTACAGAAGGCATTTGCTAATGCAAGCAAGCCGCTGTCATTAGCAACTCAGTTTCTTTGGGTCTGACAACTGAGTACTTTGATGTGTTTCTCACCAAACTTATTTACACCCTGTTGACCACTTTCCTAATTAAATGCTCCTCCTCTTTACCTTCCAGAAACTATTAGTTTTCACCTGCATCTTGACCGTAGCAACCCCTGGAGCCCCGGGCCTACTCTTGATAAACAGACTGTAAATGAGGCTCAAAGATACCTTACCCCTCCACTTACTCAGGGGTAGAATAGGAACCAAACTCATCCCTCCCAGTTCAGACATGCAGGAATTCACCGATTTGCATTTCTCATTTCTGTTTCTCCCTACCACAAAGAGAGTTTCCAGTTTTTCTTTCCTTGCCAATAATAAAGCTTAAAGCACGATTTTCTCACTCCAGATTGAGAAACTCAGAGTGGGGAACCACTATCCTGATTTGATGAAGACGATGATAATGATGGTAACGTTTGGCAAACACCTACTGTGCTCCCAATCTTCTTTCAAGTGAGATATCTATTTAATCCAAAACAATCCTCATTTTACAGACTTTGCAGAAGAAATTGAGACACAGAAGTAAAGTAAAGCTTCTGAGGGTCACATGATTGTTCATGGGTGGAGCCAGGATATGATTCCAGATAACGTGGGATAAGGACTTTCTATCAGGATTTTTTTTTTTTTTTTAATGTGGATCTTTAATATATTTTCTGTCTTTCAACAGTAAGTTTCTCCAATGTGCCAGACACTGTATGTGTGAAACACTCCCACCTCCAGTGAGTCCAGCAGATAAAAAAAACAAAGGCTTAGAGAGTCCCATGGTCTGAGGCCACAAATTGGGAAAGTACTTTAACCTGGGACTCAAACCTTGGTCTGCCTGACCCCAAAGTACATTCTGGTGTAAAGAGTCGGAGTTTTATTCTGGAAACACAGACCAATTGATGCTTGGAAGTGTGTGTGAGGGCAGAATGGCAGGAGATGAGGTCAGAAGAGGGGTCCCCAAGTACCCTGCAGGCCTTGGAAAGGACTTCACATCATAGCCTGGAGGAGCAAGACAATCATGGAGAACCACTGAACTTGATATTTTAACAAAGGTCCTTGGCTCCTGTGTAAAGCCTAGACTAGATGTATCAAAATGTTTGCAAACCTCTTATGAATAGATATAAACTCATTTATCAGGACATCTTAAAGGGTTGGAGTAAGAAACAAAGGAGGACTATCAGGGGCCCTGGCCTCAAATCCGAAGCCTTCTTGGTACCCTTGCCTTCCCACTTGGCCATCCTAATGACCCATCTGATAAACTAAATGAAAGGTCATTTTAAACAAGCCTCAGGCTGATCCATGAGCCCTTTACCCCAGGATCATTCAGTTGACATCTCTTCCCCAAATTTTAGGCCAACTGGTTGCTCCCCCATCCCCTCCCTGATGTCTGTTTTCTATTTCTATGTCTTGCACCCAAGTCCCCAGTCTTGAGGCGCCATCCACCCCAACTCAAGCCTCACTGCTACCAACTGCCAACTGGTTCCAACTGCCAACTGCCAAGATTTCAGCTTACTCTCCTTTCTTGCTCCCCTTCCCTCCTCTATCAGTTATTTTTTCTCTCTCTCTCCCCACTTCCATTCCTGGCGAATGGAAAAATGAAAGCCTCCTCTGATATCTACAAATAACATTTCAGGAAAGTGGGCAATCTCTATTAGTCAATTATGGGAACAAAGTTAATGGCTATCCAGCCCAATCTGGAAACTCCCAACGTACTATCAAATCACAGGTTATGGCTGCATGAGCAGAAACATAGTTCAGTGTTGGATCAAACTGGGAGCAGCATGCTCCTCTCAGAAGGCTTTCGTTAGTGTCCAAAGCCCTCTTACGATGCTGAGGGCTCCATTCTTATGGAAAGAGCCCTCATCAGTCACTTCCCTAAAGATGCATGTACTGCTTGGCCAGCATGGCTCTGTGGTTGAGCTTCAATCTAGGAACCAGGAGGTCATGGTTCGGTTCCTGGTCAGGGCACATGCCCATGTTGCGGGCCATGTCCCCAGTAGGGGCCGTGCAGGAGGCATCCGATCAATAACTCTCATCAATTGATGTTTTTTTCTCTCTCTCTCCATGTCCCTTCCTCTCTGAAATCAATAAAGACATATTTAAAAAGACATATTCAAAACAACTCATTTTTTCCTCCTACTTGTCTTTCCATGTCCTCCATAGGCCCCTACCCAAGGCCTATTGACTCCATCAACATTTACCTGTCCTTCTTCTATAGGCCGCCTTTTGATTATTATTATTATTGTTCCTTGGAAACAAAAGACCAAACTGGTTCTCTTTCTCCAAGAGCAATGAACCCATTAAACAAATTTCAAAACCCTGCGTGAGGTAAGTGTGCCAGTTCAGCCCAGGCTCTTGGGCTGATCCACTCACTTGACCACAGTTAGGAACTGACATGAAACATTCAGGAAGTGGTGCTTCTATAAGCTGAGTACAACCTACATGCCCAGGGCCTAGGAAGAGCAACAACAGTAGGGCCGCTGGCCTGAGACCTCACTGTCAGCAAGGGCTTCAGTGCCCGCAGATTATACCTATCGTTACAGAGAAGTGTTGGCAGGTTGGCACAAAGATGATATCACTGTCCAACTTAAGTCGATACCTGTTATCTCACTACCGGGCCATATCTGTAATGAACTATGGCCCAACACTTTTAACAACTCCTCTGATAGCTTCCTTCATCGCCTTGGAAATAGTGTAATTACAGTAAACCAAATGTGTACGGGCTGCATGTGTGGGTTGAATTGTTTACTTCTTAGATATTGACATTTAGATTATACCAAGGGGCCTGGCTGGTGTGGCTCAGTTGGTAGACTGGCGTCCCATGCACCAAAAGGTTGGCAGTTCAATTCCTGGTTGGGGCACAGTTTCAGATTTGTTCCCAGTCAGGGTACCTCTGTCTCTCTCTCTCTCTCTGTCTCTGTCTCTCTCTCTCCCCCTCTTCCCTGACTCCATTCCCCTCTCTCTAAAAATCAATAAAAACATATTAAAAAGAAAAAATAAAATATATCAAGGGGCAGTGGATGAGGGACATCTGCAATAGTGTCAACAATAATTTAAAATCAAATCAAATACACCACAGAGGAGGATTTGAGATCTTGCTCCCCAGCAAATGTTCCCAGTTTAGCTCAAATAAACTCTTAAAATTCTAAAATATATGTACTACCAATGGTGTAACCGTATTTCTGAATTTTCTTTTCTTTCTACCCTTTTTCTTTTTCTCGGTTTGGTTTATTGTGAAGGCCGCCTGAGTGTTCCTGGACCTCTGAAAGTCCCTCTGAAGACCCAAAACAGAGCTAAGGTGGCAAAGCCGGCCTGGCCAGCACTAAGAGTTCCCTCATTTTACTCCCTTACTTAGACAAAGAAATGTTGTAAAGTCCCAGAGCCACAAGTGTTCTTCCCAGGCTAATCAGGTTTTGAATTCTTGGATGATAAGGCTTCCAAAGGGGGCCATCCACACACGAGTGACAGAAGTCTAGATGTGTAACTCTTACTGGGACTCTAAATTGTACAAAGCTATGAAAGTTTTTATCCCATCGCCTTTTATCCCCTCTGCCCTGTTCCACCTCCACCCAGCCCCCACCCCTGCAATCAGCACACTGCTGTCCATGGCCATGAGTTCCCTCCTTTTCCTTTCTATTTTGCTCAACCCCTCCTCCCCCCGCCCCCACCCCAGCTGTGGGCCTGCTCTCTATTTATGAGTCTGTCTCTATTCTCTCTGGTACTTCAGTTTTGAACATTTCTTTAAGTGACCCGAGTGATCAGTAAGTTTTTAGGGGCCTGGTTCGTGATTGTTCTCTAGAACCTTTCAAAAGCTCTAACCTGCTACCCAATGTATGTCTGTTTTGCGTCCTTCATCCCTTCTCGAAACTGCTGCATCCATTCTTTCAACACGCTTATTCAATACCTGGGCATTTCGGTTGGTTGTGTTCCCATTCTGATTTGTTTCAATGTCTTTTTTATTTCTTTCTTGATCTCATTGTTAAGTGGCATGTCGTTGTATAGTAACATGTCCTTCAGCCTCCATATCTTTGTTTGTTTTTCAATTTTCTTTTTGTGACTGATTTCTAGGTTTGTATCATTATGGTCAGAGAAGATGCCTGATATGAGTTCAATCTTCTTAAATTTATTGAGACTTGTTTTGTGTCCTAACATGTGGTCTATCCTATGTGCACCTGAAAAGAATGTATATTCTTCTCCTTTGGGGTGAAATGCTCTGAAGATATCAATTACATCCATCTGATCAAGTGTGTCATTTAAGGCTGTCATTTTCTTGTTGATTTCCTGTCTGAAAGATCTATCCATAGATGACAATAGGGTGTAAAATCCCCTACTGTGACTGTATTTCGGTCAATCTCTCCCTTTTTGTCCATCAATATGTGTTTTACATATTTGGGTGCTCCTATGTTGGGGTGCATAAATGTTTACAAGGGTATATCCTCTTGCTGCACTGCTCCCTTTATGATTATGTAGAGTCCTTCTTTCTCTCTTCCTATAGCATTTGTTTTAAAGTGGATTTTGTCAGATATGAGTACTACCATCCCAGCTATTTTGTTCTTTCTATTTGCATAAAATATCTTCTTGTATCCCTTGACATCTGGTCTGTGGGCATCTTTCGTTCTGAGGTGGGTCTCTTGTAGACAGCATATATATGGGTGTTGTTTCCTAATCCATTCAGTTACCCTATGTCTTTTGATTAGAGCATTTAAGCCATTCACATTTAAAGTGATTACTGATAGGTATGTATTTATTATTTATTGCATTTTATTCGTTTAAACATGTTTCTCACTTCCTGTTTCCCCCTTCTCTTCTTCGTGCCCCTTCTCCTTCTCCTTCTTCTTAAAGAAGGCCCTTTAACATTTCTTGTGAGAATGGTTTGGTGGTAACAAATTCCTTTAGCTTTTACTTCTCTGGGAAGATCTTTATTTCTCCTTCAATTTTCAGTGATAGCTTCGTTAGATAGAGTAATCTTTGCTGTATGTCCTTGCTTTTCATCACTTGAAATATTTCATGCCAATCCCTTCTGAACTGAAATGTTTCTGATGACAAATCAGCTGACAGTCTTATGTGATCTCCCTTATAGGTAATTAACTGTCCTTCTCTTGTTGCTTTTAAGATTCTCTCTTTGTCTTTAACCTTTGCCATTTTAATTATGATGTGTCTCAGTGTGGGCCTCTTTGAGTTCACCTCTTTGGGACTTTATGTGCTTCATGGACTTGGGTGTCTTTTTCCTTCCCCAGGTTAGGGAACTTCTCTGTCATCATTTCTTCAAATAGGTTCTCAACCCACTGCTAGCCTTCTCTGTCTGGTACCCTTATGATGCTCATGTTCTTACTCTTCATGATGTGCCAAGGTCCCTTAAAGTATCCTCATTTTTTAAATTCTCTTTTTCTTCTTTCTGCTCTGAATAGATCTTTATTTTCTACTTTTTTCCCACATCTCTGATTTGATCCTCTGCTTCATCAAGCCTCCTGTTTCTTCCTTTCAGTGTAGTCTTCATTTCAGATCTTGTATTCTTCATTTCTGATGGGTTCTTTTTTATGGTTTCTGTGTCCTTTCTCATGCTGTTGAGCATCCTTATAACCATCACTTTGAACTCTATAACTGATATAATGTTTGCCTTCATTTCATTTAGTTCCTTTTCTGGAGATGTCTCCTTTTCTTTCATTTGGGGCTTATTTCATTGTCTCCCCATTTTGGCTGCCCGTTTGTGTTTGTTTCTATGTATTACATAGATCTGCTATGCCACTCAGTCTTTTTTAAGTGGCCTTATATAGTAGGCTTCCTGTGGGATCTAGTGGTGCAGTCTCTTTGGTGACCTGTGTTAGATGCCCCAGGAATGACCCCTGTCCTTGAGCTACACAAGTCAGTTTGTCCAAGATTCTGTCTGGAGGAAACAGAGTTCAGCAGGGTGTGGCTGCCAGGAATAGGGAGGATGGGGTCAGTAGATCTTCCATGAGGGAGAGGTGGGAGATGTGGCCCCCACCAGAGAGTCACACAATTCAGTCTGTCCCAAATTTTGCTCCCACCTCAGCAAGATGGAGCCACTAGCTGTCATGCAGGTGGAGCTGCTGGAGGGTGGGGTTAGTAGATCTCCCATGAAAGGGAAGCACCAGAAAAGTTCACAAAATCATGGAGAGAAGGGCCACCCACCCTAAAGCCACACTACTCCCCTTGAGTCTGCCCAGACCTCTGCACCATGACCAAGGCAGCTGACTCTTCAGCTGGGCATAAGCTCCACAGGGTGGGGTGAGAGAGAGTCCAGAGGGAGTCCAGAGGGCGAGACTATTGCTTTCCCTCAGGCTGATGCCACATGCAGGGGAGTGCTCCACCCGAGAAAGATGACATCTGCTGCATGGGAGAAGAACTCAGCACAAAGGTCCTGGTGGATGTCCTTCAGATCTTCCCCCAGAGCCACAAACCCCATATTCTCCTCACTCAGCTTTTACCCACTCCTCATTTTCTCCACCAGAGCCTAGGGTGAGTAGTTGCAAATGAGATTTTGTGCATTGGCCCTTTAAGAGGGTGCCTGTTGCCCTGGCTGGTGTGGCCCAGTTGGTTGAGCATCATCCTACCCACTGAAAGGTCACTGGTTTTATCCCCAGTGAGGGCACATGCCCAGGTTGCTGGTTCAATGCTGGGTAGGGAAGGTATGGGAGGCATCCAATCGATGTTTCTCTCTCTCCCTTCCTCTCCCTCTAAAATCAATTTTAAAAACATACTGAAGATGGTGCCTGTCTATCATCAATAAATCAGCAAACAGTTAGAGTTGGTGAGGATGTGGAGAAGAGAGAACCCCTGTGCACTCTTAGTAAGAATGCAGACTGGTGCAGTCACTGTGGAAAACAGTCTGGAGTTACCTCAAAAATATTAAAACCAGAACTGTCTTAGCACCCAGAGATTCCACTTCTGGTAATATACACAAAGAAACCTGAAACACTCATTTAAAAGAAGATATGCACCTCTGTGTTCACTGTAGCATTATTTACAGCAGCCAAGATTTGGAAGCACCCAAGTGTTCATCGATACACGAGTGGATAAAAAAGCTATGGGACACTTGCACAAAGGAATACTACTCGGCCATAAGGAAAAAGGAAATCTTACCCTCTGTCACAGCTTGGATGGACCTGGAGAGCATTGCGTTAAGTGGAATAAGCCAGCCAGAGAGAGAAATACCATATGGTTTCACACCTATGTGGATCTAACGGACAGAATTAACAAACAAAAGAGAAACAAACTCCTAGATATAGAGAACAGACTGACAACTGTCAGACGGGAGGACGGTTGGGGGCTGGGTGAAAAAAGTGAAGGGATTAAGAAAACAAACCTCAGAGACAAAGACAACAGCCTGGTGATTACCAGTGGGAAGGGGGTGGGGGAAGGTAGAAGAGGGTACCGGGGGGATAAATGGTGATGGAAGGAGCCCTGATTGGGGTTGTGAACACACAACACAATATACAGATGATGTATTATAGAATTGTACACCTGAGACCTATATAATTTTATTAACCAATGTCACCCCAATAAAGTTAATAAAAAATAGATAAAAGCTTAAAAAAGAAAAAATCGAATGTGTGATCATATTGTCTACACTTTGAATATAATTATAGTTTATTTTTAATTGTTTAGCTCATTACTATCTTTACAACACGTTATGTGAAAATGTTGATAACAACACAAGTAGTAATTATGCTTAAGTGAAAGCACAAAAATAGTTTGTGGAATACACTTCTAAGAATTTATGGATCAGGTATGTCTTTATTTTGTCATTCTTTCCACCTTTCGCAGTAGAACACCTACACCTGCATCACACAAATACAGCCACCTGTGATATTTGGCCCACTTTCACTTAACGGAAACCACCACTTTTCACATCTTTCTATGTGTTATGAAATTATATCTGTTATGCAGAAGAATAGAATATATTTTCTTGAACACTATGCTAGCTGCTTTTATAACTTTAAATATTTAGACATGTGGTCCATGAGTCTCTCTTTGTGTTCTTGTCCTGGCCTCTGCAAACATTAGGAGGAGGAGTTTTTCCAATGAGGAAAATTCTAACAAAATCCAATTAAATTAAAATGCAGATACACTCTAATGCCAGTAGGGAACACACTGTCACTTCCTCCAAGAGTAACTTCCAGGTTGATGGCTGATGAAGGCTTTTTTTTTTTTTTTTCACCCCCAGAAACATCCAATAAAGGCACTTTTTATTTTCTTTATATTCAACAATCTTAACACCAGAAATTCAGCAAATAGAAGTAAATACTTTTTTTTCTGGGATTTCTTGTTTGCTAATTGGCTTTCCCTTCTTTCAGCAACTCAAAGGTTAAAATGGAAATTAAAAAATTCATGATTAGGTCTTTGAAATTAATATATACTTGACACTAGTTTACCAATCTGATCACTGAAAAGGACAATCAAATGACTGGAAATTAAAAAAAAAAATTTAAATTTAAAAATAAATTTTAAAAAATGACTGGAATTATGTGTGGCTAGGGTGCTTTTAGCATGAGGGGCTCTGTCACTTAACCCTTGGCAGCCTAGCTGTCCTCACCATTGGGCTGTGGTTCTAAGATCAGGCTGGTTGACTGTGCTGTCATCTAGAAATATTATTGAGTGTGAGATACACTGTATAGTAAGGCTCCTGGGGGCTACAGGAAGGGTGGGAGAAACAGAAGAAAATGTCACAGTGAGTTCCTATAAAAGTGTGTTTTTTCCTTACTTAAAATGTCAATCACTTAAGCATTATAATTTTTCTCATGATCCATGAGCTGCTTGAGTGCAATGTCATGTGCAGCTCTATGATAAATTCCTTAGATACTTCAACTTGTAGTGATGAGATTTGAGCAATGGGTTACAATGCTGTCCTTAATATAATACCTATAATCAAACCCTGTAAAGACCTATTATAAAGGACCTTTAAAATAATGATAAAAGTTTGATGTAACACTTCAGTGTTTTGCCAGGCCAGCATAGCTCAGCGGTTGAGCGTCGACATGGGATCCAGGAGATCACGCTTCGATTCCTAGTCAGGGCACAGGCCGGGTAGTGAGCTCGATCCCCAGCGATGGGCATGCAGGAGGCAGCTGGTCAATGACACTCTCATCATTGCTGCTCCTATCTCTCTGTCCCCCTTCCTCTCCCTGAAATGAATGAAAATGTATTTTTTAAAAAAAAAGATTTCAGTGTTTTATTTTCTTAAGCAATAAAAAGGAGCTAAGATTTTTCTATTACTATTATTGACTTACTACAATAAAATGTAATGCCCTATAGAATATTGCAGGATGAGCATTTTATTGCAGTAAATGAAAGCCAATAATAAACATATGTCAAATTTGAGACAGTGTGACAAAACAAATGTATTCGTGGCAAAGGTGTGTGTGAGCAAAGGCTGCCTATTTGCGAACAAGCTGGGGGCTCGCGGTCTCTCTGGGCCTCAGTATTGTCATCTGTTGAATAAGAGCGGTGGAAAAGACTCTCTCAGATCCAAAAAACAGACAGAACAACTTTAACCAGTTAACTCTCACTTCATGCTTTAATGAGATTGGAATTACATTACTCAAGGGGGAACCTCAGAGAATACTTTCCATTCATTTCTAAATATTAACTTTATTTTCTAAGCCATGTGGCACCCATCACCACCGCGCCTCACTCCTGCTGCTCTCTGCCCACAACGCCCTCATCTTTCTTCTTGTCCCGGCAAGCCGCCCCTCCCGCACCCCAATAAACCTGCAGGATACCTTTGCCAGCGGCCCAATACCAAGCTCCTCTCTTTCTGTGCACTCGCAGGTCTCAGTTCCCACCTGCTACAAGGTAGCAGTTGCTACTGGGGCCTCCCCCATAAACAGGGCGCTTCTCTAGGGAAGGCAGGACTCCCTCCTCTCCTCCCTGCAGCTGCTCAGCCACAATCTGGGACATGCCTGGAGCTCAACAAGTGTCTGACACATTATTTAAACTTAATGACAACGGAAAGGGCAATCTTCCTACAGAGACAGATTCACATTCCTCTGCAGCGGTATTGGAGAGGTGACAATAACTTTTTGAGAACCTCTAGAAAATAAACTATCTTTAGCCCAGCTTAGAAGTATCCATTAATTTTTGAAGTGTCCCTTGATTTGTAGAGAGCACAACACTATAGCAAGGATCAAAACTGAAATAGCCTACACGACGTTAGCACAATTCTCTTCCTTAAAGGAAGCCAATATCTAACCCCAGTCCCTGTAAGAAGCTGAAAGTAATATCGCTTTTTCATAACACAGAATACCAACAGTTTTAAATGCTCGGGTTTGTGGTATGTTTTTAAAACTAATTCAGGTAGGTCGGCCTCCTCTTATTCCTATCAACTCGTTTTCATCGAGCTGTCATTCTTCCCCATCAGTGTCCCCGCAAACACACAAAAGATGGGGCAGAGGGAACATCTCCTTGATGCCCTTTAAAGTCCAGAGCATTGCTCAGGGTTTCCGTTGGCCTGACAAAGTCAAACGACCCATCCACGCCAGCTCCCAGCATTGCCTCCATTTGTCTTCACCGGCGGCAGGGACATGGAAGAGAAGTGCATTTTATTGGCAAGTTCCAGTGCAGCTTTGTCTTTGGGGTAAGACAGGACAGTGCACTTTCTGACGTGGCCAACAAGCCAGATATGAGAGTCTGCATGATCGCTCCGGGTGCAGGGGGCACTCTGACCATCAGTGTTCACACGAAGCCGACGACAGGGTGTGCCTGTGGCTGGACTGGGTGGAGGTGGGGTGTCCTCAGATTCCCGGCTGAGGCCCAGACTCTCCCTCAGGCCCCCAGAGCACTGCGCTGGAACCAAAGGCCTTCAAAGGGCATCAGAGTATCTTTGCAGCTGGAAATAAGGTGAAATTAGTGAGGCCCCGGAGGGCGGAGTGTGTTTAGGGTGCTGTGGAGGCGGCAGTGCTGGGAGAGCCCGGCCCCTGCCAGGAGCCAATCGGGCGCCTCTGCGTCTGCTTCCCTGCGTCATGAGCCCGGGCCAGGGAGGGTCATGGAAGGAGGTTCTAGCATCAGCATCAGGCCCGTCAGAGCACTTGGGGTGTGCATTCCAGACGGGGTGTTTACAGACACATGGCACACGGGTGGGGTCACGGGGGACCAGCTTGCTCTCACAGCTGGTCTTCAATAATGATGGCGATCATTCGTCATCGCTCTAGTCCCAAGCGGGGCTCGGGCTCTTCGGGCCTCTTTCCAGCAGCTCCCCTAGATCTCTCAGGACCCTCGCTCCTTTCTCCAGATGTTTCTCCATATTCTCTCTGATCTTCCTTAACTCTTTAAACTTATCTCTCAACTCGGACAAAATATTATCAACACTCCTCTCTTCCGCTGCAGGCTGAGCACCGTGTTCAGCTTCTGGAGGAGAAACTTGAGCAGCGGGTTCTCCCCCGGGACTCAGCCTGCCTGTGACCCAGGTGTGGGCACCTGTGCGGTGAGGGCCAGTGGCCTCCAGAATCCGCAGGGCTCCTCGCAACACAACTGCGCTCCTGCTCAGCTCCAGCTCTTCCTCCCAAGGCTCCTGCTCGGGTGTGTACGCAGGCAGCAGCTTCCTCGTGGTCTCGCGACTCTCACTGAGCTCCTCCCAGGAGCAGAGAGGAGCCCGAGACTGGAAAGGAGCTGCAGGTGGAAAAGAGCTTGGGCTTGGTGACTTGGGGGTCTTTGGAGGCTCCAGGGGCCACCCGTTGATGCTGACCTCGCCAGGGCTGCTCTGGGAGGGCTGGGGCAGCAACCAGGAGTCGGGTGTCAGCTGCACCTCCTTGTTACCGCCATAATGCCCCCGTGGGGTGAGCGAGCTGCAGGGGAACACAGATCGCAGTTCCCTTGGCTTCTTCAAGTTCTCAAAAAAGGACCTGATGTAGAGCTCATCCAAGCATGGCCAGCTGTCTGCGAACTTGCAGGATACGGTGCTCCCTGATGTTTCCAGGCCATGCTTGGTGTTTTCTCTGCTCTCAATCTGCACAAGAAAAACAAGGGATTGCTTAGTCGACTTAAGGTTCTTTGGCAAAGGCTAGAAAAACAATCATACTAGTAGCCTAACAGGTCACATCACAAGCTGTACAATCAGAGGTAAAGGAAACTACCCCACCCACTGTGCCCACTGCCTCATCTTAACCCAATAAGAAATAAAGCTGAAGTTTACTTTTTTGTCTCTATTTTTCACAAGACAAGTTTGGCATAGTAAGAATTAATAACTTACTTAACCAAAAACTATCTGACCCTTTGTGCATTAATGAAAACTGCTCCATCTCTGTTGCACATTAAAGGGACACAATGGCAGGGTGTGTGGTTTTAAGAGAATTCTTAATCAAGGCTTTAGTAAAAAAGTGTAGTACGCTAGTGACAGGTATAACCAAAAATATTCTCTGAATTAATATTATGACTTATGTGGAATTAAACCTTTCAACTTTGATTTACACTTCAGATATAGTTTCTAAGTGTGTGTTAAACATGGAGGCCACAAATCCATTCCTTCTCCTCTTCCTTTTAGAAATATCTCATGAAAATTAAAGACATAGCCCAGGCCAGTTTAGCACAGTGGATAGGGTGTCGACCCCCAGGCTGAAGGCTCCCAGGTTTGATTCCTGTCAAGGCTGTGGACCTGGGTTGCAGGCTCCACCCCAGCCCCTGTCAGGGTCGGGGCATGTGCAGGAGGCAACCGATCCATGTGTCTCTCTCACATCAATGTTTGTCTCTCTTCTCTCTCCCTTTCACTGTCTCTGAAATGCATTGGGGGAAAAATCCTAAAGTGAGGAATAAAATAAAAAAGTTTAGAGACATAAAAAAGGTTTTTCATAATATAGTATATGCATCAGATGACTTTTAAAGTTTCAAAGCTGAAAACCAGACAGAGCAGTGGTAACTGCTGTGGCAGAGCTCAGGAAACACAACCTTGGTGCCTGCAAATAGTGGCTGGGGCAGGAATTTGAGAGCTGGTGTTCCTGAGAGCACTCAAGGCAGCTTCAGAATTCAGAGGCTTCGCCCCCAGATCCTTGCAGTGACGCCTGTCACTTAACACAAGTCCTGCCCACTCCTGGTGCTTCCAATTACACCCCAGGGACAAGCAGGGGCCACTGCACATCTAAGGAGAGCCAGCTAGTAAGACAGATCAAAACAGGAAGAATACAATGAATGGGAGAGAGAAAACTCAGAAGCACATAAAAACCTAAAACCAATAGAATCCTTACTCAGCTTTAGAAAGGCCAAAAGTGAAAGAACCAAATGCCATTAAAAGAAGAATGACAGGCTATCAAAGAACTCTCTCAATTAAAAACAACACAGACCAAACAAAGAATTCAATGGAAGGGCTGGAGCATAAAATAGAAAATCTCCAGGAAGTAGAAACAGACAAAATAAAAAACAGGAGGGGAAAGACTTAGGCATCCACACAGGAACACTGGCCTAAGAGCTCCAACTTCTGAGTAAGAAGAGTCACTAGACAAAAGCGTAAGTGGAAAAAGTAACAAAGAAACAAAAACAATTTGCTGAGAGGAGAGAAGATCTGCAGACTTAATGATCATAATAAAATCAAAAGCTACATGACAAACTATATCATAAAATTTCAGAATCCCAGAGATAGGGAAGGTACCAAAAGCTTCTGAGGTCCTAAGAGACGAAAGGTCTGGGGTGAAAATGGCTAAAATGGGTCCTGTACAAGGCACCAGAAGATGACAACAGACTTAAGAGCAACACTAAATGAGCAAACAGTAGAAATGTCTGAAAACTCCCAAAGTCAGTTTCAACCGAGAATTCTATATCCTATGAAATAGGAGGCATTTCAGTGAGGCAACATCTCTAAAAATGTCTGCCTATGTACCATTTCCCAGGAAAATGTGCTCCAGGAAAACAACGGAGTATAACGGGACCGAGGGCAACATGGACTAGAGTAGAGAGGAGATTCACCCCAGAAGAGCAGTTCTGCGAGATCCCAGGTGACTCCAAGAGATAAGCCGGGGAAACGGCCCAGAGCAGGCCTAGGGGAAACCAGTCATGCTGGGGTCGGATAACAAAAGGCCGGGAAGGCTGTTTCCAAGAAAAATATGAAACAGATGTGTTTCTTTCTTTTCTTTTCTTTCCTAAATATGTCTTTATTGATTTCAAAGAGAGGAAGGGAGAGGGAGAGAGAGATATAGAAAAACATCAATGATGAGAGTTATTGATCGGCTGCCTCCTGCACGCCCCCAACTGGGGATCGAGCCCACAGCCGGGCATGTGCTCTAACCAGGAATCCAACCTCGATCTCCTGGATCCTAGGTAGATGCTCAACCCCTGAGTCAAGCCAGGCCGGGAAAAACAGTGTTTCATAGATGGAAAATGTTTTCAATAGGCATGTGAAAAATGTCAATAATTCGAGAGAAAACAGCTGTTCCAAACAATCAAGGGAATAGTCATGAAATTAATTCCACACACACAGACAAATGAGCAATTCCTAAAGATTAAATTAGTGTAGCATAAATGGAGGGTTTCTGTCTAATAGTCATCTTTTTGTACCTGATTATTAGAGTGTTAAGTACAAAAGTTTGTTTCTGCCACCAGGAAGACCAGTCTACTTACTGCATCTGGTTATGTGACATCATGTTGGCTCGAAAGAGGGGGACTGAAAGTTTCTGGCTAAGTGGGGAGTGTTAGATGTCAGTAAAATTTGAGAAAGACAATAAAGGGTATACAAGGAAGAGGCACAGCCACAGAACTACATGGCTCAGCAGGGGAAAATATTTGCACAGCCATAATAATGTAACATTGATTCTGATTCAATAAAATTGTGATACATGGGAGGGAACAGAGGAGGGAAATAAGGGCACGGTGGAGTGAGAAAGCTAAGCTTGCACCAGCTAGGACAGGAAATCAGTAGGCCGTGCTAAGCATTAAGTGAGCTAGTATACTTTTGTTACTTTTGTTAAAAAATAAGATTAAAAAATTAAGGCAAAACACCTTAAGGCAGATCTTTATATCACAACCATGTCATTGATATTTAGGCCAGGCTGGCTGGAGTGGCTCAGTAGCTGAGCATCGACCCGGGCACCAGGCGGCCAGCAGTTCGATTCCAGTCAGGGCAAGTGCCAAGGCTGTGGGCTTGACCCCCAGCAGGGTGTGTGTGTGGGGCAGCCAATCGGTGTTGATGTTGATGTTTCTCTCTCATCAATGTTTCTATGTTTCTATCTCTCCTTCTCCCTTCCTCTCTCACAAAATCAATAAAAACTGTTTTTAAAAAAAGAAATTTAACCTAAATGTCAAAAACCTTTATAAAATAAAGGGGGGAGGGGGCGCATTACTAAGACAAAGGCATTCCTGAATACGTATGTTTGAATTTTAGAGAAACAGAAGAGATTTAGAAAATCAACAAAAAGAAGCCCATTTTATTTTTTACGAATCATGGCAGACAACGTTTAAATCAAACCACTCATTTCTTAACTTTTCAACTGTTCACTTACATGAATTACATCATTGATCTTCCTCTGCTTTTGCCCTAAGAAGAGAAAAAAATTAACTGATCAATTCTGATCCAAATGCCACAGAAAAATAAAAGCTGCTGATTATCTGACAGATTGATTACTAACATACAAAATGATACAAAATGTTATTCCATTGTTTATAATATCTGACAACATTTATCATTTAAATTACCTGGAAAGATGAGTCCCATAAAGTAAAATCTAAAAACTTAGTTTTACTTTCTGAGCAAACAGATATTCCCTGTTAGATGCAAATGAAAGAACATCCAAGTACAGAAGAAAACAGCAAAGCACATCGGAGCAGGCGAGGAACTTACCTAATAGACAACTTTACCTGTGGCACATCTGGGTCTCCAGCCAGTATTTGTTTCTAATCCTACATTGATTTATACCCACCTCACTTGAGTCACCAGGACCTCACAGTTGGCAGCTCTAAAAACCAGTTTCAGGCCAGGCACTGATCCCTAGATGGATCAGCATCCATGGCTACATCGCAAGCCACTTATTGGTAATCAATTAAAGTACCTTAATAAACAAATAAATGGGTTTCTACTCCATTCATAAGTAACCTCTAAACTTGAATTTGAAATGAGTGTGCTCGCCTCACTGAACACTCCTGCAGCACACAAATCATCCTGCTCTCACAAAGGCCAGGAGAAGAGTAAAAGCTCCAAAGAGGGTCTGGGCTGGACTGTTTCCCACGCTCCTCCTGTAACATGGGCCGGGCATCGGGGGCACACAGCCCCATGACTGCAGGGACAGGGGCATGGGGGACTTTCCCTTCACTGTCTCCCCTCTCTCTCTCTACCTCTTGGCTGTTGTCATGTTTTTAACTTGGCAACGTAAGGGAAAAGAGGTCAGCGCCCCATCTAAATAGTCAGGTATGGCATGTTTTAAAAGTTCTCACAGCTCACCAGTTGAAAATCGTCAATTTAGGCTAATTCTAACTCTATTCAACAAACGAGCTTATTTGGTGCGCTGTGGTTCATTGTGGGGCTATTCCAGGGGGCAAATTTAAATGTTAGCATGGAACCTTCCTGTTCTAACCCACAGAACGCCTCCAGGAGAGTGATTTTTAATTCTTGTGAAGAGTGGTTTTTAACTCTTGCCCTGTATTTCCAAAGCTGAGGTGTCACTTCTTCCTTCCATGCCACCTGATTAATTTTAGGACTCAAATAGACTTATTTCTGGAACTAATCACAGGCTATTTGTAAAAAACTTTTGCTACACGAATGTAGAGGGTGGTCTGCCTGCAGCCCAGCCTACACCAAGCTGGGATAATCTTCTACTTAGGCAGGAATACAAACCAGGCCCTTATATTTTCATACAACAGTGTGCACCATATGGAATGAAGCTGTCATTTAAAAAAATAACCCTGTGACACTCCTCAGTAATGTACATGTCAAACCACTTCGCCCAGCAGGTAAGAATGTGGAGCAAGGTCCTCCTACATGAATGGCTCAGGCGCTAGATTCCACACCACGCAGTAATGCTTCTACTTTTAAAAGGGAGCGTGGCCCAGCTGAGCATGGCTCAGCCACTGACCATCGACCTGAGAACCAGGAGATCAAGGTTCCATTCCCGGGCCACACTTTCCTCCGCAGTCAGCTAATTCCTCCCTGATGGCCCTGAGCTGGCCTCTGCCTCAGCGGAGGGACACAGCTCCCTCCCCCAGCCCCCAGGCTGCTGCTGCTCCGACTTCCATGCTGCCCTCCCGGCCTCTGACCATCCCAACTCTGGCTTCCCAACCACTTCTCCAGCTGCCTCTAACTTGGTTCTCAGTCTTGCCTATTTTTAACTCCTCAATCCATGCTGTGCTCACTGGGGCTCAGATGTGACATTTCACAGAGTAAAGCACACCTTTCTTGATGTATTTCTTAAGAGGATTTTGCTCAGTGCCTTGGACTTTTAAGAACATTTCTCAGTTGCAACTTACTTCCATTTTATTTTACGTTGTGCAGTGTTGCCATTTTAACCCTCAGTTTCATTATTTTAATACATTAAAAATATGGGAGTGAAAAAAATTTAGTATCTTGAAAGCTGATCACATGATGGGTCATTCTATAAATTCTTTTCCTATGTGTCATGTATCGGGAGTTTACATTTCTGCTCTATCGGGTTTGGTTTTTCAAGTCTCAGACAACTCCTTTCATATTGCTCAGAACCCGTCTTCTCACATGTAAAACAGATATAGTTTCTATACCACCTAACTCAAAACATTTGTGAAGATCAGATAAAATGCAAGCGCAATCCATGTACTGTATCTAAAGCACAAAAGTGGCAAAACAAAGCTTTTCCAAATTGACTCAAAGCACAATGTGAACATTCAATATTTTACTGGAAAGTGTCTGAGTTGTGCACTCATTATAAATTTCTCAGTGGCATCTTAATTAAATATGTTTTGGCTACCCACTAAAGGGAAGGAAATGATAGTTACACGGTTAGCAAGAAGTACTCCCAGTGGGTTGGGTGTTTTTTTAAATAAAGAAATATGTACTACCTGCCAGTGTCAAGCACATTACTGCACCGCCTCTCTCTCTTTTTCGTTTATGTAACGTAACCTGGAGATCAGCACATAGTCGTAAAGACTTACCATAATGATTTGATAGCTCCACGGTTTTATACTGTGTGGGTGGAACAGTTTATTTTACCAGTCATTCACTGGACATGAGTTATTTCCATTATTATCCTTTTGAAAATAATGCAAAAGACACTTTGTGAATTCCTGGTTTTATCTGTATGGACCATGTCTTTGGGATAAATAACGAGAACTAGGATCTCTTTATCAATGCATCTGCATTGAGGTGAGGTTCTGTCAGCGGTCCCTTCATGGGGTCAAACAGTTTTTCCTTTCCAGCAATACATAAAGATAGCGGTTTATTCTCAACCTTACCAAAAAATTAAGTGTCAAGTTTATGGATCTTCTGCCAATAGCTGAAAAAATACCGTGTATTTATATTTCCATTTCTCTTATATGTGTAGATGTGCTTAAAGGTAATTTGCAATTCCTTTAGTGACTTGTGTGTTCATATCTTTGTCAGTAGCTTCAGATTAATTTAGTTTCTTTAAGTCAGCCTAGTTTAGGCCCTTACTGATTGTTTTGTTCAAGCCCCTGCTGGCTCTCCCCTGAGCTACTGCACCAGCCACTAACTGGTGTCCCCGCTGCCACCCTATCCTCACACTGTCACTCAGTTGCTTCTCTGTTTCCCTCCCACTCCCTTTCTCTTTCTCTGTCTAATTCACCTAATTCACCTCATGTCCTTGCAAATAATCCTCCAATGGATTCCCATTACAACTAGGCTAAAATCCATGTTTCTGTGGAGGCCCAGGAGGCACATGCGGTCTTCACCCAGCACATTCCTGCAGGCGTCCCTTTCGCTGTGCAGCAGCCACCCCTGGGCCTCTCTGCTCTTTCCTTTGCTCAGTGTTCTCCCCTGAGATGCTCTGCGGGGAGCCTGTCCCCCCACCCTCTCCCCTGGCTCCCTCTCGTGGCCGGGACTGCTCAGTGTCGCTGCAGGACAGCGGCTGTCTGCAGCCACCCTGCCTTTCCTGAGTGCTCCTGTGCTCTCTGCCCCCAGCTCCTCTAGAATGAAAGGGCCTGAGGGAAGGGGGATTTGGGGGTTGTATTGTATTGTGTTGTTTTGTTAATCCTAACCCAAGGATATTTTCTCTATGGATTTTTTGAGAGACTGAAAGGAGGGGGAAAAGGGGCAGAGAGAGAGGGGGGAAGAGAAACATCCATGTGAGAGAGACACATTGAATGGTTGCTTCACCCACATACCCAGACTGGGGTGGGAATCAAGCCCACAACCCAGGTAGGTGCCCTTGACTGGGAAAAATAAGTCTGGAACCTTCAGAGCACCAACCGGTGCACTAACCACGGAGCCACACCAGCCAGGGTGAAGGGAGAGTTTTGTCCTGCGCATCCCTAGTTTTTCTGCACCTGGAATGATGCCCAATGAACTTCTGTTTCCGGAACCAGAACCAGTTAAGTTTCTCTCAATTTTCCTATGTCTTCTAAGATTTCCTCTAAAGCTATATTTTGATTTTTCATGTAAGATCAGCATTACTTGCAAATCTTAAGAGTAGTCATTCCAAATTAAAGACACGAGATCCACAAAAGTTTAAAAGGGAATTGTAATGTCCCATAAAAAAATAATGGTAACTTTAATTTGAGATAAGAAAATTTCATGTTAAAATACTTTAACTACAAAATGACATCCTAATTAGGTTATAGGAGAGTATACCAGAAAAGTGCAATGCCTCCATTTTATCTGTGTCCTTAGAATAGAGCATTCATGGGGACAGGAAGGGTTTCTCCTTAAAGAGGGCCAACCATGAAGGGTGGTGCTGATGGCGCTGCGCCACTTGCCCCGTCACTGAACAGCTGTCAGTCCCACGGGAGAGCCGCCTGCACTGCTGGAAACACACCCCGAGCGCCCTCCAGTGGGCAGGCCCATCCCCGGGAGATTAGGCCTTTGCTTCTCTTTTGAACAAAACTTTACAAAGCAGCACATAGACAGTGTAAAATAAACATAAGATTTTGTTGATATGTATACACAAGATTCACAAAGGATCAACATCCAAATATTACTTAAAGTGTTGGAAATACTGAGCCTAAGTGAATGACTTTTCAATATTTTCTAAATCTTTCCCATCAAATCATTATTAATGTTATTACCAAAAAGGAGTGTTTAAAATAGCTGCTGGAAAGAGAAAAGATCTGTTGCTCTGAGGTTTTTCTACATAATATTGCCAGTTCCTCCCTACTCACTCCTCAGGGGAAGGGGAAAAACCGGGCACTTGAGAGAACATCTAGAGCCAGCAAATGAGGAAAGTTCATACGGTCCTAACATAAAAGGCTGTGGGAAAAGTTGATGAGCAGTAATAAAATCGGGTAACAGGACTTTAGCGTCTTTATTGAGCTACTGATACTACACCAGTTATATTAGATATAGAGATAGATAAAGACAAGGGAGTGGAAGCATTCCTTTAACTTGATCTGAAATCTGTACTAGGTTATTACGAATAGCTTCTTTGAAATGCCTAGAGAAATCACCCTGGAACAAGACACAGCAACACTCATATGATTTTGTGTGACCAAATAATTCAGTTACCTATTGTAGAAAATCAGAAATGTTTTACATCTAAGTAGGTATTTCTCAGTCTCCAAACAAACTGATTTAAAATTGTCTGAAATAAAGACATTCAAAGCAAACTTTCAATGTGCTTGTACTTGATATTTTAGTGTTGTGACCTTGTTTCTATGGGAACTTCATAGGCAAATGCTGAAATCGAGGCTTCTTGTATTACTTTATCAAATATCTCCTAAATATTCAAAACAAATTGAAATGGAAGTGTAACTATCATGTTCAACATAAGAAGGTGAATTCTGTTCTCATAAAGCCTGTTTGTTAACTGTTCTGACCGCACACTATTTATCACAGCCCTGGGCTGACTCCACTTGCCTCACCTGCTGCCAGGCCCGGGTCTCCTGAAGCTCCTCTGTCCAGGGCATTCTTGGCTTTAAAGGAAAATCATCAGAACAACTCATTAAAATCTAGCAATTTGTTTAGCTAGTAAATTCACAATATTTCCTGACTTCTACTTTTATTCTTATTCACTCCAATGAGCTTATAAACATAGGGCTGAGAGGTATGTGTTGCTTCTGAGTCCTGCACAGTCATTTTGGATGGAAATAATCAAAACTGGAGCAGGTTAAGACACACCCGCTTTATGGGGAGATTCTACAATATGAGCTGTGTTCTAAAGTTCTGTAAGCACCCCGACAACTGCATCTGGCGTGTGTGTTACCTGCAAGTCAGCTCCTCCTACTCCATAGCTGTGCTCCACCACGATTCACATTTCTCAGCCCGGCCTCTTCAGCAGCAATATAGGGACAGTTAACACGGGCCTCACTTGTAGTTAAAGGGGCCACATGATATATCCATCAAAGGGAGTTGTAAATTTTAAAAGAATTTCATAAAGGTCCTATACTGGTCTCTGGCACTATTATCTCCTAACACTTCCCATCTATGTTAAGGTTTACCATACAGCACCATGCAGGGCACATGTTTTTCCAAATTTTTATTCCCTTTCTGTTTAAAGCTACAGTTAATGAATTCACATCACTTTTTCACAATATTTAACTAACATAAAAAAGCGGATTTCCCAGTTACAAAGTCCCATGAACCATCTGGGTCAATCCATAGGCTTCATTACTACAAATCTTAATAAAATTAAGAGCTTAACTAAAGTTTAAGTACAATAAGAGCTTTAAGACATTTCATCTATGAACTAATGAAATAATATGGCATTTATTGTTTTCAAAGATTTTTTTATTGAGTTTTTAGAGAGAACTAGGGATCAGCTGCCTCCTGCACACCCCCTACTGGAAATGGAGTCTGAAACCCAGGCATGTGTCCTGACCAGGAATTGAATCAGCAACCTCTGAGTGCATGGGATGAAGCTCAACCAACTGGGCCACAGGGGCCAGAGCGAATCTGGCATTTAAATGAAACAAATGGACAAATATATTTTCACAACTTTATGAGAGAATGGTTTCCACTTCAAAGAATAGTGTTCATGAGCCACATTGTTACCCAGAATTATTTTAAATCAACCATTTCCTCTCTTTTCCTTGTCTCCTCCATCTTCTCTGTGCCCCCCACCCCAACACCACCCATTTGGTCTTTAAAACTTTCACCTCAACAGTCTAACAGGATTCTATTGGAAAGCAGCGGTGGGGGGATGGTCAGAGGTAACCATGGAGACATACATTCTTGGGCAGGATCTGACATCTTAACGCCAAAAATTTTAAATTACAAATCAAAGTCTAAATTTGTTTCTTTCTTTTTTGCAAAGGTTGAACAACAAGCAATCTTATGAACCACACCGCCTCTCTTTAGAAGAGGCAATGTAAAAACAAAACCTCTTGAGTCACTAAAGACTAAAAGTGGAAAAGTAGAAATTTTCAAGTAATCGAACTCCATGGGTTCTCCTTTGGGTGAAAAAAACAAACAAATGAATAAATAAAAATTACGATCTACAGTGCTAAGGGTGACATTTCACATTGTTCACTTATTTTATGTTTTATTTTACACAATATTCTTTCCTTCTGTGTTCAAATTGTAGTTGGAAAGGTTGAGGCAGCTCCATCCATAAAACTGAAAACAGCTCACTTAACACCATATAGACCCCTGTGTCAGTGTCTACCTTGAATTTAAAGTACAAATTCAAAGTTGTTTGCTCCTGAACTGTCCAGAGTATCAACTACCTTAACAGGTGGGGGCAAGGGTACCACCAAGCTTTTATCTGGTTCCTTCACTTAGGGACCACCTGGAAAGTTAAGAGTGGATACATAAAATGGATACTCCAATGGTGAGGTATTCAAGTTTTCATTGAGAAAGGAAGAAAACATACCTAAAACTATTCATAAAATCTCACGAAAAGCTAACTAGGGCTGTAAACAGGAATGGCTGAGGACTGGAGTGACCCGGGCAGGGATGAAAAATGAAAATAAGGGAAAGACCTGAGCATTCAGGCAGTACAGAAAGAAACTGACTAGACTCGAGAGGGACGGAATAAGGAGTGGGGTGCCAGGCCTAGCCAGCCTTGGTCCCTGGCGGCCAGCCCTGAAAAAGTCAGCGTCAGGCAAAAAGGAGCCTCAGGCCATAGATCCCTCCCAAGGGACCCAGGGGACAACAAAATCCAGAGGTACACCTGAGAACAGACACCGCCCACCACCTCCTTACCTTGGAGCATCAGCAGGTCAGTGAACTGCTGTCGGTGTTGTTGCTCACTGCCTCCAACATCCAACTTGGCCTTCATGGATGTGGGCGATGCTGCTACAGCCACCATGTTTCCAGCTGCCACCTTATAAACTTCAGACTCGTAGTCTGGTTCTACTGGCCCTGAGCTTCGGCCCAGCTTCAGGCTGGCATTGGGCTTCAAGCAGCAGCTAAGCTCGTTGCCCATTGTGTACCTTCACTCCTCAATTCTGTCACCACCTTTACTTGTCACCCACCTTCCCTGCCTTCAGCAGTCTCTCCTCCAAAACAATGACACAGCTGGCACCCTTCAAGCAGGCACAAACTAGCTTTCTGATGGCCTGGCTGCCAGGCACAGGGCCCGACAAGGGCTCAGGGCCCCTGCCACACACCCTCTGCTTTGCTGCTACTGCCTCCTTTTAGTTGACTAGTATGTGAGGATGGCGACCAACCAAACTAATTCAAAAGGGGTAGGGAACAGACTAACACTGAGAACTACAACCACTTCCAGAAGAGAACACAACCAAAGCTCCTCCTCCTTCGCAGCCAGTTCTCAACTGAAGAGCATTCTCCTGGCTGGGACCAGCCAACCAGAACACATTCCGTGGTCACCTGGCTACCAGAGACCAATCACGCAGAATTCTCGCTATGTGCCCGCCTCACAGAAAAAGCATATGATTGGCTGGTGGGCATGGCTCAGTGGTTGAGCATTGACCTATGACCCAGGAGAGGGAGGTTGGGTTCCCAATCAAGGCACATGCCTGGATTGCAGACTCATCCCTACTAGGGGCCTGCAGGAGACAGCCAATCAAGGACTCTCGTCATTGATGTTTCTCTCTCACTCTCCCTCTCTCTTCCTCTCTCTGAAATAATAAAAACTCTAAAGAAAAATAAAAAACATGTTTTACACTGCCTGTTCCCTGCTCTCCACCTCCCAAAGTCCAGACTTCTGTTCTTCTTCACCGCATCAGTAGATGTGCCACAGACTCAGGTTTCCATTCATTACTGGGGTGGGGAATGTCTAGCCCACTGGCTGTATGCTGCTTGAGAAATAATTTGATCTGGCCCTGCCACGTCAACCGCAGGTGGAACTTGAAATTCAATAAATCTAGGAACATTTTTAATAGCTAATTTTTAAGTTGATGATTTTGTATGGCGGGAGAATAATGTTATAAATATCCAAATGGCCCTTGGCAGATAAAAGGTTCCCCAACCCTACAGGATTACAGACTGCCTGGAACTCTCAGGTTGTGTGCGAAGTACAGAAGGCATTTGCTAATGCAAGCAAGCCGCTGTCATTAGCAACTCAGTTTCTTTGGGTCTGACAACTGAGTACTTTGATGTGTTTCTCACCAAACTTATTTACACCCTGTTGACCACTTTCCTAAGTAAATGCTCCTCCTCTTTACCTTCCAGAAACTATTAGTTTTCACCTGCATCTTGACCGTAGCAACCCCTGGAGCCCCGGGCCTACTCTTGATAAACAGACTATAAATGAGGCTCAAAGATACCTTACCCCTCCACTTACTCAGGGGTAGAATAGGAACCAAACTCATCCCTCCCAGTTCAGACATGCAGGAATTCACCGATTTGCATTTCTCATTTCTGTTTCTCCCTACGACAAAGAGAGTTTCCAGTTTTTCTTTCTTTGCCAATAATAAAGCTTAAAGCACGATTTTCTCACTCCAGATTGAGAAACTCAGAGTGGGGAACCACTATCCTGGTTTGATGAAGACGATGATAATGATGGTAACATTTGGCAAACACCTACTGTGCTCCCAATCTTCTTTCAAGTGAGATATCTATTTAACCATCCAAAACAATCCTCATTTTACAGACTTTGCAGAAGAAATTGAGACACAGAAGTAAATTAAAGCTTCTGAGGGTCACATGATTGTTCATGGGTGGAGCCAGGATATGATTCCAGATAACGTGGGATAAGGACTTTCTATCAGGATTTTTTTTTTTTTTTAATGTGGATCTTTAATATATTTTCTGTCTTTCAACAGTAAGTTTCTCCAATGTGCCAGACACTGTATGTGTGAAACACTCCCACCTCCAGTGAGTCCAGCAGATAAAAAAAACAAAGGCTTAGAGAGTCCCATGGTCTGAGGCCACAAATTGGGAAAGTACTTTAACCTGGGACTCAAACCTTGGTCTGCCTGACCCCAAAGTACATTCTGGTGTAAAGAGTCGGAGTTTTATTCTGGAAACACAGACCAATTGATGCTTGGAAGTGTGTGTGAGGGCAGAATGGCAGGAGATGAGGTCAGAAGAGGGGTCCCCAAGTACCCTGCAGGCCTTGGAAAGGACTTCACATCATAGCCTGGAGGAGCAAGACAATCATGGAGAACCACTGAACTTGATATTTTAACAAAGGTCCTTGGCTCCTGTGTAAAGCCTAGACTAGATGTATCAAAATGTTTGCAAACCTCTTATGAATAGATATAAACTCATTTATCAGGACATCTTAAAGGGTTGGAGTAAGAAACAAAGGAGGACTATCAGGGGCCCTGGCCTCAAATCCGAAGCCTTCTTGGTACCCTTGCCTTCCCACTTGGCCATCCTAATGACCCATCTGATAAACTAAATGAAAGGTCATTTTAAACAAGCCTCAGGCTGATCCATGAGCCCTTTACCCCAGGATCATTCAGTTGACATCTCTTCCCCAAATTTTAGGCCAACTGGTTGCTCCCCCATCCCCTCCCTGATGTCTGTTTTCTATTTCTATGTCTTGCACCCAAGTCCCCAGTCTTGAGGCGCCATCCACCCCAACTCAAGCCTCACTGCTACCAACTGCCAACTGGTTCCAACTGCCAACTGCCAAGATTTCAGCTTACTCTCCTTTCTTGCTCCCCTTCCCTCCTCTATCAGTTATTTTTTCTCTCTCTCTCCCCACTTCCATTCCTGGCGAATGGAAAAATGAAAGCCTCCTCTGATATCTACAAATAACATTTCAGGAAAGTGGGCAATCTCTATTAGTCAATTATGGGAACAAAGTTAATGGCTATCCAGCCCAATCTGGAAACTCCCAACGTACTATCAAATCACAGGTTATGGCTGCATGAGCAGAAACATAGTTCAGTGTTGGATCAAACTGGGAGCAGCATGCTCCTCTCAGAAGGCTTTCGTTAGTGTCCAAAGCCCTCTTGAGATGCTGAGGGCTCCATTCTTATGGAAAGAGCCCTCATCAGTCACTTCCCTAAAGATGCATGTACTGCTTGGCCAGCATGGCTCTGTGGTTGAGCTTCAATCTATGAACCAGGAGGTCATGGTTCGGTTCCTGGTCAGGGCACATGCCCATGTTGCAGGCCATGTCCCCAGTAGGGGCCGTGCAGGAGGCATCCGATCAATAACTCTCATCAATTGATGTTTTTTTCTCTCTCTCTCCATGTCCCTTCCTCTCTGAAATCAATAAAGACATATTTAAAAAGACATATTCAAAACAACTCATTTTTGCCTCCTACTTGTCTTTCCATGTCCTCCACAGGCCCCTACCCAAGGCCTATTGACTCCATCAACATTTACCTGTCCTTCTTCTATAGGCCGCCTTTTGATTATTATTATTATTGTTCCTTGGAAACAAAAGACCAAACTGGTTCTCTTTCTCCAAGAGCAATGAACCCATTAAACAAATTTCAAAACCCTGCGTGAGGTAAGTGTGCCAGTTCAGCCCAGGCTCTTGGGCTGATCCACTCACTTGACCACAGTTAGGAACTGACATGAAACATTCAGGAAGTGGTGCTTCTATAAGCTGAGTACAACCTACATGCCCAGGGCCTAGGAAGAGCAACAACAGTAGGGCCGCTGGCCTGAGACCTCACTGTCAGCAAGGGCTTCAGTGCCCGCAGATTATACCTATCGTTACAGAGAAGTGTTGGCAGGTTGGCACAAAGATGATATCACTGTCCAACTTAAGTCGATACCTGTTATCTCACTACCGGGCCATATCTGTAATGAACTATGGCCCAACACTTTTAACAACTCCTCTGATAGCTTCCTTCATCGCCTTGGAAATAGTGTAATTACAGTAAACCAAATGTGTACGGGTTGCATGTGTGGGTTGAATTGTTTACTTCTTAGATATTGACATTTAGATTATACCAAGGGGCCTGGCTGGTGTGGCTCAGTTGGTAGACTGGCGTCCCATGCACCAAAAGGTTGGCAGTTCAATTCCTGGTTGGGGCACAGTTTCAGATTTGCTCCCAGTCAGGGTACCTCTGTCTCTCTGTCTCTCTCTGTCTCTCTCTCTCTCTCTCCCCCTCTTCCCTGACTCCATTCCCCTCTCTCTAAAAATCAATAAAAACATATTAAAAAGAAAAAATAAAATATATCAAGGAGCAGTGGATGAGGGACATCTGCAATAGTGTCAACAATAATTTAAAATCAAATCAAATACACCACAGAGGAGGATTTGAGATCTTGCTCCCCAGCAAATGTTCCCAGTTTAGCTCAAATAAACTCTTAAAATTCTAAAATATATATACTACCAATGGTCTAACCGTATTTCTGAATTTTCTTTTCTTTCTACCCTTTTTCTTTTTCTCGGTTTGGTTTATTGTGAAGGCCGCCTGAGTGTTCCTGGACCTCTGAAAGTCCCTCTGAAGACCCAAAACAGAGCTAAGGTGGCAAAGCCGGCCTGGCCAGCACTAAGAGTTCCCTCATTTTACTCCCTTACTTAGACAAAGAAATGTTGTAAAGTCCCAGAGCCACAAGTGTTCTTCCCAGGCTAATCAGGTTTTGAATTCTTGGATGATAAGGCTTCCAAAGGGGGCCATCCACACACAAGTGACAGAAGTCTAGATGTGTAACTCTTACTGGGACTCTAAATTGTACAAAGCTATGAAAGTTTTTATCCCATCGCCTTTTATCCCCTCTGCCCTGTTCCACCTCCACCCAGCCCCCACCCCTGCAATCAGCACACTGCTGTCCATGGCCATGAGCTCCCTCCTTTTCCTTTCTATTTTGCTCAACCCCTCCTCCCCCCGCCCCCACCCCAGCTGTGGGCCTGCTCTCTATTTATGAGTCTGTCTCTATTCTCTCTGGTACTTCAGTTTTGAACATTTCTTTAAGTGACCCGAGTGATCAGTAAGTTTTTAGGGGCCTGGTTCGTGATTGTTCTCTAGAACCTTTCAAAAGCTCTAACCTGCTACCCAATGTATGTCTGTTTTGCGTCCTTCATCCCTTCTCGAAACTGCTGCATCCATTCTTTCAACACACTTATTCAATACCTGGGCATTTCGGTTGGTTGTGTTCCCATTCTGATTTGTTTCAATGTCTTTTTTATTTCTTTCTTGATCTCATTGTTAAGTGGCATGTCGTTGTATAGTAACATGTCCTTCAGCCTCCATATCTTTGTTTGTTTTTCAATTTTCTTTTTGTGACTGATTTCTAGGTTTGTATCATTATGGTCAGAGAAGATGCCTGATATGAGTTCAATCTTCTTAAATTTATTGAGACTTGTTTTGTGTCCTAACATGTGGTCTATCCTATGTGCACCTGAAAAGAATGTATGTTCTTCTCCTTTGGGGTGAAATGCTCTGAAGATATCAATTACATCCATCTGATCAAGTGTGTCATTTAAGGCTGTCATTTTCTTGTTGATTTCCTGTCTGAAAGATCTATCCATAGATGACAATAGGGTGTAAAATTCCCTACTGTGACTGTATTTCGGTCAATCTCTCCCTTTTTGTCCATCAATATGTGTTTTACATATTTGGGTGCTCCTATGTTGGGGTGCATAAATGTTTACAAGGGTATATCCTCTTGCTGCACGGCTCCCTTTATGATTATGTAGAGTCCTTCTTTCTCTCTTCCTATAGCCTTTGTTTTAAAGTGGATTTTTGTCAGATATGAGTACTACCATCCCAGCTATTTTGTTCTTTCTATTTGCATAAAATATCTTCTTGTATCCCTTGACATCTGGTCTGTGGGCGTCTTTCGTTCTGAGGTGGGTCTCTTGTAGACAGCATATATATGGGTGTTGTTTCCTGATCCATTCAGTTACCCTATGTCTTTTGATTAGAGCATTTAAGCCATTCACATTTAAAGTGATTACTGATAGGTATGTATTTATTATTTATTGCATTTTATTCGTTTAAACATGTTTCTCACTTCCTGTTTTCCCCCTTCTCTTCTTCGTGCCCCTTCTCCTTCTCCTTCTTCTTAAAGAAGGCCCTTTAACATTTCTTGTGAGAATGGTTTGGTGGTAACAAATTCCTTTAGCTTTTACTTCTCTGGGAAGATCTTTATTTCTCCTTCAATTTTCAGTGATAGCTTCGTTAGATAGAGTAATCTTTGCTGTATGTCCTTGCTTTTCATCACTTGAAATATTTCATGCCAATCCCTTCTGAACTGAAATGTTTCTGATGACAAATCAGCTGACAGTCTTATGTGATCTCCCTTATAGGTAATTAACTGTCCTTCTCTTGTTGCTTTTAAGATTCTCTCTTTGTCTTTAACCTTTGCCATTTTAATTATGATGTGTCTCAGTGTGGGCCTCTTTGAGTTCACCTCTTTGGGACTTTATGTGCTTCACGGACTTGGGTGTCTTTTTCCTTCCCCAGGTTGGGGAAGTTCTCTGTCATCATTTCTTCAAATAGGTTCTCAACCCACTGCTAGCCTTCTCTGTCTGGTACCCTTATGATGCTCATGTTCTTACTCTTCATGATGTGCCAAGGTCCCTTAAAGTATCCTCATTTTTTAAATTCTCTTTTTCTTCTTTCTGCTCTGAATAGATCTTTATTTTCTACTTTTTTTCCACATCTCTGATTTGATCCTCTGCTTCATCAAGCCTCCTGTTTCTTCCTTTCAGTGTAGTCTTCATTTCAGATCTTGTATTCTTCATTTCTGATGGGTTCTTTTTTATGGTTTCTGTGTCCTTTCTCATGCTGTTGAGCATCCTTATAACCATCACTTTGAACTCTATAACTGATATAATGTTTGCCTTCATTTCATTTAGTTCCTTTTCTGGAGATGTCTCCTTTTCTTTCATTTGGGGCTTATTTCATTGTCTCCCCATTTTGGCTGCCCGTTTGTGTTTGTTTCTATGTATTACATAGATCTGCTATGCCACTCAGTCTTTTTTAAGTGGCCTTATATAGTAGGCTTCCTGTGGGATCTAGTGGTGCAGTCTCTTTGGTGACCTGTGTTAGATGCCCCAGGAATGACCCCTGTCCTTGAGCTACACAAGTCAGTTTGTCCAAGATTCTGTCTGGAGGAAACAGAGTTCAGCAGGGTGTGGCTGCCAGGAATAGGGAGGATGGGGTCAGTAGATCTTCCATGAGGGAGAGGTGGGAGATGTGGCCCCCACCAGAGAGTCACACAATTCAGTCTGTCCCAAATTTTGCTCCCACCTCAGCAAGATGGAGCCACTAGCTGTCATGCAGGTGGAGCTGCTGGAGGGTGGGGTTAGTAGATCTCCCATGAAAGGGAAGCACCAGAAAAGTTCACAAAATCATGGAGAGAAGGGCCACCCACCCTAAAGCCACACTACTCCCCTTGAGTCTGCCCAGACCTCTGCACCATGACCAAGGCAGCTGACTCTTCAGCTGGGCATAAGCTCCACAGGGTGGGGTGAGAGAGAGTCCAGAGGGAGTCCAGAGGGCGAGACTATTGCTTTCCCTCAGGCTGATGCCACATGCAGGGGAGTGCTCCACCCGAGAAAGATGACATCTGCTGCATGGGAGAAGAACTCAGCACAAAGGTCCTGGTGGATGTCCTTCAGATCTTCCCCCAGAGCCACAAACCCCATATTCTCCTCACTCAGCTTTTACCCACTCCTCATTTTCTCCACCAGAGCCTAGGGTGAGTAGTTGCAAATGAGATTTTGTGCATTGGCCCTTTAAGAGGGTGCCTGTTGCCCTGGCTGGTGTGGCCCAGTTGGTTGAGCATCATCCTACCCACTGAAAGGTCACTGGTTTTATCCCCAGTGAGGGCACATGCCCAGGTTGCTGGTTCAATGCTGGGTAGGGAAGGTATGGGAGGCATCCAATCGATGTTTCTCTCTCTCCCTTCCTCTCCCTCTAAAATCAATTTTAAAAACATACTGAAGATGGTGCCTGTCTATCATCAATAAATCAGCAAACAGTTAGAGTTGGTGAGGATGTGGAGAAGAGAGAACCCCTGTGCACTCTTAGTAAGAATGCAGACTGGTGCAGTCACTGTGGAAAACAGTCTGGAGTTACCTCAAAAATATTAAAACCAGAACTGTCTTAGCACCCAGAGATTCCACTTCTGGTAATATACCCAAAGAAACCTGAAACACTCATTTAAAAGAAGATATGCACCTCTGTGTTCACTGTAGCATTATTTACAGCAGCCAAGATTTGGAAGCACCCAAGTGTTCATCGATACACGAGTGGATATAAAAGCTGGGGGACACTTGCACAAAGGA